>NC_143027.1:20060000-21260000 GCF_057628025.1 Oncorhynchus mykiss
TCATACTGCTCAGGAAGGAGATGCATACTGTCTCCTAGAGATGAACGTACTTTGGTGTGAAAAGTGCAAATCAATCCCAGAACAACAGCAAAGGACCTTGTGAAGATGCTGGAGGAAACAGGAAGAATCTATATCCACAGTAAAACGACTCCTATATTGACATAACCTGAAAGGCCACTGCTCCAAGGAAGAAGCCACTGCTCCAAAACCGCCACAAAAAAAAGCCAGACTACGCTTTGCAACTGTACATGGGGACAAATATCATACTTTTTGGAGAAATGTCCTCTTGTCTGATGAAACAAAAATATAACTGTTTGGCCATAATGACCATCGTTATGTTTGGAGGAAAAAGGGGGAGGCTTCAAGCCTAAGAACACCATCCCAACCGTGAAGCACGGGGGTGGCAGCATCATGTTGTCGGGGTGCTTTGCTGCAGGAGGGACTGGTGCACTTCACAAAATAGATGGTATCATGAGGAGGGACAATTCTGTGGATTTATTGAAGCAACATCTCAAGATATCAGTCAGGAAGTTAAAGCTTGGTCGCAAATGGGTCTTCCAAATGGACAATAACCTAAACATACTTCCAAAGTTGGGGCAAAATGGCTTAAGGACAACAAAGTCAAGGTATTGGAGTGGCCATCACAAAGCCCTGACCTCAATCCTATAGAACATTTGTGGTCAGAACTGAAAAAGCACGTGCGACCAAGGAGGCCTACAAACCTGACTCAACTACACCAGCTCTGTCAGGAGGAATGAGACAAAATTCACCCAACTTATTGTGGGAAGCTTGTGGAAGGCTACCCGAAATGTTTGACCCAAGTTAAACAATTTAAAGGCAATGCTACCAAATAGTAATTGAGTGTATGTAAACCTTTGACCCACTGGGAATGTGATGAAAGAAATAAAAGCTGAAATAAATAATTCTCTCTACTATTATTCTGACATTTCACATTCTTAAAATAAAGTGGTGATCCTAACTGACCTAAGACAGGGAATTTTTACTCTGATTAAATGTCAGGAATTGTGAAAAACTGAGTTTAAATGTATTTGGCTAAGGTGTCTGTAAACTTCCGACTTCAACTGTAAGTCCATAAGAGAAGAAGAGTTATGACAAACTGAGAAGTAAACAACAGCCCAGTACTGGACCGATGGAGATATAAAAAATAAATCATTTAAACGATAGTATCTGTGGTCACCATCCATTCATATCAGCCCAATGCTCTGTTGTCTTAAATGACTGAAACGGCACACTGTTACAAAAGATTACAGATATAGGCATATACGATCTCACATCAGCTGAAATCTGAGTAGAAGAGAAAGATGAGGTTGAACCCTCAGGGCAGACTATTAGAGATATCCTTCTCCATGTTAATCTGATCATAATACCTGTCCTTGAAAGGCATCCTCATTCAGATGGATAACTCCGCAATGGCTTTAATGATGATGGGGCTTAGTTCACACAGGCCTTCTCCCAGTCTGAGAGGCTTATGTGGATAATTAGCAGGCTGTGTGAGAACAGAGCGACCCTAAGGCCAGGGTCGAGGAGGGAACCAGCATGCTGTGTGTTTGTTCAGGACTGGACTGTACTGCTCAGCCTGAAGTACGTCGGAGAAACCCTGTGGAAATAAACTAGTCTTCGACAGGGATCTACCCTTGCAGAGAACATGTGAGTGCAGAAGTGATGAGGGAGAAAAAGAAGCCATAGACAAGTGGAGACAGGAGGGAGAGAAGAGGGCGGGGAGAGCAGCCACCTGGAGGTGCATTCTATGGAAGAGGAGAACCCTGGGGGCGCTGCTAGGGAGACGTTCCAGAGTACATGATGATTAACATACAGCCTTTACCACCTTATGAGAGAGTATGTAACGGCTGTTGTATGGTGTTGACATGGTGAGTTCTGATGGAAACATAGTAACTAGAGACACCACAGCACAGAGGCAAACATCCATGCTGGATGACTTCTCTTATTTTCACTGTGTTGTATAGTTAACAGAGTACAACAGAGAGGAAGACTAGAAAAAGACATCTCTCACATACAGTTACTGTAGTTAACCAAGAACCTCTCATGTTCCACAGTCAAAACAACAAATATGAACGGACAGGCCAGAGCTTGACAGCCTGAAGAAGGAAAGGAACCAGAGAACAGTGGGAAGTATGATAAGGGTGCAGGAGAGAGGGCAGAGAGGATTGAGATGACAGGCAGGAGACAGAGGCAGGGAGAGGAAGATGATGTGGAGATAAACGACAGAGCCTTACACAGGATGATGGAAAGAGAGAGAGAGAGAGAGAGAGAGAGAGAGAGAGAGAGAGAGAGAGAGAGAGAGAGGCATATTTGTGTCTTTTGGAGGGGTTGGAGTAAAAGTGGTTGGACCTTATGTGCAATTGATCGATAAAGTTACTACTAGGGAACTGGAAATTGGGCGAGTGAGAGAGGAAAGTAGCAGGACAAAGGAGAGAGAGAAAAGGGTGAGAGAGATAAAGGTTTGAGAGAGAGGGGAAAGAGAACACAGAAACAGGGAGAAACAGGACAGTGTGTGGTTGGAAGACATTGTATGTCTGTTTACCAGATTCCTTCCATGTTCCGTAGAGAGCTGATGGAGCGAGATCGTGGCTTCATAACAATACTCATGATGTCACCTTCTCTCCCACACGTTACTGTCCTGTCCAGGCCACAGCCCCCACGGTCCTGTTCAGGTCAAACCACAGACCCCACAACTCCCTAGAAAGGAAAGTGTTCCTGTTCAAACCACGGTTCCCACAGTTCCCACGTTTTCCCCTCCTGGTCAAACGGTCCTATTGTGTTCAGATTGTGGTCAAACCACAGTGGTCACTCTTCACTTCTACAGTTATCTCAAAAAGCTGTCCTGCTCTGATAAGATTCTTTTCAGACCGTGTTTCGACCTCTCCTTCGAACTGCAATAATCCTGTGCATGGGTCCAACAGAGTGGTCCTGTAATGTTCCTGTTGTGGTCGTGTTGTGTTTAGGGCTTCTGTGCCCCAGCCTGGGAGCTTATGGTCCTGACAGAAACAGAGACTGGTAGATAAGTCAGAGAACACAGGACTGGAGTTCCAACTAAAACTATTCACTACACAGGAATCCTCTCTCAGACCACAGTGTGAGTCGGATCCGCCTCCTCTATTAATCGCTCTCTCTCACCCCCTTCCTTTCTCTTTCCCTTCCTCGGACTCCTGTTTGCTCTCTCTCTCTCTCTCTCTCTCTTGCTCTGTAGTTGTTACCAACGTGTGTCAATTCTCTTCCACTTTTTTCCTTACCTCTCCTTCCTCTCCCTCTCGACAGTCTTTTCCTGGCCAGCGAGTATAAGCCCTCCTCCTCTCTTTCTTCTCCCTCTTTTTTCTCTCTGTCTTCTGACTCTTCCCTCCTTCCCTGGCCACATGTGTAAGCTCTCTCTCTTTCTCTCTCTCTCCTTCCTGCAGCTTGAGGGGGGGTTTGTGTTGGCAGGGGTGGGGTTGTTGAGGTTGCAGTAACTCCTGCAGGGGCGGGGCTCTATCCCATAGTACAGCCGCTGTCTCAAACATCAATCACACTGCTGCCAAGGTAACCAAACACCAACACCCGTGTTGTGTTATCCACAATGTGCTAGAGAAGTAGCATAGTGGCATGTGGCACAAATCCACTGTGACTTCCAATGAATTACAATTGAAGTTATCCACAGTGACTAATACAGGTGTAGTAAGGACAGAAAGTAGCTGAATAAAAGTCATAATATGAGCAATGTAAATTAAGTAAAATCTTACATATTGAGCAACTTCAATGACTGAAAACCGTTTGCATAATAGTGGAGCGAGGGAGCGAGGGAGGGAGGGACCAACCAACCAGTGACCAACCAGGAGAGTTTGAGGACTAGCCCCAGACCATTCTCCAACGTGAAAAGATTCTGTTACGTGAAATCATACCAACAACGTAAATTCAAGGTATCGTCATACATTCTAGGAAGTCTAATCCCTCCAATTAAATATCAAGTGTATAAGTCTAACTTGATCATCTTCTATTCGTTGTGGTAATAGTAAGTACTGTTTCAACTGTAGCCAACGTCTACAATCAACATTTTTCTTATCAAACAGAGAAAGAACATGGTGAATGTGGAATCAGGGTACGCTCCGGCTCTTGAGGAAGTTTTGTCAACAAACATGGAGGCTTCCACCACATGGCAGAACTTGGCCAAAGTTTCTGTCAGGGCTACTACACAAGCCCAATTACCTCATAACCTGGTCACTGAGAGAGAGAGAGAGAGAGAGAGAGAGACGGGAGAGAGAAGAGAGAGAGAGAAAGAGAGAGAGAGCGAGAGAGAGAGAGAGAAGAGAGAGAGAGAGAGAAAGAGAGAGAGAGAGAGAGAGAGAGAGAGAGAGAGAGAGAGAGAGAGAGAGAGAGAGAGAGAGAGAGAGAGAGAGAGAGAGAGAGAGAGAGAGAGAAGAGAGAGAGAGAGAGAGAGAGAGCTCCTCATTAGGGTCTGACTGGGACAGATAAGTGATTCTCTTATGAAGCACGTCTTAGACACAACAACAGCTCGTTATAAGACCCGGTAGTAATAATGTAATAAGTAACAGCAACACACACGTACAAACACACACACACACACCTGCATCTCATGTACCTTGGCATAATTGTGTGTCGTGACAACAGAGTGACGTCAACTAGAGGATGTCGTCTTTTGTTCTGCCAGAGAAGAGGGAGAGGGAAAGAAAGAGAGAGGGAGAGAAAGAAAGATAGAGGGAGAGAGAGAGAGAAAGAAAGAAAGAGGGAGAGAGAGAGAGAGAAACTGGCCCACTCAAGGCTTTCTATGAGGGATAATACGTTGGTCATTTGCTTCATGTGCTGCTTCTTTTCTTTTATGTTGTGTGAGAGAAAAGAGACAGGACTGGGGCCACCATCGGCCGCACGTCACACTCTCTCACACTCTCAAACACACACACTCACACAATGAGCTGTAATTCCACATAATCAATGCTGACCTCAGATAATGAGGTAATAATGTATGTAGCGTACCCACATACATCAGCTAACAAATAGGCCTATTCACCAAACAACAGGATGAAACAGGATGTCATTGGATTGGGGGCAATCTTGCCTTATTCCTTCTTCTGGTCATTTTTGTGGACCCTGAGCCGAGTTACTCCCTGACCTTCTGACTCCACATAAAGTCTAACAAACAGCATTTGTTTTAGGTCAGACATGAAGAGAAACAGCTATTCTACATACATCAAATCAATTTGTTGATTTTTAATTTGTTCCCAAGCAGCACATAAAGCCAATGACAGCCATAGTATCCCTCATAGAGAGACGTGAGTGGCCTGGCTTCTCCTTCTCTCTCTCATTCTTTCTTTCTCTCTCTCAACTCCCTCCATCGTTCTTTCCCTCTCCCTCTTCCCTGGCAGAACAAAAGACAACATCCCCTGGTTGACGTTACACTGTCATTTCATCCTGTCATGGTGTAGTATATAAACATCCTGTCATGGTGTAGTATATAAACATCCTGTCATGGTGTAGTATATATACATCCTGTCATGGTGTAGTATATATACATCCTGTCATGGTGTAGTATATGAACATCCTGTCATGGTGTAGTATATAAACTCCCTGTCATGGTGTAGTATATAAACATCCTGTCATGGTGTAGTATATATACATCCTGTCATGGTGTAGTATATAAACATCCTGTCATGGTGTAGTATATATACATCCTGTCATGGTGTAGTATATATACATCCTGTCATGGTGTAGTATATATACATCCTGTCATGGTGTAGTATATATACATCCTGTCATGGTGTAGTATATATACATCCTGTCATGGTGTAGTATATATACATCCTGTCATGGTGTAGTATATAAACATCCTGTCATGGTGTAGTATATATACATCCTGTCATGGTGTAGTATATATACATCCTGTCATGGTGTAGTATATAAACATCTTGTCATGGTGTAGTATATATACATCCTGTCATGGTGTAGCATATATACATCCTGTCATGGTGTAGTATATAAACATCCTGTCATGGTGTAGTATATATACATCCTGTCATGGTGTAGTATATAAACATCCTGTCATGGTGTAGTATATAAACATCCTGTCATGGTGTAGTATATAAACATCCTGTCATGGTGTAGTATATATACATCCTGTCATGGTGTAGTATATAAACATCCTGTCATGGTGTAGTATATATACATCCTGTCATGGTGTAGTATATATACATCCTGTCATGGTGTAGTATATATACATCCTGTCATGGTGTAGTATATATACATCCTGTCATGGTGTAGTATACACATACATTCGGCCATCTATCCTCCGTTGAAAGTATAATATGTGCGTCCCAAATAGCAACATATTCCCAATATAATGCACTACTTTTCCCCTGTGGGCCCTGTAGTGCACTACATAGGGAATACCGTAGGGTGATATTTGGGACGCATCCCATGTTTCTCCAGCAACTCAGTCAGTCAGATGATGAACCTCTGTGTGAGGCTGGCAAACCAATGAGCTTCTCTAACAGCAGAGGTACAGTAATGTGACTGATTTCATGCTGGCTGACTGGCTGCATCCTGAGGCTGTCCATGGTTTTCACATCACGTGACTCGTTGTCAGTCATTGGTAGTGAATGAAGTGGACATGAATAGGCACAACCCACTGGTTCATGTTAAAGCATCAGTCACACCTTGAGTTTTGTCTTACCCAGGGCCATAGTTACAGGCTAAAGGCAATATAATTTGTATTTTAAACTGTGGGAATTTCACAGGTCCACAGTGATATACTGTCATTGTTGCATACAACCCAACAAGAAAGGGTTAGCAACTTAAACACAAGATATGATAACAAAGCGCTTCAAACTAAGAAGTACAGCAGTTACATTCAGTTACATGTAAAGGTATAATACAAGTTCAGCACACAGGTAATTTGAATCATTATTGCCATCTAGTGCTGAAATAGGCATACTGTATATGCTAAGGCAGTGCCAGTGGACAATTCTAAATCATTATGTCCCCCTAGTGGTCATGAAAGTTAACCTGAAGTTGGCCTAGCAATAAGGCAAGAATAGACCAAGCTAAGAATAGGAATATTCCAAAGTTACTTGGTTGAATTGATTTTGTTAAATAGGCCTTTGTAAAATGAGTTCATGATGCATATGACCTTATTCACTCTACTATCAGTGCAACGTTGCTACTCTCTGTTATCATCTATGCATAGTCACTTTAATAACTCTATCTACATGTACATATTACCTCAATTACCTCGACCAACTGGTGCCTCCGCACATTGACTCTGTACCGGTACCCTCTGTAAATAGTCTGGCTATTGTTATTTTACTGCTGCTCTGTAATTACTTGTTCCTTTTATTTCTTGTTCCTATTTGTATTTTTTAAACAGCATTGTTGGTTAGGGATTTGTAAGTAAGCATTTCACGGTAATGTTATTCTAGACATATAGATATGGGTGGAACTTGACCTGTGGATTGAGTGTGCTGACCGTCTGTCCTCTGCAGCCTCACTTCAACCTATTGATAACAAGTTCAAATCAAATCAAATGGTATTCGTCACATGCGCCATGTATTGTATTTGGCGCATGTGACGAATACCATTTGATTTGATTTGAACTTGTTATCAATAGGTTGAAGTGAGGCTGCAGAGGACAGACGGTCAGCACACTCAATCCACAGGTCAAGTTCCACCCATATCTATATGTCTAGAATAACATTCTGACCTTTACCTCATGACTTGGTTATGGCGCCAAGACTCACACACCACATTACACACACAGACACACATGCACGCACGTCATTCACACAGACACATGCTTACGTACGAGCAGACACACACACACACAAATACAGAAATAACCTGCTTTGATAATCATAAAGCACACATCTGATTAGTATGATTACTTGGAGAGACAGACAGACCCTGCAGAATTAGCACTAATGGGAGGAAAGTGCCTTGGCTGTGAGCGTTAGAACAACCAATAAGCTGAATAATCAACTGAATGGAGCCGTCTCCCAGAACATGGAGTAAAGTGCAGGATTTGATGGAGCTCTCCCATTCCCTTATTTGTCACCTTTCATACTTCTAATAGCACCAATCTCTCTAACAGTAAACATGTTGCTGCATCCACACACACACACGCACACGCACTTCAAAGTCTACTGCAGATATTGACCAACACCTGCGCAACATTGGATTTATACAGACCAAACACCAGAACTAATACCTTATAAAAACCAAAGCCACAGATGCAGGATCTTAATTTAACCTACAGTATATTGTCACAAAATAATCCTACGGCAACAGGATTTGAAAGTTTAGTCCATAATGTTGTTTGATCAGTGGTTAGACTATTAACTGGCCAAAAATAGGCTACAGTGCCTTCAGAAAGTTCACACCCCTTGACGTTTTCAACATTTTGTTGCATTTAAATAAAATAAAATCAAATCAAATTTTATTTGTCACATACACATGGTTAGCAGATGTTAATGCGAGTGTAGCGAAATGCTTGTGCTTCTAGTTCCGACAATGCAGTAATAACCAACAAGTAATCTAACTAACAATTCCAAAACTACTGTCTTATACACAGTGTAAGGGGATAAAGAATATGTATATAAAGATATATGGATGAGTGATGGTACAGAGCAGCATAGGCAAGATACAGTAGATGGTATCGAGTACAGTATATACATATGAGATGAGTATGTAAACAAAGAGGCATAGTTAAAGTGGCTAGTGATACATGTATTACATAAGGATGCAGTAGATGATATAGAGTACAGTATATACGTATACATATGAGATGAATAATGTAGGGTATGTAAACATTATATTGGTAGCATTGTTTAAAGCTAGTGATATATTTTACATCATTTCCCATCAATTCCCATTATTAAAGTGGCTGGAGTTGAGTCAGTGTGTTGGCAGCAGCCACTCAATGTTAGTGGTGGCTGTTTAACAGTCTGATGGCCTTGAGATAGAAGCTGTTTTTCAGTCTCTCGGTCCCAGCTTTGATGCACCTGTACTGACCTCGCCTTCTGGATGATAGCTGGGTGAACAGGCAGTGGCTCGGGTGGTTGTTGTCCTTGATGATCTTTATGGCCTTCCTGTAACATCGGGTGGTGTAGGTGTCCTGGAGGGCAGGTACTTTGCCCCCGGTGATGCGTTGTGCAGACCTCACTACCCTCTGGAGAGCCTTATGGTTGTGGGCGGAGCAGTTGCCGTACCAGGCGGTGATACAGCCCGCCAGGATGCTCTCGATTGTGCATCTGTAGAAGTTTGTGAGTGCTTTTGGTGACAAGCCAAATTTCTTCAGCCTCCTGAGGTTGAAGAGGCGCTGCTGCGCCTTCTTCACGATGCTGTCTGTGTGAGTGGACCAATTCAGTTTGTCTGTGATGTGTATGCCGAGGAACTTAAAACTTACTACCCTCTCCACTACTGTTCCATCGATGTGGATAGGGGGGTGTTCCCTCTGCTGTTTCCTGAAGTCCACAATCATCTCCTTAGTTTTGTTGACGTTGAGTGTGAGGTTATTTTCCTGACACCACACTCAGAGGGCCCTCACCTCCTCCCTGTAGGCCGTCTCGTCGTTGTTGGTAATCAAGCCTACCACTGTTGTGTCGTCCGCAAACTTGATGATTGAGTTGGAGGCGTGCGTGGCCACGCAGTCGTGGGTGAACAGGGAGTACAGGAGAGGGCTCAGAACGCACCCTTGTGGGGCCCCAGGGTTGAGGATCAGCATGGTGGAGATGTTGTTGCCTACCCTCACCACCTGGGGGCGGCCCGTCAGGAAGTCCAGTACCCAGTTGCACAGGGCGGGGTCGAGACCCAGGGTCTCGAGCTTGATGACGAGCTTGGAGGGTACTATGGTGTTGAATGCCGAGCTGTAGTCGATGAACAGCATTCTCACATAGGTATTCCTCTTGTCCAGATGGGTTAGGGCAGTGTGCAGTGTGGTTGAGATTGCATCGTCTGTGGACCTATTTGGGCGGTAAGCAAATTGGAGTGGGTCTAGGGTGTCAGGTAGGGTGGAGGTGATATGGTCCTTGACTAGTCTCTCAAAGCACTTCATGATGACGGAAGTGAGTGCAACGGGGCGGTAGTCGTTTAGCTCAGTTACCTTAGCTTTCTTGGGAACAGGAACAATGGTGGCCCTCTTGAAGCATGTGGGAACAGCAGACTGGTATAGGGATTGATTGAATATGTCCGTAAACACACCGGCCAGCTGGTCTGCGCATGCTCTGAGGGCGCGGCTGGGGATGCCGTCTGGGCCTGCAGCCTTGCGAGGGTTGACACGTTTAAATGTTTTACTCACCTCGGCTGCAGTGAAGGAGAGTCCGCATGTTTTCGTTGCAGGCCGTGTCAGTGGCACTGTATTGTCCTCAAAGCGGGCAAAAAAGTTATTTAGTCTGCCTGGGAGCAAGACATCCTGGTCCGTGACTGGGCTGGTTTTCTTCTTGTAGTCCGTGATTCCTCGTGTCTGAGCCGTTGAATTGAGATTCTACTTTGTCTCTATACTGACGCTTAGCTTGTTTGATTGCCTTGCGGAGGGAATAGTTACACTGTTTGTAGTCGGTCATGTTTCCAGTCACCTTGCCCTGATTAAAAGCAGTGGTTCGCGCTTTCAGTTTCACGCGAATGCTGCCATCAATCCACGGTTTCTGGTTAGGGAATGTTTTAATCGTTGCTATGGGAACGACATCAACGCACGTTCTAATGAACTCGCACACCGAATCAGCGTATTCGTCAATGTTGTTATCTGACACAATACGAAACATATCCCAGTCCACGTGATGGAAGCAGTCTTGGATTTAAAATACCTCATAATGTCAAAGTGGAATTATGTTATTGGGAATGTTTACAAATTAAGTAAAAATGAAAAGCTGAAATGTCTTGAGTCAGTAAGTATTCAACCCTTTTATGGTAAGCCTACATAAAGTTCAGGAATATAATTGTGCTAAATAAGTCACATAATTTATTGCATGGACTCACTCTGTGTGCAATAGTGTTACACATGCTTTTTGAATTACTTCCCCATGTCTGTACCCCACATATAAAATGACCTGTACAGTCCCTCAGTCGAGCAGCACATTTCAAGCACAGATTCAACCAAAAAGACAAGGTTTTCCAATGGTTCTCAAAGGGGAACAAAAGAAAAAAGAAAGCAGACATTGAATATCCCCATGAGCCTGGTGCAGTTATTAATTACACTTTGGATGGTGTATCAATACACCCAGTCCCTACAAAGATACTTCCTAACACAGATGCCGGTGAGGAAGGAAACCACTCAGGGATTTCACCATGAACCCAATGGTGACTTTAAAACAGTTGCAGATGAGTGGCTGTGATGGGAGATGACTGAGGATGGATCAACATTGTAGTTACTTCACAATACTAACATAAATGACAGAGTGAAATAAAGAAATCATGTACTGTAACGGTTTTCTTCTGATGAAAGAGAGGCGGACCAAAATGCAGCGTGGTGGTTATTCATGTTTAATTTATAAAGACACTATACATGAATAAACTAACAAAAACAATAAACGTGCAAAAACCTAAACAGCCCTATCTGGTGCAAACACAGAGACAGGAACAATCACCCACCAAACCAAACACCAAACAGGCTACCTAAATATGGTTCCCAATCAGAGACAATGACTAACACCTGCCTCTGATTGAGAACCATATCAGGCCAGACATAGAAATAGACAAACAAGACATCCAACATAGAATGCCCACTCAGATCACACCATGACCAACCAAAACATAGAAACATACAAAGCAAACTATGGTCAGGGTGTGACATGTACAGAATAAAAATATTCCAAAACATGCATCCTGTTTGCAGTACGGCACTAAAGTAATAATGCAAAAAATGTGGCAAAGAAATTAACTTTTTGTCCTGAATACAAAGTGTTATGTTTGGGGCAAATCCAACATAACGCATCAGTAAGCACCACCCTTCGTATTTTCAAGCATGGTGGTGGCTGTTGTGTGTATGCTTGTCATCGGTAAGTTCTAGGGAGTTTTTAAGGATAAAAATGAAGGGAATAGAGCTAACTACAGGCAAAATTCTAAAGAAAACGTAGTTCAGTCTGCTATCCAACAGACACGGAGAGAAAAATGCACCTTTCAGCATGTACATATATGCTTTTTTTACTTTGACATCAGAGTATTTTGTGTAGATCGTTGACAATAAAAATGTTAAAAATCCATTTAAATCCCACTTTGTAACACAACAACATTTTGGTAAAGTCAAGGGGCGTGAATACTTTCGGAAGCCACTGTACAATAAATGTATATAACTGTGTTAGTGTGGGTTTTCAGTGAATGTATGTAAATCACAAAGCTAATTTGCATGAACATTTCCTGCGGTGCAGAGAAATTCTCAGCAACAAAGTAGTGATCAAAATAGCCCAGCGGCTGAGAAACGGAGCAACGACATTTTACATAACACTGTGGCGCACTTCAATGTGAACGCTGATCTGTTTGTTAGGGTTGCCCCGGTGGAGCTATTTATCACCGGTAGGCCAGGTAGGGCTTAGATGAGTGAGCAAACATACACACAGGCATACACACATCCACATAAACACATACACACGAGAGCATTCACACACACGAAATGAGGAAGGGCTTTAAAGAACTATTATTGGTCAATCCAGTTGGCTAATAGAGCTCTATGACATGTTCAACTTCCCCTGTCTGCTCCTCTTCCACTGACGATCTCTCACAAAACAGAAAGCTTTGTGAGGGGGAGCAGTTGAAAAATAACTATGACAGTCCAAGAATCACAGCAACAATCCCATTCTAGTCCATCTCAACACAGTTTTCTCTGGGACAAAACTGCACCCCTTCTAGAGAGCACCACTGGGCATCTAGCCTTGGAATAATAACTAAACAGAAACATGACATATTGGTTGATTAATAATAAATACAGAGTCACAATAGCCTACCCTCCCTCCTCTATCCCCAGTGCCCACAGTTACCCTCTCCTCCTGGCTTTGATGTCGATGGGCTTGTTGGTGGCGTATGGAGAGCCACTGGAGCAGGCATGGCGGTAGCGTGCTATCCTCTCAAGAGACTCTGCGTTCGCTGGCAGACTCATCTTACTGCACCTCCACACTCACAGCTGAGACAAACACTCATACACATACGTGCAAGGGAACACTCCCTTACAGCAGACACACACACACACACGGTAGAGACACACACACACACTCACTCACACAAACACACAAGCGCCAGGGAGGCCACTCCTTCTAGAGAGCTCCACTGGACATCACCCTCTACGAGATGAGAGAGAGGAAGGAGAGGTGGAGGGAGAAGCATGAGATAAGGTGAGAGAGAGAGAGACTGAATGATTGTGCAGAGGGGCGGGTACACAGCTATTGGCTGATACTTTATATGTCAGTTACTTTAGACAGCAGGGCTATTACGGTCTGTTTCTAAGTCTAAGTCTCTAAGAGAGACACTATTACTGTCTGTCTCTAAGTCCATCTGAAACAGCTAAGAAGATAATACTCACTCTCTCAATTAATCACTCACTCACTCAGTCACTCACTCACTCACTCACTGACTGAGGGGATTCGATAAATGCCCTGGGCCTGCACCGGGTGAACCGGGTTAGCATTGATTGCATTCGTTTTGGAACCTTGTTGACAACATGACTGAGCAGCAATGTTGGAGAAGCTACTCTGAAAATATAGTTTACCAAGCTAACAATTACTTCACACTGGAAGAAGTTAAGTTACACTAAAATATAGTTTTCTAAAGTTATTTTGAAAAAGTAGTTCACTACATCCAAAATACTTCGTGAAGAATTATCATATCTTAATCTGAAATGTCAGACTACAAATTGCAAGAACAGATCACTCTGGAGTCAGATGTTAACATAATGTGTAATTTAGTCTATTAAACACAAAAACTATGTAAAGAGGCAGGTCTGATGACTAAAATTAAAGGAAATTCTTGCCTACTTCACTCATATTTAATTAAAGTTTTGCAAAGAAATGTAGTGTGTCGCTCCAGTAGTTATATCGCTACATGGCAAACAAGTAATTGCAGTTGAAGTCGGAAGTTTACACACACTTAGGTAGGTTTTATTAAAACTTGTTTTTCAACCACTCCAGAATTTTCTTGTTAACAAACTATAGTTTTGGCAAGTGGGTTAAGACATCTACTTTGTGCATGACACAAGTCATTTCACTTATAATTCACTGTATCACAATTCCAGTGGGTCAGAAGTTTACATACACTAAGTTGACTGTGCCTTTAAAAAAAAATCCAGAAAATGGTGTCAAGGCTTTAGAAGGTTCTGACAGGTTAACTGACATCATTTGAGTCAATTGGAGGTGTACCTGTGGATGTATTTCAAGGTCTACCTTCAAACTCAGTGCCTCTTTGCTTGACATCATGGGAAAATCAAAAGAAATCAGCCAAGAAAGAAAAAAAATTGCTCCCAAATTCATCCTTGGGAGCAATTTCCAAACACTGAAGGTACCACGTTCATCTGTACAAACAATAGGAAGCAAGTTTAAACACCATGGGATCACGCAGCCGTCATACCGCTCAGGAAGGAGACGCGTTCTGTCTCCTAGAGATAAACGTACTTTGGTGCGAAAAGTGCATAACAATTCCAGAACAACAGCAAAGGACCCTGTGAAGATGCTGGAGGAAATAGGTACAAAAGTATCTATATCCACAGTAAAACGAGTCCTATATCGACATAACCTGAAAGGCCACTCAGCAAGGAAGAAGCCACTGCTCCAAAACCACCATTAAAAAAACAGACTATGGTTTGCAACTGCACATGGGGACAAAGATCATACTTTCTGGAGAAATGTCCTCTGGTCTGATGAAACAATAATAGAACTGTTTGGCCACAATGACCATCGTTATGTTTGGAGGAAAAAGGGGGAGGCTTGCAAGCCGAACAACACCATCCCAACCGTAAAGCACGGGGGTGGCAGCATCATGTTGTCGGGGTGCTTTGCTGCAGGAGGGATAGGTGCACTTCACAAAATAGATGGCATCATGAGGTAGGAAAATTATGTGGATATATTGAAGCAACATCTCAAGACATCAGTCAGGAAGTTAAAGCATGGTCGCGAATGGTTCTTCCAAATGAACAATGACCCCAAGCATACTTCCAAAGTTGTGGCAAAATGGCTTAAGGGAAACAAATTCAAGGTATTGGAGTGGCCATCACAAAGCCCTGACCTTAATCCCATTGAAAATGTGTGGGCAGAACTGAAAAATGTTGTGCGAGCAAGGAGGCCTACAAACCTGACTCAACTACACCAGCTCTGTCAGGAGGAATGGGCCAAAATTCACCCAATTTATTGTGGGAAGGTTCTGGAAGGCTACCCGAAACATTTGACCCAAGTTAAACAATTTAAAGGCAATGCTACCAAATACTAATTGAGTGTATGTACATTTCTGACCCACTGGGAATGTGATGAAAGAAATAAAAGCTGAAATAAATCATTCTCTCTAATATTATTCTGACATTTCACATTCTAAAAATAAAGTGGTGAACCTAACTGACCTAAAACAGGGAGTTTTTACTAGATTAAATGTCAGGAATTGTGAAAAACTGAGTTTAAATGTAGTTGGCTAAGGTGTGTGTAAACTTCCGACTTCAACTGTAACTACTGAAAACACTACCAATCATTTTTTTTGTTGATTTGACCCTTATTTTACCAGGTAAGTTGACTGAGAACACAATCTCATTTACAGCAATGACCTGGGGAATAGTTACAGGGAGTGGATGGGGGATGAATGAGCCAATTGTAAGCTGGGGATGATTAGGTGACCGTGATGGTACGAGGGCCAGATAGGGAATTTAGTTCAACTTCCACCAAGCTACTGCAAAATGTGGTTAAATTACAAATAAATTCTCTACTCCCCAACACTGCAGAGGGTCGCTGAGTACTGTTCCATTTGAGAAGGGCGCTCCTCCCTCACCGCTTTTGCATGTTCACGTCATGGGCCATAGCCCGGTGCACTGAATCGAACTCACTCACCCACTCACTCAGTGCTGTGATAGCCTACCCATAAGAGCTGTGATACCCATCTTCCAACGCTAGGGGGCAGCAGTGCCCCATACAGGGACTTTGAATTTCAGGCTAATGTACTGGTTGAGAGGGTATGAAGCTAAATTCAATTGGATTGCATTTACTGTAATTCACCATTATATTGTTATTGCAATAGTCTTATCAAAAACATCACCAGCATCACCACAAGAAACATAACACCACCTATCATTTTAGCTAATTGCTCAATTTGACAAAACATCCTTTTTCAGTTAGACTACCTTTCCACTCCAAATCCTTCCCATAATCTCAATCAATAGCTAGGAGAACTTGACGTTTGTTATGGCTGCAAGCAATGGCATTGATGCTTCAACCAATATTTGACCATATGTAGGTGAATTGTTGCCAGGCTAATTTGGGTTTGTAATGAGCATGCCTTCTATGACCAACAGTGGGCAGTCTCTTCTAAGAAGTAGGACAGTCAAGGCTGAACGCCACACGTTCTCAGACACACACCTGCGTTTGTCTGCCATGGCTTCACAGAGCAGGTGACAACTGCTCCTTGGTGATTTTAAAGGCACAGATACAAAGACAGATGCAAAACTGTACATGTGTAAACACACCCAGACACACCCAGACATGGACACAGCACACACCTGGCTGCCAAATCCACCACACACGATCACTGACTGCAGTATTGTGAAATGAGCACCCAGGAATGGCGTTAGGCTGTTGTCACAAGGTCTCCATGAGGCAAACGGCCAACTGAACCTGCTATCAGAGAAATGGTCCTGTGTGGCACAGTTGGTAGAGCATGGCACTTGCAACACCAATATTGTGGGTTCGACTCCTGATAGGCCCACCCAATGCGGAAATGTATGCGTGCCTTACTGTAAGTCTCTTTGGATAAAAGTGTCTGCTAATATTAGAGAGACAGTGGACAGCTAATTGGACATGCTGTCATTGTGATTGGCTTACGAGGCACAGAGTGCTACAGATCTACTTGACAGTGTAGGGTCACAGACTTTGTTAGGAGCTTAAAAACAACCCACTATCACCTGTGAAGGAGCAACAGGGAGAGAGAGAGTGAAGGGGAGTGAGTGAGTTGAAGAGGGAGACCAATAGTGTGAGAAAAGAAGAGGGAGGGTGCAAGTTCCCCTCATTAGGGGGTGAATAGTACTTTATGTCACAGGGGCCTCTCTCCATCTCTGCTCCTCAATGACTCATTCACACTTCCTGTGTCCCTACACCCCTCACTAGGCCCCATCAGGAACCCAACCAACAGGGCTTTACTGCAATGTTACTGTCCAACCTATACCGACAAAGCAGACTCAAATAAAGACCAGCTTCTACTGAAAGGAAATCTAATAACTTACCATCTATCCCAACTGTGGTCTCAAGCAAAAGCCATTGGTGAGTGAGACCACTGTTGTTGATGTTCCCTTATTTCCGACCAATGTAGCATATTGCTGATAGCAGACTCACAGGACTCAAGTTGTTATCTTCAAAACTGAAGTGTGTATCTTATTTTGCATTTTAAAACCATTCAACTGAGATTTCAGCTCAGGTTCAAAGGGTGGATGTGAAATGAGAAGCAGCAGTTCAAGCATGGGCGTTTATTCTGAGGGCTATCATAGAGTGGGTTACCTGTCCTGGGTGAGGGGTGAAGAGGGGTGAGCCTTGGGGATACATTCACTTCTCATACTGTCTCATAAGTGGTGTGGAGAGGGAGAGGGAGAGGGAGAGAGATCACCCCCTTTGCCCCTCCACCCTAGAGATGGCCGCTGGGTTAAAAATATAGCTTTGATTGGATGCCTGCTTCACATGTATAATCAGTTCACAACCCACTTCAGTGCTGTGTAACATAGCTCACTTTCTAGAGTCTCCAAAATACCATCTCTAGAAAACGAGAGATAAAGAGAGGAAGACATTCAAAGAAATCCTTACATATCTCAAATGGAAACGTTATGGTATGTTTTCCAAGTGACTAAAAACTCCCATAGGTCAAAACATTTTTGAGGGAACCTAAAGTACTGGACTACAAATCCTCTCTAGTGCGGTGGGCCATTGTCTGTGTCGGTGTACCCTTTGCATTGTGGCGGTGATCAGGTCCTCTTTATCTTTAAGTTCTCCTCCCAGATTCATGTTTGTAAACTGGTTTCCATGGTTGCAGAACGACAGAATTCAGAAGGGCATGTAGGTCCTGATAACCAATCAGGCCTCAGTTGCTAGGAGACAGCCACAGGTTTAATAATCACTAATTTAATGGGAAAATGAATGGGTACAACCACCGAGCTTACCCAACGAGCATTATTGTGGAGAAAGCTGCAGAAGATGACATGCCATATAAGGAATGTACAAGATCAGAATGAATGAGAATGGAACATACCAATTCACGTAGGCCTCATGGAACAATTCATAACATTCAATAAGTCTATATCTACAAGACGTTCAACTGATATAAATCTATTGATATAATCTGATATAAATGGACAAAATCACTCTTTTCTGAAGCTGTACCTTAAGTTAAACAAGTCTCATGAAGAGAACGATGTGTGAAAAGCACCATCACTTGAAGGGTCACAACAGCCGTGGACTGTTCATGACTATTCCACCTGCCATTAAGTTGGAGGTCTCAGTGAGGAGCTGGCTCACAAAGCAGAGAGGATCACAAGTCAAAACGTTTCCCCACACTTCAGATAACGGGACAAGCGTAACACACCAGGGGATAAGGCTCCGTGTGTGTGTGTGTGTGTGTGTGTGTGTGTGTCATTGATCATGCCTGAATGCATGACTTTGCATAGGGGACACTATTGGACTGATTTGAGCCCAGGTGTTCTCTATGCTCCGTTTTCACACAGGCCTGAAGATCCCAACAGGGATGTTGTGTGTAGAAAACTGACCTTTTCTCCATGTTACATCACTTTAAAAAGCTTTATTTTCTGTGGCACTGGGATTTGGTAATCGGTAGGCTACCAATGCTGCTTTTCTCGTCTCCCGCTGGTACCTTACTAATCCCTTTATGTTACTGATTTCTCAGAGTGTAGGCTGCCCACTGAACACACCTTGTTGTACCTCAGAGAGTGTAGGCTGCCCACTGAACACACCTTGTTGTACCTCAGAGAGTGTAGGCTGCCCACTGAACACACATTGTTGTACCTCAGAGAGTGTAGGCTGCCCACTGAACACACCTTGTTGTACCTCAGAGAGTGTAGGCTGCCCACTGAACACACCTTGTTGTTTTCTAAATTATTTTAAGGACAGTATTTAAACTAGCTTTACCTCAACTTACAAGGTATGGAGGCTAACAGCCTCACTATATCATTGTCTCTCTGGTCTTTGTGTCTCTGGCTGAAGCACATGGACCACCATTAAGCTGTTTACAGGTCAACTCCAATATCAACTCAACACCATTCTGACACATCACAGCTAATGGCATGGAAAGTCTCAAGATGGATGACACAACAGTAATGACAGACTAATGACAGACCTGCTAAATATCATGAATAATCAAATCATCATTCAATCAAACTGACATGCTCTTTTTTTCTCATCTCTGGGAAAACACACACAAACACACACACATACACACACACGCTTATGCTAATAGGTTTAGTCTGGCACCCATCCCAGTGATGTCAGAGTAATCCCTCTTTAAAACCTTGATGACATCATTATGACGTGGTGTCAGTGTGTGTGTTTGGGAGGTAGGAGAGTGAGTGAGGACATATAGGCGCAAACAAAGTATGTGTGTGTGCGCATGCATGCGTGTGTGAGGGTGTGCCACCAATCAAGGATTCCCGGAGATCCCGAAGAAATCTGGAGATAAGCCAGGTTAAGCTGTTCTCCAAACAGAACATGGGTCACCATGACGACCATAATAATACAACGACACCATGGTAATGATCATTTTATTTTTGAAATGTTTTTTATTGAACCTTTTTTTTAACTAGACAAGTCAGTTAAGAACAAATTCTTATTTATAATGACGGCCTACCCATAGTCCGTCATTAACTCTGTCGTTGTCATAAACACACCAACATCGTCATCATCCTCAGAGCTCCTATTTTCATCAGTAGTTGAGCACCTTATAATAGACGTTGTGATGTCACACCCATGTTCTAATTCCTAATTCTGTGTCACACACCCATATGCTTATGGATTGGCCAGAAGGCACAGGTCCAACAAAACATGCCTGTGTCCCAAATTGCACTGTATTCCCTATATAGTGCACAATTTTGACCATGGGCCCTGGTCAAAAGTAGTACACTCTATATGTCAACTTAGTTCCTCCACTTTTTACACTGGGACCACACCCAAAGCATAGCACAAAGCAAAGAAGACTATTCGGCTGCTGTAATGGCAAAATAACTTTGAGTCTATTTTCCAGCAGGATCCTATCTTCACCCCTGGAATTATTTGGTACACACAAATGTAAGCACTAGGCTCCTTCATTTGGATTCCAACAAGTTCCTTATATTGCCCTTGTGGGTTCCCCCTCCTGGATTATCAATATGGTATTAGCTCTCTGGTGCTGTAATATTGGAATGTCTGGTATAGACTATAGTGTGTGCATGAGGGGAAATCAACACATGCAAAGTAAGCTACTCTGTCCATTGTTGTCATCATACTGACCAGAATCACCTTTTTGTTGTCATAAGCAATAGGCCTCTAATGTTGCTGTTCTCATAAATATTTTCATCCTCCAGAGTTTCTGCAAGTGTAGCCTTATGTGATTAGCATAGTGATGTCACACTCAGGGCAATGGATAGAAACAATATGACAATACAGACGTCAGTTCAACAGATCAGCTGAAAGTTCACTTCTGTTCCCAAATGACCTAAATGACAAATAAATAAGCATCCTACCCCTGAAGGACAGGGACTAAAACCTGGTGAAGTAGGCATGTGATGTAGGCATGGTGACGTAGGCATGGTGACGTAGGCATGTGATGTAGGCATGGTGACGTAGGCATGGTGACATAGGCATGGTGACATAGGCATGTGATGTAGGCATGTTGACGTAGGCATGTTGACGTAGGCATGTTGACGTAGGCATGTGATGTAGGCATGGTGACGTAGGCATGGTGACGTAGGCATGTTGACGTAGGCATGGTGACGTAGGCATGGTGACGTAGGCATGGTGACGTAGGCATGGTGACGTAGGCATGTTGACATAGGCATGTGATGTAGGCATGTGATGTAGGCATGGTGACGTAGGCATGGTCACGTAGGCATGTTGACGTAGGCATGTGATGTAGGCATGGTGACGTAGGCATGGTGACGTAGGCATGTTGACGTAGGCATGTGATGTAGGCATGGTGACGTAGGCATGTTGACGTAGGCATGTGATGTAGGCATGGTGACGTAGGCATGGTGATGTAGGCATGGTGATGTAGGCATGGTGACGTAGGCATGGTGACGTAGACATGGTGATGTAGGCATGGTGATGTAGGCATGTTGACGTAGGCATGGTGATGTAGGCATGGTGATGTAGGCATGGTGACGTAGGCATGGTGACGTAGGCATGGTGACGTAGGCATGGTGACGTAGGCATGTTGACGTAGGCATGTGATGTAGGCATGTGATGTAGGCATGGTGACGTAGGCATGGTCACGTAGGCATGTTGACGTAGGCATGTGATGTAGGCATGGTGACGTAGGCATGGTGACGTAGGCATGTTGACGTAGGCATGTGATGTAGGCATGGTGACGTAGGCATGTTGACGTAGGCATGTTGACGTAGGCATGTGATGTAGGCATGGTGACGTAGGCATGGTGATGTAGGCATGGTGACGTAGGCATGGTGACGTAGGCATGGTGACGTAGACATGGTGATGTAGGCATGGTGATGTAGGCATGTTGACGTAGGCATGGTGATGTAGGCATGGTGATGTAGGCATGGTGACGTAGGCATGGTGACGTAGGCATGGTGATGTAGGCATGGTGACGTAGGCATGGTGACGTAGGCATGGTGACGTAGGCATGTGACGTAGGCATGGTGACGTAGGCATGGTGACGTAGGCATGGTGAAGTACGCATGGTGATGTAGGCATGGTGACGTAGGCATGGTGACGTAGAAATGTGACGTAGGCATGGTGACGTAGGCATGGTGACGTAGGCATGGTGACGTAGGCATGGTGACGTAGGCATGTTGACGTAGGCATGTGATGTAGGCATGGTGACGTAGGCATGGTGCTGTAGGCATGGTGATGTAGGCATGGTGATGTAGGCATGGTGACGTAGGCATGGTGACGTAGGCATGGTGACGTAGGCATGGTGACGTAGGCATGTTGACGTAGGCATGTGATGTAGGCATGTGATGTAGGCATGGTGACGTAGGCATGGTCACGTAGGCATGTTGACGTAGGCATGTGATGTAGGCATGGTGACGTAGGCATGGTGACGTAGGCATGTTGACGTAGGCATGTGATGTAGGCATGGTGACGTAGGCATGGTGACGTAGGCATGTTGACGTAGGCATGTGATGTAGGCATGGTGACGTAGGCATGGTGATGTAGGCATGGTGATGTAGGCATGGTGACGTAGGCATGGTGACGTAGACATGGTGATGTAGGCATGGTGATGTAGGCATGTTGACGTAGGCATGGTGATGTAGGCATGGTGACGTAGGCATGGTGACGTAGGCATGGTGACGTAGGCATGGTGACGTAGGCATGGTGACGTAGGCATGGTGACGTAGGCATGGTGACGTAGGCATGTGACGTAGGCATGGTGATGTAGGCATGGTGACGTAGGCATGGTGAAGTACGCATGGTGATGTAGGCATGGTGACGTAGGCATGGTGACGTAGAAATGTGATGTAGGCATGGTGACGTAGGCATGGTGACGTAGGCATGGTGACGTAGGCATGGTGACGTAGGCATGGTGACGTAGGCATGGTGACGTAGGCATGGTGATGTAGGCATGGTGACGTAGGTATGGTGACGTAGGCATGGTGACGTAGACATGGTGACGTAGGCATGGTGACGTAGACATGGTGATGTAGGCATGGTGACGTAGACATGGTGATGTAGGCATGGTGACGTAGGCATGTTGACGTAGGCATGGTGACGTAGGCATGGTGATGTAAGCATGGTGACGTAGGCATGGTGATGTAGACATGGTGATGTAGGCATGTTGACGTAGGCATGGTGATGTAGGCATGGTGATGTAGACATGGTGATGTAGACATGGTGATGTAGGCATGGTGATGTAGACATGGTGATGTAGACATGGTGACGTAGGCATGGTGACGTAGGCATGGTGATGTAGGCATGGTGATGTAGACATGGTGATGTAGGCATGGACACAGCACGAGCTCTCTGACCTCAAACTCACTAATGATATTAACAGTTCCCTAACAACTAGGCCGTAGCAGCTCTACTGTAAGGCTGGCTAAAGGAAGAACTAGGACTGCTTCATCGCTATTTGTGGTCATGTTTGCATTTGGAGTTGTGTATCTCTAGTCCCTCCATGCTGTTAGATGACATGCTGCCAGCCTGCTGTGCCCCTGCTCTGAGAGGTTCAACCGTTCAGAAGCAGAGATAGAAGATAGATCTGATTTATGGTGAGATTAGTCATGAACCACCTGCGGCCATCCTTTCTCCCCTCTGACAGGTTTGATTCGGGGGTCGCATTTGAATTGATCTGACTGTCGTGTTCTGAATGTTCCAAAGCGATACAGAAGATTAAATGTTCTATCCCACAGCTTAAACTGGGGATGCAGGGGAACCAGAGCAGATGGAATGAAATGAATGGGAGTTTTGGGGCAATGCAGAGGCTCTCTGTGTAAGTTTGGCGCTGCACATCTTAGTAGTAAGCACAGAGACTTGCTTTGAAAAAATGATTAAAATAAAAACACTTGTTTTTCAACGGGTCTTTCACAGCTATTTAGAAGGTACACAAAACAATTGTTCTGAAAATGACAGTCAAACACGGCATGGGGTCTATGGTGTCTTTGTAAAGATGTCCCCTTTATGGACAATATACTGAGCATTGAAACTGACAACAGATCCCAGACAAAGTGATGCATGGTTAGTCGAAGAAACTGGTCCTGCCAAGCACACATTCTGTCCAGAACAATGGTTCATTAACGCTCACTGTCTCACACACACGTATACACACACACACACACACACACACACACGTATACACACACGTATACACACACGTATACACACACACACGTATACACACACACACGTATACACACACACACACACACACACACACACACACACACCTGTGGTGCTGGATGTGTAATTGGATCTTGGTTGTGCTGCTTATCGTGAATAACGGGAACATTATCTCCAGCCATGACTCACTGCACCTTGCTTGACCTGAGCTGAGTGCCTGGGTGTGTGCATGCATGTGTGCATGTGAGTATCTGAGTGTGAGACTTAGTGATATAAGGGTGAAAGAAAAAGGTGTGTGTGGGGGTGGGCGTGGGTGTGTGTGTGTGTGTTTGCGTGTGTGTGCGTGTGTGTGTGGGAGAGAGGGGAGCCTCACACCTGGTAAGAAGACTAAGGCCAGTTTTAACTGACTGACTCACTCAATCCCCATTGAGAAACACTGCTCTACCAAAAGACCCAAACCAAGCTGTGAATTAGGAAATACCAACTAAATAGAAGTAACAAAGAAATTCCTTTATTGTGTAGAAATTGCCAAAAGTGACCAATATAATAGAAAAATAACAAAATAAATATACAGTCTGATGCTGTAGGCTCTTCATATCCAGACGAAGTCAACAGCTGTCATTTTCCATGGAACATAACTACACGCAGACACACACACACACACAGGCACGCACACAGGCATGCACACACACACACACCCACACACACACACACACACACACACAAACATTTCTCCAACAAGCTGTGTCTAAACACTCCCACGGAGCTCTGCAGCAGACTGACCCCCCAGTCTGGCTGTATAGAGCCCACCTTAATAAAGATCTGTGCGTCACAAGTAGCACGACAGGAAGACAAAGATTGATGCTGCGGGAGAGCGAAGATGCAGCATTTAACACACACACTAACACACACACACACACACACACATTTGTCTCGCTCTCATCTCGCTCTCTCTCATCTCTGCTGGTCCTATGGTTTCACTGAGAAATGGCTTTGCCTCCAAAAGGCTGTGATTCTGGCAGCACTCAGAGTTCCCCAAAAGCCAATTTTCTAAACCTCCACCTCGGTTGTGCGTAAAGTAACTGAGTCAGGCAAAGTAATCTAAGTTTGAGTTTACACTATTTGATCCTGTACAAAACTTAAATGAGGAAAAAAAGAGCTCTAGGAGAGAAAGATAGGTCTAGGAGAGAAAGATAGGCCTAGGAGAGAAAGAGGTCTAGGAGAGAAAGATAGGCCTAGGAGAGAAAGATAGGCCTAGGAGAGAAAGATAGGCCTAGGAGAGAAAGATAGGTCTAGGAGAGAAAGAGAGGTTTGGAGAGAAAGATAGTTCTAGGAGAGAAAGATAGGTCTAGGAGAGAAAGAGAGCTCTAGAGGAGAAAGTTAGGTCTAGGAGAAAAAGAGAGCTCTAGGAGAGAGAGCTCTAGAGAAGAAAGAGAGGTCTGGGAGAGAAAGAGAGCTCTAGAGGAGAAAGATAGTTCTAGGAGAGAAAGAGAGGTCTAGGAGAGAGAGAGCTCTAGAGGAGAAAGAGAGGTCTAGGAGAGAAAGAGATGTCTAGGAGAGAGAGAGAGCTCTAGAAGAGAAAGAGAGGTCTAGGAGAGAAAGATAGGTCTAGGAGAGAAAGAGGGGTATAGGAGAGAGAGAGCTCTAGAGGAGAAAGAGAGATCTAGAGGAGAAAGAGAGGTCTAGGAGAGAAAGAGAGCTCTAGAGGAGAAAGAGAGGTCTAGGAGAGAAAGAGAGCTCTAGAGGAGAAAGAGAGGTCTAGGAGAGAAAGATAGGCCTAGGAGAGAAAGAGAGGTCTAGGAGAGAAAGATAGGCCTAGGAGAGGAAGAGAGGTCTAGGAGAGAAAGAGAGGTATAGGAGAGAAAGATAGGCCTAGGAGAGAAAAAGAGGTCTAGGAGAGAAAGATAGGCCTAGGAGAGAAAGATAGGCCTAGGAGAGAAAGATAGGTCTAGGAGAAAAATAGAGGTATAGGAGAGAAAGATAGGTCTAGGAGAGAAAGAGAGCTCTAGAGGAGAAAGATAGGTCTAGGAGAAAAAGAGAGGTCTAGGAGAGAGAGCTCTAGAGAAGAAAGAGAGGTCTGGGAGAGAAAGAGAGCTCTAGAGGAGAAAGATAGTTCTAGGAGAGAAAGAGAGGTCTAGGAGAGAGAGAGCTCTAGAGGAGAAGAGAGGTCTAGGAAAGAAAGAGAGGTCTAGGAGAGAGAGAGAGCTCTAGAAGAGAAAGAGAGGTCTAGGAGATAAAGATAGGTCTAGGAGAGAAAGAGAGGTATAGGAGAGAGAGAGCTCTAGAGGAGAAAGAGAGATCTAGAGGAGAAAGAGAGGTCTAGGAGAGAAAGAGAGCTCTAGAGGAGAAAGAGAGGTCTAGGAGAGAAAGAGAGCTCTAGAGGAGAAAGAGAGGTCTAGGAGAGAAAGATAGGCCTAGGAGAGAAAGAGAGGTCTAGGAGAGAAAGATAGGCCTAGGAGAGAAAGAGAGGTCTAGGAGAGAAAGAGAGGTCTAGGAGAGAAAGATAGGCCTAGGAGAGAAAGAGAGGTCTAGGAGAGAAAGATAGGCCTAGGAGAGAAAGATAGGTCTAGGAGAGAAAGATAGGCCTTGGAGAGAAAGATAGGCCTAGGAGAGAAAGATAGGTCTAGGAGAGAAAGATAGGCCTAGGAGAGAAAGATAGGTCTAGGAGAAAAAGAGAGGTCTAGGAGAGAAAGAGAGGTCTAGGAGAGAAAGATAGGCCTTGGAGAGAAAGATAGGCCTAGGAGAGAAAGATAGGTCTAGGAGAAAAATAGAGGTTTAGGAGAGAGAGAGCTCTAGAGGAGAAAGAGAGGTCTAGGAGAGAAAGAGAGGTCTAGGAGAGAGAGAGCTCTAGAGGAGAAAGAGAGGTCTAGGAGAGAAAGAGACGTCTAGGAGAGAGAGAGGTCTAGGAGAGAGAGAGCTCTAGAGGAGAAAGAGAGGTCTAGGAGAGAAAGAGACGTCTAGGAGAGAGAGAGGTCTAGGAGAGAAAGAGAGGTCTAGGAGAGAAAGATAGGTCTAGGAGAGAGAGAGCTCTAGAGGAGAACGAGAGATCTAGAGGAGAAAGAGAGGTCTAGGAGAGAAAGAGAGCTCTAGAGGAGAAAGAGAGGTCTAGGAGAGAAAGAGTGCTCTAGAGGAGAAAGTTAGGTCTAGGAGAAAAAGAGAGCTCTAGGAGAGAGAGCTCTAGAGAAGAAAGAGAGGTCTGGGAGAGAAAGAGAGCTCTAGAGGAGAAAGATAGTTCTAGGAGAGAAAGAGAGGTCTAGGAGAGAGAGAGCTCTAGAGGAGAAAGAGAGGTCTAGGAGAGAAAGAGATGTCTAGGAGAGAGAGAGAGCTCTAGAAGAGAAAGAGAGGTCTAGGAGAGAAAGATAGGTCTAGGAGAGAAAGAGGGGTATAGGAGAGAGAGAGCTCTAGAGGAGAAAGAGAGATCTAGAGGAGAAAGAGAGGTCTAGGAGAGAAAGAGAGCTCTAGAGGAGAAAGAGAGGTCTAGGAGAGAAAGAGAGCTCTAGAGGAGAAAGAGAGGTCTAGGAGAGAAAGATAGGCCTAGGAGAGAAAGAGAGGTCTAGGAGAGAAAGATAGGCCTAGGAGAGGAAGAGAGGTCTAGGAGAGAAAGAGAGGTATAGGAGAGAAAGATAGGCCTAGGAGAGAAAAAGAGGTCTAGGAGAGAAAGATAGGCCTAGGAGAGAAAGATAGGCCTAGGAGAGAAAGATAGGTCTAGGAGAAAAATAGAGGTATAGGAGAGAAAGATAGGTCTAGGAGAGAAAGAGAGCTCTAGAGGAGAAAGATAGGTCTAGGAGAAAAAGAGAGGTCTAGGAGAGAGAGCTCTAGAGAAGAAAGAGAGGTCTGGGAGAGAAAGAGAGCTCTAGAGGAGAAATATAGTTCTAGGAGAGAAAGAGAGGTCTAGGAGAGAGAGAGCTCTAGAGGAGAAGAGAGGTCTAGGAAAGAAAGAGAGGTCTAGGAGAGAGAGAGAGCTCTAGAAGAGAAAGAGAGGTCTAGGAGATAAAGATAGGTCTAGGAGAGAAAGAGAGGTATAGGAGAGAGAGAGCTCTAGAGGAGAAAGAGAGATCTAGAGGAGAAAGAGAGGTCTAGGAGAGAAAGAGAGCTCTAGAGGAGAAAGAGAGGTCTAGGAGAGAAAGAGAGCTCTAGAGGAGAAAGAGAGGTCTAGGAGAGAAAGATAGGCCTAGGAGAGAAAGAGAGGTCTAGGAGAGAAAGATAGGCCTAGGAGAGAAAGAGAGGTCTAGGAGAGAAAGATAGGCCTAGGAGAGAAAGATAGGTCTAGGAGAGAAAGATAGGCCTTGGAGAGAAAGATAGGCCTAGGAGAGAAAGATAGGTCTAGGAGAGAAAGATAGGCCTAGGAGAGAAAGATAGGTCTAGGAGAAAAAGAGAGGTCTAGGAGAGAAAGAGAGGTCTAGGAGAGAAAGATAGGCCTTGGAGAGAAAGATAGGCCTAGGAGAGAAAGATAGGTCTAGGAGAAAAATAGAGGTTTAGGAGAGAGAGAGCTCTAGAGGAGAAAGAGAGGTCTAGGAGAGAAAGAGAGGTCTAGGAGAGAGAGAGCTCTAGAGGAGAAAGAGAGGTCTAGGAGAGAAAGAGACGTCTAGGAGAGAGAGAGGTCTAGGAGAGAGAGAGCTCTAGAGGAGAAAGAGAGGTCTAGGAGAGAAAGAGACGTCTAGGAGAGAGAGAGGTCTAGGAGAGAAAGAGAGGTCTAGGAGAGAAAGATAGGTCTAGGAGAGAGAGAGCTCTAGAGGAGAACGAGAGATCTAGAGGAGAAAGAGAGGTCTAGGAGAGAAAGAGAGCTCTAGAGGAGAAAGAGAGGTCTAGGAGAGAAAGAGTGCTCTAGAGGAGAAAGAGAGGTCTAGAGGAGAAAGAGAGGTCTAGGAGAGAAAGAGAGCTCTAGAGGAGAAAGAGAGGTCTAGGAGAGAAAGAGAGGTCTAGGAGAGAAAGTGAGGTCTAGAGGAGAAAGAGAGGTCTAGGAGAGAAAGAGAGGTCTAGAGGAGAAAGAGAGGTCTAGGAGAGAAAGAGAGCTATAGAGGAGAAAGAGAGGTCTAGGAGAGAAAGAGAGCTCTAGAGGATAAAGAGAGGCCTAGGATAGAAAGAGAGCTCTAGAGGAGAAAGAGAGGTCTAGGAGAGAAAGAGAGGTCTAGGAGAGAAAGAGAGCTCTAGAGGAGAAAGAGAGGTCTAGGAGAGAAAGATAGGTCTAGGAGAGAAAGATAGGTCTAGGAGAGAAAGAGAGGTCTAGGAGAGAAAGATAGGCCTAGGAGAGAAAGAGAGGTCTAGGAGAGAAAGAGAGGTCTAGGAGAGAAAGAGAGGTCTAGGAGAGAAAGATAGGCCTAGGAGAGAAAGAGAGGTCTAGGAGAGAAAGAGAGGTCTAGGAGAGAAAGAGAGGTCTAGGAGAGAAAGAGAGGTCTAGGAGAGAAAGAGAGGTCTAGTAGAGAAAGATAGGCCTAGGAGAGAAAGAGAAGTCTATGAGAGAAAGATAGGCCTAGGAGAGAAAGATAGGCCTAGGAGAGAAAGAGAGATCTAGAGGAGAAAGAGAGGTCTAGGAGAGAAAGAGAGCTCTAGAGGAGAAAGAGAGGTCTAGGAGAGAAAGATAGGCCTAGGAGAGAAAGAGAGGTCTAGGAGAGAAAGATAGGCCTAGGAGAGAAAGAGAGGTCTAGGAGAGAAAGAGAGATCTAGGAGAGAAAGATAGGCCTAGGAGAGAAAGAGAAGTCTATGAGAGAAAGATAGGCCTAGGAGAGAAAGATAGGCCTAGGAGAGAAAGAGAGATCTAGAGGAGAAAGAGAGGTCTAGGAGAGAAAGAGAGCTCTAGAGGAGAAAGAGAGGTCTAGGAGAGAAAGATAGGCCTAGGAGAGAAAGAGAGGTCTAGGAGAGAAAGATAGGCCTAGGAGAGAAAGAGAGGTCTAGGAGAGAAAGAGAGATCTAGGAGAGAAAGATAGGCCTAGGAGAGAAAGAGAGGTCTAGGAGAGAAAGATAGGCCTTGGAGAGAAAGATAGGCCTAGGAGAGAAAGATAGGTCTAGGAGAGAAAGATAGGCCTAGGAGAGAAAGATAGGTCTAGGAGAAAAAGAGAGGTCTAGGAGAGAAAGAGAGGTCTAGGAGAGAAAGATAGGCCTTGGAGAGAAAGATAGGCCTAGGAGAGAAAGATAGGTCTAGGAGAAAAATAGAGGTCTAGGAGAGAGAGAGCTCTAGAGGAGAAAGAGAGGTCTAGGAGAGAAAGAGAGGTCTAGGAGAGAGAGAGCTCTAGAGGAGAAAGAGAGGTCTAGGAGAGAAAGAGACGTCTAGGAGAGAGAGAGGTCTAGGAGAGAAAGAGAGGTCTAGGAGAGAAAGATAGGTCTAGGAGAGAGAGAGCTCTAGAGGAGAACGAGAGATCTAGAGGAGAAAGAGAGGTCTAGGAGAGAAAGAGAGCTCTAGAGGAGAAAGAGAGGTCTAGGAGAGAAAGAGTGCTCTAGAGGAGAAAGAGAGGTCTAGAGGAGAAAGAGAGGTCTAGGAGAGAAAGAGAGCTCTAGAGGAGAAAGAGAGGTCTAGGAGAGAAAGAGAGGTCTAGGAGAGAAAGTGAGGTCTAGAGGAGAAAGAGAGGTCTAGGAGAGAAAGAGAGGTCTAGAGGAGAAAGAGAGGTCTAGGAGAGAAAGAGAGCTATAGAGGAGAAAGAGAGGTCTAGGAGAGAAAGAGAGCTCTAGAGGATAAAGAGAGGCCTAGGATAGAAAGAGAGCTCTAGAGGAGAAAGAGAGGTCTAGGAGAGAAAGAGAGGTCTAGGAGAGAAAGAGAGCTCTAGAGGAGAAAGAGAGGTCTAGGAGAGAAAGATAGGTCTAGGAGAGAAAGATAGGTCTAGGAGAGAAAGAGAGGTCTAGGAGAGAAAGATAGGCCTAGGAGAGAAAGAGAGGTCTAGGAGAGAAAGAGAGGTCTAGGAGAGAAAGAGAGGTCTAGGAGAGAAAGATAGGCCTAGGAGAGAAAGAGAGGTCTAGGAGAGAAAGAGAGGTCTAGGAGAGAAAGAGAGGTCTAGGAGAGAAAGATAGGTCTAGGAGAGAAAGAGAGGTCTAGGAGAGAAAGAGAGGTCTAGGAGAGAAAGATAGGCCTAGGAGAGAAAGAGAAGTCTAGGAGAGAAAGATAGGCCTAGGAGAGAAAGATAGGCCTAGGAGAGAAAGATAGGCCTAGGAGAGAAAGAGAGATCTAGGAGAGAAAGAGAGGTCTAGGAGAGAAAGAGAGCATCTAATTTTCCCAGTTTCACCACGTGACTTGATTATTGAGGCATCACAGCACCAACAGCTCTTGAGCAAAGAGCTCCTTCTCAACTGCTACCATACTGTCTAAATATAGACCTCACAATTCTTCTCTTCTCTCCTCCCTCAGCACACCACAGTGCATTGGGTTCACTGTATATGATTACTTTAGACGCTCTGCAGTTGTTGTTACGTTTAGCCTTATTTCTGAAAATAGAAATTGACATAATACGTTTATTTTACTGTCATTATTAAAGTGTTCAGTACCAACCACACAAACATGATAATATAACATTAAATGAAAAATATTGATGCAGGATGAAAACGTTATTTTGAGTTAGGGGGTCAAATATTTTTATAATGCAGCCAAGTAAAAATATGAAATCCACTGGAAAGATAAGGTAAGGACTGACAAAATGACAGACAAATAGCGAAGTCATAGCGTCAGGCAACACAAAATGTATAGGGCTATAGATTAAGTCAAATTGTCAGTGCCAGCTACAGTATGTTATTCCTCCCACATGAACTCTGTTCCTGAAACGACTGCTGTTTCTGTAAGTATTCATGTAATAATATTGAAAACCGTCAAGAGGCAGACAAGAACAGTCACTAGCACTCTGAGATCCAACCCTGCAAATCACTATGGTGACCAATGTGTCTGTGACCAACTAAAAGTGAGTCTGCCAACCTAACACTAAACTAAGACACTCATTAATCCCTTCAATAAGAGCTGTAAAGTCTCGACTATCTAACTGCCAAACTATCGCTCTAAACCCAGCTTCCTTTGTTGACAAAGACATCACTTCCTGTCTACAGGTCTGAGGAGTAGAGGAAGAATCAGAGGACATGGTTCACTCTCCTGCGCTCCTACGTATGTGAGTGTTTGTGTGTGCATGCATGCTTGCTGAGTGCTAAATCCAAGTCAAAATGGGTTTGTGTAACAGCCACTCAGCCTCTCTCTCCCCAGGTGAGGCTTTGTTGTCATGGAGGTAAGTGGTAAATTTAGTCCGGCATCTGCTAGGGTTCCTAATGTCCTACTATATCAATGAGGACATGGGGCTACCAAATAGATACATACTCTATTGTAACGCTCAGCACAATTTCACAGCCCAACACACTCTGCAAACAATAACACAGGCTTGAGTTCAGAGTTTAACATGTACTCTGAATAAGATATTTGAAATGATAAACTATATATAAACTATATATAAAAGTATGTGGAAACCCCTTCAAAGTAGTGGATTCAGTTATTTCAGCCACACCTGTTGGTGACAGGTTTATAAAATTGAGCACACAGCCATGCAATCTCCATAGACAAACACTGACAGTAGAATGGCCTTACTGAACAGCTTAGTGACTTTCAATGTGGCACCTTCATAGGATGCCACCTTTCCAACAAGTCAGTTCGTCAAATTTCTGCTCAGCTAGAGCTTCCCCGGTCAACTGTAAGTGCTGTTATTGTGAAGTGGAAATGTCTAGGAAACGCGAAGTGGTAGGCCACACAAGCTCACAGAACAGGACAGCCGAGTGCTGAAGCACGAAGTGTAAAAATTGTTTGTCCTCGGTTGCAACAGTCAATACCGAGTTCCAAACTGCCTCTGGAAGCAACGTCAGCACAAGAACTTAGTAGGGAGCTTCATGAAATGGGTTTCCATGGCCGAGCAGCCACACACAAGCCTAAGATCACCATGCCCAATGCCAAGCACCGGCTGGAGTGGTGAAAGCTCGCCGCCATTGGACTCTGGAGCAGTGGAAATGCGTTCTCCAGAGTGATGAATCACGCTTCACCATCTGGCAGTCCGACAGAGTAAAGGCTTGTCCATTATTAAGACTATAGTGATAAATAATGTACATCCATCTAAAAGCTCCTCTGTGCACGCACGCACGCACGCTCGCGCACACACACACACACACACACACACACACACACACACACACACACACTGTAGGGGATGGATGGCACATTCCTGTTTATGGGGACTGAAACAGGGCTAGGTCCCTCTGCAGCAAACAGACACACTGCCAAAATGGGTTCAGACAGCTCATCTTTAGAGGAAACAGAAGAAGGCCTGTGTTCAGACAACCTTGACAATGTGGACATGTTGTTTTATTAACATTGTCACTTCATCGGACTGCTATATCCCACCAAACCAGACTACCCATAAAAGGGAAAACACACGATTGAAAAACAAAAACACAAGTATACTAAACTGGAAGTCTGTACTATACATATTTATACTATGCTTAACATATACTTTTATCCTGGAATTCTAAGGAATGATTACCCATCCAGATTATCTAACCAATTATGACCATTAATATAATACATTATTACCATACATTAATAGCAGCCTGCTGAAGCTAAGCCATTCAATCTATAATAACTACTGAGCATCACTTATTTCCTCAGTTAAAGGCTTAAGCATCCTTACATAACTCCCCTGCATAGTCTATGTCCCAAATGGTTACCTATTCCCTACATAGCGCACTGGGCCTTTAAGCATCCGCAACACAGCAATTAACACAATGTAAAACTCCTACAAAGTTACCCGCACAAAATAGAGCATTTCATGGTAAATACCAGATGAGCTGCAAGACTGTCTCAGTAAATCAAAATCAAATCAAATTGTATTTGTCACATGCAACGAATACAACAAGTGTACACCTTACAGTGAAATGCTTACTTACAAGCCCTTAACCAACCGCGCAGTTTAAAGAAAAATACCTAAAAAAACAAGCAATAAAAGTAACAAAAAATGTAAGAGCAGCAGTAAAATAACACTAGCGAGGCTATATACAAGGGGTACCGATACAGAGTTAGTCGAGGTATTTGAGGTAATATGTACATGTAGGCAGAGTTATTAAAGTGGCTATGTATAGATAATAAACAGAGAGTAGCAGCAGCATAAAAGATGGGGGGGGGGGGGCAATGCAAATAGTCTGGTTAGCCATTTGATTAGATGTTCAGTAGTTTTATGGCTTGGGGGTAGAAGCCTCTTGGACCTACACTTGGCTGTGCTGTAGCAGAGAGAACAGTCTATGACTAGGGTGGCTGGAGTCTTTGACAATTTTTAGGGCCTTCCTCTGACACCGCCTGGTATAGAGGTCCTGGATGGCAGGAAGCTTGGCCCCAGTGATGTACTGGGCCGTACGCACTACCCTCTGTAGTGCCTTGCGGTCGGAGGCCAAACAGTTGCCATACCAGGCAGTGATGCAACCAGTCGGGATGCTCTCGATGGTGCAGCTGTAGAACCTTTTGAGGACCTGAGGACCCATGCCAAATCTTTTCAGTCTCCTGAGGGGGAATAGGTTTTGTCGTGCCCTCTTCACGACTATCTTGGTGTGCTTGGACCATGTTAGTTTGTTGGTGATGTGGACACCAAGGAACTTGAAGCTCTCAACCTGCTCCACAACAGCCCCGTCGATGAGAATGGGGGCGCCACCTCTGGATGAGCGCCACCTCTGGATGAGCGTTTTCCTGTTTGCTTATCACGTTATACAGCTCATTGAGTGCGGTTTTAGTGCCAGCATAGGGCTGTGGTGGTATGTAGACAGCTACGAAAAATACAAATGAAAACTTTCTAGTTAGATAATGTGGTCTACAGCTTATCATGAGATACTCTACCTCAGGCGAGCAAAACCTTGAGACTTCCTTAGATATCGTGCACCAGCTGTTGTGTACAAATTAACATAGACCGCCACCCCTTGTCTTACCAAAGGCCGCTGTTCTATCCTGCCAAAACAGTGTATAACCCGCCAGCTGTATGTTATTCATGTTGTCGTTCAGCCACGACTCGGGGAAACATAAGATATTACAGTTTTTAATGTCCCGTTGGCATGATATACGTGCTTTTAGTTTGTCCAATTCATTATCCAGCGATTGTACATAGGCCAACAGTACGGATGGCAAAGGCAGATTAGCCACTCGTTGTCGGATCCTCACAAGGCACCCCAATCTCTTTCCACAATACCTGTTCCATCTTTTTCTCCTGCGAATGACGGGGATGAGGGCCTGTTCGGGTGTCTGGAGTAAATCCCTCTCGTCCGACTCATTAAAGAGAAATTCTTCGTCCAGTTCAAGGTGAGTAATCACTGTTCTGATTTCCAGAAGCTCTTTTCGGTCATAAGAGATGGTAGCAGCAACATTATGTACAAAATAAGTTACAAAAATTGCGAAAAAGCAAAAAAAATAGCACTGTTGGTTAAGAACCCATAAAACTGCAACCAACCCCTCCGGCACCATCTTAGTAGCACTGTGATGTCACGTTTCAGTATGACAGATGTAATCCATGTCAAGTTTGAATAAATGTGACTTTACCTAGCAATAACAAAGAGTATACAACAGGTGGCTCTAATCCTGAATGCTGATTGGTTAAAAGCACATTCCAGCCGGTGTCTATTCCACTAAATCTATGATGTTAAAATGCCTACGTACTCTGTTCCATCTGACAGCACAATCCACCGTCTCATCAGCCCAGCCAAACAATTTATAAACTTGATCTCCACTATAAAAAGCATCTAGACATTATCTCACATTTATTTTAGACTAACATTTTGTTTCAACAGCAGATATTTGTATAAACCTTGCAGTCTGTCTCTCAGACATGTGCAACATTGTTTCAATATTAAAATTAGATCTCCAGCTGTCCCATAGTAATGAATGTGTCGGGGTCGGTAGTTGGGACGAGACAGACAGACAGGCAGGCAGCGTTATTCGATATATACAAAGACATTTCAAATGAAAAAAGGTCAAACGAAACAAACAAAACATTGAGATTGCCGTCTTTACAGCTTCAGTGTTTGAAGTGATTGTGTTAGCTGTGTTGTTGCCTAGCTCCTCTGAACAGTGTCCTGATGAGAGAGCACATTTTCTGAGCCAGGTGAAATCGCACCTCATTAGCTCATTGTAATGGATGTATCCAAATAAATGCCTCTAGAAAATAGCTTAAACAAATGCAAATGCAGCTACTGTTATAATTTTTGACGTTTGAATTGACTGTAAGTTAGCCATAGTTGGCTAGCTAGCAAGAAAGCGATAAGAACGATGCCAGCCAGTATTGGCAATGGGACATCTAGAACAAACGACTGGGTCGCGTCTATAGATACAGAACAAAAAGACTTAACGACTAGGTTGTGTCTCTGGCAACCAAACCAATAGAAAGAACAACCAGCCAGCTTGGGTAGCAACCCTAGATTTGTGTTGGGACTATATTTCGTGGAAGGATGAAATAGTATGAATAAATTCATCAAAAGAACATTTTTAATGAAAATGTATCAATCTTTACTTGAATATGTTGGTAACCTGTTGAATAAAAATGATAATGCCCTCGAAGCCGGTGTGTGGAGGGCATAACAACACCCGTGCCAATATATACTCCAAACACTGGCTTCAAGAGCATCGTCACTTAAATAACCTGCAGCAATTCTAAGCGTGTGTGTGTGTTAGAGAGAGAGAGAGGGGAGAGAGAGGGAGGGGAGAGAGAAACAAAGAGAGAGAGATTGAGGAGGGTGGGTGAGAGAGAGGATATCTCATTGTGTTTTCTGTTTACATAGCTGCCATTGGATTAGCTAGGAACATTCCTGTCTGTCTGTCTGTCTGTCTGTCTGTCTGCCTGCCTGCCTGCCTGTCTGTCTGTCTGTCTGTCTGCCTGTCTGCCTGTCTGTCTGTCTGTCTGCTGTTCCCCTATACAGCCACAGCCTCTGGTCTGGCATCCCTCCAACGCCTTTAATCTAATACTGATTAGAGTAAACAATGGGTTGGGACAAGAGCTCCCAACCATGTGACCTGACCAAGAGAAACTCAATAGCCAATGCTAAAACCTCTAAAACAGAAAATGTGTTACATAGTTATTATATTGTCTTATATGGAGTTTTCCTGACCTGAGACAATGTTTGGCTGAACACATGTAGAGCACCAAAATCATTTAGATGAATCTGCACAGTATGTTCTATAGACAGCGTGACATTTGAGCTCACGCTCCAGACACTTCTGTCATTGATCACTTCAAGTACCGCAAGCAACCATAAGCAGAAGTCTGTCTGTCTGTCTTAAACTGTACTGTACCTGCTGCATGTTAATGCTGGTCAGGAAGGAAGCAGGAAGCAGGAGGTATGGGTTGAGGTATGGGTCAATAACCTGACAGAGACTATTATGGTCCAAATATTGAGTCACTGTTATATGACTAGGTCTACTAACAGACCATTTAAAGATGGGAAGCAGCAAGGAAACAGTGCACAGCAGTACATCATTTCATGGCTTTGAGAAAGCCACATCCCCAAAAGGAGTGTCTATTTAAATGGCTGATGAAAAGTGCAGAGGAGGAATCTAAAGCATGGAGCCATGGCTAGCAGGCTCTATGAGCCTCCACTGTCCTGTCTTCTGTTCTGGGATAATTAAAAGCTCTGAAAGCTCTACGGCTGGCTGCTGCTGCAGTTTATGTCTGATTTTGACTTATTTATGGATCAACTCAAGCATTTATTGTGGGAGAAAACGGCAGGAAATATGTGGCCCAGTGAACAATAAATCTCCCAGAGAAGGGTTTGGGCTGAACTGGGCTGCCTGTCGGGAGTACTAACTGCCCTGGAACATAAATACAGTACAGAACAGTAGGAAAACACACGACACAGGAGAACATGCACAAAAACAAATGTTGACTGGGGGTGGCTTAAGTTTAGATGGAAGAGAGCTGCTGAACTCACGTCCACTACTGTTGCTGCCATCATGGACACACACAAGCACACAAACAGAAACACACATACACACACACTCACCATATCCATGAGTGTCTCCTGAAAGGGAAGTTGCTGAAGTGCATCATAGTCCTTTCCCGCACCCTGTGGCAGAGTCCAGGCTTCTTGGAACTGTGTACTGAATCTTTCCTCTAACCTTTAACACGATCTACACACACTGCCCTCCACGTGTTGCAACCACTTCCAAAACAACATCATGTCTGCATGCCCCTTACAGTGCTCTACACCATATTAATAATACTCATTCCAGTGATGTGCCACCACGTGAACAAGTCATCATGTAGTCAGTAGATGGGATATGAAAAGGCTACATACTGCAAGGCCACCCAAGCTTGGATAAACAAATGCAGTTTGATGCATGCAAGCCTTCAGCGGTGTAAATGAGAGTCCTCAGAGCTGTGACCCAGGAGTCCACACAGGATCGGCTACTAGTTTCTCAGGCGGCTGCTCTTTTCTCCGAGGGATTCTTCCGGCGAGGACCTGGAAATCGCTGTCCCACATCCTCATGGTGAACGGGCTCAGGAATTCATCTCTCCGGAAACCATTCCTTTTCCTGAAAGCCAGGGAAGACGGTTGGAGCAGGAGCAGTCAACACTGGCGTGACAGAGCATGTTACTCTCTCTCTGTCTCTCCCTATATCTCTATGTCTATCTTGCTCTCTCCTATTTCTATCTCTCTCTTCCTATCTCTATCTCTTCCTCTCTCCTATCTCTCTCTTCCTCTCTCCTATCTCTCTCTTCCTCTCTCATATCTCTCTCTTCCTCTCTCCATCCTCCTCTCTCCTATCTCTATCTTCCTCTCTCCTATCTCTATGTCTATCTCTTCCTCTCTAGATTCTGCCTGTCCCCATTAGCTCCCGGGGAAGAAGGAATAAGGGGTAAAAAAATGTGTGAAGCGCTGCGCTCTCATCCCTGCTCTCCCTCTCATCTCTGTTCTCCCTCTCTCTCAAGCTCCCTCCCTCCCTCCCTCCCTCCCTCCCTCCCTCCCTCCCTTCCTTCCTTCCTTCCTTCCTTCCTTCCTTCCTTCCTTCCTTCCTTCCTTCCTTCCTTCCTTCCTTCCTAGTCAGTCTGAGGGATGTCCTGACCCTGTTAGGTGTGTGACTGCTCCTTCTGTGTACAGTGAGCTAAACCTATTGATCCTCTTAGTGCACACAGCTCAGCCTTCATTCAGTGGGAAGAGGAGGAGAGGAGAGGAGGAGATGAGAGGAGAGGAGGGGAGGAGAGGAGGGAGGGAGGAGAGAAGCTTCCCAGTCCTCTAAGGCTTGGTTTTGCTGACCTGCAGTCACAGATGTCTGTACAATGCAGACTGCAGACATCTGTGTGTGTGAGTGTGTAGGAAAATGTGTGTGCAAGAGTGCGTGTGCATGTGTGTGTGTGTGTGTGTGTGTGTGTGTGAGTGTGAGTGTGAGTGTGTGTGAGTGTGAGTGTGAGTGTGAGTGTGTGTGTGTGAGTGTGCATTCGTGTAAGCCTCCTCAGAGACAGCTTGTCAACTTGTGGCACTGCAGTGAGGTAAAAACCAAACACACATGCATACCGCATGCACACACATAAACACACACACAGATTTATTCTCAGAGATAGGCTAGTGTGGTGGTAACATCTGTCATTTCCCAAATGTACATATTACCATGAATACTAAAACAAAACCTCTCTCACTCTGCCTCCCTCTTCTCCCTCTTTCTCTGTCATCAACACCACTATCTTTCTCTAGCTCCTTCCTTCTCCATCTCTATCCAGGCTTCTCTGTGTTGGTTCTATTCTATCATTTCTTTTCTCTCTCTCACTATGTTTGCCATTCTCTCTGTCCCTCCCCCACTTTCTCTCCCTTCTCTTCCCTTATCTCTCTCTTTCTCTCCTTCCTCTTCCCTACTCTCTCTCTTTCTCTCACTGTGCCAACACATCATTGAACCATGACCTTTCAGACTGCAGAACTAATGCTGGCGCATATTTCTGTGTCTGTATGTGTCTAGGTTGGGGATGGGCAACTTTGATGGGAGTGGGGGCCACAAAAAACTCAAAGAACTCATCATGAAGTGCCGCAGTGATGCGTGGGTCTGCGTATCCACACCATTCCCGACACATGCAATCGTCTCTAACATTTTGTTGGCGTTTTATTGTTGCAGTTTTAGAGCAAGTTTGGAAAAATTCTATACATTTTGCCATGTGGCAGAGAGAAGATTTTGCTGTTTTATAATACATTTCATGCAACTCTACTTATTCTGCCATGGGGCAGAGATGAACATTTAGCTGTTTTATAATACCTTTCATGCAACTCTACTCATTCTGCCATGGGGCAGAGATGAACATTTTGCTGTTTTATAATACCTTTCATGCAACTCTACTCATTCTGCCATGGAGCAGAGATGAACATTTTGCTGTTTTATAATACCTTTCATGCAACTCTACTCATTCTGCCATGGGGCAGAGATGAACATTTGCCTCTGAAATGTAGAGCTCTCCTGACAGTTATCCAACTCTGTATCTATACTCATTACAATACCACCACTAATCTCAAACGCTGATGAAAATGTTCTCACATATTCTGGAGTTTAGTTATTACAATTATCTGAAGTCAAAACAGGACACAATAATAGTGAAACAAGACAGTGTGTTCATCAATGAACATGTAACATACACTGAGTGTACAAAACACTAGGAACACCGGCTTTTTCCATGACAGACTGACCAGGTGAATCCAGGTGAAAGCTACGATCCCTTATTGATGTCACTTAAATCAGTGTAGATGAAGGGGAGGAGACAGGTTAAAGAATAATTTTTAAGCCTTGAGACAATTGAGACGTGGATTGTGTGTGTGTTCCATTCAGAGGGTGAATGGGCAAGACAAAATATTTAAGTGCCTTTGAACGGGGTATGGTAGTAGGTGCCAGGTGCACCGGCTTGAGTGTGTCAAGAACTGCAATGCTGCTGGGTTTTCCACGCTCAACAGTTTCCCGTGTATATCAAGAACTGTCCACCATCCAAAGGACATCCAGCCAACTTGACACAACTGTGTGAAGCATTGGAGTCAACATGGGCCAGCATCCCTGTGGGACATTTTCGACAACTTGAGTCCATGCCCCGACGAATTGAGACTGTTCTGAGGGTAAAAAGGGTGCAACTCAATATTAGGAAGGTTTTCCTAATGTTTGGTATACTCAGTGTATGTTGTACAATGCAGACGTGTGTGTGTGTGTGTGTGTGTGTGTGTGTGTGTGTAGGAAAATGTGTGTGCAAGTGTGCGCTTGCATGTGTGTGTGTGTGTGTGTGTGTGTGTGTGTGTGTGTGTGTGTGTGATGCTGAGTTGAGGTCAGCGTTAGCCCATTCTGAGTATGTGAGTGGTTGTGTGTGTGTGTGAGCATTAAAACTATCATCCTGGCTCTGAGCCAATTGCTGCGGTCTGAAAAACAGGATTCAGTCCTGCCTCTTACACACATCCTGCCCAACACACACGTCACCAGTCTCTCAACTCCTGCCAGGAGTCAAAACGCCGCTTGCCCTCCACAAACCTTCTCTATCAACCACCCGTCAGTGAGAGAGGAAGGAGTGGAAGGGTGGAGAGGAGAAGGTATGGGGTTAATTTGGGTGGTAACCAAGTAGAGGAATTCCTTTCCTTTGACTAGGGTGAAATAATACATAGTTTACTGTGTATTGACTCATAACCCGCAATCCCAGCGGTTATATCTGCAGGGCGGGTAGGTTTTGGGTCATGGAATATTTTGTGGATGAATGGCGGGCGGGATAAAACATTTAAATACATAAAAAATACATACATGTATAATTCTTGTGCAATTCATATCTATAGGCTACATTGATGTTTTTCTTTCATTATTTTTATCTGGCCCATGTTTTAGGGCCTAACTGTACACTCACCAAATACACGACAATCGCCAAATGCTTTTGGGAACTTGAGCAGAATATGTTAACGTCGATGAGGCAAAAAGCCACGTCGTTGTTTAATTCAATAAGAGAAAAGCTGCGAAATGGAGGGCAGAAAAAAATAGGAGGGTCAGAACAGTAGCCTGATGTTTAGGAAGGATTTGGTGAAGTGGTAAAAGAGGATGATAGCAGTGATAGCAGGATGATAGCAGTGATAGCAGTGATAGCAGGGATAGCAGGAGGATAGCGGATGTGTTACAGTGTGTATGATGATTGTGAGGCACTCCGCGTTGCATTGTGCATAAGAACAGCCCTTAGCCATGGTATACTGGCCATATACCACACCTCCTCAGGCCTTATTTTAATTATAGTGCAACAAGTAATGAAGAAGAATGCATGTATCTAAACTACCTGCCCTCCAGGACACCTACACCACCCGGTGTCACAGGAAGGCCAAAAAGATCAAGGACAACAACCACCCGAGCCACTGCCTGTTCACCCCACTATCATCCAGAAGGCGAGGTCAGTACAGGTGCATCAAACCTGGGACCGAGAGACTGAAAAACAGCTTCTATCTCAAGGCCATCAGACTGTTAAACAGCCACCACTAACATTGAGTGGCTGCTGCCAACATACTGACTCAACTCAGGCCACTTTAATCATGGAAATTGATGGGAATTGATGTAAAAATGTATCACTAGCCACTCTAAACAATGCCACTTAATATAATGTTTACACACCCTACATTACTCATGTCATATGTATATACTGTACTCTATACCATCTACTGCATCTTGCCTATGCCGTTCGGCCATCACTCATTCATATATTTTATGTACATATTCTTATTCATTCCTTTACACTTGTAAAAGGTGTATAAGGTAGTTGTGAAATTGTTAGGTTAGATTACTTGTTAGATATTACCACATGGTCGGATCTAGAAGCACAAGCATATCGCTACACTCGCATTAACATCTGCTAACCATGTGTAATGTGACAAATAAGATTTGATTTGACAAGTTGACCAACAAATAGCCTAACAACATGTTGGAAATTATAGGCAGAAACATAAGCCTACCTTCAAAATCATTCTGCCATCTCTGACTGTACAGACTTTTTTCTTTATTTGCAGGTTAGGGTTGGGTGCGGACCTCAGATTTTCACTTTATCACATATAGTTGGTTGGTTACGGATGGGTTATTAGCAGTTATGTGCGGGTGCGGGTGAACAAGCAGCTGACCTGTGCATTACTAACACACACACACGCCATCATCCAAAGAGACCTCATCTAGCATCTCTGTGTCTCTGTCTGTCTGTGGTTTTGTTTCATAACGATGGTCCCAGTGTTCGGGCTGTTCCTCCTGCTCTACTGAACACTGGTAAGCTGTCACAAGCAATCCTGCAGCCTGCCACACTACAGACAGACAGGGGAGATAGGGAAAGGCCACAGTGGTGGGTACCGAGACAAAGAGAGAGAGAGAGGGAGGGGGAGAGAGACCGAGAGAGGCAGAGAGAAGGATGGCGGGTGTGTGTGTATTTTTTTTATTTTTTTACCTTTATTTAACTAGGCAAGTCAGTTAAGAACAAATTCTTATTTTCAATGACGGCCTAGGAACACTGGGTTAACGCCTGTTCAGGGGCAGAACGACAGATTTGTACCTTGTCAGCTCAGGGATTTGAACTTGCAACCTTCCAGTTACTAGTCCAACGCTCCAACCACTAGGCTTCCCTAGGCTACCCTGCCGCCCCAGGGGAAAGGGGGTAGAAAAGAGAAAGGAGATTGGAGAGACGGGAAAGGTCACAGTGGGTAAACATAGCTGCACTAAAAATCATAGCGAGATGGGGATGAGGGGGTGCAACTCAATATTAGGAAGGTGTTTCATGAAGTTGATGCAAAGAGTCAATATTTGCAGTGTTGACCCTTCTCTTTCAAGACCTCTGCAATCTGCCCTGGCATGCTTCTGATCCACATCCTGACTGATGGCAGCCCATTCTTGCATAATCAATGCTTGGAGTTTGTCAGAATTTGTGGGTTTTTGTTTGACCATTTGCCTCTTGAGGACTGACTACACGTTCTCAATGGGATTAAGGTCTGGGGAGTTTCCTGCCCATAGACCCAAAATATCGATGTTTTGTTCCCCGAGCCACTTAGTTATCACTTTTGCCTTATGGTAAGGTGCTCCATCATCATGGAAAAGGCATTGTTCATCACCAAACTGTTCCTGGATGGTCGGGAGAAGTTGCTCTCGGAGGATGTGTTGGTACCATTCTTAATTCATGGCTGTGTTCTTAGGCAAAATTGTGAGTGAGCCCACTCCCCTGGCTGAGAAGCAACCCCACACATGAATGGTCTCAGGATGCTTGTAACGGCGTTCTTCATTTGTTGAAAGAGAGGACCGAAATGCAGCGTGGTGGTTACTCATGTTCTTTAATGAATGAATGACGATACATGAAATAACTAAATAAATACGAAAACAACAAACGGAACGTGAAACCTAATACAGCCTATCTGGTGAACACTACACAAAGACAGGAACAATCACCCACAAACACACAGTGAAACCCAGGCTACCTAAGTATGATTCTCAATCAGAGACAACTAATGACACCTGCCTCTGATTGAGAACCATACTAGGCCGAAAACATAGAAATGCCCCAAAACATAGAAAAACAAACATAGACTGCCCACCCAACTCACGCCCTGACCATACTAAATAAATACAAAACAACAGAAATAGAGGTCAGAACGTGACAGTACCCCCCCCCAAAGGTGCGGACTCAAAAACCTTGACCTATAGGGGAGGGTCTGGGTGGGCGTCTGTCCGCGGTGGCGGCTCTGGCGCGGGACGCGGACCCCACTTCACCATTGTCTTAGTCCGCCTTATTGTCCGCCTCCCTGGCTTACTCACCATGGCCACCCCTCTCAATGACCCCACTGGACAGAGGGGCTGCTCGGGACAGAGGGGCAGCTCGGGACAGAGGTGAAGCAGCTGCTCGGGACAGAGGGACAACTGCTCGGGACAGAGGGGCGATAGCAGCTCGGGACAGAGGGGCGATAGCAGCTCGGGACAGAGGGGCGATAGCAGCTCGGGACAGAGGGGCGATAGCAGCTCGGGACAGAGGGGCGGCAGCTGCTCGGGACAGAGGGGCAGCTGCTCGGGACAGAGGGACAGCTGCTCGGGACAGAGGGACAGCTGCTCGGGACAGAGGGACAGCTGCTCGGGACTGAGGGGCGGCAGCAGCTTGGGACAGAGGGGCGACAGCTGCTCTGGACAGAGGGGCAGCTGCTCGGGCGGCCCCTGGCTGACTGACGGCACTGGCGGCCCCTGGCTTACTGGCGGCCCCTGGCTGACTGGCGGCACTGGCGGCCCCTGGCTTACTGGCGGCCCCTGGCTGACTGGCGGCCCCTGGCTGACTGGCGGCACTGGCGGCCCCTGGTTGACCGGCGGCGCTGGCGCTGGGCTGACTGGCGGCACTGGCGGCCCCTGGTTGACTGGCGGCACTGGCGGCCCCTGGCTGACGGGCGGCACTGGCGGCCCCTGGCTGACGGGCGGCACTGGCGGCCCCTGGCTGACGGGCGGCACTGGCGGCCCCTGGCTGACGGGCGGCACTGGCGGCCCCTGGCTGACGGGCGGCACTGGCGGCCCCTGGCTGACGGGCGGCACTGGCGGCCCCTGGCAGACGGGCGGCACTGGCGGCTCCTGGCAGACGGGCGGCACTGGCGGCTCCTGGCAGACGGGCGGCACTGGCGGCGCTGGGGCGGCGCTGGGCAGACGGGCGGCACTGGCGGCGCTGGGCAGACGGGCGGCGCTGGCGGCGTTGGGCAGACGGGCGGCGCTGGGCAGACGGGAAGCTCCGGCAACGCTGGGCTGAGTAGCTCTCCTAGCGCCGAACAGGCGGGAGACTCCGGCAGCGCTGGAGAGGAGGAAGGCTCTGGTAGCGCCGGAGAGGCGGGAGACTCCGGCAGCGCTGGAGAGGAGAGAGCCCCTGCAAGGATGGGCCGGAGAGACAGCCTGGTACGGGGAGCTGCCACCGGAGGGCTGGTGCGTGGAGGTGGTGACGGATAGACCGGACCGTGCAGGCGCACTGGAGCTCTTGAGCACCGAGCCTGCCCAACCTTACCTGGTTGAATGCTCACGGTCGCCCTGCCAGTGCGGCGTGGTGGAATAGCCCGCACTGGGCTATGCAGGCGAACCGGAGACACCGAGCGCAAGGCTGGTGCCATGTAAGCCGGCCCAAGGAGACGCACTGGGGACCAGCTGCGTAGAGCCGGCTTCATGGCATTAGGCTCGACGCTCAATCTAGCCCGGCCGATACGCGGAACTGGAATATACCGCACCGGGCTATGCACCCGCACTGGAGACACCGTGCGCACCACTGCATAACACGGTGCCTGTCCGGTCTCTCTAGCCCCCCGGTAAGCACAGGGAGTCTGCCCAGGTCTCCTACCTGGCGTAGCCACACTCCCTGTTAGCCCCCCCCAAGAAATTTTTGGGGCTGCCTCTCGGGCTTCCTTCCGCGCCGCCGTGCCTGCTTCGCCAACTCCATTCTCTGATAACCTTCCGCGCACTGCTCCATCGAATCCCAGGCGGGCTCCGGCACTCTCCCTGGGTCGGCCGCCCACCTGTCGATCTCCTCCCAAGTAGTATACTCCATGCCATTGCTGTCCATAACGTCCTCCTTTCGCTGCTGCCTGTTAACACGCTGCTCGGTCCGAGTGTGGTGGGTGATTCTGTAACGGCGTTCTTCATTTGTTGAAAGAGAGGACCGAAATGCAGCGTGGTGGTTACTCATGTTCTTTAATGAATGAATGACGATACATGAAATAACTAAATAAATACGAAAACAACAAACGGAACGTGAAACCTAATACAGCCTATCTGGTGAACACTACACAAAGACAGGAACAATCACCCACAAACACACAGTGAAACCCAGGCTACCTAAGTATGATTCTCAATCAGAGACAACTAATGACACCTGCCTCTGATTGAGAACCATACTAGGCCGAAAACATAGAAATGCCCCAAAACATAGAAAAACAAACATAGACTGCCCACCCAACTCACGCCCTGACCATACTAAATAAATACAAAACAACAGAAATAGAGGTCAGAACGTGACAATGCTTTACTGTTGGCATGACACAGGACTGATGGTAGCGCTCACCTTGTCTTCTCTGGACAAGTTTCTTTTAAACCTTTTGCAGAATATCAGTCTGTCCCTGAAGTTTTTCCTGGAGAGAAGTGGCTTCTTTGCTGCCCTTCTTGACACCAGGCCATCCTCCAAAAGTCTTTGCCTCACTGTGCGTGTAGATGCACTCACACCTGCCTGCTGCCATTCCTGAGAAAGCTCTGTACTGGTGGTGCCCCGATCCTGCAGCTGAATCAACTTTAGGAGACGGTCCTGGCGCTTGCTGGACTCTCTTGGGCGCCCTGAAGCCTTCACAACAATTGAACTGCTCTCCTTGAAGTTCTTGATGATCCGATAAATGGTTGATTTAGGTGCAATCTTACTGGCAGCAATATCCTTGCCTGTGAAGCCCTTTTTGTGCAAAGCAATGATGACAGCACGTGTTTCCTTGGAGGTTGTAAGGACGTTCGTCTGTACGAGAGGCGGACCAAAGCGCAGCGTGGTTGTTTTGATTCATGTTTTAATAAATAACTTCACATGAACAAACTAACAAAAACAAGAAATGTGAAAACGCAAAACAGTCCTATCCTGTGACAACAAACACAGTGACAGGAACAATCACCCACAAACACACAGTGACACCCAGGCTACCTAAGTATGATTCTCAATCAGAGACAACTAATGACACCTGCCTCTGATTGAGAACCATACTAGGCCGAAACATAGAAATACCCAAATCATAGAAAAACAAACATAGACTGCCCACCCAACTCACGCCCTGACCATACTAACTACATACAAAACAAAGGAAATAGAGGTCAGAACGTGACAGTACCCCCCCCCCAAAGGTGCGGACTCCGGCCGCAAAACCTTGACCTATACGGGAGGGTCTGGGTGGGCGTCTGTCCGCGGTGGCGGCTCTGGCGCGGGACGCGGACCCCACTTCACCATTGTCTTAGTCCGCCTTATTGTCCGCCTCCGTGGCTTTCTCACCATGGCCACCCTTCTCAATGACCCCACTGGACAGAGGGGCTGCTTGGGACAGAGGGGCAGCTCTGGACAGAGGTGAAGCAGCTGCTCGGGACAGAGGGACAACTGCTCGGGACAGAGGGGCGGCAGCAGCTCGGGACAGAGGGGCGGTAGCAGCTCGGGACAGAGGGTCGGCAGCAGCTCGGGACAGAGGGGCGGCAGCTGCTCGGGACAGAGGGGCGGCAGCTGCTCGGGACAGAGGGGCGGCAGCTGCTCGGGACAGAGGGGCGATAGCAGCTCGGGACAGAGGGGCAGCTGCTCGGGCGGCCCCTGGCTGACTGGCGGCCCCTGGCTGACTGGCGGCACTGGCGGCCCCTGGCTGACTGGCGGCACTGGCGGCCCCTGGCTGACTGGCGGCACCTGGCTGACTGGCAGCACTGGCGGCCCCTGGCTGACGGGCGGCACTGGCGGCCCCTGGCTGACGGGCGGCACTGGCGGCCCCTGGCTGACGGGCGGCACTGGCGGCCCCTGGCTGACGGGCGGCACTGGCGGCTCCTGGCAGACGGGCGGCACTGGCGGCTCCTGGCAGACGGGCGGCACTGGCGGCTCCTGGCAGACGGGCGGCACTGGCGGCTCCGGGCAGACGGGCGGCACTGGCGGCGCTGGGCAGACGGGCGGCACTGGCGGCGCTGGGCAGACGGGCGGCACTGGCGGCGCTGGGCAGACGGGCGGCACTGGCGGCGCTGGGCAGACGGGCGGCACTGGCGGCGCTGGAGAGGAGGAAGGCTCTGGAAGCGCCGGACTGAGTAGCTCTTGTAGCGCCGAACAGGCGGGAGACTCCGGCAGCGCTGGACAGGAGGAAGGCTCTGGTAGCGCCGGAGAGGCGGGAGACTCCGGCAGCGCTGGAGAGGAGGGAGCCCCTGTAAGGATGGGCCGGAGAGACAGCCTGGTACGGGGGGCTGCCACCGGAGGGCTGGTGCGTGGAGGTGGTGACGGATAGACCGGGCCGTGCAGGCGCACTGGAGCTCTTGAGCACCGAGCCTGCCCAACCTTACCCGGTTGAATGGTCCCGGTCGCCCTGCCAGTGCGGCGAGGTGGAATAGCCCGCACTGGGCTATGCAGGCGAACCGGGGACACCGTGCGCAAGGCTGGTGCCACGTAAGCCGGCCCAAGGAGACGCACTGGAGACCAGATGCGTAGAGCCGGCTTCATGGCACTTGGCTCGATGCCCACTCTAGCCCGGCCGATACGCGGAGCTGGGATGTACCGCACCGGGCTGTGCACCCGCACTGGGGACACCGTGCGCTCCACAGCATAACACGGTGCCTGCCCGGTCTCTCTAGCCCCCCGGTAACCACAGGAAGTTGGCTCAGGTCTCCTACCTGGCGTAGCCATACTCCCTGTTAGCACCCCCCCAAGAAATTTTTGGGGCTGACTCTCAGGCTTCCATCCACGACGCCGCGCTGCCTCCTCATACCGGCGCCTCTCCGCTTTCGCCGCCTCCCGTTCTTCCTTGGGGCGGCGATATTCTCCTGGCTGAGCCCAGGGTCCTTTACCATCCAAATCTTCCTCCCATGTCCATTTCTCCAAATAGTGCAGCCTCTCCCACTGCTGCTGCTGCTCTTCCTGTTGCTGCTGCCTCTGTAGCTTCTCCTGCTGCTCCTCTTGCCGTTGCCCGTTACCACGCCGCTTGGTCCTGTTGGGGTGGGTGATTCTGTAACAACATTCGTCTGTACGAGAGGCGGACCAAAGCGCAGCGTGGTTGTTTTGATTCATGTTTTAATAAATAACTTCACATGAACAAACTAACAAAAACAAGAAATGTGAAAACGCAAAACAGTCCTATCCTGTGACAACAAACACAGTGACAGGAACAATCACCCACAAACACACAGTGACACCCAGGCTACCTAAGTATGATTCTCAATCAGAGACAACTAATGACACCTGCCTCTGATTGAGAACCATACTAGGCCGAAACATAGAAATACCCAAATCATAGAAAAACAAACATAGACTGCCCACCCAACTCACGCCCTGACCATACTAACTACATACAAAACAAAGGAAATAGAGGTCAGAACGTGACAGAGGTAACCATCATTGACAGAGGAAGAACAATGATTCAAAGCACCACTCTCCTTTTGAAGCTTCCAGTCTGTTATTCGAACTCAATCAGCATGACAGAGTGATCTCCAGCCTTGTCCTCGTCAACACTCACACCTGTATTAACTAGAGAATCACTGACATGATGTCAGCTGGTCCTTTTGTGGCAGGGCTGAAATGCAGTGGAAATGTTTTCTTGAGATTGAGTTCATTTGCATGGCAAAGAGGGACTTTGCAATTAATTGCAATTCATATGATCACTCTTCATAACATTCTGGAGTATATGCAAATTGCAATCATACAAACTGAGGCAGCAGACTTTGTGAAAATTTATATTTGTGTCATTCTCAAAACTTTTGGCCACGACCGTACACTCAGTGTATGTCAGCTGCAGAGAGACAAGAGAGAGCCATAATAAAAATGAATGTTGATCAGTCATGAAAATAAAAGTGCTGAAAACTTGTTGGCTCACTATTTAAAAAGAAGATGGAGAACCAGCTATAGGATGAAAAGTACCAGCGTTTTGGCGCAGGATTTTTTTTAAATAAATAAATACAGTACATATATATATTTATATTTTACAAATCGACACTTGGAGTCAAAGTATCAATATAATATCGACCTAAGTAATATTGCGATATGTAACTGTATCGATTTCCCACACTGTTAACATCACAAAACATTATGGATTCCTAGGCTTGGAGTGGAAATGGAGGCCAGGATTTTATAGTCCTTGGATTTGGATATCGATTTCATGTGTGCTGACATTTATCTCCAGATCAATAGCTGAGAGAACAGCGGAGAACAACCTCCAATATGTCTACTTAGAAAACAATAGAATGCCATTTAAATTACATAGGTAATGAGATAGTGAGTCTCTAAGTGCTTTTTTATAATTTAATCACAGAAATATCCCTTCCATCTCACTGCTCAGTTCTCAGTCGCAAATAGGTGGTGTTGACTTATTGACAGAAAATAGGGCCTGGTAGCCCGCTGGGCTGCCAAATCTAGGGTGCATTATGTCCACAAAGGGGATGCCGCCGTGAAATTCGAGGCATTATCAAGTGCTTGTCAAATTGTGAATGAGAGACTACTGAAGTGAGTGCAGCCTGCACTGTACACACTCATTATGCAGCCTTACAATGTACTAAAAATCAAAACACATAGCCCAACTTTTGTAGAACAACTAAGTACACGAATAACTCTAAATTAAGCATATAGGAGTACCTGTTTATTTGTTAACTGCTCAACACAGAATAGCAGCATGTGCGCACTCCCTCAAATCGTTTGGAGAAAATATCCTTTCTATTTTATTCAGCTTGGTTCAATTGTATTCTTCATACTATTTAATAATATAAAATAATGCCACGGAATTAAAATAAAATCTTGTCTGCTAAATGAACTAGTGTAGCCCACAGCCATTTGCCATAGTCACATCAGGATCTAACATAAGGACAACTCAGAATATCAGAGTATGCTATTATTTTCTTTTGAAATAGACTACATTTTCTTCATATCACGCTTCTTTATACCTGTCTAAAATAAGTCATGGATTTATTGTGAAGGTGTAGGCTATATTACATGGAATTATTAGACTTTTTAAAATGGCTTGTAGTCTATGTGTGGAAGCCAGGAGATGCTAAATGTGTTTATGTTAATTAACCAACAGTTATTTGCTTGACAATCACCGGCCTATGAAATTTCATGACCGCCACAGCCCTGGCGGGCTGCCAAATCTATCAAAGTATTCTTCATCTCAAATTCATATGGAAATACAACAGAAATGTGAACAGTTGAGTGAAGAGTGAAGGACCCTCTATTCTCAGTACATCAGTCCCTAGAGAGAGGGTGAGATGTAGGTGGGCTATCTCGGCAAGCTGTCCGTCAAACGGGTAGCCGTGGAAATGCCAAGGCCCCCGCTTGCCCTCCTTGTCATTCATAGCCTGTGATGAGATGGCATTTCACTAAAGGTTAACTAATTTTCCCATCAAATTATACATTGGTAATTAGATACACAAAACCTAATGTGGGGGTTGGTAGCATTAAGCGCTGGTTGGAGAAATAATGTGTTTGAGCATCTCAATACTAAAATGTTGCATTAGGTGCAGATCAACAAGAAGCCTATTCCACTGTTCTTCTCTTGTAAATCCCTGTCTCTGAAACCGTTAGGAAGACAACGTTCACATTTGAATGGGATATGACCATTTTAGCACCAAAAATAATAAAAGGTCACTCACACGTGAATCATTTTAATAGCACACCATGCCATCCCAATGACCCCATATATCCTCAACATTCATGCCTTGCCTTTAATTCAGCTGGCTAACAAGGTTGGCTACATATTGAAGTATGCTTTACATAGATTCACTGACTTTAGCAAATGATATGAGATGGATGCTGCTTCAGTGGCTAAAAACAGTAATATGGTGTGATCACCAGGCACCATGCTGCAGAGTATCTGGTTTGAGGTACTTTGGCTGTTGTTGATGCTATTATCTGTTTCTCTGTTTTAATAACTGCCTCTCCCTGGAGCAGGTACAGATGGGAAGCTGTTTAAATATCAATGGGCCATGACTGCAGGCAATTCTCACTACAGTACCACCAGCTGCAGCTAACTAACATGCCTCTCTGTAAGACTTACTCCCCCTCTTACTCAGAGGACCAGTTGAAAGTGTGAGCCAATCTGAATCTCTATCACAGTTGGGGTGACAGAGGGCACATTGTTTATTATGCAGTGTCAGGGCACTCCACCCTTACTACACCCCTGACTACAGCAAGCTAGGAGCCTACTCCACCCTTACTACATCCCTGACTACAGCCAGCTAGGAGCCTACTCCACCCTTACTACATCCCTGACTACAGCCAGCTAGGAGCCTAACTCCACCCTTACTACATCCCTGACTACAGCCAGCTAGGAGTCTACTCCACCTTTACTACATCCCTGACTACAGCCAGCTAGGAGCCTACTCCACCCTTACTACATCCCTGACTACAGCCAGCTAGGAGCCTACTCCACCCTTACTACATCCCTGACTACAGCCAGCAAGGAGCCTACTCCACCCTTACTACATCCCTGACTTCAGCCAGTTAGGAGCCTAACTCCACCCTTACTACATCCCTGACTACAGCCAGCAAGGAGCCTACTCCACCCTTACTACATCCCTGACTACAGCCAACTAGGAGCCTACTCCACCTGGCTTGTAGCCCATCACCCCTCACTCTCTGTCCTATGACCAGACAAGCCCCCCCCCACCTCCACCTTCACGCACACCCCATCACTGGATCTCAGGCTAATGCCATTTTACTAACCCCACTAGCCAGCTCCAGCTGACTGTCCGAGCACCCTTGACTCCACTCCTGGTCATCGTTCCTTGATTCGTTAATTACGTCCAGAAATATAATTTGTCCTGCATTGCACCAGTGTTATGTCATTATGGCAGCTCTGACTGATGCTGGTCTGCTTCTCCCAGTGCTTCTCTCAGTTTGGAAATGAATCACTGATCACACTGCTCAGATCGCCACACTCATCTACAGTATCTGGGTGTTATTAGTACTGCCTCAGAGTGATTCAATGATCTCCAATGACCTCCAGGATATGGTAATAATCAAAGGATTGGATTGGCCCGAAGCACAGATCTACTATATCAGCTGACCCTCCGGAAATTCTAACCTTAACAAGCCAAAACTGAGCTTCAGTGTCTATGGTCAATTTCAATTTCCTTCACATCAAATGCTATGGCAATGTTAAACTAAATTGATATCATACTTAGTGTTTGCTATGATAAACTCATATGATAAATTATAGAATACAATACATGTATTTTGCAAAATCATCAGTGATTGACAAAGGTGCTGTGAGAGATGTGGGTAACCTGCCTAGCAACAGGGGAGCTGACTAGACCGCTCCCTCCATCTATAACTGTGTTGACCAGACCTCCCTCCAACCAATAACTGTGTGTCCTGTCCTTCCAGGGAAGAGCAGAGTGGAGCAGGAGGAAATATGATCCAGTCATTTAGAACTGGTTCAGGCTCTTTGTTAGAGAACAATTAACTGAGATGAATTAAATAATCAACACCTCATGTCGGAGGCCCATTTGCATAATGGCAATTCATTGAACAACACGTTTCTCATATAACACATTTCTCTCAAATTCCATTACGGAGCATCAATTATGAAAACAGCTGAGTGTAAGAGGAACTTGGGCAACATTAAACTGTAAAAGCAATTACAAGCTAGGTGGAGGCAGCCAGGCCATAATATTACCCAAAAGGCTCTGTCTATGAGATGATATGTCTGATAGCTCAGGGACACGACTAGGTTGGTGTGATCTAATGTAATATTTAATTATTCTGTTTTGATGACAACACTAGGGCTTTACAGTACATGGCAGTAACATTATTTTTGCAGGATTTACAGATAAGTAACATATGTAGTTATTTTGGAGTTATTTATAAATGTGATAAGAATCAATTGTATTATTAGAAGAGGAGTTGACTGTAATACTAAAATAACTGGTTAAGGTTTTGAACCCCCCATGCTACTGTCCTCTCCCCTGAGTAACAGTGACAGAGCCCAAAGGAGAGGACCTGGGCCACTGTGTCTGCTCCTGCCAAAGCCCAGATGACATTTAAAAGTCAAGGGTTCACCACAGCTTCTCCTGCCTCAAGTCATTCCCACCTATACCTTACCACCAGTGAGTGGAGGGTTTTGAGTGAAAACCCCCACTGGGAGATGATACTAGGATATCTAGGACAGAGACACACAGCTTAGGGACAGATAATATACAATAGGGCAAAAAAGTATTTCGTAATTTTCTTCCATTCATTCATTCAGGTACACTTCAACTATGACAGACAAAATGAGAAAAAAAAATCCAGAAAATCAGATTGTAGGATTTTTTATGAATTTATTTGCAAATTATGGCCAAACAGTTCTATTTTTGTTTCATCAGACCAGAGGACATTTCACCAAAAAGTACGAACTTTGTCCCCATGTGCAGTTGCAAACCGTAGTGTAGCTTTTTTATGGCTTCTTCCTTGCTGAGCGGCCTTTCAGGTTATGTCGATATAGGACTCGTTTTACTGTGGATATAGATACCTTTGTACCTGTTGCCTCCAGCATCTTCACAAGGTCCTTTGCTGTTGTTCTGGGATTGATTTGCACTTTTCGCAGCAAAGTACATTCATCTCTAGGAGACAGAACGCGTCTCCTTCCTGAGCGGTATGATGGCTGTGTGGTCCCATGGTGTTTATACTTGCGTACTATTGTTTGTATGGAAGAACGTGGTACCTTCAGGCGTTTGGAAATTTCTCCCAAGGATGAACCAGACTTGTGGAGGTCTACAATATATTTTCTGAGGTCTTGGCTGATTTCTTTTGATTTTCCCATGACGTCAAGCAAAGAGGCACTGAGTTTGAAGGTAGGCCTTGAAATACATCCACAGGTACACCTCCAATTGACTCAAATGATGTCAATTAGACTATCAGAAGCCATGACATAATTTTCTGGAATTTTCCAAGCTGTTTAAAAGGCATAGTGAACTTAGTGTATGTAAACTTCTGACCCACTGGGATAATCTGTCTGTAAACAATTGTTGGAAAAATTATTTGTGTCATGCACAAAGCAGATGTCCTAACCAACTTGCCAAAACTATAGTTTGTTAACAATAAATGTGTGGAGTGGTTGAAAAACAAGTTTTAATGACTCCAACCTAAGTGTATTTAAACTTCCGAAATCAACTGTATATTTGGGCAGCTTCCCCCATTCTTCTCTGCAGAACCTCTCAAGCTCTGTCAGGTTGGATGGAGAGCGTTGCTTCACAGCCATGTTCAGGTCTCTTCAGAGATGCTTGATTGCGTTCAAGTCCGGGCTCTGGCTGGTCCACTCCTGCTTTGTATTGGCTGTGTGCTTAGGGTCATTGTCCTGTTGGAAGGTGAACCTTCACTCCAGTCTTAGGTCCTGAGTGCTGTGGAGTATGTTTTCATCAAGGATCTCTCTGTACTTTGCTCTGTTAATCTTTGCCTCGATCCTGACTCATCTCCCAGTCCCTGCCGCTGAAAAATATCCCCACAGCATGATGCTGCCACCCCCATGCTTCACAGTAGGGATGGTGCCAGGTTTCCTCCAAAAGTGAGGCTTGGCATTCATTCAGTTTCATCGGACCAGAGAATCTTGTTTCTCATGGTCTGAGAGTCTTTAGGTGCCTTTTGGCAAACTCCAAGTGGGCTGTCATGTGCCTTTTACTGAGGAGTGGCTTCTGTCTGGTCACTCTACCATAAAGGCCTCATAGGTAGAGTGCTACAGAGATGGTTGTCCTTCTGGAAGGTTCTCCCATCTCCACAGAGGAACTCTGGAGCTCTATCAGAGTGACCATAGGGTTCTTGGTCACCTCCCTGACCAAGTTTGGCCGGGAGGCCAGCTCTATGAAAAGTATTGGTGGTTCCAAACTTCTTCCATTTAAGAATGATGGAGGCGGGCCTCCTGAATGGCACATTGGTCTAAGGCACTGCATCGCAGTGCTAGCTGTGCCACTAGAGATCCTGGCTCGAGTCCAGGCTCTGACGCAGCCTGCCGCGACCGGGAGACCCATGGGGCAGCGCACAATTGGCCCAGCGTCGTCCTGGTTAGGGGAAGGTCTGGCTTGTACCATCGCGCAGTAGCGACTCCTGTGGTGGGCCAGGCGCGAAGCACGCTGACACGGTCGCTGGGTGCACAGTGTTTCCTCCAACACATTGGTGCGGCTGGCTTCCGGGTTAAACGGGCATTGTGTCAAGAAGCAGTGCGGCTCTGCTGGGTTGTGTTTCGGAGGTCGCACGGCTCTCGACCTTCGCCTCTCCCAAGTCCGTACGGGAGTTGCAGCGATGGATCAAGACTGTAACTATCAATTGGTTACCACGAAATTGGGGAGAAAAAGGTAATACATTTTTTTTCAAATAAAAAATTAAAGAATGATGGAGGCCACTGTGTTCTTGGGGACCTTCAATGCAGCAGAAATGTTTGAGTACCCTTCCCCAGATCGACACAATCCTGTCTTGGAGCTCTACAGACAATTCCTTCGACCTCATGGCTTGGTTTTTGCCCTGACATGCACTGTCAACTGTGGAACCTTATATAGACAGGTGTGTGCTTTCCCAAATCATGTCCAATCAATTTAATTTACCACAGCTGGACACCAATCCAGTTGGATGATCAATGGAAACAGGATGTACCTGATCTCAATTTAGAGTCTCATAGCAAAGGGTCTGAATACTTATGTAAATGAGGTATTTCAGTTTTATTTATTTTTACATTTGCAAACATTTCTAAAACCTGTTTTCGCTTTATCATTATGGTGTATTGAGAGTAGATTGATAAGGAAAAATATTAATTTAATCCATTTTAGAATAAGTCTGTAATGAAACAAAATGTGGAAAAAGTCAAGGGTTCTGAAAACTTTCCGAAGACACTGTACATGTATGACCCTGACTCTACAGTCAAGTCCCCATCACTTCAAGTTGTTTTTCAAAGGGAGGAAGAGAAGAATGACAGACAAATATGTAGCTGGGGCTTATAACGAGGGAATTAGTGGAGGGGAGAAATAGAATAAAAGTGTTATTACAGATGTGATGAGACAGGAGGGAGAAGAGAGGAGAGAGGACAGGAGAAAGAGGAGGAATACAGACCGTTCAAATAAATGTTTTATAAGCCGAAGTGCCAGAATGGCTGAAGGAAGTGGATGTTTTAAAGACCTGCAAGGGTTCTCTGAAAGCCAGGGTTGAGGTTTGTGCGGCGGATGAAAAGGCTACATCTTGGGTTGGCTGAATGAACAAGGCTTCATTCAATGAACTGAATTTGACCTTTCCTATATTCACACTATAAAGGACTGCAGGAAGTGGTGTTTTAAGAGCAAGGTCAGCCTGCAAGGATCCTGTAAAAGCTCTAAGAGCCATTGTGGAGAAGTAAGGGTGTGAGGAAGCAAGACTAGGAATATTATGAGAGAACAAACATACAGGAAGTGAACAGAATGTTACCTTAGCTAATGGTATATATTCACATTGAATTGAACAGTGCATTACTAACAGGCACAGACAGTCTTGGGAAATGGTGAGTGCACATTGAAATGATTAGGGTTGACCTCTAAACATGACAGGACTCCATCCAAATGCCATGGCATCCTACTTCAGTGCTCCCTCTACTTCGCTCATCAGATGGTTGCCACTGTTATTTCCCTGCTGACCTGACGGGCGTTGGAGTGGGCTATGGCTGTCTGGGGGAGAGGAGAGGAGGAGCTGGGTTCCTATGAGGAGTTCAGGGCTTTGTTCAGAGGAGTCTTTGATCATCCACCGGAGGGCAGAGAGGGGGGTGAGCATCTACTCCAACTACGGAAGGATGGCCAGACAGCTGCGAAGTACGCCCTCACTTTCCGGACAGTGGCAGCATCCAGTGGATGGAATGAGCTGGTGCACCGCACCCTATTCAGAAGAAGACTGTGCAAAGAGGTCCAGACAGAGTTGGTATACCGAGACAACACACTCTCCTTGAACACACTCATCGCAATGGCCATCCGTATGGAGAACCTTCTCCGAGAGTGTCGGCACCCCCATTGCCTCTCTCCCTCCTTCGTTGACTGTCAGAGCCTGAACCCGTGGAGAATGGGGCCAAATGCCTTCCCGCGGCTGAGCAACGCCGTCGGAGACAGCTGGGGCTCTGTCCCTATTGTGGTCAAGAGGGGCACCAGCTTCAACGGTATCCGGTACGTTCCAACCCGGGGTCAACGAGAGCAGAGGAACGGCCCCGTGGTCACCCGTCTCCTGGGTTAGGCGTGAGCTTTCCATTATCACTTTCCGCCAAACCATTTTTTTGTATCGATTTCACTAGCTGGCTGTCCCTCATGCATTGTTTCTACAGCTCTAGTGGTTTTCAGTGCCGTAGGAAATTTTATTGACCAGACCCTTGCCTCCTCCCTGAACATCACCTCATACCCCCCCTCCTCTCCGTTTCCGGTTGAAGCGCTGGATAATCAACCACCGGAATCCGGGACTATCACAACACCACTCACCCTCACTGTGGAATCCATACATCAAGAAAGCCTTCCCTTCCTCAACATCAGTGCACCCGTACAGTATATCATCCTCGGCCTCCCATGGCTCCAACGCCATAACCCCACCATCTCATGGTCGAGGATGACAATCACGGACTGGGCGCCCGAATGCCAGAGGACCTGCTTTCCCTTCCCCTGTGGTTCAACAGTTGAGAGTCCTGTGGTTGCCCTTCAGCCCAACATCCTGGAGGTGTAACAAGATCTGCGGGAGGCTTTTTCCAAGACCCATGCCACCTGTCTCCCTCCTCATCACCCCTGGGACTATGCCATCGACATGCTTGCAGGCTCTGCGCCTCCGCTTAGCCACATCTACCCTCTGTCGGTGGCTGAAACCAAGGCTATGAAGGAGTACATCCATGAGGCGCTCCAACAAGGTTTAATCTGCATGACCACCTCCCCTGTGTCGGCAGGCTTCTTCTTCGTGGCAAAGAAGGATGGAGGGTTACACCTTGCATTGATTACATTACCACTAAATACCGTTACCCTCTCCCGTTGGTGCCAGCAGTGATCGAACAGCTCCGCAGGGCCCGGTTCTTTACCAAATTGGACCTGCGGAGTGCCTACAATCTTATCCTCATCCGGTAGGGGGATGAATGGAAAACAGTCTGGTAACTACAAGTACTTGGTGATGCCTTATGGATTAGCCAATGCTCAGTCACTGTTCCAGGCATTCGTTAACGAGGTGATCCTGGGACATGCTCGGACGCCAGGTAGTCGTGTATATCAACAAAGTCCTGGTCTACTCGGCTACCTTGGATGATCACATCGCTCACGTCCCGAGTAGTCCTGGAACGCCTCTTGACTAACCACCTATATGTCAAAGCGGAGAAGTGCCAACTCCATCAGGAGGCTGTCGCCTTTCTGGGTTACCAGATAGGCCTGCAAGGAGGGATGATGAACAGTAAGAATGTAGATGCTGTCAGATCATGGCCAGTCCCAACCACCATAAAGGTGTAACAATGGTTTTTGGGGTTCGCCAACTTCTACTGCCGTTTCATCAAGAACTTTAGCTCTATCGCCTGGCCTCTCACCTCTCTCCTCAAGGTTGGTCCCCGTAAAATGAGGTGGAGTCCTACAGCCGATAAAGCCTTCCAACCACTGAAGGGACGTTTCACCTCCACCCTGTTTCTCAAACACCCAAATCCTACGCTGCCCTTGTGGTGGAGGTGGATGCTTCATAACTGGGTGTGGGGGCTGTCCTGTCCCAACGACAAGGTAATCCACAGAAATGGTATGCATATTACTCAAAGAAACTGTCTCCTGTGGAGCGATCGGGAGCACATGGTTGTGAAGTTGGCATTAGAGGAGTGGAGACACTGGCTGGAGGGCACCAAGGACTCATTTCTCATCCTTACCAACCATCGGTACCAGGAGTACATTCGGAACCCGCGCCAAGCAAGATGGTATTCTTTTTCACTAGATTCGACTTCACTGTGACATATCGCCCAGGTTGAAAGAACAACAAAGCTGATGCCCTGTCCCGGTTCTACGATTCGGGAGAGGTTCCTGCCCTGAGTGCACCCATAATTCCACCCGCTCAAGTCGTAGCCCCCATGGTGTCGCGCACCCGCTACCTGTACTCCTGAGCACATCTACGTTATAATGGAGATAAGGGATCGGCTGCTGACCTAGGCGCACACACCTGTTGTCGCTGGGCATCCAGGTATCACCCGCACTATTCAATCTATCTCCGGACAGTACTGGTGGCCCACCTTGGCGCAGAACGTCACTTGCTACGTCAACTACTGTTCCATATGTGCCCAAACTAAGTCTCCCCGGCACGCTCCAGCAGGGAAACTCCTTCCCTTTCCCGTGCCTCAGCATCCCTGGTCTCATCTGACCATTGATTTTGTCACTGATCTCCCCTCATCTGATGGTTTCAGCACCATTTTGGTGGTTGTGGACAGATTCTCTAAATCCTGCTGTTTTATCCCTCTTTCTGGTCTCCCTACTGCTCTCCAGGTCATTGAGAGACTGTTCCAGCAGGGCTTCCGGCACTATGGCCTTCCGGAGGATATCGTCTACTACCGTGGCCCCCGATTCACGTCACGGTTATGGAAAGCCTTCATAGAGAAGCTGGGGGTCCCCGTCAGCCTAACTTCTGGGTACCGGCCTCAGTCTAACAGGCAGGTGGAGAGGATGAAGCAGGAGCTGGGGAGGTTCCTGAGGAGTCACTGCCAGGACCGGCAGGGGGAGTGGGCCTGATTCCTTCCCTGGGTGAAGTACACACATAATTCATTGTGTCACTCCTCTACCGGGCTGACTCCCTTCCAGTGTGTTCTGGGATATCAGCCAGCTCTGGCTCTGTGGACACCGAGCCAGACCGAAGCTCCTGCAATGGACGAGTGGTTCAGATAGGCAGAAGAGCTGAGGGGGCACTAGTACGTCCACTCCCGCTCTGATACTCAACTTTGCCGATTTACTAACCACCGGTCCTGGCAACCCATCATTAGGCACACCTGGACTTAATCACTGCCCTCCTGAATACTTTCCCTTTATCTAGCACTCCCTAGCATTACTCTTCAGGCAGTATTGGTTTTGTGTTCATGTCCAGACACTTCTCCTGTTTTATATCACTCCATGTTCTGTTTTATTAAACTCACCCACTGCACCTGCTTCCTGACTCCCAGCATCAGTTACAATTCATCATTGTTACAATTCCTTTGGAAACAATGATGCTAAACATGAGGAATATCAAGTGCCTTCCCAAATCCTTCCCCCTGGAATGGAATGTCACCCACCATGCACCTCAACCTTGTAGACTTCACTAGCTACTGCTCTTCTCTGTCTGCCCCACTCTCTCTCTCCCTGGCCCATCTCTGAATGCTGTTAAGTGAATAAATGATTGTGTTCACTCCCATGGAGGATAGAGTATAAATAAGTCATGCACGTATTCTCCTGTGGAAGCCTGCTGCAGCTCCAGCTGTCTCTCAAGAGGAGAGCGAGAGAGAGGGGTGAGGAGGAGGGAGAGACAGACAGAGAAAGGAAGATAGCGAAAGAGTGCTGATTCTGTGGATGTGTTGAGCTTGCTCTGTGAGGAGTGTTGCAATGTGTTGCGGCATACACGCACATGCGCATGTGCACAGTCGCAAACACACACCCACACGCACACACACTTCCAGGGGTAAGAATAGCAGTGTTATGTAAGGGGTGTGAGGAGTAGGGGAGCAGCCTGAGGGGAGTTCCTGGGCCTGACTGAGAGACAGAGTGATGCACCACACTGAACACGGCCAATGGCACTGATGTGCCCAGCACAGGAGGACCAATCATAGTCATCTATCAACATCTCAGAGTGACAGGGATACATTTATCATAACACACTCAGCCAGCACAGATCAAATGTCACTGAATAGAAAGCAAATGTCCAATCTTAAATCCCTGCTTTACTTCCTGCCCAGTCCTCTCAGTTCTTTAAAAAAAAGCTAGTCGTATAGCAATAATGTTTCAACTGACATGGTCGCACTCCGGTATATATAGTGCACATTCATGAATGAATTAGCCACAAGGTGTTACGGTGCGTGAATGAGGACCCAAAAGCGAATTAACGTAAACAGAGCTTCTTTAATAACAAAACATACGTAGGCTCAGATGGACCGGCAGATTCCGACAGGACAGGACAAGGTTGCAGCAAACATGACGATAGTCTGGTTCAGGCATGAATAACACAAACAAGAATCCGACAAAGACAGAAACAAAAACAGAGAGAGATATAGAGGACTAATCAGAGGGAAAAAAGGGAACAGGTGGGAAAAGGGGTGACGAGGTAGTTAGGAGGAGACAAGGAACAGCTGGGGGAAAGAGGGGGAGAAAAGGTAACCTAATAACGACCAGCAGAGGGAGACAGGGTGAAGGGAAAGGACAGAAACAAGACACAACATGACAATACATGACAGTACCCCCCCACTCACCGAGCGCCTCCTGGCGCACTCGAGGAGGAAACCTGGCGGCAACGGAGGAAATCATCGATCAGCGCACGGTCCAGCACGTCCCGAGAGGGAACCCAACTCCTCTCCTCAGGACCGTACCCCTCCCAATCTACTAGGTACTGATGACCACGGCCCCGAGGACGCATGTCCAAAATCCTACGGACCCTGTAGATGGGTGCGCCCTCGACAAGGATGGGGGGGGGGGGGGGGAAGACGAGCGGGGGCGCGAAGAACGGGCTTGACACAGGAGACATGGAAGACCGGGTGGACGCGACGAAGATATCGCGGAAGAAGAAGTCGAACTGCGACAGGATTAATGATCTGGGAAATACGGAACGGACCAATGAACCGCGGGGTCAACTTGCGAGAAGCGGTCTTAAGGGGAAGGTGGAGAGTGGAGAGCCAAACTCTCTGACAGCGACAATATCTAGGACTCTTAGTTCTACGCTTATTAGCAGCCCTCACAGTCTGCGCCCTATAACGGCAAAGTGCAGACCTGACCCTTTTCCAGGTGCGCTCGCAACGTTGGACAAAAGCCTGAGCGGAGGGGACGCTGGACTCGGCGAACTGAGATGAGAACAGCGGAGGCTGGTACCCGAGGCTACTCTGAAAAGGAGATAGCCCGGTCGCAGACGAAGGAAGCGAGTTGTGGGCGTATTCTGCCCAGGGGAGCTGTTCTGACCAAGACGCAGGGTTGCGAAAAGAAAGACTGCGTAAGATGCGACCAATAGTCTGATTGGCCCGTTCTGCTTGACCGTTAGACTGGGGGTGAAAGCCGGAAGAGAGACTGACGGAAGCCCCAATCAAACGGCAAAACTCCCTCCAAAATTGAGACGTGAATTGCGGACCTCTGTCCGAAACGACGTCTGACGGAAGGCCATGAATTCTGAAAACATTCTCGATGATGATTTGTGCCGTCTCTTTAGCAGAAGGAAGCTTAGCAAGGGGAATAAAATGAGCCGCCTTAGAGAACCTGTCGACAACCGTAAGAATAACAGTCTTCCCCGCTGACGAAGGCAGTCCGGTGACAAAATCTAAGGCGATGTGAGACCACGGTCGAGAGGGAATGGGAAGCGGCCTGAGACGGCCGGCAGGAGGGGAGTTACCGGACTTAGTCTGCGCGCAGACCGAACAAGCAGCCACGAAGCGACGCGTGTCATGCTCCCGGGTGGGCCACCAAAAACGCTGGCGAATGGAAGCAAGCGTACCCCGAACGCCAGGGTGGCCGGCTAACTTGGCAGAGTGAGCCCACTGAAGAACGGCCAGACGAGTAGGAACGGGAACGAAAAGAAGGTTCCTGGGACAAGCGCGCGGCGACGGAGTTTGAGTGAGTGCTTGCTTTACCTGCCTCTCAATTCCCCAGACAGTCAACCCGACAACACGCCCCTCAGGGAGAATCCCCTCGGGGTCAGTGGAGGCTACTGAAGAACTGAAGAGACGAGATAAAGCATCAGGCTTGGTGTTCTTAGAGCCCGGACGATAAGAAATCACGAACTCGAAACGAGCGAAAAACAGCGCCCAGCGCGCCTGACGCGCATTAAGTCGTTTGGCAGAACGGATGTACTCAAGGTTCCTATGGTCAGTCCAAACGACAAAAGGAACGGTCGCCCCCTCCAACCACTGTCGCCATTCGCCTAGGGCTAAGCGGATGGCGAGCAGTTCGCGGTTTCCCACATCATAGTTACGTTCCGACGGCGACAGGCGATGAGAAAAATACGCGCAAGGGTGGACCTTGTCGTCAGAGAGGGAGCGCTGAGAAAGAATGGCTCCCACGCCCACCTCTGACGCGTCAACCTCGACCACGAACTGTCTAGAGACGTCAGGTGTAACAAGGATAGGAGCGGATGTAAAACGATTCTTGAGGAGATCAAAAGCTCCCTGGGCGGAAACGGACCACTTAAAGCACGTCTTGACAGAAGTAAGGGCTGTGAGAGGAGCTGCCACCTGACCGAAATTACGGATGAAACGACGATAGAAGTTCGCGAAGCCGAGAAAGCGCTGCAGCTCGACGCGTGACTTAGGGACGGGCCAATCAATGACAGCCTGGACCTTAGCGGGATCCATCTTAATGCCTTCAGCGGAAATAACAGAACCGAGAAATGTGACGGAGGAGGCATGAAAAGTGCACTTCTCAGCCTTCACAAAAAGACAATTCTCTATGAAAAGACATCCGGATGAAAAGCGTGCCCAAAGTAAACTGCCTGCTACTCAGGCCCAGAAGTTAGAATATGCATATAATTAGTAGATTTGGATAGAAAACACTGAAGTTTCTAAAACTGTTAGAATAATTTATGCGAGTATAACAGAACTGATTTGGCAGGCTTTTGAGAAATGAAGAAGTATGGCTGTTCTTTGTAAGTGTCACTCCAGGTGGACTCTAGTCTTTTGGTGCGCGTGAACTGGAACGCGCTTCAAGTTGTTTTTATCCGGTATTGGAAACAGATTATTCCGTCTTAAATTTTATAGATCATTTACATTTTAGGATACCTGAGGTTGGATTAGGAACGTTGTTTGAAATGTTTGGACCAAGTTTACAGGTAACTTATTAGATACTTTGTAGTCATGTTGGGCGAGTTGGAACCGGTGTATTTCTGAATCAAACGCGCCAAATAAATAGACATTTTCAAATCAAATCCAATTTTATTTGTCACATACACATGGTTAGCAGATGTTAATGCGAGTGTAGCGAAATGCTTGTGCTTCTAGTTCCGACAATGCAGTAATAACCGACGAGTAATCTAACCTAACTATTCCACAACTGCTACCTTATACACACAAGTGTAAAGGGATAAAGAATATGTACATAAAGATATATGAATGAGTGATGGTACAGAATGGCATAGGCAAGATGCAGTAGATGGTATAGAGTACAGTATATACATATGAGATGAGTAATGTAGGGTATATAAACATAAAGTGGCATAGTTTAAAGTGGCTAGTGATACATGTATTACATAAAGATGGCAAGATGCAGTAGATGATATAGAGTACAGTATATACATATACATATCATATGAGTAAGGTAGGATATGTAAACATTATATTAAGTGGCATTGTTTAAAGTGGCTAGTGATACATTTTTACATCAATTCCCATCTATTTCCATTATTAAAGTGGCTGGAGTTGAGTCAGTATGTTGGCAGTAGCCACTCAATGTTAGTGGTGGCTGTTTAACAGTCCGATGGCCTTGAGATAGAAGCTGTATTTCAGTCTCTCGGTCCCAGCTTTGATGCACCTGTACTGACCTCGCCTTCTGGATGATAGCGGGGTGAACAGGCAGTGGCTCGGGTGGTTGTTGTCCTTGATGATCTTTATGGCCTTCCTGTGACATCGGGTGGTGTAGGTGTCCTGGAGGGCAGGTAGTTTGCCCCCGGTGATGTGTTGTGCAGACCTCACTACCCTCTGGAGAGCCTTACGGTTGTGGGCGGAGCAGTTGCCGAACCAGGCTTTGATACAGCCCGACAGAATGCTCTCAATCGTGCATCTGTAGAAGTTTGTGAGTGCTTTTGGTGAGGATATAAAGAAGGAATTTATCGAACAAAATGAGACAATGAGACATTTTGGGATTGCAAAAATCAGAGGCATTTATTATATGGCTATTTCTGACTTTTGTGTCTCACCAGCCTGGTTGAAAAATAATTTTAATGTGTTTGTATGCGGGGCGCTGTCCTCAGATAATCGCATGGTCTGCTTTCACCGTAAAGCCTTTTTGAAATCTGACACAGCGGCTGGATTAACAAGATGTTAAGCTTTATTTTGATGTATTACACATATATTTTCGTGAATGTTGAATATTGATATTCCTGTAGTTTGTATTTGGCGCGCTGCCATTTCACTGGACGTTGTCAAATCGATCCCGCTAAAGGGATTGGTGCGTGAAGGGATCCATAAGAGGTTTAACTAATCGCATCAACAACATTTCCTTTTCCCAAAAAGTTAGAGCGTATGAAATCAGAGGTAGAGCTGTTTTAGAAACCCATCAACTGCTTTCATTAAAGATGCAGTAAGTCATGTCAGAAGCTACCAGATTAATTTGCATAGAGTTGATCAGGCTGTTGATTGTGGCCTGTGGAATGTTGTCCCACTCCTCTCCAATGGCTGTGCTTAGTTCCTGGATATTGGCGGGAACTGGAACACACTGTCGTACACGTCAATCCAGAGCATCCCAAACGTGCTCAATGGATGACATGTCTGGTGAGAATGCAGGCCATGGAAGAACTGGAACATTTTCAGCTTCCAGGGATTCTGTACAGATCCTTGTGACATGGGGCCGTGCATTATCATGCTGAAACATGAGGTAATGGCGGCGGCTGAATGGCACGACAATGGGCATCAGGATCTCGTCACTGTATCTCTATGCATTCAAATTGACATCAATAAAATGCAATTGTGTTCATTGTTCGTATTTTATGTCTGCCCATACCATAACCCCCCTGCCACCATGGGGCACTCTGTTTACAATGTTGACATCAGCAAACTGCTTGCCGACAAAACGCAATACAGGCTGTCTGCCATCTGCATGGTACTGTTGAAACCGGGATTCATCCATGAAGGGCACAATTCTCTAGTGTGCCAGTGCCAATCGAAAGTGAGCATTTGCCCACTGAAGTCAGGTTACGACGCTGAACTACAGTAAGGTCAAAACCCTTCTGAGGGCAACGAGCACGCAGATGAGCTTCACTGAGAGAGTTTATGACAGTTAGTTCAGAAATCCTTTGGTTATGCAAACCCAGTTTCATCAGCTGTCCAGGTGGCTGGTCTCAGACGATCCCACAGGTGAAGAAGCCGGATGTGGAGGTCCTAGGCTGGCATGGCTACACGTGGTCCGCAGTTTTGAGGTCCGTTGGACGTATTCCCAAATTCTCTAAAATGACGTTGGAGGCGGCTTATGGTAAAGAAAATTACATTAAATTCTCTGGCAACAGTTCTGGTGGACATTCCTGCAGTCAGCATGCCAATTGCACACTCCCTCAAAACTTGACACATCTGTGGCATTGTGTTGTGTGACAAAACTGCACATTTAAGAGTGGCCTTTAATTAGGTGCAGCTATGTAATGGTCATGCTGTTTAATCAGCTTCTTGATATGCCACATTGTCAGGTGGATGGATTACATTGGCAAAGGAGAAATGCTCACTGACAGGGATGTAAACACACTTGTGCACAACAATTGAGAGTTGAATAAGATTGATGTGCGTATAGAACATTTCTGAGATCTTTTGTTTCAGCTCTTGGAACATGGGACCAACATTGTTGCGTTTTATTATTTTTGGTCAGTGCATTTACATATAATCGAAATGTGGGTACATTAATGGTACAATTCCTACTTCTTCAGGATTGGTTGGTCGCCTGCTTGACGGTTAAGCTAATGTAGGCTAATGAGATTAGCATGAGGTTGTAAGTAACAAGAACATTTCCCAGGACATAGACATATCTGATATTGCAAAAAGCTTAAATTCTTGTTAATCTAACTGCACTGTCCAATTTACAGTAGCTCTTACAGTGAAATAATACCATGCTATTGTTTGAGGAGATTGCACAGTTTTAAAAGTTATTAATAAACAAATTAGGCACATTTGGGCAGTCTTGATACAACATTTTGAACAGAAATACAATGATTAATTGGATCCGTGTAAAACTTTGCACATACACTGCTGCAATCTAGTGGCCAAAATCTAAATTGCACCTGGGCTGGAATAATACATTATGGCATTTCTCTTGCATTTCAAAGATGATGGTACAAAAAAAATACAAAAAAATTGTTGTTTCTTTCTTTGTATTATCTTTGACTAGATCTAATGTGTTATATAATCCTACATTCCTTTCACATTTACACAAACTCCAAAGTGTTTCCTTTCAAATGGTGCCAAGAATATGCATATCCTTGCTTCAGGGCCTGAGCTACAGGCAGTTAGATTTGGGTATGCCATTTTGGCCGAAAATTGAAAAAAAAGGGTCCAATCTTTTTTAAGCTTAAAGCTTATCCCACTGTCATGTAACTTTGTTACGTGACATTTTCCTGGTTACCATAGCAACATTTGATCTCACTGTGCATTAATAGCCCTGCTAACTCAGTCTGTTTGAAGTGTCTCAATTATCGTTCTCTACAGGTAAGACAACACAAACACATTGAAACCAGTATGCACGCACACACATACACACACCTTCCATTGTCATAGTTTAAAGGCACTGAACTGACATTTTTTGTGGCAACTTCAACTATGATCTGCTGTCAAGGTCGAGCAAGCAAAGCCCATCTTGACGTTGTTTCACGTGGGATACTACGCGCAGTTGATACAAGCTCATGGTAAAAAACAACAACAATTGCATTTCAAAGAATGTAGGGCCCTATAAAATCTGCGTTGAGAGAATGCGGACGGAATCACGGAATCCAGACATAAAAACAGAATTCAACAATATTCTTAAAATAATTGAATAGGAAATCAATTAAATGTAATGTACTTATTAGAAAATGTTGCCCAAGCTAATCACAAGACATGAACAAAATGCATCAGTGATTTGTATTTTCCTGCAATGGTATAGGTGTGTGTGTGTGTGTGTGTGTGTGTGTGTGTGTGTGTGTGTGTGTGTGTGTGTGTGTGTGTGTGTGTGTGTGTGTGCGTGTGGAGCCCACTAGTGATGTACGGGTCAGCTGTTTGTTCACCTGCACACACCCACAATTGGAAGTGTATAGGTGATGTTGTTCCCACTGTGACTATTAAAACCTACCCAAACCAGAAACCATTGTTAGATGGCAGCATTCGCACAAAACTGAAAGCTTGAACCACCGCATTTAACCATGAAAAGGTGACTGGGAAAATGGTTGAATACAAACAGTGTAGTTATTCCCTCCGTAAGTCAATCAAACAGGCAAAATGTCAGTACAGAGACTAGTTGGAGTCGCAATTCAACGGCTCAGACACAAAACGTATGTGGCAGGGTCTACAAACAATGACGGATTACAAAGGGAAAACACAGACGTCTTGCTCCCGGACAAGCTAAACACCTTCTTTGCTTGCTTTGAGGATAACACAGTGCCACCGATGCAGCCCGGCGCAGCCTCCTCCCAAGGACTGTGGGCTCTCATTTTCTGTGGCCGATGTGAGTAAGACATTTAAGCGTGTTAACCCTCGCAAGGCTGCAGGCCTAGACGGTATCCCTAGTCGCATCCTCAGATCATGCGCATACCAGCTGGCTGGAGTGTTTACGGACATATTCTACCTCTCAATTTCCCAGTCTGCTGTCCCTACTTGCTTCAAGATGTCCACCATTGTTCCTGTACCCAATAAATTAAAGGCAACTGAACTAAATGTCTATCGCCCCGTAGCACTCAAATCTGTCAATATAAAGTGCTTTGAGAGGCTAGTTAATGATAATTTCACCTCTACCTTTCCTGACACCGTAGAGCCACTTCAATTTGCTTACCGCCCCAATAGATCCACAGACGATTCAATCACCATCACACTGCCCTATCCCATCTGGACAAGAGGAAGGTCTGAACTCCGCCCTGTGCAACTGGGTCCTGGACTTGCTGACGGGTCTCCCCCAGGTGGTGAAGTTAGGAAACTACACCTCAACTTCGCTGATCCTCAACACAGGGGCCCCACTAGAGTGCATGCTCAGCACCCTCCTGTACTCCCTGTTCATCCATGTTTGCATGGCCATTCACACCTCCAAATCAATCATCAAGTTTGCAAACGACACAACAGTAGTAGGCGTGATTACCAACAATGACGAGACAGCCTACAGGGAGGAGGTGAGGGTCTTGGTGGAGTGGTGCCAGGAAAATAACCTCTCCCAACGTCAACAAAATGAAGGAGCTGATCATGGACTTCAGGAAACAGCAGAGGGAGCATGTTCTTATCCACATCAACGGGACCGCAGTGGAGAAGGTGACAACCTTCACTGACACTCTGAAATGGTCCACCAATACAGACAGTGTGGTGAAGAAAGCACAACAGTGCTTCTTCAACCTCAGCTTTGGCCCCCTAAGAGCCTCACAAACTCTCCAGATCCACAATTGAGAGCATCCTATCGGACTGTAACACCGCCTGGCACTTCAACTGCACCGCCCGCAACCGCAGGGCTCTCCAGAGGGTGGTGCAGTCTGCCCAATGCATCACCGGGGCACACTGCCTGCCCTCCAGGAAACCTACAGCACCCGCTATCACAGGAAGGCCAAAAAGATCATCAAAGATATCAACCACCCGAGACACGGCCTGTTCACCCCGCTATCATTCAGAAGGAGAGGTCAGTACAGGTGCATCAAAGCTGGGACCGAGAGACTGAAAAACAGCTTCTTTCTCAAGGCCATCAGACTGTTAAATAGCCATCACGAGCCAGCTACCACCCGGTTACTCAACCCTGCACCTTAGAGGCTGCTGCCCTATATACAGTCGAAGTCGGAAGTATACATTTTCACAATTCCTGACATTTAATCCTAGTGAAAATTCCCTGTCTTAGGTCAGTTAGGATCGCCACTTTATTTTAAGAATGTGAAATGTCAGAATAGTAGTAAAGATAATTATTTATTTCAGCTTAAATTTCTTTCATCACATTGCCAGTGGGCCAGAAGTTTATTCATATTTGGTAGCATTGCCATTAAATTGTTTAACTTGGGTCTAACGTTTTGGGTAGCATTCCACAAGCTTCCCACAATAAGTTGGTTGAATTTTGGCCCATTCCTCCTGACAGAGCTGGTGTAAGGTTTGTAGGCCTCCTTGCTCGCACACGCTTTTTCAGTTCTGCCCACAAATATTCTATAGGATTGAGGTCAGGGCTTTGTGATGGCCACTCCAATACCTTGACTTTGTTGTCATTAGACCATTTTGCCACAACTTTGGAAGTATGCTTGGGGTCATTGTCCATTTGGAAGACGCATTTGTGACCAAGCTTTAATGTCTTGAGATGTTGCTTCAATATATCCACATAATTTTCCTACCCCATGAAGAAATCTATTTTGTAAAGTGCACCAGTCTCTCCTGCAGCAAAGCACTCCCACAACATGATGCTGCCACAACGTGCTTCACGTTTGGGATGGTGTTCTTCGGCTTGCAAGCATCCCCTTTTTCCTCCAAACATAACGGTGGTCATTATGGCCAAACAGTTCTATTTTTGTTACATCAGACCAGAGGATATTTCTCCAGAAAATACGATCTTTGTCCCCATGTGCAGTTGCAAACCATAGCCTGCCTTTTTTATGGCAGTTTTGGAGCAGTGGCTTCTTCCTTGCTGAGCTGCCTTTCAGGTTATTTCGATATAGGGTTCGTTTTACTGTGGATATAGTTACTTTTGTACCGGTTTCCTCCAGCATCTTCACAAGGTCCTTTGCTGTTGTTCTGGGATTGATTTGCACTTTTCACACTAAAGTATGATGTCAAGCAAAGAGGCACTTAGATTGAAGGTAGGCCTTGAAATAAATCCACAGGGACACCTCCAGTTGACTCAAATTATGTCAATTAGCCTATCAGATGCTTCTAAAGCCATGGCATCACTTTCTGGAATTTTCCAAGCTGTTAAAAGGCACAGTCAACTTAGTGTATGTAAACTGCTGACCCACTGGAATTGTGATACAGTGAATTGTAGGTGAAATAATCTGTCTGTAAACATGGAATTACTGGCCACTTTAACAATGGAACACTAGTCACTTTAATAATGTTTACATTCTGCTTTACTCATCTCATATGTATATACTGTTTTCTATTCTACTGTATTTTAGCCAATGCCACTCCGACATTGCTCGTCCAAATATTTATGTTTCTTTATTCCATTCTCTTACTTTTAGACGTGTGTGTATTGATGTGAATTGTTAGATACTACTGCACTGTTGGTGCTAGGAACACAAGCATTTCACTACACCCGCAATAACATCTGCTACATATGTGTATGTGACCAATAAAATGTGATTTGATTGGATTTAATAACCCATCTGCAACCCCTCGACTATGTGATAAGTAAAACTCTGAGGCCCGCACCCGACCTTAAACCTGCAAATATTGAAAATGAGCTGTACATCTCCCTTTTTTCTCTTGAACATTTACTGAAAACTCTGTTTTAATTAACATTTATTCATTGAATATTCAGGCCTATTGAACAGTAGCCTAATGTTTTGCAGAAACAAAACATTTCAAACAATAGCCTAAAATGGCACCTTGCACATAAATTAGTGAAAATGCACTGTACGATCAGGCTACTTTGCCCTTGTATTTATTGAGCATTTAGGCCTATTAATTTGAAAAGGCTTATTGAACAGTAGCCTGCAGTTTTGCTGAAATGAAACAAAATGTCAAAGAATAAATGGAGATCTTGTAAGCCAACTGCCTGTGTGGGTTAACAGCCTATACAGACATAAAAAAGGATTATAACACAACACTGTCCAGTTATGAGTTTATAACTGCCTACTTTGTCTTCCTTTCTTTTGTAGCGCTGTTGAGAAACAGAATAGAGTCCACTTCACTGTGCCAGGTTTCAGTTAGGCCCTAAAGTTTAGGTTTATGCACTAATGCCAGAAAAAATGATGAAAGAAAAACCTCAATCTAACTCATAGATATGAATTGCACAATAACAAACCTATTTTTTTATGCATATTTTTGTCTTTATTCAACCCGCCCGCCACCCACGTGCCATTCATCCACACAATATTTCATGACCCTAAACCGGCCCGCCCCGCGGGGACTATGGGTTAAGAGTCACCACTAGTGCGTGCATATGTCTACACTTTGCGTAGCCGTTAGCGATGATGCTAATGATAACCTTCTTGTAGAGATGGAAAGGCTTTCCCAAAAATCTTCTCAATGTTAACTAAAAAAGTAGCCTATGTCTACCTGGCAGAATGATATGATTATTTGCATCAATCCAGTGGCCATTTGTTTAGCAAACTCTGCAATCACATGAATGCTACAGAAACATGGCTAACCAAACAACTGTCTCTTGCTGGTGTGCACTTACATTAAAAGGGTAACCACAGCCCAAAATCCACATTTCTTAATTTATTTCCTGACCTCAAAAGTGGTCTCCTGATGTGGTTTAAATATTGTTGTGCTTAGAACATCCAGTTTAATTGTTTTTCTATTAAAAACGTGTGATTTTGAGAACGAAAACCTTTAAAAAAACAGGGGAAAACAAAAACCTGGAAAAACAAAATGCAGAAAACTGAATTTGGGAAGAAACAAATCAGGCAAAACCAGATTTTTTAAGGCTGCTATGTATGCTATGCTCAGTTAAAAGGGTTTCCCCTTTCTGGCCAGTGGGTCGCTCTTCCCACTGATCCCCCTCCAGCCTAGAGAGGGCTTCATGTCCATCCCACAGTTGTCCAATTGCATAGTATTTTTTATTTTATTTTTTACTTCAACAATGCCTCACTGCCTTCTGTACTCTTAATACAGTTGTCATATACTGTGGAATTCTAGTAGGAGAGTGTATAAAATTGTAGTAGCCAGAGTGTAGTTATTTTTGATGAAATGTTCGATCTAACTGCCCCACAATCCAAAGTAATAAGACCAATTATTTTACTACACTTAACTTTGACTATTATTTATTTAATTGAACTGCTTTATTTAAGTAGAACTTTTTAAACTTCTACAACTACCACAAAGATCTGTTTAAATGGTAAAGCAAGCCCCACAATTGTACTTAATTAACACTCTCTCTCAGTGCTATAAAGAGATCTAATTTCTCCCTTCATTGATCTGTATTGATGGGCTATAAAAACACAAAGATTTGCTACACACATGAACACACACACTAAAAGCTCAGCCTGGGAGGATTAATTGATGAACTGTGGAGGAGAGAGGGGCAGCGCTGAGCTGAGCTGCGTTGTCGTGCGTAACCACAGAAAATTAATAGACTGGGAGATAATGAGAAGAACCCCTAACCCAGACCATCTGACCCTTAACCCCGACCATCTGATTACATCAACAGATTATCCTCAACAACTACACACTGGCCCTTATACGGCCACAGCTGGCCACACTCACTCTGGAAACAACACAACAGTAGAATTGTAGGGACTGATCAACACCAGGATGGCCTGGATACGGCAGCTGCTTCCTGGGTTAGCTATAAAGTAGGATATGTCTCTACTGATTTTGGAGCTTAATTTGAGCCAGTTTGCTACAGCAGGAAAATAATCCTGCAGCAACAGAAAATGTGAATTATTATGTGGTTTATAATGAATGGATGTTTGGGTTGATACATTGTAGGGGTTGATACATTTTTCGTAAGGGAAAGTCAAGTCAAAGTGGAAATTACTCTTCAGAAGCCTTTTTATACCTCATATAATATGTAAAAAATGTTCTGCATTGCAGGAATGTTCTCTTGCAATAGGCTGATAAAATTCAGATCCTACTGTAGTTCTACAGCCTGTGAGAAATCAAGTAAATCCAAATCAAGGACTTTTTCAAGGGTATGCAAACAGACAAACAAAACATCTGACTAGCTGTGTTAGTTTTGGTGATTGCTCATCGCTGGCTACTATGAAAACATACATACTGTATTCTGTGGCCCAAGCAGGTCCATATGCATTTGTCAAACTGTCCCAAACTGTCACATCCCATTATAATATAACAAACGGGACTGCATCCCAAATGGCACCCTATTCCCTTTGTAGTGCACTACTTTTGACCAGGGCCCTAGTGCAGTACGGAATACGGTGCCATTTGAGACAAAAGCAAAGACACCCATACCCTAGGGTAGCTACTGTAACGCCATCCCTTAACAGGAGGAGAGTCCATCCTTTGTAGACCGATGGTCAAAACCACAAAGCAGTGTTACCTTCTGTAGCCTCAGATTCTCAGAAAACCGCTTCTGAAGTGTCACTTACCTAGAAAGAGAAAGAAGGGAGAGAGGGAAAGACAAAATCAGGGCATGCCATTGACTGCAATTAGGTGTCATTTTCTGGAAACAAGCACTAGGGCTGTGGAGTGTGTGACCCCAAGCCTGCTCCAACACCTGCTGCTGAGTGCAGCTGACACACACACACACACACACACACACACACACACCGACACACGCGAGTCATGGACATAGGTTGAGAGTGGCTATCAACACATCAACTCTCTCTCTTTCTATGTATTTCCCATCTGTCCATTTCTCGCTAAATATCTATTCCACGGTCACACTCCCTCCATCTGCCGTCTTCCTTCTCCTCTATTCATCCCTCTTCGCCCTCTATACTTCCTAGTACAGTACAGATTATTACTATGACAACTTGACAATGAAGATGCTTTAGAAATGGTAATGACAATTCCCATGATGATAATGACAATGATGACAATAACAATAAAAACAAGTGAAAATGCAGTGACTACAACAGTGATTTCAACGTAGGTGATTTCAAAGTATTTCTAGAGGTCCACTCTCTACACAGAGTGAAGGTATGGCTCCTCATTTAGATTCAGCCTGACTCCCTGTAGTCTCCCTGTAGTCTTCCTGGTGTTGGACTGGGCTGTCTCCCTGTAGTCTCCCTGGTGTTGGTCTGGGCTGTATCTCCCTGGTGTTGGTCTGGGCTGTCTCCCTGTAGTCTTCATGATGTTGGTCTGGGCTGTGTCTCCCTGTAGTCTTCCTGGTGTTGGTCTGGGCTGTGTCTCCCTGTAGTCTTCCTGATGTTGGTCTGGGCTGTGTCTCCCTGTAGTCTTCCTGGTGTTGGTCTGGGCTGTGTCTCCCTGGTGTTGGTCTGGGCTGTGTCTCCCTGTAGTCTTCATGATGTTGGTCTGGGCTGTGTCTCCCTATAGTCTTCCTGGTGTTGGTCTGGGCTGTGTCTCCCTGTAGTCTTCCTGATGTTGGACTGGGCTGTGTCTCCCTGGTGTTGGACTGGGCTGTGTCTCCCAGGTGTTGGACTGGGCTGTGTCTCCCTGGTGTTGGACTGGGCAGTGTCTCCCTGTAGTCTTCCTGATGTTGGACTGGGCTGTGTCTCCCTGGTGTTGGACTGGGCTGTGTCTCCCTGGTGTTGGACTGGGCTGTGTCTCCCTGTAGTCTTCCTGATGTTGGTCTGGGCTGTGTCTCCCTGGTTTTGGACTGGGCTGTGTCTCCCTGTAGTCTTCCTGATGTTGGACTGGACTGGGCTGTGTCTCCCTGGTGTTGGACTGGGCTGTGTCTCCCTGGTGTTGGACTGGGCTGTGTCTCCCTGTAGTCTCATTGGTGTTGGTCTGGGCTGTGTCTCCCTGGTGTTGGACTGGGCTGTGTCTCCCTGGTGTTGGATTGGGCTGTGTCTCCCTCGTGTTGGACTGGGCTATGTCTCCCTGGTGTTGGACTGGGCTGTGTCTCCCTGGTGTTGGTCTGGGCTGTGTCTCCCTGGTGTTGGTCTGGGCTGTGTCTCCCTGGTGTTGGACTAGGCTGTGTCTCCCTGGTGTTGGACTAGGCTGTGTCTCCCTGGTGTTGGACTGGGCTGAGTCTCCCTGGTGTTGGTCTGGGCTGTGTCTCCCTGGTGTTGGTTTGGGCTGTGTCTCCCTGGTGTTGGACTGGGCTGTGTCTCCCTGGTGTTGGACTGGGCAGTGTCTCCCTGTAGTCTTCCTGATGTTGGACTGGGCTGTGTCTCCCTGGTGTTGGACTGGGCTGTGTCTCCCTGGTTTTGGACTGGGCTGTGTCTCCCTGTAGTCTTCCTGATGTTGGACTGGGCTGTGTCTCCCTGGTGTTGGACTGGGCTATGTCTCCCTGTAGTCTTCCTGATGTTGGTCTGGGCTGTGTCTCCCTGGTTTTGGACTGGGCTGTGTCTCCCTGGTGTTGGACTGGGCTGTGTCTCCCTGTAGTCTTCCTGGTGTTGGACTGGGCTGTCTCCCTGTAGTCTCCCTGGTGTTGGTCTGGGCTGTATCTCCCTGGTGTTGGTCTGGGCTGTCTCCCTGTAGTCTTCATGATGTTGGTCTGGGCTGTGTCTCCCTGTAGTCTTCCTGGTGTTGGTCTGGGCTGTGTCTCCCTGTAGTCTTCCTGATGTTGGTCTGGGCTGTGTCTCCCTGTAGTCTTCCTTGTGTTGGTCTGGGCTGTGTCTCCCTGGTGTTGGTCTGGACTGTGTCTCCCTGTAGTCTTCATGATGTTGGTCTGGGCTGTGTCTCCCTATAGTCTTCCTGGTGTTGGTCTGGGCTGTGTCTCCCTGTAGTCTTCCTGATGTTGGACTGGGCTGTGTCTCCCTGGTGTTGGACTGGGCTGTGTCTCCCAGGTGTTGGACTGGGCAGTGTCTCCCTGGTGTTGGACTGGGCAGTGTCTCCCTGTAGTCTTCCTGATGTTGGACTGGGCTGTGTCTCCCTGGTGTTGGACTGGGCTGTGTCTCCCTGGTGTTGGACTGGGCTGTGTCTCCCTGTAGTCTTCCTGATGTTGGACTGGGCTGTGTCTCCCTGTAGTCTTCCTGATGTTGGACTGGGCTGTGTCTCCCTGGTGTTGGACTGGGCTGTGTCTCCCTGGTGTTGGACTGGGCTGTGTCTCCCTGTAGTCTCATTGGTGTTGGTCTGGGCTGTGTCTCCCTGGTGTTGGACTGGGCTGTGTCTCCCTGGTGTTAGATTGGGCTGTGTCTCCCTCGTGTTGGACTGGGCTATGTCTCCCTGGTGTTGGACTGGGCTGTGTCTCCCTGGTGTTGGTCTGGGCTGTGTCTCCCTGGTGTTGGTCTGGGCGGTGTCTCCCTGGTGTTGGACTAGGCTGTGTCTCCCTGGTGTTGGACTGGGCTGTGTCTCCCTGGTGTTGGTCTGGGCTGTGTCTCCCTGGTGTTGGTTTGGGCTGTGTCTCCCTGGTGTTGGACTGGGCTGTGTCTCCCTGGTGTTGGACTGGGCAGTGTCTCCCTGTAGTCTTCCTGATGTTGGACTGGGCTGTGTCTCCCTGGTGTTGGACTGGGCTGTGTCTCCCTGGTGTTGGACTGGGCTGTGTCTCCCTGTAGTCTTCCTGATGTTGGACTGGGCTGTGTCTCCCTGGTGTTGGACTGGGCTGTGTCTCCCTGTAGTCTTCCTGATGTTGGTCTGGGCTGTGTCTCCCTGGTTTTGGACTGGGCTGTGTCTCCCTGTAGTCTTCCTGATGTTGGACTGGACTGGGCTGTGTCTCCCTGGTGTTGTACTGGGCTGTGTCTCCCTGGTGTTGGACTGGGCTGTGTCTCCCTGGTGTTGGACTGGGCTGTGTCTCCCTGTAGTCTCAATGGTGTTGGTCTGGGCTGTGTCTCCCTGGTGTTGGACTGGGCTGTGTCTCCCTGGTGTTGGACTGGGCTGTGTCTCCCTCGTGTTGGACTGGGCTGTGTCTCCCTGGTGTTGGACTGGGCTGTGTCTCCCTGGTGTTGGACTGGGCTGTGGCTCCCTGGTGTTGGACTGGGCTGTGGCTCCCTGGTGTTGGACTGGGCTGTGGCTCCCTGGTGTTGGACTGGAATGTGTCTCCCTGGGGTTGGACTGGGCTGTGTCTCCCTGGTGTTGGTCTGGGCTGTGTCTCCCTGGTGTTGGTCTGGGCTGTGCCTCCCTGGTGTTGGTCTGGGCTGTGTCTCCCTGGTGTTGGTCTGGGCTGTGTCTCCCTGGTGTTGGTCTGGGCTATGTCTCCCTGGTGTTGGTCTGGACTGTGTCTCCCTGGTGTTGGTCTGGGCTGTGTCTCCCTGGTGTTGGTCTGGGCTGTGTCTCCCTGGTGTTGGTCTGGGCTGTGTCTCCCTGGGGTTGGTCTGGGCTGTGTCTCCCTGGTGTTGGACTGGGCTGTGTCTCCCTGGTGTTGGTCTGGGCTGTGTCTCCCTGGTGTTGGTCTGGGCTGTGTCTCCCTGTAGTCTTCCTGGTGTTGGACTGGGCTGTGTCTCCCTGGTGTTGGACTGGGCTGTGTCTCCCTGGTGTTGGTCTGGGCTGTGTCTCCCTGTAGTCTTCCTGGTGTTGGTCTGGGCTGTGTCTTCCTGGTGTTGGTCTGGGATGTGTCTCCCTGTAGTCTTCCTGGTGTTGGACTGGGCTTTGTCTCCCTGGTGTTGGACTGGGCTTTGTCTCCCTGGTGTTGGTCTGGGCTGTGTCTCCCTGGTGTTGGACTGGGCTTTGTCTCCCTGGTGTTGGACTGGGCTGTGTCTCCCTGGTGTTGGTCTGGGCTGTGTCTCCCTGGTGTTGGTCTGGGCTGTGTCTCCCTGGTGTTGGACTGGGCTGTGTCTCCCTGTAGTCTCCCTGGTGTTGGACTGGGCTGTGTCTCCCTGTAGTCTCAATGGTGTTGGTCTGGGCTGTGTCTCCCTGGTGTTGGACTGGGCTGTGTCTCCCTGGTGTTGGACTGGGCTGTGTCTCCCTCGTGTTGGACTGGGCTGTGTCTCCCTGGTGTTGGACTGGGCTGTGTCTCCCTGGTGTTGGACTGGGCAGTGGCTCCCTGGTGTTGGACTGGGCTGTGGCTCCCTGGTGTTGGACTGGGCTGTGGCTCCCTGGTGTTGGACTGGGCTGTGTCTCCCTGGGGTTGGACTGGGCTGTGTCTCCCTGGTGTTGGTCTGGGCTGTGTCTCCCTGGTGTTGGTCTGGGCTGTGCCTCCCTGGTGTTGGTCTGGGCTGTGTCTCCCTGGTGTTGGTCTGGGCTGTGTCTCCCTGGTGTTGGTCTGGGCTATGTCTCCCTGGTGTTGGTCTGGACTGTGTCTCCCTGGTGTTGGTCTGGGCTGTGTCTCCCTGGTGTTGGTCTGGGCTGTGTCTCCCTGGTGTTGGTCTGGGCTGTGTCTCCCTGGGGTTGGTCTGGGCTGTGTCTCCCTGGTGTTGGACTGGGCTGTGTCTCCCTGGTGTTGGTCTGGGCTGTGTCTCCCTGGTGTTGGTCTGGGCTGTGTCTCCCTGTAGTCTTCCTGGTGTTGGACTGGGCTGTGTCTCCCTGGTGTTGGACTGGGCTGTGTCTCCCTGGTGTTGGTCTGGGCTGTGTCTCCCTGTAGTCTTCCTGGTGTTGGTCTGGGCTGTGTCTTCCTGGTGTTGGTCTGGGATGTGTCTCCCTGTAGTCTTCCTGGTGTTGGACTGGGCTTTGTCTCCCTGGTGTTGGACTGGGCTTTGTCTCCCTGGTGTTGGTCTGGGCTGTGTCTCCCTGGTGTTGGACTGGGCTTTGTCTCCCTGGTGTGTGACTGGGCTGTGTCTCCCTGGTGTTGGTCTGGGCTGTGTCTCCCTGGTGTTGGTCTGGGCTGTGTCTCCCTGGTGTTGGACTGGGCTGTGTCTCCCTGTAGTCTCCCTGGTGTTGGTCTGGGCTGTGTCTCCCTGTAGTCTTCCTGGTGTTGGACTGGGCTGTGTCTCCCTGGTGTTGGACTGGGCTGTGTCTTCCTGGTGTTGGTCTGGGCTGTGTCTCCCTGTAGTCTTCCTGGTGTTGGTCTGGGCTGTGTCTTCCTGGTGTTGGTCTTTGCTGTGACAGCCAAACGGTCAATACAGCCCCAGGAGTGATGACCATATCTAGCCAGGACTGGCTTACAGCCAGGGGAGCAGCATAGCCAGGCAAGAAAATGACTAAAGGCTATAGATAGTAGATCACAAGTAATGGAGAATGAAATCTATTCTCAAATTTGATTGATTTCAGGATTTCTATTATCAACCCATAAACAGTATCAATTGTTAAAGAGTCAATAGCTATGTAGATCCAATTGCTGCAGCTCGAGGGTAGCTAGCTATACAGAATCACATTGCTGCCAAAAGGTTAGCCATCAACCCTAGGCATTTGGGATTGAGACAGTTATGGAGCATATTAGACATTCATAAGAGCATCAGCCAGTTATCTCCCTGTCAGTCATGATGACTTGATGTTATTTAGATGTTCCTGCTCCCTGTGCTGCTCTGAGAGGCTGAAAACTTAACCATGTATCTATGAGCTGGTGGAGCATCCTCTTGTTAACTGCCTATAACATGTCGCTAGCTGTTGACATTTCTACAAAGAGAAGGTTGGCAGACAGACACCAGATTTAAAAACATGACATGCTCTCTCAGGCTCATACCTCACAGGGAGATGACTGAGTTATTGTGAAACACATAAGTGCCAAGCGTCTGTCTGTTATTCTAATGGGGTGGATACGTCAAGGCACTTGGGGAGTAATGAAGATATAAAGTATATCTCTGTAATACATAACAATACATAACAAGGTCTTATTTAGTGCTCTTCCAAAACCCAGAGAATCGTTATAATACGTCTGTCTGTCTGTTTGTCTGTCTGACAAGACAGTGTGTGACTGCAGACAGACAGGCAGACAGACAGACAGACAGGCAGACAGACAGAGTGTGACTGCAGACAGACAGACAGGCAGACAGACAGACAGAGTGTGACTGCAGACAGACAGGCAGACAGACAGACAGAGTGTGACTGCAGACAGACAGACAGAGTGTGACTGCAGACAGACAGGCAGACAGACAGACAGACAGACAGAGTGTGACTGCAGACAGACAGGCAGACAGACAGACAGAGTGTGACTGCAGACAGACATGCAGACAGACATACAGACAGAGTGTAACTGCAGACAGACAGGCAGACAGACAGAGTGTGACTGCAGACAGACAGGCAGACAGACAGACAGAGTGTGACTGCAGACAGACAGGCAGGCAGACTGACAGAGTGTGACTGCAGACAGACAAGCAGACAGACAGACAGAGTGTGACTGCAGACAGACAGGCAGGCAGACTGACAGAGTGTGACTGCAGACAGGCAGACAGACAGACAGACAGTGTGACTGCAGACAGACAGACAGACAGAGTGTGACTGCAGACAGACAGGCAGACAGACAGACAGAGTGTGACTGCAGACAGACAGACAGGCAGACAGACAGACAGAGTGTGACTGCAGACTGACAGACAGACAGACAGAGTGTGACTGCAGACAGACAGACAGGCAGACAGACAGACAGAGTGTGACTGCAGACAGACAGACAGACAGGCAGACAGACAGACAGAGTGTGACTGCAGACAGACAGACAGACAGGCAGACAGACAGACAGAGTGTGACTGCAGACAGACAGACAGACAGACAGACAGACAGACAGACAGACAGACAGACAGACAGGCAGACAGACAGACAGACAGAGTGTGACTGCAGACAGACAGACAGGCAGACAGACAGACAGAGTGTGAGCAGTGGTGGAAAAAGTACCCAAGTGTCATACTTTAGTAAAGATACTGTACCTTGACAGAAAATGACTCAAGTAAAAGTGAAAGTCACCCAGTAAAATATTACTTGAGTAAAAGTCTAAAAGTATTTGTCTTTAAATATACCTAAGTATCAAAAGTAAATTAATTGCTAAAATATACGTAAGTATCAAAAGTAAAAGTATAAATAATTTAAAATTCCTTATTTAAGCAAACCAGACGCTACAATTTTCTTATTTTTTAAATGTACAGCTAGCCAGGAGCACATTCCAACACTCAGACATTTACAAATCAAGATGTTTGTTTAGTGAGTCCGCCAGATCAGAGGGAGTAGGGATGACCAGGGATGTTCTCTTGAAAATTGCGTGAATTGGACCATTTTCCGGTCCTGCTAAGCATTCAAAATGTAGCAAGTACTTTTGGGTGTCAAGGAACATATATAGAGTAAAACGTACATTATTATATTTAGGAATGTAGTGAAGTAAAAGTAAAAGTTTTAGTCAAAAATCTAAATAGTAAGATGTACTGCAGGGCAGCCTCCGAAGTGACTCTTCTTATAAACGGTATGCTAGAATTTCCTCTGTTGTCTGAGGAATTCAGCATTCTCTGTGTTGGTCTTTCCAATCAATTTGTCTCACCTCTGAGAAGCAGAGGTTACATCATGTATGTCTAATATCTGATTGGAGGTTAACTTTGCAGTAATACTATTGGTCAACACGTCAGGTTTTGAATCCAAACAACTCAGATGCTTATAAAAAGGGTCTAAGATTCATTGTTCATTCTCTTATTTGTGCCTGACCTGCAGTGAAATACTCTTTCTTTCTCTCTCCACCCCATGGACTTTTGGGACAGTGCCTTTCAGGCAATGGTTTCTCGCTCTCTCCCTGACCACGCTTAGACTAATGCCTTGTAATACTTGTTAATGCTTTATAAATTAAGTTTATGCCTTGTATGTGAATCCAATTAAATACACTTGTATTTAGAATCCATTCTCAGACATTTCTTCATTGCCTATTACTGTAAATCAATCATTGTTTTTTGCATATTGCTAATTATCTTTATCGAGTCAGATACATTTTTATAGGCTAATTGCTTAGTCTTGCATATTCACATATCAAACATTAATGTCCACTACACAGATACCCCAAAAAATGACTTAAGTAGTACATTAAAGTATTTTGACTAAAGTACTTAACACCACTGAGTCTGAGGCATGTGGGGGGGGGGGTCTCTCAGGAACCAGGGAGTCTTACCCTGACTGCAGGCCAAATCAACCATCTCCGTGATGGCCCTGTCATAGCTTGTGTGTGACCCCTGAATTAGCTACATGACTCACAGATCTGGAGCTCACTGAGAAGCCTGATTACATGAGCTCATATTACACATGTCCTGGATTTGATGGCCAGTTTAAGAGGTTCTTGGTTTGTCTGATTTATAGCATCAGATGGCCATCACCTCCACACCTCCCATCTGAGAATGAAGGACAGCAGCTTGTTAAAGAGAACATCTGTGGAAAACAGGTGTGTGTTTCTCATTAAAGCCAGAGCGACAAACGGATTTAATCACCCACTCTCTGGGTGGTGGAGAGCAGAGAGGAGAAAGGCTGTGTGTGTGTGTGCGTGTGTGCGTGAGCGTGTACGTGTGTGTAAAATACATAGACAGGCTGTGTGTTCTCCAACATCAAACAAGTTTGATTCGAATTGTCAAACATTATGAATGCTACAAAACACTCTCACACCATCATCCTTCAACATGCACACATGCAGACACACACAAGCGCACACACACACAGAGCCAGGATGTTACAAAATAACACTCCATGTCATGAAGAAACGGAGGGAAAGAAAGAAAGAAAAGGGAGAAGCAGAAAAATGTAGATCCTCACCTCAGTACAGACTCTTAAGAGCTTAAGCTCCACAACAAACGCAGAGAACGGCCCAAAGCTCTACCTAATCATACTGGCTTATTCCCTGTGACTCCGGACTGACCGGGAACCCAATCTTGCCTGTGTTCCCACTGTCCACAGGCACCGTCCACAGGCGCCGCTGCTGCCGGCACCCAGAGGCCTGCTCACACACACACACACACTCAGACACACACAAACACACAGCATTCCTGCAGGTCCGCTCCATACGTCAGAGCCCCCCACAGTAACACGCCAATGCACCCCAACACTGGCACCCTGCCACACCACATATGCATACGACACAACACCAACAAGATCTAACATTTGTCTGGTCTGGGGGCGGGGTTCTCTTCAGCTCCTTCCATTCTCTACCAACCACTTGAGGTCGATAGATAAGGTATCCAAACTAAACGAAGAGCCTAATTAAATGCAGAAATACAGCATCAATTGAAGTATGTGCTCCAAGGGGTAGAATTAACCCCAAAACAAAGTTTTCCCAGTCTTTTTGTCTCTGAAACAGATTCTGTATGCATTTTTGGCAACATTTTATAATAACATCCATTAATAAACCATTTATAAGCCATAAATATGCAGACCACGTGTAACCACGCCAGCCCAGGACCTCCACATCCGGCTTCTTTACCTGCGGGTTAGTCTGAGAACAGCCACCTGGACAGCGGATGAAACTGAGGAGTATTTCTGTCTGTAATACAGCCCTTTTGTGGGGACAACTCATTCTGATTGGCTAGGCCTGGCTCCCCAGTGGGTGGGCCAGGCTCCCAAGTGGGTGGTGTTTATATTTGTTGCCTTACAAATGGTTTATTTCTGGACAATATTACAAAGTGTTACTCCTTTCTGTGTCAAACCTGCTGTATGCATAATGTCTGGTCTCACTCTATAGTCGTGCCATAGAGTTTCATCATCTTCCTCAGAGAGTTTGATGTACATGTGAGCATGGATGTCAAACTTACTCTTCTTATAGTAATATTGCTGCTTCCCTTCAATCTCTCCAATTAGAGGTTATCAGATACATGGGGTGGTGAGGCTATAATTAGCTGGTTCTAACAGCACATCTGTATGTGGCCATGGAGCAAAGAGCTACATAGCTTGTTATTTCACTACAGGACTCACAGAAGACATCATTTACTGTTAAAGCTGCATTCATAATGTATGCTGTCCCTTCACACAGCACAAATGTGTCTGGCTAGTGATTAAATCCAACCTAATTTAATTACAAGTTAATTTAACAGTCAGATGTGTTTTAGAGTGCCGAGCAGCGCTTTTGTTGGTCTATCGCATATCAAGCATTTTCTACATTAAAAAACGTCTTCACTCATAGCTACCTTCGAATTTCATTAGGATCTGGCTGCAACATGCACGGTTTATCTAATCTAATAATTGTTTTATGAATCTAATGTGTTAAACGGTGGTGACAACAATTATATATTTACAGTAGCCTAGCATTAGATTATACAGCATAAGAATCATCTATGGATAATATACTAGGACATGTCTTTGGACATGAGAGGGAAGTTTTGAAGAGCAAAATGAAAGATGTGATGATGCACAGTGGCATCATTTTTGTCCAAATAACTGTACAATAACCAATCGGTAGTTAGTTAGTTATTTCTCTAGTTATTTATATTGTTAGTTAATTAGGGGTCAGAGGCAGAACAGCTCATTGCTCTAGTCTGGTTTAATAATGCTCTCTGCTTCAAAGGGTTGGGATACACCTCTCAGCAACACCAGTAGGCCTTTAGAGTTATTCCAAATTAAGGCTACTGTACATCATGTGTTTGGCTGTAATCATGAATGTTAAGAAAACTGTAGTGATATAAAGCAAGAGATAGAGAAGAAATACCCTATGTCTCTCAGATTAGATATAGCCTGCTGTGTTGTCTGATGGCTTTATCAACAAAGATCACTGGGCTCAGGCTGTGGGGTGAAAAGGGTTGTGTATGTAACAGGGTTGGTTATGTTTCCACTTGCCACTGCAGAAATATGTATCCAATGTTTAAGTATTCCTATTGGTTGGTCGAATTTACTTATCAGTAAGGTGTTATGCATTTGTCATGCTTGCAGATGGGGGCAAATCCCAAACATCAATTATTCCCAGTCTGAAATACTGTATTATATATTCATATTTAGAGTGTGTACGAGTTCACAATGTACAGTGCATTCAGAAAGTATTCAGACTCCATTTTCCCACATTTTGTTACGTTACAGCCAAATTCTAAATGGATTCAATTGTTTTCCCCCCTCATCAATCTACACATAATACCCTATAATGACAAAGCAAAAACACATGTTTTTTTTACATTTCAGCAAATGTATAAAAATATTTAAACCGAAATATCACATTTACATAAGTATTCAGACCCTTTACTCAGTAATTTGTTAAAGCACCTTTGGCAGGGATTACAGCATTAAATCTTCTTGGGTACAATGCTACAAGCTTGGCACACCTGTATTTGGGGAGTTTCTCCCATTCTTCTCTGCAGACCCTCTCAAGCTCTGTCGGTTTGGATGGGGAGCGTCGCTGTACAGCTATTTTCGGGTCTCTCCAGAGATGTTAGATCCGGTTCAATAATGGGCTCTGGCTGGGCCACTCAAGGACATTCAGAGACTTGTCCCGACGCCAATCCTGCTTTGTCTTGGCTATGCGCTTAGGGTCGTTGTCCTGTTGGAAGGTAAACCTTCGCCCCAGTCTAAGGACTCTGGAGCAGGTTTTCATCAAGGATTTCTCTGTACTTTGCTCCGTTCATTTTTCCCTCGATACAGACTAGTCTCCCAGTCCCTGACGCTGAAAAACATCCCCCACAGCATGATGGTGCCAGGTTTCCTCCAGACGGGATGCTGGGAATTCAGGCAAAAGAGATCAAAAGAGATCAATTGTGATTTCATCAGACCAGAGAATCGTGTCCTTTTGGCACCTAAAGCAGGCTGTCATGTGTCATGTTCTCCCATCTCCACAGATTAACTCTGGAGCTCTCTCAGAGTGATCATCAGGTTATTGGTGACCTCCCTGACCAAGGCCCTTCTCCCCCGATTGATCAGCTTGGCCAAGCGGCCAGCTCTAGGAAGTGTCTTGGTGGCCACTGTGTTCTTGGGAACCTTCAATGCTGCAGACATTTTTTGGTACCCTTCCCCAGATCTGTGCCTCAACACAATCCTGTCTCGGAGCTAAACGGACAATTCCTTCGACCTCATGGCTTGGTTTTTGCTCTGACAGGCACTATCAACTGTGGGACCTTATAAAGACAGGTGTGTGCCTTTCCAAATCATGTCCAATCAATTGAATGTACCACAGGTGGACTCCAATCAAGTTGTAGAAACATTTCAAGGATGATCAATGGAAACAGGATCCACATGAGCTATATTTCGAGTCTCATATTTTGAGTCTGAATACTTATGTAAATAAGTTATTTCTGTTTTTAATTTTTAATCATTTGCAAAAATGTCTAAAACTCTGTTTTTGCTTTGTCATGATGGGGTATTGTGTGTAGATTGATGAGGGACATTTTTTATTTAATTCATTTTAGAATAAGGCTGTAACGTAACAAAGTGTGTTAAAAGTCAAGGGGTCTGAATACTTTCTGTCCATGTTCTGATGTAAATACAGTATATGTGTACGGTACCTGTAAGATATTGGGGGCATCCTGGGATGTGCTTTTGTAAGTTATTGCTGTAAGAGCGAGTTAGCTAGCATGCTCTAATCGTAATGGTCACATTAACTCTCTGCTAATTCACAGTTATTTACATGCTAACAGACGCAACACAAATATACAGCCATCAACATACTGTTGTCCTGCACATCTAATGTGCTTCCTTGTGACTATCATCAGAATAAACACTAATCAACGAGGGCCACTGGCTGGGCATTCCTCTCTTTAAAAACACAACGCAAGAGAGTTTGAAGATCACATCTGTTATATGCATGCGACACTTCAGAACGGGATTCCTTCCACTTTAGATTTCCCTGTTCAATCAAGTGGTCTTGATACTTACACCTACAGTGCTGTGTTCAAAGCCTTAGAGTTTATTTCCCTCTACACTCTAAGCAGGGGTGGGCAACTCCAGTCCTCGCAGGCCTGATTAGTGTCACACTTTTGCCACATGCCCAGCTAACACACCTGACTCCAATAATCCCCTAATCATGATTTTCAGTTTATGATCTTTCAGCTTTCCAGTCTTTGCTGGGGATGGGGGAGGACTGGACTCCGGCCCCGAGGACTGGACTCGCCCATCTCTGCTCTAGAGCCACTACCATTGTGCTTTCTGTGGAACTGGCGTCACTGCATTCATCATTTTGAGAAAGTGTTGAGAGGAAAAGTGCACGTCTTAGAGAACAGACTATCTACCTGGCTGGCACTCCTCCAACAGCAAATGTATCTCTCCCCGTTCCCTCATTCACAGAGGAGAGGATGTGAGTTCCTCTTTTCATCCGAATAGAAACAAGCAGAGTTCAAACAAAGAATTGGATGCAGCAAGCAGCCACTGATGCAAACCAACTCCAATCCCCTTTCTTTCCCCCTCCTCATCTCTAATTTTCTCCTTTCTGGATGCCATGATCCCTCTTGAATTCCTACTTAAAAGAAGGATTAAGTAGTTCTGCTCTCAAATTAATTATACCCCCTGCTGCCGCTTAAAGACAAACACATACTTTCTAGCTACACCACAGAGAGGACACTGCAACTTCCTGATCAAACACATACTTTCTAGCTACACCACAGAGAGGACACTGCAACTTCCTGATCAAACACATACTTTCTAGCTACACCACAGAGAGGACACCACAGAGAGGACACTGCAACTTCCTGATCAAACACATACTTTCTAGCTACACCACAGAGAGGACACTGCAACTTCCTGATCAAACACATACTTTCTAGCTACACCACAGAGAGGACACTGCAACTTCGTGATCAAACACATACTTTCTAGCTACACCACAGAGAGGACACTGCAACTTCCTGATCCAACACATACAGTAGCACAAGTCTACCTGCTAAGTCTACACCCACGTACATTATTCACCAGACCAGGACACTTTGTTTCTAGAAGTGCATTCTCCACATTAGGCTTTTTCATACCACACAAACCGTTTACAGATTGGCATCTGATTGCCCTCCTTGTACTCTCTCTCTCTCTCCCAATACTGAGATTGTTGATGAGACCTGATGGGCCCTGATCCTGAAAGCTAAACACACAACTACATTGTTTAACATCTAACTGCCAGACTATTACCAAGACCTTATACTGTTACTGTGGTGGAGGCAGCTAACAAACAGTAGCAGACTGAAGCAGAAACAGAGAGAAGTGATGACAGACTATGTCAAAGACATAGTGACACCTCCATCCCAAAGACAGAGCAGTCAGAGAAGTGACAGAATGAGGTAGATATAGGATTAAGGCCGTTCCAATAGGCTTCTGAACTAGCAGATACAAGCCCAACAAAACAAACCATTAAGAAACGGTCAAGGAAGGGAACTTCCATTCAATAGTGTTTATTGTTGTGGCGATTGATAGACGTACTTCTCCGTTCCCTTCCCAACAACATGCTGATGGGAAGGGAAACCGGTGTACACTGTGATAATGTAGCAGGAACAGAAAAGAGGAAAAAATGCCTGAACAGAGAGACATTTCTAAAGGTCATATAGTTGTTGCCGAGAGTAACGGAGGGGGCCTCATGACTGCAGTGACCAAGATATGCTCTACAGTAAAGAGTTCCCTGTCAATGTTGGCTACCGCCGGATCATTTACAGGTTGGCACCTTGTTTCCCTGGTAACCACTGGGCATCTGTGCACAACAGGTGAATAGTGAAAGCACCTTTTCCTCAATCACTGTATTAACAATGGACTAATGGAAAAAAATACAAAAATATCATTTTTGAGTGGAGTTTCCCCTTAAAGGGCTTATCATCCTATGCCAGGGCCAATTTCTAAATTGAGGAGAGCAAATGGCTTTACACACACACACACACACACACACACATGCTCGCACACGCATCCACACCCTGACACTTATTCAATCATCAGTGTGACAGTTGACTTTTCATCTGAAAGCAATTTAAACCACGGTCTTATTGCTGACATGGCAGTCACATTTGTAGATGTTTGACGTCCTACAAACACTGTAAGTCACTGCGTTGAGAACTATGTAGATACAGTGGACACACGTCAACTAGGCCTATAGCGCTACAGTGGGGCAAAAAAAGTATTTTGTGTACATATGATGAAAATTACAGGCCTCTCTCATCTTTTTAAGTGGAAGAACTTGCACAATTGGTGGCTGACTAAATACTTTTTTGCCCCACTGTATATTCTAGTTTCAATAAAAACACTATTTAAAAAGTGATAATGTCATTACACAGTAAGACTATCTCTTAAATCATAATTCATAAAGCTAGTCATTCAGAAGAAAAGTGGATTTAGAGGAAGTAGATTTTTGTGTGGGTCATATGTGTGTCTGGCCCTTCCACTAGGTCTCAAATGGCTTTACATATGGCAGTTTGTACAGTTTATCAGTCACCTGGGTGCTGCACCAGAGCTTCCTGAAACACAATTGTGATGATCAATCTCATCCTGCTTAATGAGAAGTATAATTTCAGTCATACTGCTGATCCTGGTATGAAAAACAGTAATGCAGGCTGGTGTGTGTGCATGTGTGTGTGTGCGCGCATGTGTGTTTGTGTGTGTGTGGGCAGTGTGAGAGAGTACGTGTTTATTTGTGTTCCTGTTTCCTGTTTGGTTTACATTGTGTGTGGGCATCTCAGCAGAACCTGTTGCCAAGTTACATAGTTATAGTTAACTGTCTGCCTTTAGGATTGAAAAGAGGCTATGAGAATATTTATTTAAAGATTGTGAGGGAACATGGATGTCAAACCTCCTCATTCTGTAATGAACCTGTATGACACTAGCATAATCTACTTTGAAAAGCTGGGAAACTCACAGCCTACATTAGGGATGTTCGGGTTGACTCATAACCTGCAGTCCTCGCGGTTATATCTGCAGTGAGGGCAAGTTTAGGGTCAAAAAATATTGTGTGGATGAGGGGCGGTGGGTGGAATAAAGAGAAAACAATGCAAAAGAAAATCCATAAATGTATAATTCCTGTGCAATTCATATCTATAAGCTACATTGAGGTTTTTCTTTCATAATTTGTATTTGCCGTTAGTGCATAGCCTAATCCTAAATAGGGTCTAACTGTACGCTCGCCAAATACACAGCAATTGCCAAATGCTTTTGGGAACTTGGGCAGAAAAAGTTAACGTCGTTGTTTAATTCAATAAGAGAAAAGCTGCGAAATGGAGGGCAGAAAAAAAATAGGAGGGTCAGAACAGTAGCCTGATGTTTAGGAAAGATTGGATGAAGTGGTAACAGTATCCTGGCCCTCCGGGCCCTCGCAGGAGGCCGGACCATCGATCATCACTGGAGGCTCCAGGCCCTGGATCATCACTGGAGGCCGGACTGGGAACCGTCGCTGGATGCTTCGGACTGCAGACCGTCGCAGGAGGCCTGGTGCGTGGAGCTGGCACAGGGCGTACCAGGCTGGGGAGATGCACTGTGGGCCTGGTGCGTGGAGCTGGCACAGGGCGTACCAGGCTGGGGAGATGCACAGGAGGCTGGAGCATGGAGCTGGCACAGGGCGTACCAGGCTGGGAAGACGCACTAGAGGCCGGGTGCGTGAAGCCAGCACAGGACGTACCGGGCTGGGGAGATGCACAGGAGGCCTGGAGCATGGAGCTGGCACAGGGCGTACCAGGCTGGGGAGACGCACTAGAGGCCTGGAGCGTGGAGCCGGCACAGGACGTACCCGGGCTGGGGAGACGCACAGGAGGCCTGGAGCGTGGAGCCGGCACAGGACGTACCGGGCTGGGGAGACGCACAGGAGGCCCTGGTGCGTGGAGCCGGCACAGGACGTACCGGGCTGTGGAGGCGCACTGGAGGTCTGGAACATAGAGCTGGCACAATGTGTCCTGGACAGATGACAACCTTTAGCACGGCAAGTGCGGGGAGCTGGCACAGGACGTACCGGGCTGTGGAGGCACACTGGAGACACGGTGCGTAGAACCGGCACACATTGTACCAGAACGATAACACGCTCCTCAAAGCGAGTGCGGAGAGCTGGCACAGGACGTAATGGGCTGTGGAGGCGCACTGGAGACCTGGTGCGTGGAGCTGGCACAGATGGTACCGGACAGATGACACGCTCCGCAGGACGAATACGGGGAGCTGACACAGGTGGCATCGGACGGCTAACACGTCTTCAGGGCGACTGTCCAGCCAAACTGGCCTCTCCAGCCAAACCAACAGCTCTTCCGCATCACTCTCTTCACATTTCACCAACCAGTCCTCGAAGGTCTCTATCTCACCCCTCCGTTCACTCTCTCTGAATCTCTCCATCGCTTCCTCCATGGTCTCTGACTCTGTTTCTTGGGCCTACGTCGTGGCCGCGAACCCGGTGTCGTCGCTGTACCTCCTTTGCTTCCATGGCAGGCTTTTGTCTCCTGACATTATTTCGTCCCAAATCCAGGATGTCCTCCACTCCTGGCTTCCCTCCCAGGCCCAGGATCCCTGCTCCTCCTGGGCACGCTGCTTGGTCTGTGGGTGGTGGGATCTTCTGTCATGACCGTTATAATATAACCAAGGCGCAGCGAGCGTAGAGTTCCACATGTTCATTCAATGAAACTCACAAAAACAATAAAGAGTAACGAAACGTGAAGCAAATGCAGTGCTCACAGGCACTACACATAAATAAGACAAACAAACAGGTGGGAAAAGGCTGCCTAAATATGATCCCCAATCAGAGACAACGATAGCTGCCTCTGATTGGGAACCATACCAGGCCAACATAGAAATAACAAAACTAGAATGCCCACCCTAGTCACACCCGGACCTAACCCAAAATGTAGAATAAAGGATTTCTAAGGTCAGCTCAACTCTATTTCAGATAAGCATGCTCCATTCAAGAATCTAAGGGTAAGGGATAAAGTTATCAGAGAAACTTCAGGAGAGAAATGTATCTTGGGATGAGGCTGACTGATTCTACATCTGACTGTGTCATGCCCTGACCATAGAGAGCCTTTTGACTCTCTATTTTGGTTAGGTCGGGGGGGGGGGGGGGGGGGGGGGGGGTCCTTCTAGGTTGTGTATTTCTATGTTGGCCTGGTATGGTTCCCAATCAGAGGCAGCTGTTTATCGTCATCTCTGATTGGGGATCATATTTAGGCAGCCATTTCCCCACTGTGTTTTGTGGGATCTTGTTTCTGTGTAGTTGCCTGTGAGTACTGTTTGAGCTTCATGTATCATTTATTCTTTGTTGTTTTTCGTTCGGTCACTTATAAATAAAAAGATGTCGAACCGATTCCACGCTGCGCTTTGGTCTGAGTATGATTACAACGACGATCGTGACAGAAGATCCCACCACAACAAGACCAAGCAGCGTGCCCGGGAGGAGAAGGTATCCTGGGCTTGGGAGGAGATTAAGGAGGAGAGGACATCCTGGACTTGGGAGGAAATTATGGCAGGAGACGAAAGCCTTCCGTGGAAACAGATGCAAGGAGAGAAGGGAGGACAGCGACGGAGCCAGGATTCGCGGCCACATAGAGAGCCCAAAAGACAGCCCAAAATATTTTTTTGGGGGGGGGGCGGCACAGGGGGTGGTCGGCGGAGCCGAGGAGTGAACCAGTCTGGGAGAAGAGGGAGAAACTGGAGGACAGCGAATGGAGAGAGTCAGAGACCGTCAGTGAGCTGATGGAGAAACTGAAGGAGAGAGAGATGAGAGAGTTGTTGGGTTGGTGTATGTATGCACGACATTCGCCTTAAGAGTGTGTTATCAGTTTGCTGCCACTTGAGTCAGCTCTCCGTACTCATCCTGAGGAGCGTGCTAGCAGTCTGGTTAAAACTGTGCCGGCTTCACGCACCAGGTCGCCATTACGCCTTCACAGCCCAGTACGTCCTGTGCCAGCTCCCCGCACTCGCCGTTCGAAGTGTGTCATCGTTCTGGTACAATTTGTGCCGGCTCTACGCACCAGGTCTCCAGTGCGCCTCCACAGCTCAGAACGTCCTGTGCTAGCTCCCCGCACTCGCCAAGCGAAGTGTGTCATCGTTCCGGAACAATTTGTGCCGGCTATACGCACCAGATTTCCAGTGCGCCTCCACAGCCCAGTACGCCCTGTTCCAGCTCATCGCATTCGCCCTGAAGTGCGTGTCACCAGTCCGGTGCCACCTGTACCGGCTCCACGCACTCGGGCCTCCAGTGCGCATCTCCAGTCCAGAGCTTCCGGTGACGGTCCCCAGTCCAGAGCTTCCGGCGACGGTCCCTAGTCCAGAGCTTCCGGAGACGGTCCACAGTCCAGAGCGACGGTCCACAGTCCACGGTCCGGAACCTCCTGCGACGGTCCGCGGTCCGGAACCTCCTGCGACGGTCCACGGTCCGGAACCTCCTGCGACGGTCCACGGTCCGGAACCTCCTGCGACGGTCCACGGTCCGGAACCTCCTGCGACGATTCCCAGTCCAAGGACGGCGTCCAGTCCAGCTCCAAGGCCAGAGTCTTCTTCTGCGCCGGTGCCCAGTCCAGGCACGGCGTCCAGTCCCACTCCATAGCAGGAGCCTCCCTCTGCGCCGGTGCCCAGCCCAGGCACGGCGTCCAGTCCCGCTTCAGGGCAGGAGCTTTCCTCTGCGCCGGTGCCCAGCCCAGCCCAGGCACGGCGGCCAGTTCCGCTCCATGGCAGGAGCCTTCCTCTGCGCCGGTGCCTAGTCCAGGCACGGCGGCCAACTCAGCTCCATGGCCCTCCTCGACGCTGAGGCCCAGCACGGTGTTCTACCCGGCCCCATGGCCGGACCCGTGGTCTGGGCGGGGGCAAAGACCCGCACCGGAGCCGCCACCGCCACTAGTCACCCCCCCCCTACCCTGCCCAGTTGGTTTCAGGTTTTGCGGCCGGAGTCCGCACCTTTGGTGGGGGGGTACTGTCACTCCCTGACCATAGAGAGCCTTTTTATTCTCTATTTTGGTTAGGTCGGGGTGTGACTAGGGGGGGTGTTCCTTATAGGTTGTGTATTTCTATGTTGGCCTGGTATGGTTCCCAATCAGAGGCATCTGTTTATCGTTGTCTCTGATTGGGGATCAGCCATTTCAGGCAGCCATTTCCCCACTGTGTTTTGTGGGATCTTGTTTCTGTGTAGTTGCCTGTGAGCACTGCTTGAGCTTCACATATTGTTTCACTAATAAAGTATGTGGAACCCAGATCACGCTACACGTTGGTCCGAGTATGCCTATGACGATCGTGACAGACTGGCAATCATTCAGACTCTTGAGAAATGGCTCTCCCTTGTTCCAAAAGCAAAATAAACATACTTCTTGAACTGTGTATCTGAGAATTGTGGGAATCCAGCCGGTGTACTGCTAAACTGCTTTCTGACTGTACTGCATGATTGTAGTGGGTTTACAAACGCGTTAGTTCTAGTAGCTATGTATGACAATGATGTAGGCTATGTGTAGCAGCTTGGAAAGGTTTTTTCGCCCTGTCACAGACAGCTGATGTTTTGTGCACTAATGTCCACAAATTAAGGGAAAACATAAGAAGAGGAGAGCGAGTAGATAGTCGCGAGAAGGAATCATATATACAGTACAAGGAGCAAAGTGATCATGACGTTTTTACTGTATATGGCTGCTATGAAAGTGAACTGTGTTTGCGTGTGATCAGGGGTCTATTCATTCCACCGATTCTGTTGAAAAACGTTTATCAATCGGAAGCAAACAGAAGGAAACAGGGATACACATACCTGAATTTGTCCAATAGAAACTCTCATTTGCAACTGTAGGACTAATAATTACACCCTAGATCAGCTAGACGCAGGCAAGAGTGTGCAAGGTGGTATTGAATGTGTCACTCTCTGTCACCTTGATTACTCAAACTTCTCTCGAACTGTGCACCTACAGCACATTGTAAACTTTCATTCATAGGCTAGGTTGTAGCAACCTCATGATGGGTACAGGGAAAATGTGAGTATCATGTAGTAGTCTAAACCTATTGATGCTACATTGAGCTGGGTGAATGGAATATGAATGACAGTCATCCAATATGCTGTAATAGAAATAAGGCCATGCTCATGAAGCACAAATTAAATGGCACCGGCCGCCACTGCTATGGTCCCATAACAGATGGACATTTGTGGTGCTTTTAATAACCACTTCGCCTCAGCGGGCCACCTATTTGATAAAATAGCTTCTGAAAACTGATTCCAGTAGAGGGAGTCTCCAAGCCACCTCAAGCCAGGTTGCAGAGAAAGATACATTCCCAGCTACACTTCCCTCATTTTCATTTCAACCATTTCATGTCTATGATGTACTAAGTGCCTTATTGAAGATAAAGGTAAAAATAATGAACTGGGGATGACACACTTGATCCCTTTTGCTGCAGCTTTCTGCCCCACTTATTGCAGAATCACTAAGCTATATTTTTTACTTGACAATTGTTTCTGGGGTTATCCTCAGTCCTCCCCCTACACAAAGGCGGAGATCATTCTGACTTCGCTAACTACTGTCCATTTTCCAAGTTCTTGCCTTGCCAAAGAGTCCCTGGCCAACTCTCAGCTTAGAACTTGTTTTAATTGTCATTCTATTCTTACTGAGCACCAATCTGGTTTTAGACCTGGGCATAGCACTGTTTCAGTGGCTACACTTGTCTTAGATGATGTCCTATATTGTTTAGACCATAAAAATCATTGGGCTGCTTTATTTATTGACCCATTGAAGACATTTGATATGGTTGACCAGTCCTTACCTGTTCAAATGTTGTCTGAAATAGGCCTAGATCAGGCAACTTGCAATTCGTTCAAGAACTGTCTAACGGCATGACACAATGTGTGCTTACTGACGATATCAAATGTAGTTTCCTCAATATTACGAAAGGTGTGCCGCAGGGGTAGAATTTAGGCCCTGTTCTCTTCACTTTTTAAACAAATAATATTGGTCTATCTGTTAACACCTGTAACATTCATCTCTACGCAGATAATACAGATACTTACTCCTGTGCCCCCTCAGTACAGCAGGTCATTCATTACCTTCAACATGGTTTTGACTCAATTAAAAAATTGCTTACTGATCTTAAACTAGTGTTAAATGCTAATAAAACCAAATGTATGTTATTCTCTAGGTCTCGTAATATTGACCCTGAGGACCTGAGTACGTGCACATTAAAGGGAGCCAAAATTCATCAAGTTCCACATAATAAGCGTTGGAGCGTTGGACTAGTAACCGGAAGGTTGCAAGTTCAAACCCCCGAGCTGACAAGGTCTGTCGTTCTGCCCCTGAACAGGCAGTTAACCCACTGTTCCTAGGCCGTCATTGAAAATAAGAATTTGTTCTTAACTGACTTGCCTAGTTAAATAAAAGTAAAAAATGTTTTTTGTTAAAAATAGACGATAAGCTCTCTTTTAAAACACACATTGAAAAACAGACAAAACAGCTGAGAATTAAGATTAGGTTATAGAAATAAATCCTACCTTACTTTGGAAAGTATATTTTACAATTACAGACGCTCTTTTCCAGAACAACTTAAAAGAGCAATTAGAGTTAAGTGACTTGCTCAAGGGCACATCGAATGATGTTTCACCTAGTCGGCGCAGGGAATCGAACCAGTGACCAAATGCTCTCAACCGCCATGCTACCTGCCCTAGTGTCACACCCTGGTCAAAGTATTTTGTGTTTATCTTTATTTATTTGGTCAGGCCAGGGTGTGGCATGGGTTTTTGTATGTGGTGTGTATGTATGGGGATTGTAGCTAGTGGGGTGTTCTAGCTAAGTCTATGGCTGTCTGAAGTGGTTCTCAATCAGAGGCAGGTGTTTATCGTTGTCTCTGATTGGGAACCATATTTAGGCAGCCATATTCTTTGAGTTTGTCGTGGGTGAATGTCCTTTGTGTCCTGATGTCATTGTTCTGTGTTAGGTTACACAAGTATAGGCTGTTTCGGTTTTCGTTAAGTTTATTGTTTTGATAGTGTTTGTGTTTAGTGTGTTACTTCATTAAACATGGATTGCAATAGACATGCCGCATTTTGGTCTGACTCTCCTTCTCACCAAGAAAACCGTTACAGAATCACCCACCACAAAGGGACCAAGCAGCGTGTCAACAGGCAAGAACAGCCCAAAGTGGAGTACAGTATGGACTATACTTCTTGGGAGGAGATAGACAGGTGGGCGGTCGACCCAGGGAGAGTGCCGGAGCCCGCCTGGGATTCGATGGAGCAGTGCGCGGAAGGATATAGGAGAATGGAGTTTGCGAAGCAAGCAAGGCGGCGCGGACGGAGGCCCCATAGTCAGCCCCAAAAATTTCTTGGGGGGGGGCTCAGGGAGAGTGTGGCAGAGTCAGGAGCCAGACCTGAGCCAACTCTCCCTGTTTATTGTGAGGAGCCAATGAGGAGACCAGAACCAGAGCCGGTGTTGGAGGTGAGCGAAACAGAGACTGTGAAGGAGTTAATGGGGAAATTGGAGGAGAGAGAAATGAGGGAGTTGCTGTGTTGGTGTTTTAAACATGGAATTCGCCCGACGGAGCGTGTCGGGGATTTGATGGCACCTGGGTCAGCGCTCCATACTCGTCCTGAGGTGCGTGTTAGTCGGCTGGTGAAGATGGTGCCAGTCTCACGTACCAGGCCTCCTGTGCACCTCCCTAGCCTTGCATGTCCTGTGCCAGCACCGCTCTCAAGATCTCCAGTACGCCTTCACGGTCTAACCCATCCTGTGCCACCTCCACACCCCAGCCCTCCGTTAGCAGCTCCCCGCACCAGGCTTCCTGTGCGTGTCCTCGGCCCAGTACCACCAGTGCCAGCACCACGCATCAGGCCTACAGTGCGCCTCGCCTGTCCAGCGCTGTCGGAGCCCTCCTCCTCTCAAGCGCTGTCGGAGTCTCCCGCCTGTTTAGCGCTGTTAGAGCCTTCCTTCTCTACAGCGCTGCCGGAGTCTCCCGCCTGTTCAGAACTGCCAGTCTGCAAGGAGCTGCCAGTCTGCAAGGAGCTGCCAGTCTGCAAGGAGCTGCCAGTCTGCAAGGAGCTGCCAGTCTGCAAGGAGCTGCCAGTCTGCAAGGAGCTGCCAGAGCTGCCAGTCTGCAGGATGCCGCCAAAGCTGCCAGTCTGCAAGGAGCCGCCAGAGCTGCCAGTCAGCATGGAGCAGCCAGGGCCGCCAGTCAGCATGGAGCAGCCAGGGCCGCCAGTCAGCATGGAGCAGCCAGGGCCGCCAGTCAGCATGGAGCAGCCAGGGCCGCCAGTCAGCATGGAGCAGCCAGTCAGCATGGAGCAGCCAGTCAGCATGGAGCAGCCAGAGCAGCCAGTCAGCATGGAGCAGCCAGAGCTGCCAGTCAGCATGGAGCAGCCAGTCAGCATGGAGCAGCCAGAGCTGCCAGTCAGCATGGAGCAGCCAGTCAGCATGGAGCAGCCAGTCAGCATGGAGCGGCCAGAGCTGCCAGTCAGCATGGAGCTGCCAGTCAGCATGGAGCTGCCAGTCAGCATGGAGCAGCCAGAGCTGCCAGTCAGCATGGAGCAGCCAGAGCTGCCAGTCAGCATGGAGCAGCCAGAGCTGCCAGTCAGCATGGAGCAGCCAGAGCTGCCAGTCAGCATGGAGCAGCCAGAGCTGCCAGTCAGCATGGAGCAGCCAGTCAGCATGGAGCAACCAGAGCTGCCAGTCGACCAGACTCTTCCAGATCTGCCAGTCGACCAGACTCTTCCAGATCTGCCAGTCGACCAGACTCTTCCAGATCTGCCAGTCGACCAGACTCTTCCAGATCTGCCAGTCGACCAGACTCTTCCAGATCTGCCAGTCGACCAGACTCTTCCAGATCTGCCAGTCGACCAGACTCTTCCAGATCTGCCAGTCGACCAGACTCTTCCAGATCTGCCAGTCGACCAGACTCTTCCAGATCTGCCAGTCGACCAGACTCTTCCAGATCTGCCAGTCGACCAGACTCTTCCAGATCTGCCAGTCGACCAGACTCTTCCAGATCTGCCAGTCGACCAGACTCTTCCAGATCTGCCAGTCGACCAGACTCTTCCAGATCTGCCAGTCGACCAGACTCTTCCAGATCTGCCAGTCGACCAGACTCTTCCAGATCTGCCAGTCGACCAGACTTTTCCAGATCTGCCAGTCAGCCAGGATCTGCCAGATCTGCCAGCCAGCCAGGATCTGGTAGATTCATCAACCTGCCTGAGCTTCCTCTCACTCCTGAGCTTCCTCTCAGTTCCGAGCTGCCTCAGTCCCGAGCTGCTCCTCAGTCCAGTGGGGTTCTGGGTGAGGACTACTAGGCCATGGTCGGCGGCAAGGGTGGACTATCCAGGGACGCGAGGAGAAGGGACTAAGACATTGATTGAGTGGGGTCCACGTCCCGCGCCGGAGCCGCCACCATGGACAGACGCCCACCCGGACCCTCCCTATTGTTTTGAGGTGCGTTCGGGAGTCCGCACCTTAGGGGGGGGGTTCTGTCACACCCTGGTCAAAGTATTTTGTGTTTATCTTTATTTATTTGGTCAGGCCAGGGTGTGGCATGGGTTTTTGTATGTGGTGTGTATGTATGGGGATTGTAGCTAGTGGGGTGTTCTAGCTAAGTCTATGGCTGTCCGAAGTGGTTCTCAATCAGAGGCAGGTGTTTATCGTTGTCTCTGATTGGGAACCATATTTAGGCAGCCATATTCTTTGAGTTTGTCGTGGGTGAATGTCCTTTGTGTCCTGATGTCATTGTTCTGTGTTAGGTTACACAAGTATAGGCTGTTTCGGTTTTCGTTAAGTTTATTGTTTTGATAGTGTTTGTGTTTAGTGTGTTACTTCATTAAACATGGATTGCAATAGACATGCCGCATTTTGGTCCGACTCTCCTTCTCACCAAGAAAACCGTTACACCTAGAAGGAAGATTGTTCAAGCAACGCTCCTCCCATTACTTGATTATGGTGATATCATCTACACGCAAGCCGCAGCTTCTACTTTAAAACCGTAACATTCAGTCTTTCATTCAGCACTGCGTTTTACTACTAGGGACAATTTTCGTACACATCACTGCATTTTGTATAGTTGGCTGGGAGTCTCTGACTACCAGAAGGGCCCAGCATTGGCTACTTCTTGCAAATGAAGCGACTCCCCCCCGCCCCCCTAACTCAGCTCATGTATTAACTGCAGATTCAGCAATTGTCAGACCCGCTCTCTGGACTGGCTGGTTCTGGAGGTTCTGCAGGTCTCCACTGAGCTGGGGGAAAATTATTTTAGTTTTAATGCCCCCAGCTCGTGGAATAACCTTCAGGTCACCTTGAAGTTAGACTCACTGGTCTCCATTGGACAGTTTAGTTTTAAGGGATGTGATATGTGAGAGTTGTGTTTGTTCTGATTAATCTTGTTGTATTTATTGTATTGATATGATTTATTGTTTGTTCATGTTCACATGGCTCCCTTGCAGATGAGTCGCTGGTCTCAATTGTGACCCACCCAGCGATTTCTTACATTATTTTGGTGAGCAAGGGTCTATTTAGTATACAGAAGAGAAGCTGAATGTAGGCTATTTAATTATAGACAACTTGACCACCAAATAGCCTACCAAAATGTTAGAAATTATGAAAAACATAGGCCATTCTAAAAGGCCTGTCAAATAATCCCTCTGCCATCTCTAACTGTACAGCACATTTCCTATTTGTAGGTCAGGGTTGGGTGCCGACCTCAGATTTTCACTTCATCACATATAGTCGGGAGGTTACAGATGGCTTATTAGCAGTTGTGGGCTGGTACAGGTGAACAAACAACTGACCAGCGCATCACTAGCCCACATCCACCATATTGCATTGTGTGTCATAAATACAAAACCATATGGATATATAACAATGTTGACAGTCATGGTAAGAACACCTGTATTTGTTAGAATAATTATATACATTGGTCTACAGATTACATAGTGAATGTTAAAATGGTTCAGGATATGTATTATACACACAGCTCAGACCCACTATCAAGGTTGTGGTACTACATTCTCAATCTCAATTCCAAACGCTGATTGAGGAAATCATTCAAAATGTGATATTAGTTTCACTGACAACCTGAACTGTTCCACCCACACAGGTGAAGAAGGTGAAGAAGGTGTAACAATGCCTATTCAACCTCAGGAGGCTGAAGAAATTCGGCTTGAACCCTAAGACCCTCAAACATTTACAGATGCACAATTGAGAGCACCCTGTCGGGTTGTAACACCACCTGGTACGGCGACTGCATCACCTGCATCTGCAGGGCTCTTGAGAGGGTGGTGCAGTCTGCCTAACGAATCAACGGGCACACTGCCTGCCCTCCAGGAAACCTACAGCACCCGCAGTCACAGGAAGGCCAAAAAGATCATCAAAGATATCAACCACCCGAGACACGGCCTGTTCACCCCGCTATCATTCAGAAGGAGAGGTCAGTACAGGTGCATCAAAGCTGGGACCGAGTTAAATAGCCATCGCGAGCCAGCTACCACCCGGTTACTCAACCCTGCACCTTAGAGGCTGCTGCCCTATATACATAGACATGGAATCACTGGCCTCTTTAATAATGGAAGACTAGTCACTTTAATAATGTTTACATACTGCTTTACTCATCTCATATGTATATACTGTATTCTACTCTACTGTATTTTAGCCAATGCCACTCCGACATTGCTTTTAGATTTGTGTATTGCTGTGAATTGTTAGATACTACTGCACTGTTATCAGAGCTATCAGAGCCACCGCTCACACTGCAAGCACACACACATTGTAAACATCGCAATACTGCAAAAAACAGGGCAAACACGGCACCTGCAAGTTCCCGGACATTTCTGGGGGGAATGGCCCTAGCCCTCACCCTCCGATCCAACAGGTCCCAGACGTGCTCAATGGGTTTGAGATCCGGGCTCGTCGCTGGCCATGGCAGAACACTGACATTCCTGTCTTGCAGGAAATCATGCACATAACAAGCAGTATGGCTGGTGGCATTGTCATGCTGGAGGGTCATGTCAGGATGAGCCTGCAGGAAGGGTACCACAAGGGAGGAGAATGTCTTCCCTGTAACGCACAGTGTTAAGATTTCCTGCAATGACAACAAGCTCAGTCCGATGATGCTGTGACACACCGCTCCAAACCATGACGGACCCTCCACCTCCAAATCGATTCCGCTCCAGAGTATAGGCCTCGGTGTAACGCTCATTCCTTCGACGATAAACGTGAATCCGACCATCACCCCTGGTGAGACAAAACCACGACTCATCAGTAAAGAGCAATTTTTGCCAGTCCTGTCTGGTCCAGCGACGGTGGGTTTGTGCCCATAGGCGACATCTGCAGTCCTCATGCCTCCTTGCAGCATGCCTAAGGCACGTTCACGCAGATGAGCAGGGACCCTGGGCATCTTTCTTTTGGTGCTTTTCAGAGTCGGTACAAAAGGCCTTTTAGTTTTCATCTGTGACCTAAATTGCCAACCGTCTGTAAGCTGTTAGTGTCTTAACGACCATTCCACAGGTGCGTGTTCATTAATTGTTTATGGTTCATTGAACAATCATGGGAAACAGTGTTTAAACCTCTTACAATGAAGATCTATGAAGATATTTGGTTTAAAAAAAATATCTTTGAAAGACAGGGTCCTGAAAAAGGGACACTTCTTTTTTTGCAGAGCATATAGAATTTATTATACAAGAGAAAAAATTCACAAATTTTACTGCACAACAACAGAGTCACGTAACAAGTGTAAAACTAATAATGGCTCAATTATCCATGCTTTCTGGGAATGCTATAATGTTCGTAAATTGTGGGCAGAATGATCTATGCATATCTGTTATTATCTATGCATAGTCACTTCAATAACTATACCTACATGTACATACTACCTAAATTACCTCGACACCGGTGCTCCCACACATTGACTCTGTACCGGCACCCTCTGTATATAGCACCGCTATTGTTATTTACTGCTGCTCTGTAATTATTTGTTATTCTTATCTCTTACTTTTTTCAGGTATTTTCTTAAAACTGCATTGTTGGCTAAGGGCTTGTAAGTAAGCATTTCACTGTAAGGTCTACACATTTTGTATTCTGCGCATGTGACAAATACAAATTGATTTGATTTGAACTAGAAAGTTGTCTGTCAGAAGTATTACAATGTAAACTTACTTTTAATTTGTCTGTCTGCATATTTCAAGACATGACATAGATGGGTATAGTGAGATACCAATGGGCTGGATGATTCTCTTCTCATCACTTATCTTGAAAAAACACACTAAAAACGTGGAAATCAATCAATCCGCCAACATTGACATGACAAAAAAATAATGATTTATTATTGAAATATTGAAATAGCATGGGTGATGAGAAAAATGAATTGGTACAATTTAAGGCCACCTGGCCAACAATAATGCAGGAACTAGGGATGGGGGTGTGAGCATGCGGGTCTGGGCAGATGAGATGTAGTCATTGTTTGTGTGTCTGTAAGTTGTTGTTCCTATGTATACGTTTGTATCTGGAGTGAATGAAAAATACAAAATTTAAAGGGGAAAAAATATGAGAATAATATATATACAGTACCAGTCAAAAGTTTGTACACACCTACTCATTCAAGGGTTTTCTTTATTTGTACTATTTTCTACATTGTAGAATAATAGTGAAGACATCAAAACTATAAAATAACACAAATGGAATCATGTAGTAAGCAAACAAGTATTAAGCAAATCAAAATAGATTTTATATTTGAGATTATTCAAAGTAGCCACCCTTTGCCTTGATGACAGCTTTGCACACACTTGGCATTCTCTCAACCAGCTTCATGAGGAATGCTTTTCCAACAGTCTTGAAGGAGTTCCCAAAAATACTGAGCACTTGTTGGCTGCTTTTCCTTCACTCTGCGGTCCAACTCATCCCAAACCATCTCAATTGGGTTGAGGTCAGGTGATTGTGTAGAACATCATCTGATGCAGCACTCCATCACTCTCAAATAACCCTTACACAGCCTGGAGGTGTGTTTTGGGTCATTGTCCGATTGAAAAACAAATGATTGTCCCACTAAGCGCAAACCAGATGGGATGGAAAATCTCTGCGGAATGCTGTGGTAGCCATACTGGTTAGTGTGCCTCCTCCTCCATGCTTCACGGTGGGAACCATACATGCAGAGATCTGTTCACCTACCCTGCATCTCACAAAGACACAGCAGTTGGAACCAAAAATCTGAAATTTGTACTCGTCGGACCAAAGGACAGATGTCGACTGGTCTAATGGCAATTGCTTGTGTTTCTTGGCCCAAGCAAGACTCTTCATATTTTTGGTGTCCTTTAGTAGTGGTTTCTTTGCAGAAATTTGACCATGAAGGCCTGCTTCACACAGTCTCCTCTGAACAGTTGATGTTGAGATGTGTCTGTTACCTGAACTCTGTGAAGCATTTATTTGGGCTGAAATCTCAGATAGAGTTAACTCTAATGAACTTATCCTCTGCAGCAGAGGTAACTCTGGGTCTTCCTTTCCTGTGGCGGTCCTAATGAGAATCAGTTTCATCATAGCACTTGATGGTATTTGCGACTGCACTTGAAGAAACTTTCAAAGTTCTTGATATTTTCCAGATTGACTGACCTTCAAGTCTTAAAGTAATGATGGACTGTCATTTCTCTTTGCTTATTTGAGCTGTTCTTGCCATAATATGGACTTGTTTTTTACCAAATAGGGCTATCTTCTGTATACCACCCCTACCTTGTTACAACACAACTGATTGGCTCAAACGCATTAAGGAAAGAAATTCCACAAATTAACTTTTAACAGGGCACACCTGTCAATTGAAATGCATTCCAGGTGACTACATCATGAAGCTGGTTGGGAGAATGCCAAGAGTGTGCAAAGTGAGAGACTGAAAAACAGCTTCTATCTCAAGGCCATCAGACTGTTAAACAGCCACCATTAACATTGAGTGGCTGCTGCCAACACACTGACTCAACTCCAGCCACTTTAATCATGGGAATTGATGGAAATGTATGTAAAATATATCACTAGCCACTTTAAACAATGCTACTTAATATAATGTTTACATACCCTACATTACTCATCTCATATGTATATACTGTACTCGATACCATCTACTGCATCTTTATGTAATACATGTATCACTTTAAACTATGCCACTTTGTTTACATAACCTACATTACTCATCTCATATGTATATACTGTCCTTGATACCATCTACTGCATCTTGCCTATGCCGTTCTGTACCATCACTCATTGAAATATCTTTATGTACATATTCTTTATCCCTTTACACTTGTGTGTACAAGGTAGTAGTTGTGGAATTGTTAGGTTAGATTACTCGTTGGTTATTACTGCATTGTCGGAACTAGAAGCACAAGCATTTCGCTACACTCGCATTAACATCTGCTAACCATGTGTAAGTGACAAATACATTTGATTTGATTTGAAGCTGTCATCAAGGCAAAGGGTGGCTACTTTGAAGAATCCCAAATATAAAATATATTTGGATTTGTTTAAGACTTTTTGGTTACTACATGGTTCCATTTGTGTTATTTCATAGTTTTGAAAAACCCATGAACGAGTAGGTGTGTCCAAACTTTTGACCGGTACCATATATACTGGACATATCGTTGCTACTTGTAAAAAGCAGTATCTGATCAATCTCTCATATGAAAGAAAACAATCCCCTTTCTGAGTGTTTTGATTGGAAGAGATTGATAGTAGGGTCAGTTGATTGAGTATCTGAAGCCTAAATGAAGGTGCGATTGCTATAGGAACCTCTCCACCGGTCTGTCACTGTAGTTAGAGAGCAGGAGGCTAACAGGGTTTGTACCACTCCCAATTTGTGGCACCAGGCAGCTTGATAGAAAATTACCACCAGCTGCATTACCTGACCTCTACCCTCCCTTCATCCTCTGTTCCCCTCGTCTATCCCTGCTGCCCCTCTCCCTCCCCCTCTGCCTCCCCTCGAATAGACTTGCCAATCTAACATTGGCTGGATACAGTGTAGCAATGCAGCTCTCTAAAGCTGAGTGTCATATACTGAGTCGATAGGGATTTAGTCTATCCAGCATTGTTGTGGCTTGGCAGCAGAGTGAACCCAAAGACAACATCAGCTACCAGGATGGAATTAGGGCTTCAACTACTGAACACACAGCAATGACAGTGATACAGCCTGGTGTGAGACAGCCTGGTGTGAGACAGAGTTTCTGAAAGTGTGTGTGAGAGAGAAAGGGACAGAGAAAGAGTGAGAGAAAGGGATAGAGTGGAAGAGAGAGAGAGAAAGTGAGAGAAAGGGGCAGAGACAGCGACAGACAGAAAGGGAAAAGAGAGACAGCCCACCCTACTAGCATTTTAATATGGGAGGCAATCCAATTAAGATGCAGCTGCCTCAGATGTTCACAGATCCATCCTTTTATAGATGTCACCACTTGATCATTCTCTAAAGCTGCCTCCAATATCCTGCTCTTTATGAGTGTGTGTGTGTGTATTTGTTGCGTATAGTACACTTGCTTGTTTGTGTATGTGCACGTGAGTGTGTGTCTTGTGTAGGTGTCTGTTCCCACCCTGATTACCAGTCCTCTCCTCTCTTCCTGACCACTGGGGCTGTCTGCTCTGATTGCATTGATTCTCTGCCGTTGTATTGAGTAATGAATGATGAGAAATGAGCAACAGCTCTCCTCGTATGAGCTAATTGGTCTGTAACTCCCTTCTCATGGCTTCTTAAGGAAGGTCTGTGTGTGTGTATGTGTGTGTGTGTGTTATATTGACAGGTTGATGGTTGTGTCACCAGGCTGGTCCTTTGTCTTTTCACTCTGTCTGACTCAAACCCCCTCTCTCAACATCTCTCTCCCTCTCCCCATCTTCTCCTCCCTCTCAGTCCAGCAACAAAGATGAGTGTGTGTGCTATGCAGCCTTGGCTGAGCCGAGAGTTGCCTTTAAAGCTCCACACACACATGCACACGCACACCCTTGTAGGAGTGCTGCATGAAAGGGACGGAGATGAGGCAAGACGGAGAGTTGGAGAGGGGAAGAGAAAGTAGAAGAGGGAGGAAAAGAATGAGTGTACGCGAGTGGTTGTCAGGGAGATTACAACTCGCCACCTACTTGAGAAATGTTAAGATAAATAAAAAATGGACAGAAGAGGTTTGTGGGGAAATGACAGTTGTGTGATGGTGAAGACTCTCCATCATATGAATGTGATAAGACACATCTCTGGTGTATCCCTGCTGGATTAAACCTGTCATTTTACAAACCACAGATCTCATCTTAAACACATGCGGCAGGTAGCCTAGTGGTTAGAGCGTTGGGCCAGTAACCAGAAGGTTGCTGGATCAAATCCCCGACAAGGTAAAAATCTGTCATTCTGCCCGAGCAAGGCAGTTAACCCACTGTTCCCCAGGTGCCGTGGATGTCAATTAAGGCAGCCCCCTGCACCTCTCTGATTTAGAGGGGTTGGGTTAAATGCAGAAGACACATATCAGTTGAATACATTCAGTTGGACAACTAAACCCCCTTTCCCCCTGCAGGTGTCTGGGAGATGATGCCTTGAGCACCAGAGCTGCTATTGTAGTTCCCATCTAAACCCTGCAGTGCTGTGTGTTATTGATTGACTGCAGTTAATGTCACTCAGCTGACTTAGTCAGCAGCATGTCTCAGACTAGATGTACTATATAGTAAATGTAAATCTGGGACACTAAAATGAGTATGAAACTGTATGTTACATAAGGTTACCTACGGCAAAGATGAAAGTAGGATGGATGGGTGGGTGTATAACGTGAACGTCTAGCATCCCAACGGTTGCGTGTTTGAATCTTATCACGGACAACTTTAGAATTTTTACAACTACATTAGCCACCTAGCCAAAGTTAGCGCTAGCCACCTAGCCAATGTTTCCTATAACAAATTTGTAACACATCAATTCATACAAGTTTTGTAAATTTGTAGCATTCACGAATTGCAATTTGTAACTTTTTGTTTTAATTCCAATTCGTAACATATCATTCAAAGTGCATGATGGAGATCCACAAATGAGTACGTATCATACGAAACATTACATATCATATTAATTGGAGAGTCCTGGATTTGCTAAACTATGTTACATCAACCCCTTGAGTCCAGGTTGAGAACAGAGATGCTCTACATTCTGAGCAGAGAGACCAGGTAAAAACACAGGTCACACTTCTCCCAAATGACATGTCATTGATCAAAGGTGTCAACATTGCAAACAAACTGAATAGCAACACAACACACATTAGAAATCAGCCATTGGAATATTTTCCCATGCTGAATAGAGCGTTATTCTAAAGAATAGTATGCTCATAGAATTACTTATAGAATCATATGAATAATGTGATCTCTATGGGAATGCATTGGAACCTGTCTAAAATATCCACAGGACATCCATAGCTCTGTAAATGCCTACAGTGCTAAAATCTAATCAAGTCAAATTGTAGCAGATGTTATCACAGGTGCAACAAAATGCTTATGCTCCAACAGTGCAGTGTACCTAACAATATAAAACAATACACACAAATAAATTTTAAAAATATATAAATAAATTAAGAAATATCAGAACGAGCAATGTCAAAGTCCAGAATATATATATATACACTGAGTGTACAAAACATAAAATAACAGAATAGCCTCAATTGGTCGGGGCATGGACTCTACAAGGTGTCGAAAGCATTCCTCTGGGATGCTGGCCCATGTTGACCCCAATGTTTTCCACAGTTGGCTGGATGTCCTTTGTGTGGTGGACCATTTTTGATACTCAAGGCAAACTGCTGTGCGTGAAAAATCCAGCAGCGTTTCAGTTCTTGACACAAACCAGTGCGCCTGACACCTACTATCATACCTACAGTGCCTTGCGAAAGTATTCGGCCACCTTGAACTTTGCGACCTTTTGCCACATTTCAGGCTTCAAACATAAAGATATAAAACTGTATTTTTTTGTGAAGAATCAACAACAAGTGGGACACAATCATGAAGTGGAACGACATTTATTGGATATTTCAAACTTTAAAAAAAAAATTAAAACTGAAAAATTGGGCGTGCAAAATTATTCAGCCCCCTTAAGTTAATACTTTGTAGCGCCACCTTTTGCTGCGATTACAGCTGTAAGTCGCTTGGGGTATGTCTCTATCAGTTTTGCACATCGAGAGACTGAATTTTTTTCCCATTCCTCCTTGCAAAACAGCTCGAGCTCAGTGAGGTTGGATGGAGAGCATTTGTGAACAGCAGTTTTCAGTTCTTTCCACAGATTCTCGATTGGATTCAGGTCTGGACTTTGACTTGGCCATTCTAACACCTGGATATGTTTATTTTTGAACCATTCCATTGTAGATTTTGCTTTATGTTTTGGATCATTGTCTTGTTGGAAGACAAATCTCCGTCCCAGTCTCAGGTCTTTTGCAGACTCCATCAGGTTTTCTTCCAGAATGGTCCTGTATTTGGCTCCATCCATCTTCCCATCAATTTTAACCATCTTCACTGTCCCTGCTGAAGAAAAGCAGGCCCAAACCATGATGCTGCCACCACCATGTTTGGCAGTGGGGATGGTGTGTTCAGGGTGATGAGCTGTGTTGCTTTTACGCCAAACATAACGTTTTGCATTGTTGCCAAAAAGTTCAATTTTGGTTTCATCTGACCAGAGCACCTTCTTCGACATGTTTGGTGTCTCTCCCAGGTGGCTTGTGGCAAACTTTAAACGACACTTTTTATGGATATCTTTAAGAAATGGCTTTCTTCTTGCCACTCTTCCATAAAGGCCAGATTTGTGCAATATACGACTGATTGTTGTCCTATGGACAGAGTCTCCCACCTCAGCTGTAGATCTCTGCAGTTCATCCAGAGTGATCATGAGCCTCTTGGCTGCATCTCTGATCAGTCTTCTCCTTGTACGAGTTGAAAGTTTAGAGGGACGGCCAGGTCTTGGTAGATTTGCAGTGGTCTGATACTCCTTCCATTTCAATATTATCGCTTGCACAGTGCTCCTTGGGATGTTTAAAGCTTGGGAAATCTTTTTGTATCCAAATCCGGCTTTAAACTTCTTCACAACAGTATCTCGGACCTGCCTGGTGTGTTCCTTGTTCTTCATGATGCTCTCTGTGCTTTTGACGGACCTCTGAGACTATCACAGTGCAGGTGCATTTATACGAAGACTTGATTACACAGAGGTGGATTGTATTTATCATCATTAGTCATTTAGGTCAACATTGGATCATTCAGAGATCCTCACTGAACTTCTGGAGAGAGTTTGCTGCACTGAAAGTAAAGGGGCTGAATAATTTTGCACGCCCAATTATTCAGTTTTTGATTTGTTAAAAAAGTTAGAAATATCCAATAAATGTCGTTCCACTTCATGATTGTGTCCCACTTGTTGTTGATGCTTCACAAAAAAATACAGTTTTATATCTTTATGTTTGAAGCCTGAAATGTGGCAAAAGGTCGCAAAGTCCAAGGGGGCCGAATACTTTCGCAAGGCACTGTAGTTCAAAAGTGCTTTCTCTTTTGTCTTGCCCATTCATTCTCTGAATGGCACACACACACAATCCATGTCTCAATTGTCTCAAGGCTTAAAATTCATTCTTTAACCTGTCTCCTCCCCTTCATCTACACTGATTGAAGTGGATTTAACAGGTGACATCAATAAGGGATCATAGCTTTCACCTGGATTCACCTGGTCATGGAAAGAGCAGGTGTTCCTAAAGTTTTGTACACTCAGTGAATATGTTCTGTATATGTTGGTGTGTATAGACAGTATTTCAATAGGAAAGGTGAGTACAGCAGTAGTTATAGAGGATGGGCCTTGAATAGAATACAGTATATACATAGGAAGTGGGTAAAACAGTATGTAAACATTATTAAAGTGACCAGTGTTCAATGACTATGTACATAGGGCAGCAGTCGCTAAGGTGCAGAGTAGAGTACCGGGTGATAGCCGGCTAGTAACAGTGACTAAATTCAGGGCAGTATATCAGGCGGAAGCCGGCTAGTGGTGACTATTTAACAGTCTGATGGCCTGAAGCTTTTGCTCAGTCTGTAAATCCCAGCTTTGATGCACCTGTACTTTCTTTGCCTTCTAGAAGGTAGCGGGGTGAACAGGCCATGGTTCGAGTGGCTGTGGTCCTGGACACATAGCAGGGAAACTCATCTCATCCACAACCAAAGGTACTGAGTAGATGTAAATCCAATTTTATTTGTCACATGCACCGAATAAAACAGGTGTAGACCGTACAGTGAAACGCTTACTTACAAGCCCTTAACCAACAACACAGTTTAAAAAAATAATACGTTTTAAGTAAAAAAAATATTTAAAACAAATAAAAGAGCAGCAGTAAAATAACAGTGAGGCTATATACATGGGGTACCGGTACAGAGTCAATGTGCGGGGGCACCGGTTTTAGTCGAGGTAATTGGGTACGCACATGTAGGTAGAGTTAAAGTGACTATGCATAGATAATAAACAGAGAGTAGCAGCAGCAGAATAAAAGAGTGAGGTGAATGAAACTAGTCTGGGTAGCCATTTGATTAGCTGTTCAGGAGTCTTATGGCTTGGGGGTAGAAGCTGTTAAGAAGCCTTTTGGACCTAGACTTGGCACTCCGATACCATTTGCCATGCGGTAGCAGAGAGAACAGTCTATGAGTAGGGTGGCTGGAGTCTGACAATTTTTAGGGCCCTTCCTTTGATACCGCCTAGAATAGAGGTCCTGGATGGCTGTAAGATTGGCCCCAGTGATGTACTGGGCCTTACGTCCTACCCTCTGTAGTGCCTTGCGGTTGGAGGCTGAGCAATTGCCATACCAGGTAGTAATGCAACCAGTCAGAATGCTCTCAATGGTGCAGCTGTAGAACTTTCTGAGGATTTGAGGGCCCAAGCCATATATTTTCAGTCTCCTAAGGGGAAATAGGCTTTGTCATGCCCTCTTCACAAATGTCTTGGTGTGTTTGGACCATGATAGTTTGTTGATGTTGTGGACACCAAGGAACTTGAAGCTCTCAACCTGCTCCACTACAGCCCCGTCGAGGAGAATGGGGGCGTGCTCGGTCCTCCTTTTTCTGTAGTCCACAATCATCTCCTTTGTCTTGTTCACTTTGAGGGAGAGGCTGTTATCCTGGCACAACACGGCCAGGTCTCTGAACTCCTTCCCTATAGGCCGTCTCATCGTTGTCGGTGATGCCAAGCAGTTGCCATACCAAGCGGTGATGCAGCCAGTCAAGATGCTCTCGATGGTGCAGCTATATAACTTTTTGAATATCTGAGGGCCCATGCCAAATCTTTTAAACCTTCTGAAGGGGAAGAGGCATTGTTGTGCCCTCTTCACGACCGTGTTGGTGTGTTTGGACCATGATAGGTCCTTAGTGATGTGGACACTGAGAAACTTGAAGCTCTCGACCCGCCCCACTACCGCACCGTCGATGTGAACGGGGGCGTGCTTGGCCCCCCATTTCTTGTAGTCCACAATCAGCTCTTTTGTCTTGCTGATGTTGAGAGAGAGGTTGTTGTCCTGGTCTCTGACCTCCTCCCAGTAGGCCGTCTCATCATCGTCGGTGATCAGGCCTACCACCGCTGTGACATCGGCAAACTTAAATGATGGTGTTGGAGTTGTGCGCGGCAACGCAGTCGTGGGTGAACAGGGAATACAGGAGACTAGTGAGCACGCACCCCTGAGAGGCCCCCATGCTGAGGGTCAGCGTGGTGGATGTGTTGTTGCCTACCCTCACCACCTGGACGGGCGCGTCAGGAAGTCCAGTATTCAGTTCCAGAGGGAGGTGTTTAATACAAGGGTCCTTCGCTTAGTGATCAGCTTGGAGGGCACTATAGTATTGAACGTTGAGCTGTAGTCAATGAACAGCATTCTCATGTAGGTGTTCCTTTCGTCCAGGTGGGAAAGGACAGTGTGGAGTGCAATAGAGATTGCATCATCTGTGGTTCTGTTGGGGCGGTATGCGAATTGGAGTGGGTCTACAGATGTGAATGCTACAGGGAGATAGTCATTTAGACAGTTTACCTGAGAGTTTGTTGGCACAGGGACTATGCTGGTCTGCTTGAAACATGTTGCTATTACAGACTGGGTAAAGAGAGGTTGAAAATGTCAGTGAAGACACTTGTCAGCTGGTCAGCGCATGCTCGGAGTACGCATACTGGTAATCCATCTGACCCTGCTGCATTGTGAATGTTAACCTGTTTACTCACATCGATTAAGAAATGCATGATCACATACTTGTCCAGAACAGCTGGTACTCTCATGCATGGTTCAGTGTTGCTTGCCTCGAAGCGAGAATAGAAGGTACTTAGGTTGTTTGGTAGGCTTGCATCACTGGACAGCTCGTGTCTGGCCTCCCCTTTGTAATTCATAATAGTTTGCAAGCCCAGCCACATCGGACGAGCGTCAGAGCCAGTGTAGTAGGATTCGATCTTGGTCCTGTATTGACGATTTTCCTGTTTGATGATTTGTCTAAGGGTGTAACGGGATTTCTTATAAACGTCTGGATTAGTGTCCCGCTCTATGGCTTCTGGTTGGAAAATGTATGTACCTTACTGATTCCTTATGAGGTAAGCCTAACCATTATTAGGTAAGGCTGTACTTTTGATGATAAGAAGAGCCCTTGATGTAACTACGTCCAGACATGACTAATGGATTAATCGCAGTCAGGCATCACTAATGGATTTCATTCCAGGTTGTAAAAAAGACTGAAGATGAGAATCATTCAGGGTCTTTTAGGGAACAAGAGCTCTGTAGGCCCTATTAAAAGCTATTTCCAGCCATTAGTCATTTTACTCATTTCATCCCTAAAGGATCCCTCAGCTCCATTTTTTACATAACCGTCAATGACAATGAGACATGCCAGGTGACGCAAGGCCTGCAGCCTCCTATACAGCCACAATGGAGGAAAAAACTAGGGCCCCAATTCAATAATAGAGATTAATTTATATTTAAAGCGATCTTCCTTCAGGCCTCTTTCTCCAGTCTCCGCTGTCTTAATGAGCTGATGCTATACAGAACAGGACCTATCAGAGGACACCTAGCACTATCACTGGAGCTCTCCTTTAACAATGAGGCCCGGCCTTAATGATCTCTAATTAAAATAACCTGCTCTCACATGGGCACAGCCAACAAAGGATGGAAGAGGGACATGGATGGAGGGAGACAGAATGAAAGAGAGACAGAGAGATAGAGAAATAGAGTGAGATATGGAGGCAGAGAGAGCGAGAGAGAAAGTTAGAGAGTGGGATAGGCAGGGAAAGAGAGTGAGACAGAAACATGAGGAGAGGAAAGGGAAAGGCAGAGAGTGAGAGAGACAGAAAAAGAGCGACAAAGGAGCTGGAGACTGTCAGAGGCATAAGCACATCTCTCCTAATATGGCTCCAGCTTAAACAGGCATCAAAGGGCCTTTGAAGGAATGGTGAGACAGCTGGGTCCTCTCCTCTCCTCTGTTCTGCCCTCAGCTCATTACAGTCTCGCTGTCACCACTCCCCTCCATATACGTTCTCCTAACTCCTACTGACTGGACACATAGCAGGGAAACTCATCTCATCCACCACCAAATGTACTGGATAGATGTAAATATGTGTGAATGAAACGCGTTTATATCTAACATATTGTATGGCTATATAGGCCTACACATAGATTATGTAAAACATGTTTTCCCCCAAAGTACATAGTAAATGTGACCCATCAGCCACATTCCAAGGACATACAGTACACAGGTAGGACAATAAACAGACAGAAGAGATGCTCCATTGTGGTCAGTATCAAAGTTATCAGGGAAGACGTTGGAGGATATTACAGGGTGTTTTTTTGGTAGAGTGAGTGGCTCCTGATGGGGATATGGCAGAAATGGAGAGGGTCAGGAGACAGTGGAGGAAGCACATTGAGATTCATGGATGTCTGGCGAGGCTCAAAGATGTGGCCCCGGAAACATTACAATAGAGGCTTTTCATAAACGTCAAGAGCAAGGAAGTTATTGTGTACAGACATACAGACACACTATCAGCTCTCAGCTGGACTGAAGCTAGCAGACACATACTTTCCTCACTCACCTTTATAGCTAGCTGTACATGAATGTGAAAAATATAAATAAGTAATCTAGAATGTAGGAAGGGAATAATTGCACAATTGGCCGAGCGTCGTCAGGTGTACAGTGTTTCGGGTTAAGTGGGCATTGTGTCAAGAAGCAGTGCGGATTGGTTGGGTTGTGTTTCGGAGAACGCACAGCTCTCGACCTTCGCCTCTCCCGAGTCCATACGGGAGTTGCAGCGATGAGATAAGACTGTAACTACCAATTGGATACCACGTGGGGGAGAAAAAGGGCTAAAAAAAATACAAAAAATAAAAGGAAGGGAATAATTTGCATGGCAGAAAATAGCATTTAATGTCGCCTACAGCTCCTGTTATGGTAAATCACCTCCATGATGTTGAATATCCTGAAAATCCTGAACAAACCACATTTGAATTATAATCCGACTAAGTGGAATACTACTGAGTATATCTGCAGCATTAAGCTAACAATCCAACATTATGTAATCTCTCATCCTCTAATTCATCCTCTTCTTCCCAGCCCTACACCCTACACCCTGTGTCCTGCCTCCTTACTATAGCTCCTGGTTCAGAACGCAGTCAAGACTGAGTCACAAGAGAGGTTTCCTCGCACATATCACATACACTAGGTATATGTGTGTCTATGTGTGTGTGCGTGCGTGTGTATTATAGGTTATAAGAGAGGTCTCACTCATCTCTACTCTACCGGCAGACTATCCAACACAAATCACTGCAAATGAAAACTCTGTTTTGCTGCAGAAGGGCCTAAGCGGTGTAACCAAGGCGCTCATATATATGCTAATCACAAAATCTCATTTCTCAAAGGCATAAAGCTGCAGACTGACTGTTCCAGCAGCAGCCATGGAAAGTCATGAGAATCCTCTCTGTTATCTCATTGGCTGACAGATGTTTTCCAAGGCCATCTACAGGTCACATTCTATCTAAACCTATGAGGAAGAATGAGAACACTTGTCTTGCGCAGAGAATCTGCATAATGGCATCAATATCAATATAAATTAACTTTGAGGACCGGTTTCCATTTAGATTTACCACTGAGTATGTATGCCCTTAATGTTTCTCATGTGAAACAGACATGAAACTTAACTTCAATACAATAACTCAAACATATTGGCTAAAACAATATTTTCTAGTCTTAAAGCGAGACACAGGTTCTGATTGAATATGGCCACAGGATATGCCACCCTGCATGTTTACCACTAGCATAGCTGAGTCCGGCCACTAACTCTTCCAATGCACCGTGTGTACAACAGGGATGGCTAGGCGCACCTTTACTTTGGGGAAGTTGTTATTCTCTCTGTGTTTTTATGGCAGAAAGACAGAGGGATGAGAGAGAGGAGTGAATAGAGAGGGGTGGTGTAAACAGAAGTGGAGGAGTGGAGAGTCTCACCCTGCTTAGATTAGAGCCGCTGTGCCTCAGGCCCTCTCCTCCTACATGCTGACTCTCCCTGACTCCATCCCTCTCGCTTTTTCCCCTCGCTACTGCCGGCCGACACACTCCAAAACTTTCCAACAGGACGCTACAGCTAGATAGAGTGCCTAACAGCACTCATACTGTAGCATAACCCCTTAGTGAACTCACTCAACAGTTATATAAATACACTCATTATTATTTTAATCACTGTTTAGTTTTGAAACTTTAAAATAGGACACTGCTACACCAGCACTAGCCCACACACTCTCTACACAGTACTAGACACAACTTTCAAGTGCAGGTTTTAGCAAACAGTTGATACTCCATTATGTTACAATCCATGGTGAAGCATTGGCTAGGATGGAGACAGAGTGGTGAGACTGCATCACTTTCCTCCCTCCACCACACACCCACACCACCTCCAGCATGTAGACATCTCTACACAGGAAGCCTGAACTCCATCATCAGCTCTATTGTACAGGGTCTGTTACTGTTCCTGTTACTACTCATGCTACCAATCATGTTATCGTTACTACTCCTGTTACTGTTTCTGTTCCTGTTCCTGCTCCTGTTACTACTCATGTTACTGCTCCTGTTACTGTTATGGCTCCTGTAACTATTCATGTTACTACTCCTGTTACTGTTACAGTTACTACTCCTGTTACTGTTAGTTCTCACGTTAATGTTTATGTTGCTGTTACTGCTCCTGCTACTGCTCATGTAACTTATACCTGTCTGGTGTCTCCTGCTACCTCTCTAGTTTCTCAAATATCCCGCTACTTCTACAGCTCCTGTTACTGTTGCTACTCCTGTTAATTTTACTGCTCCTGTTACTGCTCCTGTATGGTTACTACTCCTGTTACGGTTACTGCTCCTGTTACGGTTACTGCTCTTGTTACGGTTACTGCTCCGGTTACTGTTATTGCTCCGGTTACTGTTACTACTCCGGTTACAGTTACTGCTCCTGTTACAGCTCCTGTTAATGTTACTGTTACTGCTCCTGTTACTGCACCTGCTTTAACTCCAGATACTGTTACTACTCCTGCTACTGTTACTATTCATGTTACTGCTACTGTTACTGCTCCTGTTACTGTTACTGCTCATGTTACTGCTCCTGTTACTGTTACTACTCCTGATAATGTTACTGTTGCTGCTCCTGTTACTGTTAATGCTCCTGTTACGGTTGCTGCTCCTGTTACTGTTACTGCACCTGTTATTACTAATGATACTGTTACTGTTATTAGTCATGTTACTTTTAACTACTCCTGTTAAGACTCATGCAACTGTTACTGCTCCTTTTATTGCACCTGTTATTACTCCATATACTGCTACTACTCCTGCAACTGCTACTGTTACAGCTCCTGTTAATGTTACTGCACCTGTTATTACTCCTGATACTGTTACTGTTATTAGTCATGTTACTTTAATTACTCCTGTTACAACTCCTGTTACTGTTACTACTCCTTTTACTGCTGCTGTTACTGCTACTATTATTGTTACTGCTTCTGTTACTGCTCCTGTTACCGCTCCTGTTACTACTCCTGATACCTCTACTGTTACTGCTCCTGTTACTGTTACTGCTCCTACTACTTTTACTGTTACTGCATATGTTATTACTCCTGATAATGTTACTGTTACTGCTCCTGTTACTCCTCCTGTTACTACTCCTGTTACTGCTACTGCTCCTGCTGCTACTCCTGTTACTGCTACTATTACTGTTACTGCTCCTGTTACTTTTACTTCTCCTGTTACTGTTACAACTCCTGTTACAGCAACTGCTCCTATTACCGTTACTGCTCCTGTTAATATTACTGTTACTGCTCCTATTACTGTTACTGCTCCTGTTAATATTACTGTTCCTGCTCCTGTTATTACTCCTGATACGGTTACGGTTACTGTTACTGCCTCTGTTACTGCTCCTGTTACTGATACTGCTCTAGTTACTATTCATGTTACCACTCCTGTTACTGCTCCTGTTACTGTTAGTTCTCCTGTTACTGTTTCTGTTGCTATTACTGCTCCTGCTCATGTATCTTATACCTGGCTGGTCTCCTGCTCCTGTTTCTTCAATCTCCTGCTATTTCTACTGCTCCTGTTACTACTCCTGTTAATTTTACTGCTCCTGTTAATGTTACTGCTCCTGTTACGGTTACTGAACCTGTTACGGTTACTGCTCCTGTTACTGTTAGTTCACCTGTTACTGTTCATGTTACTTGTACTACACCTGTTACTGCTCCTGTTACTGTTAGTTCACATGTTACTGTTCATGTTACTTGTACTACACCTGTTACTGCTCCTGTTACTGTTAGTTCACCTGTTACTGTTACTGCTCCAGTCTCTTATCAACTGTGAGTACAACACCTGACCTCCACTCGATAGGGTTAGTAACTGCTGTAGTCCCCACACATCATCAATGTCCCCACTACCCTACTCCCCAAGGCAAGAGGACCACTCAAGGCGAGCTCTGTGATTCCGCCTAGGCAGAAGCAGAGGATTGTGTGTGTCTGTCTGTGTGTGTCTGTGCAGTGTTTTCACTATATGCCGCCACCCCCAAAAAATGACAATTATATTAAGAACATTTATTTAAATGTATAATGTAGGTGTAAAGATGTATGCCCCAGGAAGACCCCATCCTCCATGTCAGAATTCATAAATGGATGGCATAAGGCTGTCAAGGCAGCACTCATCAGCAATTAACCTCCTCGTCATTCTGAGAAGCAGGTCTCAGTTCAGAATAGATGAGTAAGTGCATAGCCAACCTCCCCATGCCGCTGACAGCCATATCACTCTTTCTTGATCTCTCTCTCTCACACACACACCACCTCATATGGATGAAACCATGGTAGCCATTCTGTCTTTGGAGAATGGAAGTGAGAAATTATTGCCATTCAACAGATGGATTTCAATCGCTCTAAATGACTCTTCTTTCCCTTCCTTGCCTACACTCTTAGAAAAAAGGATTCCAAAAGGGTTATTCGGCTGTCCCCATAGGAGAACCCTTTTTGGTTCCAGATAAAAACTCTTTGCTTCCAGGTAGAACCCTTTATGGTTCCATGTAGAACCCTGGAACCCAAAAGGGTTCTAAATGGAAGCAAAAAAACGGTTCTTCAAAGGGTTCTCCTATGGCGACAGCCGAAGAACATAGATGTCACCTTTTTCTAAGAGTGTAGAGAGAACATTACAGAAACACGTTATCAAGCCATCTTATATGTCCTCAACATACAGTATGTGGTTATACTCATGGGGTGAAAATAGGCCAGTACGGTCCGGTACAGAGCACCGGCAAAATAAATAATGCCGGTATGGTGTATCGGTAAAGCATGAGCCCATCACAGTAAAACAAAGATGGCAAGAAAATTGTAGGAGCCTGATTGCTGCATGAGAAAGTGAATGGACTTGAAAATGTATGGTATACGCTCCAAAATGGCAGAGATGACTGGCCGGGACCGAGATGAGCTCGGACAGTAATTGATACATCAATCAACTGGCTAAAAGTATGCTCAATGACAATCACTGAATGTCCTCTGCCTTTCCTGGCTGGCAAAGTACCAGGATGTTGTCTCTGGTTTTGAATCTGAATTTCGAAAACTGAATCTGAATCAGTGGCGACCTGTCATTAAGGGATGGTGGGGCAGTACCAGTCAAAAGGTTAGACACACCTACTCATTCAAGGGTTTTTCTTTATTTTACTATTTTCTACATTGTAGAATAATTGTGAAGACATCAAAACTATGAAATAACACATATGGAATCATGTAGTAACCAAAAATGTGTTAAACAAATCAATATATATTTTATATTTTACATTCTTCTAAGTACCCACCCTTTGCCTTGACAGCTTTGCACACTCTTGGCATTCCCTCAACCAGTTTCACCTGGAATGCTTTTCCAACCGTCTTGAAGGAGTTCTCACATGTGCTGAGCACTTGTTGGCTTGCTTTTCCTTCACTCAGCAGTCCAACTCGTCCAAAAAGCATCTCAATTGGGTTGAGGTCATCTGATGGAGCACAATTGATGTTGAGATGTGTCTGTTACTTGAACTCTGTGAAGCATTTATTTGGGTTGCAATTTCTGAGGTGGTAACTCTAATGAACTTATCCTCTGTGTCACGGTTTTGTATTGTCTTCCTACACACCTGGTTCCAATCCCATTCATTACCTGTTGTGTATTTAACCCTCTGTTTCCCCTCATGTAATTGTCAGAGATTGTTCGTTGTTAATTTATCGTGTTGTTTGTGTTGGTGCACGACGGGCACTCGTACCCACTTTGTTTTGATTATTGTCATGGTTTTGGAGCCATGTTTCCGGCGTTTCCGGCAGTATTCGACCACCCACCCGAGGGCAGAGCGGCGGGTGAGTGCCTCTACCATCTGAGACAGGAGACGAGGAGCGCCCAGGAGTTTGCTCTGGAGTTTAGGACCTGGCTGCCGGCACTGGATGGAGCAACAGGGCCCTGATCGACCATTACCGCTGTAGTCTACACGAGGACGTCTGTCAGGAGCTGGCCTGCAGAGACACCACCCTCACCTTCGACCAGCTGGTGGACCTGTCCATCCGGCTGGACAACCTGCTGGCTACTCGCGGACGTCCAGATCTGATTGTTCCAGCCTCCTGCACCCCCTCTGCGATACCCATGGAGCTGGGAGGGATGGTGCGTAGGGAGACCGGAGGGGGTTCCCGCTCGTGCACCATATGTGGTCGCAGAGGTCACACTGCTGGTCGGTGCCGGGTTGGTTCCTCGGGGAATCGAGGCAGCAGGCAGGGCACTCTTGCGTCACCCCAGGTGAGAAGGCACCATTCTCACCCAGAGCCCTCTGTTGCACATATGTTTGTTTCTGTCAATTTTTTTCCCTGCGTTCCCAGCATAAGGCGCTAGTAGATTCAGGCGTGGTTGGGAATTTCATTAATAAAGTGTTAGCTCATAGTTTAGGGATCCCCATTGTTCCCGTGGATGTACCTTTCCCAGTTCACGCCTTAGATAGTCGACCATTAAGGTCAGGGTTTATCAGGGAGGGCACCGCTCCTTTGAGCATGGTAACGCAGGGGGGTCACACGGAAAAGATTTGTCTTTTTCTTATTGACTCTCCTGCGTATCCCGTGGTGCTGGGACTACCCTGGTTAGCTTGTCATAACCCCACTGTTTCTTGGCCACAGAGGGCTCTCGCGGGGTGGTCGCGAGAGTGCTAAGGTAGGTGTATAGGGGTTTCCGTTGGTGCTACTACGGTGGAAAGTCAGGTCTCCACCGTGCGCATTCCCCCAGAATATGCTGATTTGGCTCTCGCTTTCTGTAAAAAGAAGGCGACTTAATTACCACCCCATCGACGGGGGGATTGTGCGATAAATCTCCTGGTAGACGCTGCACTTCCCAGGAGTCACGTGTATCCCCTGTTGCAAGCGGAGACGGTGGCTATGGAGAGATATGTCTCCGAATCCCTGCGTCAGGGGTACATTCGGCCCTCATTTCACCCGTCTACTCAAGTTTCTTTTTTATGAAGAAGAAGGATGGAGGTTTGCGCCCGTGCATTGATTATCGAGGTCTCAATCAAATCACGGTGAGGTACAGTTACCAGGGTTTATCTTATCGCTACGGCGATTGAGTCAATGCAAGCTTCTTCACTAAACTGGATCTCAGGAGTGCGTATAAACTGGTGCGTATCTGGAAGGGAGAAGAGTGGAAGAAGGCATTTAGTACCACCTCAGAGCAATGTGAGTACCTCGTCATGCCGTACGGGTTGATGAATGCTCCGTCAATCTCATCTACAAAGGATTGGAAGACTATCAGAGACCTGCACGGGCAGGGTGTAGTGGTGTATATCGATGACATTCTGATATACTCCGCTACACTCGCCAAGCATTTTTTCCCTGGTGCGCAAAGTGCTTGGTCGCCTGTTGGAGCATGACCTGTACGTCAAGGCTGAGAAATGCCTGTTCTTTCAACAATCTGTCTCCTTCCTAGGGCATCTTATTTCCTCGTCAGGAGTGGAGATGGAGAGTGACCGCATTGCAGCCGTGTATATTTGGCCGACTCCCACCACGGTGAAGGAGGTGCAGCAATTCTTGGGGTTTGCCAACTACTACCAGAGGTTTATCCATGGTTTTGGTCAGGTAGCTGCTCCCATTACCTCACTGCTAAACCCGGTGCGCTTGCAGTGGTCAGCTGAGGCGAACAGGGCTTTTAGGCACCTGAAGACTCTGTTTACCTCGGCTCCTGTGTTGGCTCATCCGGATCCCTCTTTGCCGTTCATAGTGGAGGTAGACGCATCCGAGGCTGGGATAGGAGCTGTGCTCTCTCAGTGCTCGGGTACACCACTGAAGCTCCGCCCCTGTGCCTTCTTTTCGAAGAAGCTCAGCCCGGCGGAGCGGAACTATGATGTGGGGTATCGGGAGCTGTTGGCTGACGTCAAGGCTTTGAAGGCATGGAGACATTGGCTTGAGGGGGCTAAACACCCTTTTCTCATCTGGACTGACCATCGCAATCTGGAGTAGATCCGGGAGGCGAGGAGACTGAATACTCGCCAGGCAAGGTGGGCCATGTTTTTCACCCGTTTTGTGTTTACCCTCTCTTACAGACCAGGCTCCCAGAACGTTAAGGCAGACGCAATGTCCCGGCTGTATGACACAGAGGAGCGGCCCATGGATCCCACTCCCATACTCCCAGCCTCTTGTTTGGTGGCGCCGGTAGTGTGGGAGCTGGACATGGACATTGAGCGGGTGTCACGTGTAGAGCCCGCTCCCCCTCAGTGTCCAGCTGGGCGTCTGTACGTTCCGTCTGCTGTCTGCGACCGACTGATCTATTGGGCCCACACGTCACTCTCCTCTGGTCATCCTGGGATCGGTCGGACGTTGCGCTGTCTTGATGGAGGTACTGGTAGCCCACTTTAGCTAAGGACGTGAGGGTTTATGTTTCCTCCTGCTCAGTGTGTGCCCAGTGCAAGGCTCCTAGACACCCGCCCAGAGGTAAGTTACAACCCTTACCCGTTCCACAACGGCCGTGGTCGCACCGGTCGATGGATTTCCTAACCGATCTTCCACCTTCACAGGATAACACCACGATCCTAGTCGTTGTGGATTGTTTTTCTAAGTCTTGTTGTCTCCTCCCTTTGCCCGGTCTCCCTATGGCCCTACACACTGCGGAGGCTCTGTTTACACACATCTTCCGGCACTATAGGGGTGCCTGAGGATATAGTGTCTGATCGGGGTCCCCAGTTCACGTCAAGGGTCTGGAAGGCGTTCATGGAGCGTCTGGGGGTCTCGGTCAGCCTTACCTCAGGTTTTCATCCCGAGAGTAATGGGCAGGTGGAGAGAGTTCATCAGGATGTGGGTAGGTTTCTGAAGTCTTGTTGCCAGGACCGTCCGGGGGAGTGGGCTGCGTTCGTGGCCTGGGCAGAGATGGCCCAGAACTCGCTCCGCCACTCCTCCACTAACCTTTCTCCCTTTCAATGTGTATTAGGGTATCAGTCGGTTCTGGCTCCTTGGCATCAGAGTCAGACCGAGGCTCCTAAGGTTGGACAATTGGTTCCGGCAAGCGGAGGAAACCTGGGAAGCCGCCCACGTCCACCTTCAGCACGCCGTACCGCGCCAGAAAGTTGGCGCAGACCGTCACCACAGTGAGGCCCCGGTGTTCGCACCAGGGGACAGGGTCTGGCTCTCGACCCGAAACCTACCCCTCCGCCTGCCCTGCCGGAAGCTGGGTCCGCAGTTTGTGGGGCCATTTAAAGTCCTGAGGAGAGTGAACGAGGTATGTTATAGGTTACAGCTTCCCCCCAATTACCGCATTAACCCTTGTTCCATGTATCTCTCCTCAGGCCGGTGGTGGCTGGCCCGCTCCAGGAGGCTGAGGTGCGGGAGGTTCCTCCACCCCCTCTGGACATCGAGGGGGCCCCGGCGTACTCCGTTCGATCCATCCTGGAATCGAGATGTCGGGCGAGGGGCCTTCAGTACCTCGTGGACTGGGAGGGGTACGGTCCGGAGGAGAGATGCTGGGTTCTGGTTGAGGACGTGTTAGATCCTTCCCTGCTGCGAGAATTCCACCGTCTCCATCCGGATCGCCCTACGAAGTCGATGCCTCTCCTTGTTCGGGCGGTGCTCGGCGGTCGACGTCACCGGTCTTCTTGCCATCATTGATCCATTTTTCATTTTCCATTGGTTTTGTCTTGTTTGCATTGGTGCGCGACGGGTCCTCTTTGTTTTGATTATTGTCATGGTTATGGAGCCATGTTTTTAAGTTATTAAACTACTCCATTTTACCAAGTTCGATTCTCCTGCGCCTGACTTCCCTGCAACCTATACACACGTATATGACACTCTGCAGCAGAGGTAACTCTGGGTCTTTCTCTCCTGTGGCGGTCCTAATGAGAATCAGTTTCATCATAGTGCTTGATGGTTTTTGTGACTGCACTTGAAGAAACTTTCAAAGTTCTTGATATTTTCCAGATTGACTGACCTTCATGTCTTAAATTAGGTCCTGTGAGCTTTTGTCTCTTTTCAGTTAAGCCGAGTGGTGAATAAGCCTTCGACTGGATCAGTTATAGTGTTCAAAAGACTCCTATTTGGTGAAATGGTAAATGGAAACCCATTTGAGGCTATATTTGAGCTACATGACCTTTAGAGAGACACAAACACACTCTTGGTGTGCCATTTACTGAGGATATAATGAGTGAGTCAGTGGTTTAGGAGATGGATTTCCTGTCACAGGGTCACTAGTTGGCCATTATGTTTCTTAAAGTAAATAGTAAATAGCAAAACACAAAATGCATAGAAATGTAACCATCTCGCCCCAGGTTGTTGCTGTAAATGAGAGTAATAGCACAGTCAAACTACCTGGTTACCCTAATAGCTAATAAGGAGACAAAGGAATGTCACAAGAGACAGTTGAGCATAACCAGGGGTGAAAGTACAGTATGTTTGCACTAGCACAAGTATTTTGTATGGGCTGAATAGTAAAGACATAATTTACTGAGGCATGAACACAACCAGATATATATTTTTTCATCTGATTGTCAAACAAATCACTTCCAGCATCTATAAACAGTGCACTGTCCACCCGCCATTTGATGAACCAGTCAAAAGTTTGGACACACCTACTCATTCAAGAGTTTTTCTTTATTTGTACTATTTTCTACATTGTAGAATAATTGTGAAGACATCAAAACTATGAAATAACACATATGGAATCATTCAGTAACCAAAAAAGTGTTAAACAGACCAAAATATATTTTATATTTGAGATTCTTCAAAGTAGCCACCCTTTGCCTTGATGACAACTTTGCACACTCTTGGCATTCTCTCAACCAGCTTCATGAGGTAGTCACCTGGAATGCATTTCAATGAACAGGTGTGCCTTGTTAAAAGTTAATTTGTGGAATTTCTTTCCTTCTTAAAGCGTTTGAGTTGTGTTATGACAAGGTAGGGTTGATATACAGAAGATATTTGATTTGATAAAAGACCAAGTCCATATTATGGCAAGAACAGCTCAAATAAGCAAAGAGAAATGACAGTCCATCATTACTTTAAGAAAATTAAGCTGAGTTTGGTGCTACTAACCTACAGTATGCCAGAAATATACACACACCCTCTATGCAGGTGAAGATTGGAATATGCTTTCAATGGGAAATTCCAAAGAGAATACTATGACTTCGATTTTTCACTTTAAAATGTATGCCAAACAAAAAACAATGATTGCAAAGTTAAACAAACCATACAAATCTATGCACAAGGATTACTTTTAACAATTTCCACAGAACATTTTACAAAAACACATTTACTTGAAGAACAGTGCAGATTCAAGGATTAGTAACAAAATGATGGCACAAAGAGCACTGTATTATTACTCCAATCTATACAGTACCAAAACAAATAGAGAAGTTAGACAATATACAATACATTTTCGATCAATATACGGTCAAACTAACTTGAATATCAATCATCTTCACAACCACTATGAATACTATGCTGTGTATATTCATAGTCTCTTCCATGTTCCACCCATAGGAACTTTATATCAGCAGAGAGAGAGCGAGAAAGAGAGAAAGAGAGAGAGCGCTAGAGAGAGAGAGAGATAGTAGTGTTAATGAAGTGTGTAGTGGAGCCTACGGTGGTGTAAGTCATCAGATTTAATGCTGCCCAGCTTCCCTGCTCTTCTCTGGAGTTATAAAACCATGAGAGGCTGATTGAGAGTAAATGGACTTCAGTCCTCAGTATTACTGATGATAAGAGTCACTCACAGGGTCTGGGCTTTGCCTTTGTCACTCTACAGTCTATCACTGGTTTTGTCCTCCAAACAGGATTTCTGGAAAACTGGAAATTCTGCACTCTTAGAAAAAAGTTCCAAAAGGGTCATTTCGGTTGTTTAATTTGGTTCCAGGTAGAACTATTTTGGGTTCCATGCAGAACCTTCTGTATAAAGGGTTCTACATGGAACTCAAAAGGGTACTGGAACCAAAAATGGTTCTTCAAAGGGTTCTTCCATGGGGTCAGCCGAAGAACCCTTTGTTTCTAGATAGCACCTTTTTTCTAAGAATGTAGGAAAATTACTGGAATTATGCAACTCTACTTATGGGGTACACACATTTAACCTTACAGGGCATTCAGAAAGTATTCAGACCACATTTTGTTACGTTACAGCCTTATTCTATGGATTTTATTCTCTTCCCCTTATCAATCTACATGATTTGGAAAGGCACACACCTGTCTTTATAAGGTCCCACAGTTGACAGTGCATGTCAGAGCAAAAACCAAGCCATGAGGTCAAAGGAATTGTCCATAAAGCTCCGAGAGGCACATATCTGGGGAAGGGTACCAAAACATTTCTACAGCATTGAAGGTCCCCAAGAACACAGTGGCTTCCATCATTCTTAAAAATGGAAGAAGTTTGAAACCACCAAGACTCTTCCTAGAGATGGCCGCCCGGCCAAACTGAGCAATCGGGGGGAGAAGGTCCTTGGTCAGGGACGTGACCAAGGCCTACGGTGAAGCATGGTGGTGGCAGCATCATGCTGTAGGGATGCAGCATGGACTGGGAGACTAGTCAGGATCGAGGAAAATATGAATGGCGCAAAGTACAGAGAGATCCTTGATGAAAACCTGCTCCAGAGCACTCAGGACCTCAGACTGGGGTGAAAGTTTACCTTCCAACAGGACAACAACCCTAAGCACACAGGAGTGGCTTTGGGACAAGTCTCTGAATGTCCTTGAGTGGCCCAGCCAGAGCCCAGACTTGAACCTGATCGAACATCTCTGGAGAGCCCTGAAAATAGCTTTGCAGCAACGCTCCCCATCCAACCTGTCAGAGCTTGAGAGGATCTGCAGAGAAGATTGGGAGAAACTCCCCAAATACAGATGTGGAAAGCTTGTAGCGTCAAACCCAAGAAAACTCAAGGCTGTAATCGCTGCCATAGGTACTTCAACAAAGTACTGAGTAAAGGGTCTGAATACTTATGTAAATGTGATATTTCAGTTTTCCATTTGTATAAATTAGAAAAAAAATAATTGTGGGGCATTGTGAGTAGATTGATGAGGGAAAAATGATTTAATCAATGTTAGAATAAGGCTGTAACATAACAAAATGTGGAAAAAGTCAAGGGCTCTGAATAATATCCGAATACAGTTTTTATGCCCTCCATACAATCGTCAAAATCCCTTCTTTCTTTTCACTGTACCTTTTATATTTGCAGTTTATTGAGTAAAGTCAAATAGCATATTCAAATTCCAAATGTAACCACAGCACAGTAACAATGTGGCTTTGAAATGAGTTTAGTAAAAAAAATCCATTCACTTTTCATCACGGCAATTATTTCCATCCCTTTTAGTAAGAGCAATACATCTCTGTCACTAAGGCCCAGGAAAGAGAAGTAGTAGTATTAATATTCTGTTATTTCTCACACACCATGACACAACTCCATGCTACACAACAATAACACTCTCTCCCTCCCTCTCGCTCTTCTCTCTCACTCTCCCCCTCCTCTCTCTCACTCCTCTACCGCACCCTCTCTCTCTTCTCCCCCACTCTCTCTTTCTGTCTCTCTCCATATCAGTCAGAATCCTGAGTCGTGACTTGTGAGAAATTACTGCTCGCGGCACCTTACTCACACTCCTCTCAACCTGACATTCTACTGTATACACACACACAATCGCACACATGCCCAAGCAGACACACACACGACATTCTACTGTATACACACACAATCGCACACATGCCCAAGCAGACACACACATGACATTCTACTGTATGCACACACTAACGCACACATGCCCGAACAGACACACAGACACACAACATTCTACTGTACACACATCATCGCACACATGCCCAAGCAGACACACACACAACATTCTACTGTATACACACACATAAACGCACACATGCCCAAGCAGACACGCACACAACATTCTACTGTACACACACACACACACACACACACACACTGCCCAAGCAGACACACACATTTTTACGCATGAATACAAATGTACGGACATGAATACACACACACCACACATTTCAAGGCCATTTTGAATCAAAGCCATTTATCTTTGAGGAGCTGAGATTGTTTGTCTTGTGGCTGGAGAGGGTTCTTGTCACATCACAGCAGGCGTGATATCATCTTAATCTGAGAGGACAGACAGGAATCATCTCAATCTGTGAGTACAGACAGAAATCATCTCATTCTGGAAGTACAGACAGGAATCATCTCAATCTGAGAGAACAGACAGGAATCATCTCAATCTGGGAGTACAGACAGGAATCATCTCAATCTGAGAGTGCAGACAGGAATCATCTCAATCTGAGAGTACGGACAGGAATCATCTCAATCTGGAAGTACAGACAGGAATCATCTCAATCTGAGAGAACAGACAGGAATCGTCTCAATCTGGGAGTACAGACAGGAATCATCACAATCTGAGAGTACAGACAGGAATGATCTCAATCTGAGAGTACAGACAGGAATCATCTCAATCTGGGAGTACAGACAATAATCATCTCAATCTGAGAGGACAGGAATCATCTCAATCTGGGAGTACAGACAGGAATCATCTCAATCTGGATGTACAGATAGGAATCCTCTCAATCTGGGAGTACAGACAGGAATCATCTCAATCTGGGAGTACAGACAGGAATCATCTCAATCTGGGAGTACAGACAGGAATCGTCTCATTCTGGAAGTACAGACAAGAATCATCTCAATCTGAGAGAACAGACAGGAATCATCTAATCTGGGAGTACAGACAGGAATCATCTCAATCTGAGAGTAGAGACAGGAATCATCTCAATCTGAGAGAACAGACAGGAATCATCTCATTCTGGAAGTACAGACAGGAATGATCTCAATCTGAGAGAACAGACAGGAATCATCTCAATCTGGGAGTATAGACAGGAATGATCTCAATCTGAGAGTACAGAGAGGAATCATCTCAATCTGGAAGGACAGACAGGAATCATCTCAATCTGAGAGAACAGACAGGAATGATCTCAATCTGAGAGTACAGACAGGAATCATCTCAATCTGGAAGTACGGACAGGAATCATCTCAATCTGAGAGAACAGACAGGAATCGTCTCAATCTGGGAGTACAGACAGGAATCATCTCAATCTGAGAGTACGGACAGGAATCGTCTCAATCTGAGAGTACGGACAGAAATCGTCTCAATCTGAGAGAACGGACAGGAATCATCTCAATCTGTGAGTACAGACAGAAATCATCTCAATCTGAGAATACAGACAGGAATCATCTCAATATGAGATAGACAGGAATCATCTCAATCTGGGAGTACAGACAGGAATCATCTCAATCTGGTAGTATAGACAGGAATCATCTCAATCTGGTAGTATAGACAGGAATCATCTCAATCTGAGAGTACAGACAGGAATCATCACAATCAGACACTAATTATGCCAGAATCCTCTCAGTATCAACTCAATCTGGGAGAACAGACCAGAATCCTCTCACTATCAACTCAATCTGGGAGAACAGACCAGAATCATCTCAATCTGGGAGAACAGACCAGAATCATCTCAGTATCAATTCAATCTGGGAGAACAGACCAGAATCCTCTCAGTTTCAACTGCACCTATACTATATGGATCAGAACCATTGATGAGTACCATCTCCAATTCAATATCTATTGAATGGTTACTTTCTCATGGAACATCACTGGTTTCCTCATCCCCTTGATCTCAGCAGCCTGAGTAGGCCTATGGACCACAATGATCTTTGAGTATTATCTATTGCCTGTGACTCTCAAGCGTTGCATAATTAACAAAATCACTACTGTATTGATTAAGTTCATGCAGAGGACATTAATGATCATCAACACATATGTTTGTTATGCAAATGTTTCATATAATTAGCAGAAGCGTTGGAATTGGAATTCAGAGGACATTGATGTTCATCACATTTAATGACAGCATTATATTATTGCAGACTGGCTGATTGCAGACTATTTAGAGCAAACACTTTTACCATTGACAAAAAAACATGAACTCTAAAATCAGCATTGTAGTGATGAGTTTGGGAGACCACTGGGGGGGGGGCCTTTAAGATATGATAGGTAACCAAATGGATGAAGGCAGGATTAATGAATTCTCTCGCAAGATGGGGAAAAGCTGAGGAACGCAATAGCAAAGCCTGGCTAGAGCTCCCAAATACCACTCATCTCTTAATTAGTTTCTTCACATTTAGAAAACAAGGGAGAGAGAGCAGAGATGGGGAGGAACGGGAGAAGAGGGGGGGGGGGAGAGGAGAGAAGGGGAAAGAAGAGGCGGGGGATATGGTGAAGATAGGATGAACATGGGAAAGGATGGTGAAATGTGGAATATGGGATTTTAATGACAAAAGATGGCTTGGAGAGGTTCCATGGATGAGAGGGGGAATGGGGTGGGGGAAGTGGAATGAGGGAGAACGAGAAGAGAGAGGAGGGAGGGATGATGGGATGGTAAATGGCGTGGGAGGCAGACAGGGATAGATAGGAGACTAATTTATTCAGCAACTGCAGCTCCACACCCACTAGGTGATGGAAGAGGAGACGTATCAAAAACATGAAGGTGAATAGCATTGTTTATAACATGTAGTCTATGGCATGACAGGAGAGTTGGCTAAAACATAAAGCCATCTGTCAGCCAGGTTCTTTAATAACAAAACACATTTTTATTCACTCCTTTTACTGTATTCCCCCAATTCACAATCTCTCTAGCACGCACACACACACACACACACACACATATGGATGTTATGACTTGTAACGGCAATTATGTTGACAAGGTGAGAAACGGTTTACTACTAAACAGCTGTGTGGGACAACTCACCTTAATCATCAGCTGACCGTTCTGTTTATAACTGCTGACAACATACACACGCACACACACATGCACAGTGTGTCAGGCCATGCACATTTAAAACAAAGAACCAACAAGGAAGAGAACTTAATACTCAAACAGCTTATCTAGTCTCACACCCAAACAAAGTACGTTTCCTACACACAAGCCCTTTAAAGTTGGGCATTAGCCTAAGACACACACACATACGCACACATACATACACAGTGTTTTCACCCTTGAAGGTTGGGTACAGTGTGAAACACACACACACACACACACACACACACACACACACACACACACACACAGACAAACAAACACACCCTTTCAAGTCCATAAGCATAACAGCAGATCTACTAGCCCTTCTGCAGTGCCTCCATTCCCTCACCATGTGTGTGCAACGGTGAACCTCCTTTTTTTGTGGTTGCTGTTGTTGATCATCATGCGGCGGAGCAGGCGTGGAGAGTTCCGGGGGGAGAGGCGGGGGGAGATGGAGGACGGTGAACGGCGGTGGCCCCGGGTCCTCTCTGGCTGAAGCAGATTCTCTCTCAGGATTTTCACCAGGTCCTCATTCAGACCGATATGTTTAGCCATGGGGGGCACTGCCAGGGTGTCAACCCCCACCCCTACGCCGACCCCCACCCCAACGCCAGCCTGCTGGGCCATACCCGCCCCGGGTACACCCCCACCACCACCAGAAACAGCCGAATGCAGTATACGACCGTCAGTCAACCTGGACGACCGTGCGCCACAGTCCACAAGCACTGGAGACCGTAGAAAACAGCCAGTAACAGTCTGGAACAGCTAGTGGCTGTCCACAGCAGTCTGCTAAAATGTGTAAAGCTAAACAACCAGGCAAATCTCCAATCCAAAATCGTTCCCCTAGTCCACTTTTAGGTTTTTTTACTGAACAAAATTTTTTTATTTCCTGCAAAAAGAATCCTCACTTTTTTTCTTTCTGTCTCTCTCTTCCTCCGGTTGACGGATGGATGGATGCGTTCAGGTCGGTTCTGTTCTTCTGCTGGAGAGCACTGAGAGGTGCTGCTAAGGCGGCGTGACAAAGAGAAAGAAGGAGGGATGGGGGGAGGAGAGTGAAGGGGGGGTTCCTTATTTTCCAGTTGTCTTTCCCAGCTTTAGCCACCCCGGTACGGTACGGCCCTGTAAGCCAGATGCAGCCTGGTCCAATGCAGCCCAGTCTGGTCCAGCTCGATACGACAAAGCCCTGTAGAACAGTTGGGTACAGCCCAGTCCAGTATGGTGCAGACCTAGTCCAGTGCAGTAACACAGTCCAGTCCAGTATGGTGCAGACCTAGTCCAGTGCAGTCCAGCCGGGTAAGCAAGTCCAGTTGAGTCCAGTGCAACAGCCCAATCTAGCCCTACTCTGCCTCCCTCCGTTGCCTTGCAGAGCCTGGTGTAGACTGATGTCTGCAGGCTGTCTGTGTGCTAATAATCCAGGAAAGCGGAGTGGAGCAGCTCAGCGCAGTGCAGAGCGGCACGTCAGAGCCCAGTACAGCACTACCACTGTTACAGCTCTCCTTTACCCTCATCTCTTCCTAAGCTCCGCATTGGCAGCCTAGGAAATTCTGCTCCGACGCAGGGGGAGGGTGTGTGAGACCAAGAGCAGGAACATTATCAGAACGAGTAGAGGTATAATGTGTATAGTGTGTGTGTAAAATATGATCAGGGAGGAGAAAGGAGAGTGTGTGATTGAGTGAGAGAAAGACAGAGACAAAGAAGACAGAAAGAGCAAGTGTCTGTGTTATGACGTTTGTCTGACAGACTGGGGAAGACTGTGTACACAGTATACATATGTATGGGTGTATGCACATGAGTGAAAGCTATGTCACCTGTTAAATCCACTGCAAATAAAATAAAATCTAACTTTATTTGTCACATGCGCCGAATACAAGTGTAGACCTTACCGTGAAATGCTTACTTACAAGCCCTTAACCAACAGTGCAGTAACAACATAACAATAACAAGGCTATGTACAGGGGGTACCGGTACCAAGTCAGTGTGTGTGTGGGGGTACAGGTTAGAGGTAATATGTACATGTAGGTAGGGGTGAAGTGACTATGTATAGATAATAAACAGCGAGTAGCAGCAGTCAGTGTGTGTGTGGGGGTACAGGTTAGAGGTAATATGTACATGTAGGTAGGGGTGAAGTGACTATGTATAGATAATAAACAGCGAGTAGCAGCAGTCAGTGTGTGTGTGGGGGTACAGGGTAGAGGTAATATGTACATGTAGGTAGGGGTGAAGTGACTATGTATAGATAATAAACAGCGAGTAGCAGCAGTCAGTGTGTGTGTGGGGGTACAGGTTAGAGGTAATATGTACATGTAGGTAGGGGTGAAATGGCTATGTATAGATAATAAACAGCGAGTAGCAGCAGTCAGTGTGTGTGTGGGGGTACAGGTTAGAGGTAATATGTACATGTAGGTAGGAGTGAAGTGACTATGCATAGATAATAAACAGCGAGTTGCAGCAGTGCACAAAACAAATGGAGGGGGGTCAATGTAATAGTCCGGTGGCCATATGATTAATTGTTCAGCAGTCTTATGGCCTGGTGGTAGAAGCTGTTAAGGAGATTTTTGGTCCTAGACTTGGTGCTCCGGTACCGCTTGCCGTGTGGTAGCAGAGAAAACAGTCTATGTCTTGGGTGACTGGAGTCTCTGACAATTTTATGGGATTTCCTCTGACACTGCCTATTATATAGGTCCTGGATGGCAGGAAGCTTGGCCCCAGTGATGTACTGGGCCGTACGCACTACCCTCTGTTGCGCCTTATGGTCAGATGCCCAGCAGTTTCCATATCAGGCGGTCATGCAACCGGTCAGGATGCTCTCGATGGAGTATATATATCTGGAGTACTCCTGTCTTATCCAGTGTCCTGTGTGAATTTAAATATGCTCTCTCTAATTCTCTCTTTCTTTCTCTCTCTCGGAGGACCTGAGCCCTAGGACGATGCCTCAGGACTACCTGGCATGATGACTCCTTGCTGTCCCCAGTCCACCTGGCTGTGCTGCTGCTCCAGTTTCAACTGTTCTGCCTGCGGCTATGGAATCCTGACCTGTTCACCGGACGTGCTACCTGTCCCAGACCTGCTGTTTTCAACTCTCTAGAGACAGCAGGAGTGGTAGAGATACTTTTAATGATCGGCTATGAAAAGCCAACTGACTTAGTGACTTGCTGCACCCTCGACAACTACTGTGATTATTATTATTTGACTATGCTGGACATTTATGAACATTTGAACATCTTGGCCATGTTCTGTTATAATCTCCACCCGGCACAGCCAGAAGAGGACTGGCCACCCCTCATAGCCTGGTTCCTCTCTAGGTTTCTTCCTAGGTTTTGACCTTTCTTGGGAGTTTTTCCTAGCCAATGTGCTTCAACACCTGCATTGCTTGCTGTTTGGGGTTTTAGGCTGGGTTTCTGTACAGCACTTTGAGATATCAGCTGATGTACGAAGGGCTATATAAATACATTTGATTTGATAGTGCAGCTGTATAACTTTTTGAGGATCTGGGGACCCATGCCAAATCTTTTCAATCTTCTGGGGGGGAAAAGGTTTTGTTGTGCCCCCTTCACGACTGTCTTGGGGTGTTTGGACTATGATAGATCGTTGATGATGTGGAAACCAAGGAACTTGAAACTCTCGACCCGCTCCACTACAGTCCGTTGATGTTAATGGGGGCCTGTTCGGCCCGCCTTTTCCTGTAGTCCACGATCAGCTCCTTTGTCCTGCTCACATTAAGGGAGAGGTTGTTGTCCTTGCACCACACTGCCAGGTCTCTGTAGATGTGTGTCATTCAGAGGGTGAATGGGAAAGACAAAAGATTTAAGCGCTTTTGAGCAGGGAATGCCAGGTGCACCGGTTGTGTCAAGAACATCAACGCTGCTGGGTTTTTCACGCTCAACATTTTCCCATATATATCAAAAATGGTCCACCACCCAAAGGCCATCCGGCCAACTTGACACAACTGTGGATGGCGACATAGGCCAGCATCCTTGTGGAACACTTTCAACACCTTGTAGAGTCCATGCCCCGACGAATTGAGGCTGTTCTGAAGGCAACAGGGGGTGCAATTCAATATTAGGAAGGTGTTCCTAATGTTTTGTACATTCAGTGTATGTATGTGTGCAAACAGAGAAATGAGAATGAAAGGCATAGGTTATTCCTGGATAACTTGTTAGCTGGTGCAGCAGACAGAACTAAAAGCACACATTAGTTATTGAGTAACCATTGAGTAACACTCAGCCCACTAAAAACAGAACACTCATTAGTGAATAAGGACAGGAGTGACAGGCTGGCTGTGCTATGCCCCTTTTAAACAATACAGAATGAAGGGCAGAGACAACCCTTGTTGGTTCTCAGCTGATCTAGCAGAAATCAAGGAAACAGAATGATGTGTGGGCTACATACAGCGAGAAGGTCTGATTCAGCTGATGATTGGATGGCTTTTAAATGCCTTCGGAATCAGGGTGTGGCTATGACCGACAGCTGAAAGCAGACCACTACTTCAAATCATCTGAATAATCCTTCCACATTTTTGCAAGTAGTGAAAGGTTTAGAGTACAAAACAAAATGCACAGCTCTCCAAACAACTGCTGGTTGCCTCACAGCTGGTTACTCTTTTAAGCAACTTTTGCTGTATGCAGGTAGATTATTTGATAGGGTTAAAGGTCAACATGAGCTCCCTGTGAAATTACCTGACACTCCCGAGCACTCCTTCACCAGGTTCTCCTTCTCGCCCTTCTCTGTCTCAGAGGTGCGTAGAGCCCTGAAAGCGTAGAGCCCTCCAGTGGCACTGATGATCTAGACCCCGGACTACTACAATTAGAGGCAGACATTGATTCCCCTTTAACATGCATCTTTAACCTCACCCTAGAATGTAATGAGGTTGTGGAAATCAGCGTTTGTCCTACCTCATTTGAAAGCAGGTGATCCCACTCTACTGAATAACTATCGGCCCATATCTACGTTGTCTGCGTTGGCAAAGGTATTGGAGTTCCTTGTCAATGAGCAGCTTATGGCTGAGTGGTATGCGATGAGGTTTCTGGTCTGGCCACAGAACTGTCACGGCAATTTTGGAGGTTTTAAATGATGTTCACAGAGCCATGGACAGGAAGCAGCATTGTGTATCTGTATTTATAGACTTGGTGTTTGACACTGTGGAACATACTGCCGTGGTGCAGAGACTGAAGTGTGCTGGGAATACTGGTCATGCTCTGGAGTGGTTTGTGAACGACCTGTCAAATCGAACTCATTGTGTTAAGGCAGATGGTAGTATATCGGACACCTTTTAACATTATTCAAAATAATCTGTACGATTTCAAACTTGTTCTGAATTCCTCTAAAACAAAATGCTTGGTATTTCTCCAATACTAAACAATATGGAAACCATGTAATCACTTCATTGGAAGGACAGTCTATAGAGCAAATCAAAACGTACAAATATCAGGGAGTTTGGCTGGATAAGAAATCCGCCTCACCACCCATGCCAAGAACTTTGTCAGGAAACTCAAGCTGCATTTGGGGTTTTATTACCAGCACAAAGCTTGTTTTTCCGTTGCCGCCAGAAAATAGTTGATTCATTGTACTTTTCACTCTGTATTAGACTACAATATATGTACAAGCCTCAAGCTCTACACTGAAGGCTCTTGACTCATGCAGCCCTTCGTTTTTGTCACCAATCAGAGACGCCCATCTCAACATTGTGATATCAACAATGCTGTCGGGTGGACATTACTTGCAACATGCAGGCTCAAACACTGGTACATTGCTATTTAGAAGGCCATTTCAGGAAAACTGCCATTTTAACTATCCTCTCTTCTAGCTTGAACTGAAAACACATACAAGCTCAAATCTCTATCTTGTTTTTATTAAGAGTCGGGAAAATTAGAACCAAGCATTTTATTTGACCTTATTTACCAGGTAAGTTGACTGAGAACACCATTTAATTTACAGCAATGACCTGGGGAATAGTTACAGGGGAGAGGAGGGTGGATGAATTAATATATTGGAAGCTAAGGATGATTTGGTTGCCATGATGGTACAAGGACCAAATTGGGAATTTAGCTAGGACACCAGGGTTAGCACCCCTACTCTTACGATAAGTGTCCTGGGATCTTTTAGTGACTACAGAGTCAGGACACCAGTTTACGTCTGAAAGATGGCACGCTCACACAGGGAAATGTCCCTATTTCACTGCCCTGGGGCATTGAGATAAAAAATTAAAAAATACCAGAGGAAAAAGTGCCTCCTACTGGCCCTCCAGCACCACTTACAGCAGCATATGGTGCCCCATCCAGGGACCGACCAGGACCAACCCTGCTTAGCTTCAGTGGGAAGTCACCAATGGGATGCAGGGTGGTCCTTTCATTACACAGCCCCCTGGTCTTGAATTCCCTCCAAGCCCACTTAAAACCCCAGGACCTGGTGTCCCTGGAAGAGTTCAAAGGACAAATAGATGAACAGGTTGTTGAGACATGTAGTTGTTTCTAGTTGTCACCCCATGTCACTAGTTTGCATTGCCTTATGCAAGGAAGCACGCTGTTTTACTTCACACACACACACGACACACATACCTGCACGCACGCACACACATCCACAGTTTGTTTGCTGTTGTATTTGTGCTGTTGCTAATGTCTTCTTGTCTGTGTTGTCTGTTTTGTCTTACATTGTTTTTTATCCCAGCCGCCGTCCCAACACAGGATGCCTTTTGCCTCTTGCCAGGCCTTCATTGTAAATAAGAATTAGTTCTTAATTGACTTGCTGTCACGCCCTGACCTTAGAGAGCCGTTTTATTTCTCTATTTGGTAAGGTCAGGTGTGATTTGGGGTGGGCATTCTATGTTGTCTATTTCTTTGTTTTTGGCCGAGTATGGTTCCCAATCAGAGGCAGCTGTCTATCATTGTCTCTGATTGGGAATCATACTTAGGCAGCCATTTTTCCCACTCTCTGTTGTGGGATCTTGTTTTTGTTAGTTGCTGGTTTAGCGCTACAATACTTTACGTGTCGTTTAAACTTTGTTTTTTTGGTGTTCATTTAATAAATTCAAAATGTACGCCTATCACGCCGCACCTTGGTCTCATTCTGACGACAGCCGTAACACTTGCCTAGTTAAATAAAAAAAATGTAATGCTGGGAATGTGTGTGTGTTTGAGTGTAATGTTTCCATTAGGATTTTTTTCAGCAGCAGTGGCAGTCATCATAGGGGGTGGCGGGGTAGTGGCCCTGGCAAATGCTGCAGTCTCCGACCAAATATTTTTTAGGCCCTCCTTCTGGCCGCAGAGAATAAATGTTCTGTTTAAAATCAAATTTCCTGCAATTCTACACATTTTGCTATGGGACCAAGATAAATAAAATCAGTTTGAAAGCAAAATTCCTCTCAGCCCCATTGTGTGCAGTTTTAAAGCAATTGTCCAGTGAAAATCACACTTTTAAAAATGTATAGTCTGTTAACTCATGCCCAAATAGTGCTGAACAGTTAGTGCTTTTTGAGGTCGATTAGTGCAGTTTGGTTCGATTATTAAAAAATAATCACGGTTTTCGACCCAAAAAATTGCATTATGTGGGTTGAATTCTGTAACAACACAGTGACTGCCCATACTGCTTATCACCATAATTGATTCACATGACTTTAATAAAATATTTCAGTTGTTGTGTATATTATATTTGTTTTATTTCATGACTTTATAATTTCATTCAAAGTCATCTTCTCATCTCTATTGAGCGGTGCCTATGCTGTCTGACAAAATCACAATTTTAGTAGTTCTTCAAAGTAAATAAAGCATACTTTTATGACTGCTGAATACCAACTATCAATCACTTAGATCAATGTTTCCCAAACTCAGTCCTCGGGACCCCAAGGGGTTCATGTTTTGGTTATGCCAAGCACTACACAGCTGATTCAAATAATCAAAGCTTGATGATTAGTTGATTATTTGAATCAGCTGTGTAGTGCTGGGGGAAAAAACTAAATGCGCACCCGTTGGGGTTCCCAGGACCGAGTTTGGGAAACACTGACTTAGATCATGTGTTTTCAGTTTGAGATACCTTGCGAACCAACTGCTCTATCGCTCTAGAACACACCATCTTCTGTCTCTTTTACGTAGAAGGCGTAAAAGAAACATTTACCGGACAAGTAGGTGCGCAATGCATTATCGCCATTGTAGTTAATTTACAATTTTTCTGTGCTAAATTACACTGAACAAAAATATAAACGCAACATGTAAAGTGTTGCATGTTTCATGAGCTGAAATAAAAGATCCCAGACATTTTTCATAAGTACAAATTTGTTTACATCCCTGTTAGTGAGTATTTTATACTTTATTAAGATAATCCATCCACCTGACAGGTGTGGCATATCAACAAACTGATTATAGAGCATGGTCATTACACAGGTGTACCTTGTGCTGGGGACAATAAAAGGCCACTCTAAAATGCAAAGTTTTGCCACCAAACACAATGCCATAGATGTCTCAAGTTTTGAGGTAGCGTGCAATTGGCATGCTGACTGCATGAAACTCCACCAGAGCTGTTGCCAGAGAACTGAATGTAATATTTTTCTACCATAAGCCGGTTTAGAGAATATGTTAGTACTTCTAACCGGCCTCACAACCGCAGACCACATATAACCACGCCAGCCCAGTACCTCCACATCCGGCTTCTTCACCTGCGGGATCGTCAGATAAAGGTAGGGGGGTGGTGCTGAGGAGTATTTCTGTCTGTAATAAAGCCCTTTTGTGAGGAAAAACTCATTCTGATTGGCTGGGCCTGGCTTCCAAATGGGTGGGTCTATGTCCTCCTATTTTACGTGACCGATTTCCTTATATGAACTGTAACTAGGCAAAATCTTAGAAATTGTTGCATGTTGCGTTTATATTTTTGTTCATTATCAATTCCTGCAATTATACACATTTTGCCATGGCTTATGCCATGTTCTTATGCTATCTGAGTGACTCAAACATTATAACAAAATCAATGGCAGCCCCATGCCATGACATTATTTGAATTTTAGATTCTCCCTGACTGTTTAGTTATTCTCAAAGATGATCTTATTTAAAAAATATATTGCTCCATTATATTTTCTACATAATTAATATTTTGTTTTAGTTGTTTAGGTTTATCCTGAAAATGTTTTACCATCCAGAGGAAAAAAATAACTTTTATTTTTAATATCATATTTTTGGGAGTAGCGACCAAGATTTGGCAGAGGCGGCCTGCCACCGCTAAATAAATATAGGGGAAGCATTTTGAGTGTGTATCCAAAGTGGCTGTGTTAGTCATTCCAAATGGACCCCTTACCCCTACACTATAGATGGGTGCTTCACCCGGTGGATGTCTGATAATGAACTTGCTTTCACCTGCCCGGGGAGAAGACAAGGAGAGGAATTCTCTTCAGACTATTGAGTTTCACCCTTGCACTGATGAGCTCAACATTAAAGGAGAGCTGATGTCATCTCTCACATAGCTCCAAGAAAAAGGCTGTCTCAAATCACTCCACTACTGGTTTTCTCTTCCCTTACCACAGTGACTTTATCTTTGCTATTCAGGAATTGAGACTGCCTTAACCTTAAGCAATGTCATCTTCAAATAGTTGTCGTAAAAAAGGTGACGCCCTAGTGGTGTTAAACTGTAATAATGTATCCATTATGCATCTCAGTATGGCAGTATCCAGTGAAAAAGAAAGACTCTACACACTCCTTTTTTCCACTGATCAACATTTATAGCCTTGTTGGATATCTTGCGTAGGCTCAAAGTGATTTGCTATTCTTATGTTCTTCCATTCTTCTACAGAACCAGTTTTCCAACCATTGAGAGTGGAGAGAACAGGTAGTGAAATAGATGAATGAAGAGGCCATAGTATGAATCCATTTCTCTGACCCCATCTCTACCCAGCAATGTTGAGCCTAACCTCACTGTCCTCCACAAGCCAATCTGTATGAGCAAACCCATATCTAGTTTACTGTGTTCCTGTACACAATGGAGCAATTTCAGCAGCAACATAATTTTTTGTTGAATTCAATCATTTTGAATTTGCATTAGGTTATTGAATTTGTATTGCACAATTGAATCATTGAATTTATAAATGTAACTTTTATTTCAAATGTAATTTCTATTTAATTGAATATTCAATTTCGATATTTACAGTGGCAAGAAAAAGTATGTGAACCCTTTGGAATTATCTGGATTTCTGCATAAATTGGTCATCAAATTTGATCTGATCTTCATCTAAGTCACAACAATAGACAAACACAGTGTGCTTTAATTAATAGCACACAACTTATCATATTTGTATTGTCTATATTGAATACATAATTTAAGCATTCACAGTATAGGTTGGAAAAAGTATGTGAACCCCTAGGCTAATGACTTCTCATAAAGATAATTGGAGTCGCACACCCAATGGCGTCCGTGGTAACCAATCAAGAAATGTCGCAGTCATTCCGCTTGTTCAAGGGGTGCCGACAGGGGTGCCCTATTGCGCCTGCTCTCTTCGCTATAGCCATGGAACCCCTTGCTACTCGCATTCGGGCATGTGCCGATATAGCTTCTGTTAAAATAAGACACACAGCACAAAAGGTCCATATGCAGACGATGTTCTTTTGTTTTTGTCCAAACCTAAAACTTCTATTCCACCCTTACTTAACTTGATAAACACATTTGGCTCCTTCTCTGGCTACAAGATAAACTGGCAAAAAAGTGAGTTGATGCCAATATCACGGCCTGTGGATATGCAATTTCTGCAATCTACCCCGTTTAGAACAGTGATGGACAAGTTCACAAGCCTTGGCATTGTAGTGACAAGAGACCTTGATCAGCTATTGAAAGTGAATTGGGACATGAAAATATATCAGCTTAAACAAAATATAGATTTTTGGAAAACTCTGCCTATCTCCTTGGTTGGTCGTATAAACGCTATTAAAATGGTTGTCCTACCCAGGTTTCTCTACCTCTTCCAATGTCTACCCAATTTCATACCACAAAGCTATTTTAAGAAACTGGATTCAATAGTAACTCCATTTTTATGGGATAACAAGGCAGCCAGAATTTCAAAGAAGCATTTATGCAAGTACAAAATAGAGGGGGGCTCTGGCCTTCCTCACTTTAAACTGTATTATTGGGCTGCTAATCTGAACATTGTGTCTTCCTGGAGGGAAAGTTTACCTGCGATGAGACAGAAGGATATGCCTGCATGGCTTTTGATCGAGCAGGCCTCCTGTCAACGTTCCTCACTCCCTGCACTTGTTAATAGCCCATCATATGTGAAAAAATCCACTTATGACTCTAACCCAGTCATTTGTCATACGCTTAGGATCTGGAAACAGATGAGGTATTTTCTTAACATTCCCACTGTATACATTGACAGCCCGATTTGCCTGAATCATGCTTTCCACCCCGCATTGGATGATGTGGTGTTTTCACAGTAGAGGGAGAAGGGGCTCACAACAATTGGAAATCTATACATAGATGGTCAGTTAGCTTCATTTCAACAATTACAGGGAAAGTGAAAAAGTGGACTGCCGTGTAACCTTTCTGTTCAAGTGTTGCTGTGCACAACAAGGTGAGTCCAAAAAAAGTTTAGTATGCTGCTGCATAAATTATGTAATATGCCAGGGAGATATGTATACTGTAGATAAGAAAGTAATACTAAGTGAATTAAGCTGTTAATAGCCCATGTGCCTCACCCTAGTAATTTGGTCCCTTTCCCCTCATAACTTAGCCTACTGTTCTGACTTGGTGGTGCACAAATAGCCTATAGGCTGTTTTAGAGAAATGTCATCACTGAATATTGTAAGAGATTTCATTGTCTGCTTATATGCCGCCTTTACTTATCCTCCGGTTCTGACGTGTACAGGGAGAATACTGTAAGAACGGCCTTTGTTCTGAATTATGTCGCTGTACATTTCAAAAGTGCTGAACAAATAGTTATACCGACTACATCCGTCTTAGCTCGCTCTTTAATGTCTTAATCGAAATTACAGATTGCCTCTTATCTGCTCACCGTTCCCTTATGCCATAGTTTGTACATCTCAATTGTCAATAGAAACCACATTTGTTTAAGCAAGTCAGCCATATCAGCTATGTTTCTTTTAAAAAGGCAGTAAATGAGGCTGAATGAACTGTTTCGCTGCCAGACAAGGCTCAGGACCTCACAAGGCTCTGCTGATAGCCAGGTGAAGCAGGGTAAGAATTCACTCCATGGTGCTTAAAATGAAGCTCTGCTGTTGAGACAGCTTTATGTAGACCCTAACAGTTTGTGGGCACCGTTTGACACCGTTATCATTCAATTAATGTATTGTTTGTGTTGTGTTTATGCTTTGCTGGCATGCAAAAACAAATATTTGGGGGAATTTGCCCCACCAAGATTTACATGCTAAAATCACCACTGATCTGAAAGCATCTGAAAGGTTTAATATATTAAACTTTGATCAACTTGAAATGATGGCTTGATATGCAGACAATGAATGCAATATCTACCCTATTGAAACTGAATATATAAATATTGATATTAAATATTCAATTACATTTTAATTGAATTTGAAAATGGAATGCAATATTCATTCACTTCAGCTTCAAATCATGAAATACAAGTAACATTTATGAATTCAATAATTAAATGTGTGCATTACAAATGCCAAAATAATGCCAAAACAAAATCCTAATACAAATCCATGAACACAGTAGGAACACTGGCATATATAAAGTCTTACAGCAACCTCTTGGATCTGGGAAAGAACAACTGGATTCATCTTTAACCTTGTGATTGAGACTAGCTGCTATGTGTATCATGAGTATACTAAGATGTTGTGAGAAGAGAAATAATATCCACCACTCTTTCAATGCTCAGAGCGTTTCATCCAGCATCTTTTCAACCACATCTCTTGGAGCATGGTGTGTACACAGTGTGTGGGTATTTCTCATGTGATATTCTATATACCCTCTGCTTCTGTGGATGTGTCAACTGCACTGTTTATCAAAGCGAGGAGTACACAGTATTCAACCTCTCATCTACCTCTTCACTGTACTTAGGTATGCGGCCTTGCGTCCATCCTCCTCTTACAGGCTATTTACAGAGAGAAATGACTCAGGGAAAGGCAGATATTTCCTGTTATATTCGGAGTGTGACATAATCACTTTCAGTCTAGAACACCAGTGGTGTATCCACTGACTATGTTTTATGCAGATCAGGGCAGTTTATTATACAGGTCAGAATTAGCAAGGAAGGATAGTCTACGTAAAGGATTTCAATTATGAAAGCACACTGATATGTTAAGATCTGCAGGAAATGTATTGTGTAGTCAGTACTGTACACTCATCTTCTATCTCCTCCTCCTTATGATAACACCATAATCATGACTTTCATCAACATCAGCATTGCAACCACTATCATCACCATCATCATTATCATCGTCATCTTCCTCAACACTAACTCAGGTTTGCAGATGCCCATGAGAGTCTATACAGCCACCACCTTCGGGCCAAACAGTGTCATTACAACAGACCAACAGACATCACGACTGGGAAAGTATTTTAAGAGGCAATCAGCAGTAGAAACAATACAAAATCCCTCCCCGTCCGTTTATGTAAAAATCAGCAGTAGAAACAATACAAAATCCCTCCCCGTCCGTTTATGTAAAAAGCTGAGGTATGGGGCATGAGATATTTAACCACACTCAAATTCAAGGAATGACGGTTTTGACGCCGTTTTGAGGCTGCTTATTTACATTAAAATTTGTTTACAAACATCGGAGTGAAACAAACATGTATTTTGGGTTATGATGGGGTACGACAGATGAACTAAGCTCATTAGACATTTATAAGTTATATTCTTCAAGAATCAATGGGTACATATCATTCATTTTTATGTCCAAAAGTTATTGTAGCAACAGCTGATTGCCCCTTTAAAGCTACAGTAGTCTGTCAGTCAGCTAGGAAGTGGTACACTGCAGCCTCAGTTGAATTTGATTAATGATTATTCATCACCGAGTGTTCTGAACAACAGTTTTCAGTTAACTAATGTTGATGAATGGGAAGCAATGGTTGTTTTAACTATAGCCTGTGGTCTATCAATACTGCATTGTGTTTGCACCCTTACAGAAAAAACAAATGATGTCATGTAGAAAATCACATGTTTTTGGAATACTTCACGTGATCATGTTTTCACATGTGTAGTTTTGTCACATTAACTTCACATAAGATCACATGATCTACTTGTCCCTCCATTTCCTTCTGTCTATTTCTCTCTTCCTCTTTATCTCTCTCCCTTCTTCCTCCCTCTCTCTATTCTATATTGCCCTCTCTCTCTCCATTTCTCTTTTCCCATCTCTCTCTCCCCTCCCCCCTGCCTGAATGACGTCTGGTTGTATTTCACCCTCGTTACCAGGGGCAACCTGGATGGAAGGAGACAAGTGGATGTGTGGAAAGAAAGAACTAGCTCAGGGCTTGAGACACAAAAGGGGAATGAAAAGAGACAAATCTGCAGGATAACTCCCTGCTCAGAACACACACACAAACTCGCTTCTGTCTTCCAGCCATTATTTCTCTTTCTTTTTCCCTTTCTCTCCTTTCACTACACACATACAGACAGAGACACATATACACAAAGTGCCATATCCAAGAACATAGCCTCTATGATATGGAAATATTAAGAATACAGGATACAGCACACAGTGATATAGAAGACTCAGTAAATGGCTGGTTTGCATGTGCATGCTGCTCTCTGCTGGTTACTTTACAGTACAGTATCTTGTAGTGTGAATTAATTTTCTTGGACGGAGATGAGTGGTTCTTATGAAAGCTTGTTTCTGTCACACAAAAAGACTATCAGGTAAAGAAATATCTCATAATTTAAAGAATTCAACATAATGTATTAGCCTGGAAGTAAGTACTAGTCCTCTTTCCCGAGGCTAGTATGGGGAAGTTTATTGTCTAATATAATGGGGAGATACTAAATTATCTTAGGGAGTCTAGCAGAGTGAAAGAGATTCTTCTGATTTACACAAGGCTACACATGGAGGGGAAGCTTCATTCAAATAGTGAGAGAGAACCAAAGTGGAGAGAGAATCAGACTGTTGGAATCCAAGCCCTTATGTGGATATCTTCTACAACTGCTTCCCAGCAGAATCCAAACTATGACCCACAACATGAAACAGAAGGTTCCGACAGAATAGTAGACTGTAGCTATGATACATAATGCATGCATGCTACATTTGCGTGAAAGAGAAGAATCAGCACTCAATGAAAGTTGTCTTTACATATTGAATTCAAATAGTTGCACCCTGCCACAACCCCAAACTAAGGAGAGAATGAATTTGCTGATAACTTTGGGGGTTATGTGATAACTGGCTGATATGTCATAATACACAGAATAAAGCCAGTATAGATTACTAAACAATTGTTTATCTTTAAACTTTAAAACTTTAAAAGTTTGGACACACCTACTCCTTCAAGGGTTTTTCTTTATTTTTTACTATTTTCTACATTGTAGAATAATAGTGAAGATATCAAAACTATTAAATAACACATATGGAATCATGTAGTAAACAAACAAGTGTTAAACAAATCAAAATATATGATATAATTGAGATTCTTCAAAGGTGCCACCCTTTGCCTTGATGAAAGCTTTGCACACTCTTGGCATTCTCTCAACCAGCTTCATGGGGTAGTCACCTGGAATGCATTTCAATTAACAGGTGTGCTTTGTTAAAACTACATTTATGGAATCTCAAATATAAAACTCTTGGCACTCTTGGCATTTTGATTTGTTTACCACTTTTTTCGTTACTACATGATTCTTCCATATGTGTTATGTCATAGTCTTGCTGTCTTCACTATTATTCTCGAATGTAGAAAATAGTAAAAATAAACAAAAACCCTGGAATGAGTAGGTGTGTCCAAACTTTTGACTGGTACTGTATATCATAACGCTTACATCATAAAACTCAAATTAGAGTACGTAGAAATTATCATTTGACCAATAGAGGGCAGGCTTTGCTCAGAAACCACTTGAACATCCACATTGAAACAGCGCTCTTCTTTTGCATCAAATTCTCACTGGAGGCATTTCAACAGCCACTGTGTCTGACCACAAGAGAGCCACGTTTTTTTTTTTAAGTAGATAGCAGAAGTGGCCTATTTTACCTGTCCTTCCTTGTGTTGCACTGAGTGGTTGTGTGTCTAATACTATGAAGGCTGACAGTTCTCTCTTTTCACTATTTTTACAGTTTAACATTGAAGGGGCATTCGCTGCAGGTGACTCACCACACTGATATAAAATGAGAGTGTTTGGCTGTCCGCGGAGAGAAAAGTCCACTGTAATAAAAACATACTGTTAGGTAATAATGTCTGGAGGCTGTGAGTTCCCAACTATTCCCTGACTCTATGAGCAATCAAATATTAATGTCTTCTTCTGACTGAATGTAGAATTCTACCTTTCTTCAAGTGATGGAAATGACAGCACCATCAACAGGAATATTTAGATGGCCCCAGTCTGCAGTCCACTTTGAATAGACTATACGTTTGTCTTTACATAGCCCCCAAACTACAACTACACAGAGACAACTGTTCAGACAGGGTAAAACCAACCAAGCTCAGCATCTCTATAGCCAACTCCACCATCCATACAGACCTACAGGGATAAATCAAATCAAATGTTATGTCTCACATTTATTTTACCATGCAAGTCAGTTAAGAACAAATTCTTATTTTTCATTGGCGCCCAGGCAAACCCTCCCCTAACCCGGACGACGCTGGGGCAATTGTGCACCGCCCTATGGGACTCCCGATCACAGCCGGTTGTGATACATCCCGGGATCGAACCAGAGTCTGTGGTGAAGCCTCTAGCACTGAGATGCAGTGCCTTAGACCGCTGCACCACTCGGGAGCCCTAATACAACACCTTACCGTGAAATGCTTACTTACAAGCCCTTAACTAACAATGCAGTTTTTAGAAAATACCTAAAAAAGTAAGAGATAAGAAAAACAAATAACTAAGGAGCAGCAGTAAATAACAATAGCGGGGCTATATACAGGGGATACCGGTACAGAGTCAATGTGCCAATGTGCGGGGGGCACCGGTGTCGAAGTAATTGAGGTAATATGTACATGCAGGTAGGGTTATTAAAGTGGCTATGCATAGATAAGAGAGTAGCAACAGCATGGGGGGGGGGGGGGGGGGGGGGGAATAGTCTGGGTAGCCATTTGATTAGCTGTTCAGGAGTCTTATGGCTTGGGGGTAGAAGCTGTTTAGAAGCCTCTTGGACCTATACTTGGCGCTCCGGTACCGCTTGCCGTGTGGTAGCAGAGAGAACAGTCTATGACTAGGATGGCTGGAGTCTTTTAAAATGTTTAGGGCCTTCCTCTGACACCGCCTGGTATAGAGGTTCTGAATGACAGGAAGCATGGCCCCGGTGATGTTCCGGGCCGTATGCACTACCCTCTGCAGTGCCACCTTGCAGGCGGAGGCCGAGCAGTTGCCATAACAGGCAGTGATGCAACCCATCAGGATTGGTTCAAGCCCTGAAAGAGTTAAAAGCAGTGTCCTCTTGGTGTCCCCGGCAGGGAGGGCCAGGAGGGCAGTGGGCTGGCAGCGTGCTCATCACCCAGTCAGAGTAGCCTCCCTCCCACTCCCCCCACCGCATCCCCCTGCACTGTGAGAAGGTCACACCCTGACCACAGCACCACTCTGACAGGTCCAGAAATGACACAGCAGCATTCTGGAGGATTCTGCATATATTTTTTGGATTAACCAAACTCAGTAATGTAATCTGATTACATTCAGTTGCTTTTAGATTACTTTCCCCTTAAGAGGCATTAGAAGAAGACAAAAATGTATGTTACCAATTGAACGACATCTATTGTAGGATAAATCAATGTTAAAGTTTACATAGGTGGCCATATATGGATGTAAATGTTACTTTATGAATTGGTTAGGTAGGCTTCTTCTAACCCATCGCTTTCTACTACATATTATATCTTTACATTAAAAACCAAAGTCTATCAGAATTCCAGTCATTCCAATAAATGTTAACCTTGATCTTCAGAAATAGGACTTGGAAATATGGAAGTATAGATTAGCCAAATTGTTTGCCCTGAGCATAACCCCAAAACTAAGGATTTATAAGCGAGCCCTACTCTGTTGTTTATGATTTTGTTGTCACGGAGGATTGATTAGAGTTGAAAAATAAATGCTGCGCTCATGGAATGGCATGCTTTGAGCACTACTGAAAAGTGCTATTTACATATGAAAAATGAATGCCATATGCTGCATTTGCTATAGGCCTATTGTTTACCTGTTAGTTGGTGAAACTGTGATATCTTCATAATATGCAGCTGTTTAAAGGACAAATCCACAGATGAAACATTAACAAAACGGACACCCCTTCTCTGTATTGGTAAAAAGCTGAGGGATGTGCCTGGAGAAATGTAACCACTCTCAGATTATTAGACAGAGCTATGGATGCAAGGACTGACCATCCATGATATCAAAATGATTGTTTTAACCATGTTATGAGGCTATACAGTGTTTCTTTACATTTACAACATTTACAAACACTGGGGAAAAAACAAGCTTATATTTTGGGTTCTCATGGATTGTGAGAGTTGAACTAAGCTCATGAGGCATTTATAAGTTATATTCTTCAAGAATCAACACTACCGTTCAAAAGTTTGGGGCCACTTAGAAATGTCCTTGTTTCTGAAAGAAAAAATTTTTTTTTGTTCGTAAAAAACAACATCAAATTCATCAGAAATATAGTGCGGACATTGTTAATGTTGTAAATGACTGTTGTAGCTGGAAACGGATGATTTTAAATGGAATATCTACATAGGAGTACAGAGGCCCATTATCAGCAACCATCACTCCTGTGTTCCAATGGCATGTTGTGTTAGCTAATCCAAGTTTATCATTTTAAAGGGCTAATTGATCATTAGAAAAGCCCTTTTGCAATTATGTTAGCACAACTGAAAACGGTTGGCCAATTAAAGAAGCAACAAAACTGGCCTTCTTTAGACTAGTTGAGTATCTGGAGCATCAGACCTTTTTGGGTTCGATTACAGGCTCAAAATGGCCAGAAACAAAGACCTTTCTTCTGAAACTCGTCAGCCTATTCTTGTTCTGAGAAATTAAGGCTATGCCATGCGAGAAATTGCCAAGAAACTGAAAATCTTGTACAACGCTGTGTACTACTCCCTTCACAGAACAGCGCAAACTGGCTCTAACCAGAATAGAAGGAGGAGTGGGAGGCCCGGGTGCACAACTGAGCAATAGGACAAGTACATTAGAGTGTCTAGTTTGAGAAACAGACGCCTCACAAGTTCTCAACTGGCAGCTTCATTAAATAGTACCCGCAAAACACCAGTCTCAATATCAACAGTGAAGAGTCGACTCCAGGATGCTGGCCTTCTAGGCAGAGTTGCGAAGAAAAAGCCATACGTCAGACTGGCCAAAAAAGATAAAAGATTATGATGGGCAAAAGAACACAGACACTGGACAGAGGAACTCTGCCTAGAAGGCCAGCATCCCGGAGTCGCCTCTTCACTGTTGACATTGAGGCTGGTGTTTTGCGGGTACTATTTAATGAAGCTGCCAGTTGAGGACTTGTAAGGTGTCTGTTTCTCAAACTAGACACTCTAATGTACCCGTCCTCTTCCTCAGTTGTGCACCGGGGCCTCCCACTCCTCTTTCTATTCTGGTTAGAGCCAGTTTGCTCTGTTCTGTGAAGGAAACAGAACAGTTTCAGCTGTGCTAACATAATTGCAAATGGGTTTTCTAATGATCAAATAGCCTTTTAAAATTATAAACTTGGATTAGCTAACACAACTTGCCAATGGAACACAGGAGTGATGGTTGCTGATAATGGGCCTCTGTACGCCTTCAGTATGTAGATATTCTATTAAAAAAATCAGCCGTTTCCAGCTACAATAGTCATTTACCACATTAACAATATCTACACTGTATTTATGATCAATTTGATGTTATTTTAATGGATGCAAAATTTGCTTTCCTTTCAAAAACAAGGACATTTCTAAGTGACTCCAAACTTATGAATGGTAGTGTATACAGTTAAAGTAGGAAGTTTACATACACCTTAGCCAAATACATTTAAACTCAGTTTTAAACAATTCCTGACATTTAATCCTAGTAAAAAATCCCTGTCTTAGGTCAGTTAGGATCACCACTTTATTTTAAGAATTTGAAATAATAGTAGAGTGATTTATTTCAACTTTTATTTCTTTCATCACATTCCCAGTGGGTCAGAAGTTTACATACACGCAATGAGTATTTGGTAGCATTGCCTTTAATTTGTTTAACTGAGGGCAAACATTTCGGGTAGCCATCCACAAGCTTTCCGCAATAAGTAGGGGTGAATTTAGGCCAATTCCTCCTGACAGAGCTGGTGTAACTGAGTCAGGTTTGTAGGCCTCCTTGCTTTTTTTTCACACATGCTTTTTCAGTTCTGCCCACAAATTTTCAACAGGATTGAGGTCAGTGCTTTGTGATGGCCATTCCAATACCTTGACTTTGTTGTCCTTAAGCCATTTTGCCACAACTTTAGAAGTATGTTTGGGGTCCTTGTCATTTGCGACCAATTTTTAACTTCCTGACTGATGTCTTGAGATGTTGCTTCAATATGTCCACATAATATGTCCACATATTTCCCTCCTCATGATGCCATCTAATTTGTGAAGTGCACAAGTCCCTCCTGCAGCAAAGCACCCCCACAACATGATGCTGCCACCCCTGTGCTTTACAGTTGGGATGGTGTTCTTCGAACTGCAAGCCTCCACCTTTTTCCTCCAAACATAATGATGGTCATTTTGGACAAACAGTTCTATTTTTGTTTCATCAGACCAGAGGATATTTCTCCAAAAAGTACAAGCTTTTTCCCCATGTGCAGTTACAAAGCGTAGTCTGGCTTTTTTATGGCAGTTTTAGAGCAGTGGCTTCTTCCTTGCTGAGCGGCCTTTCAGGTTATGTCTATATAGGACTCGTTTTACTCTGGATATAGATACTTTTGTACCTGTTTCCTCCAGTATCTTCACAAGGTCCTTTGCTGCTGTTCTGGGATTGATTTGCACTTTTCACACCAAAGTACGTTCATCTCTAGGAGACAGAACGCGTCTCCTTCCTGAGCGGTATGACGGCTGTGTGGTCCCATGGTGTTATTACTTGCGTACTATTGTTTGTACGGATGAACGTGGTACCTTTAGGCGTTTGGAAATTGCTCCCAAGGATGAACCAGACTTGTGGAGGTCTACAATCTTTTTTTCTGAGGTCTTTTGATTTTCCCATGATGTCAAGCAAAGAGGCACTGAGTTTGAAGATAGGCCTTGAAATACATCCACAGGTGCACCTCCAATTGACTCAAATTATGTCAATTAGCCTATCAGAAGCTTCAAAAGCATAATTTTCTGGAGGTTTCCAAGCTGTTTAAAGGCACAGTCAATGTAGTGTATGTTAACGTCTGACCCATTGGAATGGTGATACAGTGAATTCTAAGTTAAATAATCTGTCTGTAAACATTTGTTGGAAAAATTACTTGTGTCATGCACAAAGTAGATGTCCTAACTGAAGAAATTGGTGGAGTGGTTGAAAAACGAGTTTTAATGACTCCAACCTAAGTGTATGTAAACTTCTGACTTCAACTGTATAAAAAAACTTGTATTCCATAGGCTGGGATCCGCACTATGCAGCTGTTACAAGATAACATTTTTTCACTGGCTGTCCACTGGTTTCAAAAACAATGATTAATAGGCAGCTTAAACTTCCTGAATTCAACCAGTATTGGGTTCAAATACACATTTAGATTTGTGAACAGCCATCCACAGCAACCACAATCCCTAAGGCGTAAATAGCTAAATGAGAGAGCAGCAGTGGAATTCACATCAATGCGCTATGTACAAAACAATAATAAGTGATGTCCGTATCGCCGTAGACAACGCCACTGCTGTCATCCTTACCTCGAAGCGTTTATTCAAGTTGGATAATCTTTTGGAAGACATAGCTGGACTGTAGCCTACAAAAGCCTATTCCTGCTCTTTCCCACAATCCATTAAAAACATTTTGTGTGTCATCATCTGACTTGTGGTCAGACTGGCTCAGGTGGAACAAACGTAAATTTGCTCCTTTTTTCAATGCTGATTTGAATGTCATTGAGAAAACAAAGAAGTGTCAAAGATTTTTTCTTCTCGCAAACATTCTTTCTCAACGTAAAAGTAATCCTTGAAGTAATCATGTAGTTTTTCAAAAGTATCTGTCATCTGATTACAATATTTTTGCTGGTAACATAACAGATTACAGTTACCGTTTTTTGGAAACATGTAACGGATGTAATCCGTTACTCCGCAACCCTGTTCATACCTAACTGACTTTACAACTCTCCCTGAATGCAGCCAGGTGTATCAAACACCTTGTACTCTGGAATACAACACATGCAGCAGCCATTGAATGTCTCATAAAACAGTGAGTGCTAGTTACTAAAAACAGGGTTGTTCTATTCTACACCAGGTTCTTCAGTCCTCATGCTACTCCTCTCTGCCACCAGTCCCATCAGGCTGAATGACAGACAGTCTTTCTCTGTCTCTCAGATGTGTTTATTTTTGAGAAACACTGTGCTGTGCTGTGCTGGTCTGGGCAGAGAACATTAGATGTTATTTATCGCCCCTCTCTCTGGCAAAGACACCCATGATTAAAAGACAGAGGATAGAAGGGGGAGAGAGAGGAGGAGGAGGGAGGTGGGGGAGGCAGGGAGGATGGGAGAGAGAGCGAGGGAGTGAGGGTGAACAGGCGCTTGCCAAGATAGAAAGGCGAGCTGTCTTTAACTGATGTGAAGTGGCAGTAAATGAAAGTGGATGAATATAAATTACCCGTGGGGGGGGTGGGGGAAGGAGAAGAGAGAGGGAGAGGGAAAGAGAGGGGGGGGGGTAGAGGTGGGGAGGGCTTGTCGAAATAGCCCATAGTGGTAAACAGTTAACATCCTGGTTACTCCGTCCCCAGTCAGCAGTGATGTATTTATGTGCCAGGTCAAGGTGTATGTCCCCAGGGCTCAGGGCAGTAGGCCTGTAGATTTATGATGGCGGAACAGAGACCATACTGTTCCCCTCAGTCAGAGTTTTACAGGAACTGCCAAAAAGGTTAGTTTAATTTCTTTATATCCACTACAGGTCCAAATTGTATGAATTGTATTCTAATACAACTCAATCCTCATGGAAAGATAGTGCCTGTTTAATAATGATAACTGTTTTTGAAAATGTGAAAATTAATTATTCCGACTGAGTAAGAGTCAGTCTCAGTAGCCTGAGGCAGTGTAATGTTCCCAGTGTGTTTCTGTGGTGGCGTGACACAATCAATCACAGAGAGCTCATAACCACCACCACCACCACGAGGAAGCAGTCTAGATGAGAACACCTTACTGACAGAGCTAATGTGGACCTGATGATTAACTACATAGCTCAATATCACACAGCCGTCATCACTTCCCCCTTCGGCAGAGAAAGCTAATATTGAAACTCATGTCCAGTTATTACTCTTTTACAATTCACGCACCCATGTGTGTCGGTGGCACGGTACAGGCTCAGATTTCAGCAATTGGGCTTTGATTTACCAAAAGTTCCTGTCAACAGCATCCCTACCACACTGAGTGAACTGTGGGCTCATTCGTTGGACGCTTCATCAGAAAGGACAGATTATGTTTTTGCAGATCGGATTACACATTCAGCCACACTAAATAATGTATGATGTGGGCTCCTCTCTCTCTCTCTCTCTAATTGCTATGCTACTATGACATGGGGTCCACCTTTCCCCAGGTTGATGGAGGTAGTTCTATATGAAGCAGAACCAAAGAACCAAGGTTTAGTGTTTAATGGTACCCACTGAGAAACATACAGTTAACTTAAAAACATCACATGGGAGGTTACACCACAATCTACATAAATAAAGTTATCCCATTCAAAACGGAACACATTTCCCTTACAAAAAGAGGGACCAAATCTTCCTTGCAAAATAGATCTGATCTGACTTAGCCTTTTTGACTTGAGTCAATAAGATGAGCTAAAAAGACAATGTAGTGGATCATGAAGCAGCACTGACAGCATTTGTGTGAACAGGGTATGAACAGGAGAGGTCAGGGAACTTACCTAGAAGAGGTTAAGGGTCAACAAGAAGTATAGGTCCAGAGTCCACAGCAATAGGCGAGAAATGGAGCAAAGGAGACAGAGAGAACATATGTTAGAAGATTATATTTGAATATTGAAATTCTCTATCCTCGATTCTCTGGCAATGTCAATCATCTACCAATGTTTATACCCTTTCAAACTCATTGTGTATCCTAGAAACAAAGCATGGTGTCAATGTAATGTTTGCACAGAAAACATGGGTCACAAGTTGGGATTGGGGCCTGTGAGTAGAAGTGTCACTGCCACCACACTAGACCCTACACACATGCATGAATGCACACACACACATGCAGACACACATACTAGCCACTAGAATAGGACATCTCTCTAGTCTCCATCCTTATTAATGTCTCAGTCAGTCATCAGTGAGAGAGTTTCCCTCTCCTTTTTCTATCCCTTCATCATTATCTAATTTCCTGTAGGCTGTCTCCTGCCAAGTCAAATGTATTTGATTCTATTTCAGGGGTTTTAATTAATAAATAAAAGTCACACTCTTAATTGAAGTGTATTTTTATTTGAACAAAGTAAGAGATTGACACAGGGAGGGGAAAAAATGGTAAGTTAGTCTAGCCAGCTAGCCAGATATTTAAACTTGTAGTAATCATGGGGAAATTATTGACTGGGGGGGGGCCCCCATTGATTTTGTTAGTCACTCTCACTCGGGTATCATGTTAACAACTGCAAACATTTCTCTCCAACCCATGGCAAAATGTGTAGAATTGCAGAAAACTTTCTTTAAAACACACATTTTCTTTATGCCCCATGGCAAAATGTGCAGAATTGTAGGAAATTAACTCTAAAAACGTACAAAATTTCAAAAGGCAAGGGCCGGCTCTGACTGCATGTGTGGGTTTGGATGTGGGTGCGCAGACCCACAAGCCACTACGGCCCCTCATGATGAGTTCAGATTTTTTGAGGCCCCATCCCCGTCAAAGTTGTCCATCCTTGTATTAACATATTCCTCATCAGGGTGTGATATCCATGAAGGAAATAAGGGCTAATTATGTACACTGTGGTGTTTGTTAACAATTTACAAATGCAGGTTTGCCAGTGTGATCATTTCAAAATAGAATGCATGTGTGTGTGTTTCCTGTTTATGTGTGCTAGTGTGGACCAGAGGTTAGTGGCTGTCTGTCTGCCTCAACTCTTCAGAAGCATCAACAAGAGAGAGCAGCTCTAAGAATAAATCAATACTTATTGACAATCCTACCTGTAGCTAATAACATACATACAAATATATCTGCTGATCAACATTCTACAAGTTAGATATTCTTTATTTAAACTGATAAAACACAACAAAATGCACATAGAATAGAAAAACAGTCAAAACATGCCGCCATACACTACATGGCCAAAAGTATGTGGACACATGCCCGTCGAACATCTCATTCCAAAATCATTGGTATTAATATGGAGTTGGTCCACCATTTGCTGCTATAACAGCCTCCACTATTCTGGGAAGGCTTTCCACTTGATGTTGGAACATTTCTGTGGGGACTTTCTTCTATTCAGCCACAAGAGCATTAGTGAGGTCGGGCTGTGATGTTGAGCGATTAGGCCTGGCTTGCAGTCGACGTTCCAATTCCTCCTAAAGGTATTCAATGGAGTTGAGGGCAGGGCTCTGTGCAGACCAGTCAAGTTCTTCCACACGGATCTCGACAAACCGTTTCAGTATGGACCTCGCTTTGTTCATGGGGGAAATGTCATGCTAAAATAGGAAATGGCCTTGCCCAAACTGTTGCCACAAAGTTGGAAGCACAGCATCATCTAGAATGTCATTCATTGTATGCTGTAGCATTAAGATTAAGGGGCCTGGCACGAACCACGAAAAACAGCCCTAGACCATTATTCCTCCTCCACCAAACTTTACAGTGTGCACTATGCATTTGGACAGGGAGCGTTCTCCTGGCATCCGCCAAACCCAGATTTGTCCGTCGGACTGCTAGATGTGGAGGCGTGATTCATCACTCCAGAGAACGCGTTTCCACTGCTCCAGAGTTTAATGGTGGCAAGCTTTACATCACTCCAGCCGACATCTGGCATTGCACACGGTGATCTTAGGCTTGTGTGCGGCTGCTCGGCCATGGAAACCCATTTCATGAAGCTCCCGACTAACAGTTCTTATGCTGACGTTGCTTCCAGAGGCAGTTTAGAACTCGGTAGTGAGTGTTGCAACAGAGGACAGACGATTTTTACACGCAATGCGCTTCAACACCACTTTGCGGCTGAGCCGTTGTTGCTCCTAGACGTGTCCACTTCACAATAACAGCACTTACAGTTGAACGGGGAAGCTCTAGCAGGGCAGAAATTTGACAAACTGACTTGTTGGAATGGCCACATTAAAAATCACTTAGCTCTTCAGCTCGGGCCATTCTACTGCCAATGTTTGTCTATGGAGATTGCATGGTGGTGCGCTCGATTTTATACACCTGTCAGCAACGGGTGTGGCTGAAATAGCCAAATCCAGTAATTTGAAGGGGTGCATTTTGAACCACGATTTAAAGTAGTCTTTGTTCATGCCATTCTGCCTGTTGTTTTACCTTGAATTATTTATTCAAAAGAACATGTACACTGCTTAAAATGCTTAGTAAATCCAGCTCTAAAATGTCCTAAAAGAAGTCAAAAGAAGCCTCTGTTATTTCCCCTGGTTTGACATCGCTTTCCTCTTTCACTGAGACCATAAGAAGTAATACTGTCCTATTAAATTAAATGAATCTGTCCCCATCTATCCCCCTCCATCCACCCCTTCCATTGTAGTACATCTCCCAGTGGACATGGTCAGGCTGACCCTGTCATCCACCATCCCCCTCCTGCTGAAGGGGACTCTCCTGTCCAGTCAAGGGCCTTCTCAAGGACTTATACACACACACATGCAAGCAGGCACACACACACTGCTGTCTCCCTGGTACTCTAAGGGGTTGCTCTTAATAAGGCGGTGTGAAAACCTTTGCGTCTCCTACTGCCAGAGAAGACTCTGAGTGTCTTTACCAAATTAAAGGTCATTCTGAAGCAAAACAACACGACAGAGGAAACCCAGAAGTGCACTGAATAACTATCAAACTAAAGAAGATCTACACATCAGGAAGTACTGTATATTTCCTATTCCTCTGATGGATGGCAGTGACTTGAATGTGGGGATTTGTAAGGAAGCGTTTCTGTACTCAGGCCCTGCTTCCCTGGTCCAATTTCACACTATTTCATTTCTCTCTTTCTGCCAGCTTGTTATTTAAGAGTCCCTTTGGGCTCTCTGAGATCTGCTTTCATCTGTTCGGGAGGATTGGTATCATGCATTTAGCCGTCTTCTTACTTCAAATAAAGGTAAAGTTCCCCTCTGAATAAAGTATAAGTGTGTGATGGTGTACTATTTTATCTCAACTACAACAATCTGACTGACAAGAGTACTTAGTTAGAATACTCTGTGGTATTACGATAGGGATTGGGGGCATATTTGTATTATATTTTTTTATTTTACCTTTATTTAACAAATTCTTATTTACAATGATGGCCTACACTGGCCAAACCTGGACGACGCTGGGCCAATTGTGCGCCACCCTATGGAACTCCCAATCATGGCCAGTTGTGATACAGCCTGGATTTGAACCATGGTATCTGTAGTGACGCCTCTGGCACTGAGATGCAGTGCCTTAGACTGCTGCGTCACTCAGTAATATGTTCCCATGTACTAATGCTAAGAATCATACACTGTATAAGCATCACTACTCACTGTTCTCTAAATGGATGAATATCCTAAAACAATCAATGAGACCTACTATTACAATGGATACCAAACCTTTCTGTGGCTCTGTGTTCAAAATTATCCATTAATTACTCAAGTCAGTAAGTCAGTCCTTGGGCCTGTCTTTGTGTCTGTGTCTAACACCAGACTAAACACAACAGTGAAAGTGTGTACTTGAAGCAGGGCTGCCAGGCTTGCGGACTTGCTGGGGAGAACAGTGAGAGGTCTTCACAGCAGACTGTAACTATAGATCTCACCTTCTTATGACAAGATGCCACACACAACGTTAGGTGGAAACACACACACACACACACACACACACACACACACACATCTATCCTGGGAGCACATGAATGGCACGCACGCTCGTGTGTGAGGTGTAAACCTGCTCAGTTAACTGGGCGCTTCGAGAGTAATTGATTATTATCCCCTGGAGGACCAAGTGTGTGTGTATGGTGACTGAGACAAACACACACACACACAGACAAATAATACATATATTTTGGGGAATAGAAAGAACAGCTGACTGAAAACCGGATGGCCTGGCATTTGCGCGGTCGAGTCCGTTTCTGCTGTAACATGGACTCTACAACATGATAAAACTGTTGCTCCCTGCTGAAACAAGCAAGATGTTGTAGCAAATCAATCTTTGGTTGGCAAGGCAATGTCCCCCTCCAGCAGCAGCACCTGCAGTCAGGAGCAGTGAGAAAATGTGCATCTCAATTTATTTTGCTATTTGAGCGGTTATTACGGTGACCATTGTCATTTGGCTGACCAATAACCATCATACAAAATTCCATGACCGTCATGGCCCTACTAGAGACATCAGGAAAAAGAGAACGAGAGAAGAATGGGAGAGAAGGGAGGCAAAGAAGAGAAAGGATGGTAAAGAAAGCAATCTCCCTCCATGGAGGAGCAGCCTGAGGAAGGAAGTGCCCACTGACACTGTTTGTGTGTGTTTGTGTGTTGGGGAAAGGGCAGGGAGAAAGAGAGAATATATTGTCGGGTTCCATACAAGCCAGAGGCTCCCCAGCTGCAACGGATGACAACATTTACAAGTCATCCCGAGGGGTGACTGGGGGTGACCCTCCCCCCCAACAAATGACCCGCTGTCGTGGGTTGCTCAGCTCATCGCTCTCATTCTGTCTTGCTTCAGCAGGTTGGTTCAGCAGTGGCAAAATCTGCAGGAAGCTGCAAAGTTGCAAAGGAAATGGAAAGTGAGGTTTTGCCTAGCCACTGCGCCCAGGTTAATGAGACCAAATTGTTGACAAAAAAGGACTCCAAAAAAGTGAATGAATCCATTCAGATTTTTATTCATATTAGTAGATACAGGTGTCATTAAATCACCCACCGACAGGTTCATAATAATGGACTATTCCACCCTAACTATTCCACCTAGCATTGTTTCACGTGATATGATTGCAAATGTGACTTTCTTTTAAATTATGTTACAGCAAGGAGGGGTTTTCCGGGCAGGGCAGAGAAATGAAAGGTGCTGCTAATACTGCCATTGTTGTCGAGGCAGAGGACATGTATGTGTACCCCATGTATCTGATGCTGTCTGGATAAAAAGAGTATGGCCAGACAGAATCAGATACATGGGCTACATATAGTAAGACAGAGGGGCGCTTTTTCACTCGCTCGGATGCTTTCTCCGGTGAGACAGTTTCAGCCACTTGCGAATTGAAGGAAAGTTGGTGGGTGCACAGTGAACTGTTTGGATGCGGGAATTATTTTGGATGAATGTGTGAAGGTAACCTACTTTTTGAAGTGATTTATTTGACAATCAGATGAAAACTAGTTGTGTTCATGGCATCTTAGAATGGAATACATTTTTACATTTGTCTTTAATAGACTTGGGACTCCAAATCACTAAGTCTAACCAGTTTATTAGGGACTATTGCAATGTGCATGTCCCAGAATCCCAGTGTTTCATTGTGTGTGGAAGGGCAGAGTCCATTTGACAGCGGAGAACTGGGACGGAGTTGGCACTCCTAGCTTTGGTCACGCAGTCGTGGAGGACTCAGAGAGACAGGTGAACTGGCTCCTCCACTAATTAGAACACGGGAATTCAAGTGGCACACATCAGTCTGTAGAGGAGAGGATCCTGCCCCAAGTCAGCCACTTAAACCAGATGGCTCGGAGATGATGAGCCCCACAGTGACTAGTTAAAACAACAACAACCCAAAACCATCTTTCACAGTTGGACAGGAACTCAAGACACTTACTTTGAGATACATTTCCTCTTTAAAAGTCCCTGATGTCACATTTGGCCAGAAACTTTCAGAATAATTTCTCTCACTTAAAGTCATGAGAACATTTCTTATCTGGCCATATACAGACAAGCAGGCTCATGTGAGAAACATCTTCCAGTAAAACCCTGAGATGTCAGACAGTCTCATCCTTTGAGCAGTTTGAATCCATTCCAAATCCATATTTTATGAACAGAGTTTGAAAAATACAAACTAGACAAACAAAGACTTCCAGGCATCGTTTCACTGCTGGATTTCTGTGTCTGTGTTTGCTCTGCCGGTTTGTTTTCCTGACAGACATTTACAGTGCTTTAATGATTATCCCTGGTGCCTAGAGTCCAATCAGAATGGAGAAGGCTGGATTGTGTTAAATGCCACAATGTAGAGAGACGTACCTTCCTGCATGGCATGAAGAGGTAGCTTGCTAAGGCAGAATGATATTATGTGTACCACCGTTTATAGTGTACAGTGCCCATTGGATTAACTAAATAAATAAATAACAAACATGGATTATATTCAATGTCATCAGTTCACTGGAGAACATAATATAATTTGAAAGTAAAACAAATTGTGCTTTATTGATCTGCAATTGCAGTTTTCAGTTCTGAAGTTAGTTTAGTGATGGTTGGTTTATTTTGAATTCGAGTTCATTGGATTGGTTGATCCTCTTTTTCCTCTGTTTTGTCATTTGGAGGAGACTCTTAGGTTTAACTAGCGTGGTGGTCTGTGCTGGTGGTGTTAGGGCAGTGCCACACACATCCAGGGTGTTTGGGGAGAGACTTAAACCTTGACTCAGTTCTGCTCAGTCTCAGAGCCATAGAGCAAAAGCCACATTCACGTTTATACACATGACACATGTGAGTGTAGTTGCTTGTGTACAGAGATGGGACCAAGTCACAATTTGTCAAGTATCAAGTCTTAACCTTCGAGTCTTCAATCAAGTCCCAAGAAATAACAGACAAGTCTCAAGTAAAGTCCACAGCTCAGGTCGAGTCAAGTCACAAGTCCCTAATTTGGGGATTCGTGTCCTCAAGTCAATGGTTACGTGTTATGCCAATTTCGATGCATTTTTTATTTCCTGATTTTCTTATACTACTAGTACACTACATAATAAACTTGAGTCGAAGACCATATTAAAAATGTACTTTAAAAAATCCTATTACTGACAGAAGGGCCATACAAATGGTACCAATGACAAGACTTTTAGGCTCTTAGGTTTTCAACACAGTTTACAGGAAAATCCCAAAACCAGGAAACCAGGAAAATCCCAAAAGTTGTTTTGTTTTTTCAAAACGATACAATAAAAAACAAGTGCAAACTTCAGAGCAGCCATTGTACGTCCTCAAGACTTCACTGCCCCATTATCATCATTTATTTCCTCTCTCTCTTACAATGCATTGCATTAGCGAAAGATCAAATTGGCCAAGGGTCTATCACCCATTTGTGTGCTATGGGACCGCAGTATGATTCTCCCTTGGCTGAATACACGATCCACAGGAGCACTTAATGCAGACACTGCCAAGAACCTCATCGCCTCTCAGGACAGTGAAGGAATAGTGTTTCTGTTCATAGTCCCGTTCACAAATGTCAAGTTAGTGGCTGTGCTGAGATGCTGGAGTGCCACACACCTCTCTTTTGCGACATGCTACAAACCAGTGGCGGTCAATGCCGTTTATGATGAGGGAGGACATTTTTTTTTCTCGTGAACATGGCCTTATTTCTATTACAGCATGTTGGATGACTGTCATTCATATTCCATTCACCCAGTTCAATGTAACAACGATCGGTTTAGGCTACTACATGATACAACATTTTTCCCTATAGCCATCATGACGTTGCTACAACCTAGCCTATGAATGAATGTTTACAACGTAAGTATACACAGGTCGAGGGGAAACTTTGAGATGACAGTCAGTGACATATGGACAGATAGTGACACATGCAATACTGCCTTGGACACTCTTGCCTGCATCTAGCTTATCTAGGGTGTAATTATTGGTCCAACAATTGCAAACAAGAGTTTCTATTGGACAAATTCTGGTATTTTTTATCCCCGTTTCATTTGCTTCAGTTTAAGAAACTTTTTTCAACGGAATTGGCGGAATGAATACACCCCTGATCACACAAACACAGTTCACTTTCATAAGTTGTATTAATTCTAGCCTCTATGCACTCTCCTCCTCTCACCTTTTGCCTTCATTTGTGGACTTCAATTAACAACACATCAGCTATATGTGACAAGGTGGAAAAACCTTTCCAAGCCAAACCATGTCATAACCGGTACACACAGCCTACATCGTTGTCCCCATATTAGCTAAAGTAATGTCCTAGTCAAAATAGCTAATTGAACTAATGCGATAGTAAACCTGTTACAATCATGCAGTAACATTACAGTGTATAGTCAGTAAGCAGTTACACCGGCGGGCCCCGGTGGCAATAAGTAAGTAAAACCAAAAGCTTACTTTGACTTGGAAGAGTTCCAGTGTTGTGTTGGATAGTCATAGCCAGCTAGATAACATAATATCCCCGTTTGAGCATGGTGTTTGACTAACTAAACTAGCCAGCTGCATTTGCTAGCTAAGTAAGTGAAACTGAATGTGAAAATAATTGAGGAAATCTCTCCCTCTTGCTTCTCCTTCATTTTTTAATAAATGTATTTGTTGAAAACTGTGCAACTATTGTCTTTCTCTCTCTGAGTCAATTACTCACCACATGTTTTGCACTGCTGTGCTAGCTAGCTGTAGCTTATGCTTTCAGTACTAGATTCATTCTCGGATCCTTTGTTTGGGTGGACAACTAGAGCTCCGATAGGTTGGAGGACATCCTATGGAAGTTGTCATTCTATGGAAGAGGGTGAGAACCAAGAACCTCCTAGGTTTTGTAATGAAGACAATGTACCAAGAGGAGCACGGAAGATAGCTGTCCTCCGGCTACACCATGTTGCTACCCTACATTGTGCCGTTGAGGCTACTGTAGACTATCATGACAGTCCATGAGAATCCAAATAGATCAGGCTTGCAATGAATAACTTCAATCAGACCCCCTCTCACCCTAGAGGGGGAAGGAAAGGGGATAACAACTCACGCCCTGTTGTAAATCAAGGGAGAAGATTCAGGCCTGAGCTCTCAAAATTCACCAAAGGAGTGTAATTTGTATCAACAGACTTTTTCCCACTGAAACTCTAACACGTTCAAAATCAAATACAGGAACAATATTTCTAACATATAACTTTGGGAATGGTCAGAGGCCATAGAACACTAATGGAATTTTGTTTATTATTTTGTGATGTCATTAAACATGTTATAAAGGAATACTGTAACTTGGAAAGTATACCCACTACATATATGAAGTTTCCATACTCTGTGTTGTGCATGTAACATGAAACAATTGTTTTTGTTAAGAGGTGGATGTGATATAAGAGATCATTATTTTACCTAACTTTGCACAGTGAGTAGTTACCGCCTGGAGTGAGGTCAGGGAGCGTGGCAGACTGCCGGAACTGCCCATTTCGAGCAAACTGTAAAAAATGATGGGTTAAAAAAAACACATTACACCAGAAAAGCGTGAAGCTGCAGCTGCATGTTTAAAGTGGTTTAAACTTTGAATCTCAACACGAAGTGGAAATGATAAACTCACCTCCCGGACAATCACTGATACGGCTGATTAGCTGTCCTAGGTAAAGTATCTTCGAAAGCGAATTTAAGTAAGACCATTCTGTTATTCTGCTCAAACCATCGATACGGCTGGCTAGCCTAACTTCAAAGAAGGCTCTTTAAGAGTGAATGGAAGGAAAGTAAACTCTGTAGTTCTGTTCAGGACTGCACGGAAAGTCACCGGATACCGGACAAATACAAAGAAGGACAACAGTAGAAGACTTGTCAGAACCATTTCGGACAATCAGAGCCTTACAAGCATGCGGCAAAAAGGCCCAACCCCCTTTCTAAGGCTGCCCTGTTCGAGATATGCCTGGCGAACCCAGGCATTTCACGTAAATACATTCATGATTTCTTCATCAAAGCGGGAGTCGGTATGTGTGCAAAGTATATGGTTACTGTAGGTGAGAGTAGTTTCTGAATGTACCAATGTTAAGTGTCTCTGTCCCTCTCTCTCCATCTCTTCTTTAACAAGCAGCCATGTTGTTGTCATTCCACTAGGGACCTGTGTTCAGCGTATTACGTCTCCAGTCAATAATTGGTGCAAAGTGTGTATAGTTATCCTGCGTTCCCATTAAATTAGCTAGTAAATAAATAATTAAACCATTTTGTGTAGTCCTGAATCATAAGTATGGCTCAGGTTTTTGCAGATGCAAGGAGGTTACTACTGTTTAGAATGATGATATGACACGAGGTGATGATTAATAAGTTGACTGTTTATAGATGTGATAGGTAAAGGGAGATGGTAACTCTTTAAAAAACCTCTCGTGGTACCCCAGATCCTAATGAGTTAATTGTTACATGATTAACTTAAAACGGGTAACAACTAAACATTGTCAGTTAATTAGATAAATAACTGCCTTCAGATTAATGTTCAAGTCAAGTCAAGACCTTCATTGAAAAACAGTCTGTTTTAATCAATTGTTTAGTCATATGTGAATATATTTAGTATAGTTTTATCTAAAAAAGGATAACTTTTTCAATGTTTTAAGATTTGTCTATTTATGAAATTCACTGAGGATGGTCCCCTTCTTGCTCTGAGGAGCCTCCACTGCTCTAAACAGCCCTGACTCCTCTCCCAGAGAACAGTCCTCCTCCTCAGTGGTGGTTGGTTCCACAGATTCCCCAGTCTCTGAAGCATCTCGCATAATTTAATATGATGAAAAAACAAATATAAGACAGAAACAAAAAGTTAGTCTTCCTATTAGCAGTTCACTATTTAAATGAAAATTCTGTATAACTTTAAAAAGTTAGTTATTAAATAAATGTAGTATTTACTATATTGTCAACTTCTTATGATAATAAGATACACACCTTTCACCATTCCAGTCATCTCGTGTATTCAATTTTGAGTTTGCATCCCTTTAATACACTTTATATACAGTACATCACAGAAGACTGAATGAAATATAACAAAACAGTTTGACATAGAAACACCAGAATTTCAGTGGTTACATGGTTAAAAAATATATGATACAATTATGAAAAATCTTAATAACATTTCACACGAGGCCATTAGGGCATTTGACTGCAGGAAAGGGCTACGATAGACATGGTCTGCTGCGATTCCTCGATCTCCAGATGAGGTGGCCATCTTGACATTGATGAAGATTCCAAGAAATCTCCTCTTCAGTGATGCTTTGAAACTTCGGACCAGGTCATTAAGGTAGCTCACTTGTAGTTTCTGCGTCTCCAGGGGATGTTGTAGGGAAATAATACAAGGAACCACTGCACTAATTGTGACAACCTTCTCTCCTTGGGTAATATCTGTGGCTTCTGGAAAAGGCTAAAGAATGTCGCCCAACTCTTTCGGTAGTTTCCACTCTAGTGTTTTCTAACTCTGGTCTTTGAGTACCCCCAACAGTACACATTTTCATTGTAGCCCTGGACAAACACACCTCATTCAACTCATTGAGGGGCTTGATGATTTGTTGACAAGTTGAATCAGGTGTGTTTGTCGAACGAATTGTTTTATATGTTGGAGATGATAAAATCTCATTCTCGCCATCCTTTTATGTTCTATTCATGATTGAGCAATATGGAACCTGATATTAGATAAACTTGCATTTTAAAATGTTTTAATAGTAGTACTACATAGTAGTCGGCTCCTCTCCTTGTTCGGGCGGCGTTCGGCGATCGACATCACCGGCGTTCTAGCCATCGCCGCTCCATTTCTCATATGTCCATTTTGTCTTGTTCCATACACACCTGGTTTTCATTCCCCAACCAATCTACATGTATTTCGTCCTCTGTTCCCCGTCATGTCTTTGTGCGTAATTGTTTATTGTTACGTGATTATTTTGTCAGGCACTGCACTTTTGTTATAGACCGAGTTTGTGGAACTAGTATGTTTTATGTGCTGTCGTTGTTGACCGGTATTAAAGTGCGCCTGTTTAATATACTCCGCTCTCCTGCACTTGACTTCGCCTCCCATATACACGCCTAACAATAGGGATGTTAAAAACAAAACAATGTGCTGGTCCACTTCAGACACAAATGGTAGGCGGAGCCATTGCAAGCTAGCTAGCTAACGTTAGTAAGTTCCAGAACATGACCTCACGTTAGCTAGCTAGCTAGCACACACAGCACAGCAATTATTTCATTCTTACCTCTCTTTATGAGACTTCATATGTCTGAAAAAGTGGGAGGTTGTTGCAATTGCATATGTGGTTTTGGACCAACAGGTTTTACAAACTGCACCACCACATAGTCTTTGAACCCGAATGCAATTATTTTTGGGACAGATCTGGATGATGCCATGACAGACTCAATCACCGTCTCTTTGAATTGACGAACTAGCGTCAGAGATACTGTATATGATGACAAGATGGTCTTGTCTCCACCTTTAACAATGGGATTGTTGTGCCAAAGGCAGGAAGGCAGACAATCTGCTTATCATTGTGGACAGATCGACGGCATCTTCTCGCTTCGCCTCTTCCGCTCTGCTAGCGTTGACAGATACCTTTCGAGTGACATCGGAAAAATGTCAAATTAGAGTTGAGTGTTGTTATTTTCCCACCCCTACCCACCAGATGTGCTTTGAGAGGTCTGTGGAGGTTTGTTGGCATATAACGGAAGGTGATGCGAGAGGAAAGGAGGTGAGAGGATGAGAGGAGAGTGATGCCTTTTGGGGATGGGAAAATCTAAACAAGTCTCCCGAGTCTCTCGAGTTATACAGCTCAAGTCCAAGTTAAGTCACGAGTCATAGATGCTCCAGTCGAATTCGAGTGGCAAGTGTTTTTTATTTTTGCCAAGTCAAATCTCAAGTCGCAAAATTTTCAACTCGAGTAGTACTTGAGTCCAAGTCCACATCTCTGGTACATGTCAACATGAGGAAAAGAGAGATGAGATAACAAGAAAGGGAGGGACAGGGAGAGAGTGCTGGTGTCAAGAGGGAGAGAGTGCGGGCGCCCTTCCCCTAGTTTTCAAGTGTCTATTGGTGGGGGAGTGTCCCTCAAAAACGGAGCAACTAGGGGTAGGGAGTAGAGGTCGACCGATTATGATTTTTAATGCCGATTACGATTATTGGAGGACCAAAAAAAGCCAATACCGATTAATCGGAAGATTTTATATATATATATTTGTAATAATGACAACTACAACAATACTGAATGAACAATGAACACTTTTATTTTAACTTAATATAATACATAAATAAAATATATTTAGTCTCAAATAAATAATGAAACATGTTCAATTTGGTTTAAAAATGGCAAAAACACAGTGTTGGAGAAGAAAGTAAAAGTGCAATATGTGCCATGTAAAAAAGCTAACGTTTAAGTTCCTTGCTCAGAACATGAGAACATATGAAAGCTGGCAGTTCCTTTTAACATGAGTCTTCAATATTCCCAGTTAAGAAGTATTAGGTTGTAGTTATCATAGGACTATTTCTCTCTCTACCATTTGTATTTCATAGGCTTTTGACTATTGGATGTTCTTATAGGCACTTTAGTATTGCCAGCCTAATCTCGGGAGTTGATAGGCTTAAAGTCATAAACAGCACTGTGCTTCAAGCATTGCGAAGAGCTGCTGGCAAACGCAGGAAGGTGATGTTTGAATGAATGCTTACGAGCCTGCTGCTGCCTACCACTGCTCAGTCAGACTGCTCTATTAAATATCAAATCATAGACTTAATTACAATATAATAAGCACACAGATATGAGCCTTAGGTCATTAATATGGTCAAATCCGGAAACTATAATTTCAAAAACAAAACGTTTATTCTTTCAGTGAAATACGGAACCGTTACGTATTTTATCGAAAGGGTGGCAACCCAATATTGCTGTTATATTGCACAACCTTCAAGTTATGTCATAATTATGTAAAATTCCGGCAAATTAATTACGGTCCTTTGTTAGGAAGAAATTGTCTTCACACAGTTCGCAACAAGCCAGGCGACCCATACTGCTGCATATACCCTGACTCTGCTTACACTGAATGCAAGAGAATTGACACAATTTCAGGTACCGCATTGATTATATGCAATGCAGGACAAGCTACTGTAGTTAAACTAGTAATATCAGCAACCATGGCTCCTTGCTGCCTGCACTCGCGTAACAGGTGGTCAGCCTACCAAGCAGTCTCCTTGTGGACTGCAATATAATTGTCCGTAATCGGCGTCCAAAAATGCAGATTATCAATTGAAAATCGGCCCTAATTAAATTGCCCATTATGATTAATCAGTCAACCTCTAGTACGGAGAGATAAATAACCCTATGGAATGGGGCATCACTACATCACTCGCGAACAGCAGAAGCTGCCAAAGGATAGCCTATACCACGCAATTCAATGACGACGAGCCTTGTGTTTTTCACAATTCCTTTCAAATCAAACTTTATTTGTCACATGCGCCGAATACAACTGTAGACCTTACTGTGAAATTGGGGGAGGCAGGTAGCCTAGTGGTTAGAGCATTGGACTTGTAACCGAGGTTGCAAGATCAAATCCCCGAGCTGACAAGGTAAAAATCTGTCTTTCTGCCCCTGAACAAGGCAGTTAAACCCACTGTTCCTAGGCTATCACAAGAATATGTTCTTAACTGACTTTCCTAGTTAAATAAAAGGTAAAAGGTCAAATAAAAAATGCTTACTTACAAGCCCTTAAATATTATTGTACTGCACTGTTGGTTAAGAAAGTATTTACTAAATAAAATAATAAAAAAACACAATAAAATATCAATAACGAGGCTATATACAGGAGGTTCCGGTACTGAGTCAGTGTGCGGGAGAACAGGTTAGTTGAGGCCATTTGCACAAGTAGGTAGGGGTGAAATGGCTATGCATAGATAATAAACAGTGAGTAGCAGCAGTATACAAACAAATGGAGGGGGAGTGTCAATGTAAATAGTCCGGTGGCCATTTGATTAATTGTTCAGCAGTCTTATGGCTTAGGGGTAGAAGCTGTTAAGGAGCCTTTTGGTCCGGTACCGCTTGCCATGCGGTAACAGAGAAAACAGTCTATGACTTGGGTGACTGGACTTTGACAATTTTATGGGCTTTCCTCTGACACCGCCTATTATATAGGTCCTAGATGGCAGGAAGCTTGGCCCCAGTGATGTACTGGGCCGTGCGCACTACCCTCTGTTGCGCCTTACGGTCAGATGCCGAGCAGTTGCCATACTAGGCGGTGATGCAACCGGTCAGGATGCTCTCGATGGTGCAGCTGTAGAACTTTTTGAGGATCTGGGGACCCATGCTAAATCTTTTCAGGGGGGAAATGTTTTGTCATGCCCTCTTCACGACTGTCTTGGTATGTTTGGACCATGATAGTTCGTTCGGTGATGTGGACACCAAGGAACTTGAAACTCTCGACCCGCTCCACTAAAGCCCCGTCGATGTAAATGGGCCCCGTCGATGTAAATGGGGGCCTGTTCGACCCACCTTTTCCTGTAGTCCACAATATGCTCCTTTGACTTGCTGCCTGTACTGTACTGTACTGACGACAGTAATAGCTTTCCTTATATTTCTCATGCAACAGATATGCTCTTACCATATGAGCAACCAATTAAATTGAAAAACAAACTATGGGCCAGTAATGTACCCATCCTCTGCCTGTGGTTCAATGTTGAGTAGTACTGAAGCAGGACTTTGATTCCATAATAGCAGTTTGTTACATGTCAATCGCATTTCCTTCATGCAATTTCTTGGGGATTAATGATTAACCAATGGAATCAATTGTTCTGAACTAATATTTAAACTTATATATAAGTAGCGAGGCTACATACAGACACCGTATAGTCAGGATGATTGAGGTTGCATGTACCTGTAGATATGGTTAAAGTGACTATGCATATATGATGAACAGAGAGTATCAGTAGCGTAAAAGAGGGGTTGGCGGGTGTTGGGTGGGACACAATGCAGATATCCCGGTTAGCCAATGTGTGGGAGCAGTGGTTGGTCGGCTCAATTGAGGTAGTATGAACATGAGGGTATAGTTATAGTGACTATGCATATATGAAAAACAGAGAGTAGCAGCAGCGTAAAAAAGAAGGGGGGGGGCGCCCATAATGCAAATAGTCCGGGTAGCCATTTGATTACCTGTTCAGGAGTCTTATGGCTTGGGGGCAAAAACTTTTGAGAAGCCTTTTTGTCCTAGACTTGGCACTCCGGTACCGCTTGCCATACGGTAGTAGAGAGAACAGTCTATGACTGGGGTTGCTGGGGTCTTTGACCATTTTTAGGGCCTTCCTCTCACACCTCCTGGTGTAGAGGTCCTGGATGGCAGGCAGCTTAGTCCCAGTGATGTACAGGGCCGTACGCACTACCCTTTAGTGCCTTGCGGTCAGAGGCCGAGCAATTGCCGTACCAGGCAGTGATGCAACCAGTGTTGCAGCTGTAGAACCTGTAGAACCTTTTGAGGATATATATATATATATATATATACCTTTATTTATTTATTTATTTATTTATTCTCTTTTTTTCCGGCTAAATCGGTGTCCAAAAATACCGATTTCCGATTGTTATGAAAACTTGAAATCGGCCCTAATTAAATCGGCCAATCCGATTAATCGGTCGACCTCTAATCTGCAGCTTGATGCTTCTCAAACAGTGGGCAACATCAATTTGACCATCTAACCGGCTCTATCTCTGTTCTGATTGTCTGTGCCTTTTTCACTCTCTGCTCATTCCATCCTCAATTTTCTTAACAACTCTCTCTGAGTGACTCTGGGCCTCCTTCAAAACGGCCTTCACTAGTTTCTGCACAGACTTGCTTGGGTTATTAAACGGCAGTTCAGCTTGTGCATGTTCACTGTCACAAGGAACAGTGTGAGAAGTAGTAGGGTGTTCTGTTTCTGACTCATAGAGCAGTCTAAGGCTTACACCTACCTGGTAGGTACTATAGTATAATATAATACTAGCTAGATTCTGGAAGGCTTTAGAGCAGGTCAAATTGATGGAGAGGCATAGTGTCCTAGGCCAGGTTTAGGTAGGATTAGTAAAAGCTCTGCTGAGTGAGGGAGTTGACTGGAAACCTGAACTCAGTTGATGCTCCTCTACAAGGCAGTGTTCAAAACACAGGATCTCTTTGACATGGATGGGGAACTGCCTGGTAGGAGAAAAACAAAATGGTAGGACCTTAATTCAACCTGTTCTTGCCTTAGCTCCACAGAGTTCTCTCATACTAGGCAGTCTGTCCTTCCCACAGCATGTCAAGCAGATCATATGATCCTTTTTTAAACAAGACCTCCCTGTCCTCTCCCCTCCTCTGTCTCCAGAACATCCCAGTGAGATTTCATCCCTAATTCAATCAACAGAGCCTTCCACTAATGTAGTCATGGAGACTATTTACCAAATGAGAGAGCTGACCTTCGAGGCATGTGTTTAGGGAGATGGAATCACGGCAGTTGACAAGCTGCAGCTTATTATTCAAAATAAAACTTAAGACACTGTGTGTCAGGTTAAACTAGTGGGATCTCATTTGAAAGTATGATTGTGTCAAAGATGGCGCGATATTCATGCATGATTTATCTATGTTAGTTAACTTAAATATAAGTTAATTAGATACAGGGATTCATTTAAGCATTCACCCAACTGACAAATTTAGCCTGCATTAAACAAAATCCCAACAATGAAAAACATATGAGAGACCAGTCACTGCATCAAGCTATTAGGTAAAGTGAAGAAGAAAAAATCCCTTAAACGTACTGCAATTCATATCACTTGAGAGCCCCTAAAACTACTGAGGCTGTGGTTTCACCAGGTTCCGGGGATAAACCTTACTGAACACACCAGATAGAGACCCCGCTGTACAGTAGACCTCCTAACTGTTGACCTAAACTATCTGGAATGTTTTGTTAATGGGTCTGAAATGGGAGCCATCAAGACCCATCTCTCCCCAAGCCTCTCCTATGAAACCCATCTCCTCCTAATGAACTAATGGACTGGATTTATTAGGCAATCACAGTCCTAACGACACCAAATTAACTTATGATTCATGCCCACAGACTTGCATGATCCACACACAGACAGTATCAATATCTGGGAGGGGGGGGGGGGGGGTTAAAATAAAAATATACAAAACTATAATACAAAAACAAAGAAGTTACTGCAAACAAACAGTTTTTCCCCCTGGGACATCATTGTGTGCGTGATAGAAGAGCACATGGGCATGGTTGTTCATGTGGTGGTTACAACGTATAGCTGATAATGCGTTCTCTTAAAAGGAGCAAATGAGATAGGTACAGGGATACGCATCCCTTTTACATGAAAATCTGATTGGATACAGTGTTAGATTATTGAAATATAATCCTCAATTTAGTTGATTTTTTCTCATTTTTGGGGACAACTCTGGCCGGGGACAGGCCACCAAAATCTGGGACTCTTTCCGGAAATTGGGGACGTCTGGTCACCCTAGACCATTCAGTTATTGTACTATGTGCTGCTAGGTCAGATCAAACTGGAAGTGTAAAGAACAATCTAGTAGAACCACTTAACTAACAGAACTGCAATAAAGTTACTATAGTGACTGACTTTACCCTGCACCACCAGGGTGAGGACCACCAATCTATAAAGTTACTATAGTGGCTGACTTTACCCTGCACCACCAGGGTGAGGACCACCAATCTATAAAGTTATTATAGTGGCTGACTTTACCCTGCACCACCAGGGTGAGGACCACCAATCTATAAAGTTACTATAGTGGCTGACTTTACCCTGCACCACCAGGGTGAGGACCACCAATCTATAAAGTTACTATAGTGGCTGACTTTACCCTGCACCACCAGGGTGAGGACCACCAATCTATAAAGTTATTATAGTGGCTGATTTTACCCTGCACCACCAGGGTGAGGACCACCAATCTATAAAGTTACTATAGTGGCTGACTTTACCCTGCACCACCAGGGTGAGGACCACCAATCTATAAAGTTATTATAGTGGCTGACTTTACCCTGCACCACCAGGGTGAGGACCACCAATCTATAAAGTTATTATAGTGGCTGACTTTACCCTGCACCACCAGGGTGAGGACCACCAATCTATAAAGTTATTATAGTGGCTGACTTTACCCTGCACCACCAGGGTGAGGACCACCAATCTATAAAGTTATTATAGTGGCTGACTTTACCCTGCACCACCAGGGTGAGGACCACCAATCTATAAAGTTATTATAGTGGCTGACTTTACCCTGCACCACCAGGGTGAGGACCACCAATCTATAAAGTTATTATAGTGGCTGACTCTACCCTGCACCACATCAGAGGAGTCTCATCTTATCTGCCTTGTTCATAGACTGAACTCTCCACCGCCACAACCCCACCATCTACAGTATAATGCAGCTTCTTCTATATTAGAGCTCAGGCTTTATCTGTCTTAACCCCCATGTACAGAAAAAAAATTATACAGGCCAGCCAGATACAGTATCTACACTAATCGATGACTGTGGTTCTATAGGGAAGAAATTTCTTGGATCAATCTCCCAAAAAATATTTATATTACCCTTAAACCATGCAATGCTGTTTACAAATCAGCATGCTGTATAATATAGTAACTCCTTGCCATCCGTGTCCAGTTTTCTTCCTCTAAGCAGCCTCTATATGCCACATGTGCAGACTGTAGAGGGAGAGTTGGAAGTGCAGACTGTAGAGGGAGAGTTGGAAGTGCAGTTCAAGTGGTGGGGGTGCCCTGACAAACATCCTTTCATGTGTCATGAGCAGCGTGTGCTGTTGGTAGTGTGTGACAGGTCTTAGATCCCGACTGACAGTAGAGGCCGGAGACATGTGGGCCTGAAAGTCTATCACTCAGGACCCAGCACCAGTAGCCTCAGACATGCGGGAAGAAAACAGGAAAAAATCTAAGTAGGAAATGTGTCTATTCAATCAGATAAACTATTAACCCGTGTTAGCGGACATCCACATAGCAGATGTTTTGGCGGTACAATAGGTGAGCAACTGCTCTTGCGTGTCACAAACCACTCCCTTATTATCCCTAAAGGGTTAGAAGTTCAAATGGCAACAGAAAATGTCAGCTAATGCATGTTTTATGTTAATTTGGATGGGGGAATTTATCGCAAGTCTAATCAAGGTATCATGGGATTAAATCATGGGATTTACCTGATTATAAAGTCGGGTGATTTCGCTGCATCCACTGGCAGTGTCCGTACTAAGCTAACGCAAGAAGCCACTTGTGGATTTGACAGCTCTAATGTAATTCCAACTCTGACAACCAAAACAACCACTATGCAGGTGTCAGCTAGTGCAGATCTGATAAAATCTAGCCCCTTGCTAAATGAAGGAGAAGGAAATTAAAGTAGAGAAGTGAGGCCAGAAAACGACACTATATGACCAAAACTATGTAGACACCTGCTCGTCGAACATCTCATTCCAAAATCATGGGTACTAATATGGAGTTGGTCCCCCCTTTCCCGCTACAACAGTCTCCACTCTTCTGGGAAGGCTTTCCACTAGATGTTGGAACACTGCTGCAGGGACTTGCTTCCATTCAGCCACAAGAGCATTAGTGAGGTCGGGCACTGATGTTGGGTGATTAGGCCTGTCTCGCAGTCAGCGTTCCAATCCATCCCAAAGGTGTTGGATGGGGTTGAGGTCAGGGCTCTGTGCAGGCCAGTCAAATTCTTCCACAACGATCCCACACCAACAAATAATTTCTGTATGGATCTTGCTTTGTGCACAGGGGCATTGTCATGGAGAAACAGGAAAGGGCCTTCCCGAAACTGTTGCCACAAAGTTGGAAGCACAGAATAGTCTAGAATGTCATTGTATGCTGTAGCGTTAAGATTTCCCTTCACTTGAATGAAGGAGCCTAGCCAGAACCATGAAAAAAAACAGCCCCAGACCATTATTTCTCTTCCACCAAACCTCACAGTTGGCACTATGCATTGGGGCAGGTAGCATTCTCCTTCCACCATATGGTGATGCGTGATTCATCACTCCAGAGAATGTTTTCACTGCTCCAGAGTCCAATGACGGCGAGCTTTACACCACTCCTGCCAATGCCTGGCATTGCGCATGTTGATCTTAGGCTTGTGTTGCTTGTGTGGCTGCTCGGCCATGAAAACCCAAGGACAAATTATTTTTATGCGCTACGTGCTTCAGCACTCGGTGGTCCCATTCTATGAGCTTATGTGGCCTACCACTTTGCGGCTGAGCCATTGCTGCTTCTAGACGTTTCCACTTCACAATAGCAGCACTTACAGTTGAGACGGGGCAGCTCTAGCAGGGCTAGAAATGTGAAATTTGACAAACTGACTTATTGGAATCCTATGACGGTGCTATGTTGAACGTCACTGAGCTGTTCAGTAAGGCCATTCTACTGCCAATGTCTGTCTATGGAGATTGCATGGCTGTGTGCTTGATTTTATAAACGTGCCAGCAACGGGTGTGGCTGAAATAGCTGAATCCACTAATTTGAAGGGGAGTCCACATACTTTTGGTGATGTAATGTATTAGTCAGACATGGAACAGAGCAGAGGCAGAAATTTTCTGATTGACAGATACCCCCTATAACCAGACTCCCATCTTTACCCCTGGCTCCCCTGTTCTGGTTGGCTGCCCAGAGCATGGCTGGCTGGCACTGCATGCTTTCAGGTTGTTTGTGGTAGTGTTAGTCTAGAGGAGGCAGTGGCTAATGACTCTCTAGCTCTAGGCTGCCTGTCACTAAACCCAACAGATGTGTTTAAAACCAGGATGCAGTTAGACTTTCTGTTTAATAACCTTCCCCAATGCCTTCATGCAGATGTCCATTTAACAGCCGGAACCATGCATTATTCATGGTCTCTGTCTCCAATGTCTCCCTACTCTACTCTACAGCTGTAAGAACAGACCTAGGACCAGTACTGGTATACCCAGCTGGAGAGCCTTTAACTCCCAGTGGCTGAAACAGGGATCACTGTAGCGAAGCCAACCATCAGATGCCCCCCCCCCCCCCACCCACAATAACCAGCACAGTCGCCACCAGGGCTTTGGCTGTCAGTTCTTCAAACGGTGGCTGTCCTTCAAAATGTCTTTCAACCATCTCATTAGACCATTAAATAGAGTGAGGAGGGATGGAAGAAGGGAGGGAAGGAAATAAAAACCATTGCTTTGCAGAGATTTGGATGAGAGGATGTTCTCTGGTTCTCAGCCTGCTATGAAACTGTCCATAGTGGCCTAGTTTCAGTGTTTCATATCTCTAGACTCGCTAGAGTGATATTGTATTTTTTGGGAATGCTAGTTGCACTTCCCATTAGGCCTAATACCATTTGCAATGATACCATACAATTACATGGTTGTACACAGTACAAATGACTAATTTGAATTTGGTCTTTCAGACAAGGTGGAGTGAAATGTATCTCAAACTGACAGCCAGGTTACAGTATGTTTTTTCTTCATGCTGGTCTTATTTCCCAACAGAGAGTGAGTGGTAGCCTGGGTATGTGGTGCATCTATCATAGAGTAAAGAGACCAATGCACCCAAGTGATAACTCCCTGTGGTTTTAAATTATATACATATGAAGTGGGTAAAACAGTATGTAAACATTATTGAAGTGACCAGTATTCAATGAATATGCACAGTTGAAGTCGGAAGTTTACATACAACTTAGCCAAATACATTTAAACTCAGTTTTTCACAATTCCTGACATTTAATTCTTGTAAGAATTCCCTGTCTTAGGTCAGTTAGGATCACCACCTTACATTAAGAATGTGAAATGTCAGAATAATAGTAGAGAATGATTTATTTCAGCTTTATTTCTTTCATCACATTCCCAGTGGTTCAGAAGTTTACATACACTCATATTAGTATTTGGTAGCATTGCCTTTAAATTGTTTAACTTGGGTCAAATGTTTCGAGTAGCATTCCACAAGCTTCCCACAATAAGTTGGGTGAATTGTGGCCCATTCCTCCTGACAGAGCTGGTGTAACTGAGTCAGGTTTGTAGGCCTCCTTGCTCGCACACACTTTTTCAGTCCTGCCCACAAATGTTCTATATGATTGAGGTCAGGGCTTTGTGATGGCCACTCCAATACCTTGACTTTGTTGTCCTTAAGCCATTTTGTCACATCTTTGGAAGTATGCTTGGGGTCATTATCCATTTGGAAGACCCATTCGCTACCAAGCTTTAACTTCCTGACTGATGTCTTGAGATGTTGCTTCAATACATCCACATAATTTTCCTGCCTCGTGATGCCATCTATTTTGTGAAGTGCACCAGTCCCTCCTGCAGCAAAGTTGGGATGGTGTTCTTCGGCTTGCAAGCCTCCCCCCTTTTCCTCCAAACATAACGATGGTCATTATGGCCAATCAGTTCTATTTTTGTTTCATCAGATCAGAGGACATTTCTCCAAAAAGTACAATCTTTATCCCCATGTGCAGTTGCAAACCGTAGTCTGGCTTTTTTATGGCGGTTTTGGAGCAGTGGCTTCTTCCTTGCTGAGTGGCCTTTCAGGTTATGTCGATATAGGACTCGTTTTACTGTGGATATAGTTTGAAGGTAGGCCTTGAAATACATCCACAGGTACACCTCCAATTGACTCAAATGATGTCAATTAGCCTATCAGAAGCTTCTAAAGCCATAACATAATTTTCTGGAATTTTCCAAACTATTTAAAAGGCACAGTCAACTTAGTGTATGTAAACTTCTGACCCACTGGAATTGTGATACAGTGAATTATAAGTGAAATAATCTGTCTGTAAACAATTGTTGGAAAAATGACTTGTGTCATGCACAAAGTAGATGTCCCAACCAACTTTCCAAAACTATAGTTTGTTAACAAGACATTTGTGGAGTGGTTTAAAAACGAGTTTTAATGACTCCAACCTAAGTGTACGTAAACTTCCGACTTCAACTGTACATAGGGCAGCAGTCTCTAACGTGGAGGGTAGAGTACCAGAGGTAGCTGGTAGTGGTGCATGGGTCAGCTGTTTGTTCCCCCACACCCGACCGCAATTGCTAATAAGCCATCTGCAACCACCTGACTATATGTGATAAAGTGAAAATCTGAGGCCTGCACCCAATGCTAACCTGCTAATATAGAAAATGCACTGTAAACTACAGTCAGAGATAGTGGAAAGATTTTAATACATATCTGCTTATAATTTCCAACATTTTGGTAAGCTATTTGTTAGTTAGCTTGTCTGTAATTCGGTACATTAAGCTTTTCTTCTGTCAAATGTTTCCCTAGAAGACTAAATAAACCCTTTCTCACCAGAATGATGTCATAAATGATTGAATGAATGCTTCAATCTAATTGACAAAGTTCTCTGTCATCTCTGCTTCTTTCGCGGAGCAAAGACATCCCTTTGACCGGTTCTAAGGAAATAGAAAGCTGTGATAAGGACCCAAAATGTTTCTGATAAGATTTCAGTTCAGCTTGGATGCATATTTTGTGTGTTTGAAATACTATCAGCTTTTATGATGCTGATAAAGATAGCACCTCTACAGACCGTATCTAACTGCGCATTCGCATTATCTCAAGATGAAAGAAAGAAATCCTATTTCCTGAGTAAAAATCTAGCCTACTTTTGGTGTATAATTTTACTGCAAGAAATGCTCAAATTGTGCAGAAGTTCATAATCTATTAGGCTCAGTGAGATTATAGACATAGTCAGTGTCCAGATTTCAGTTTACATTTAACCCATCTGAGCAGTTAGGTTCCCTTGATGTGCCATAGACCTATTTGAAGTCATATGTCCCGCGCTACAGTTAGAACCTAAAACTTAGGCTAAGCACTAATGCCAGAAAGCTTAAAATAATGAAAGAAAAACCTAAATGTAGCCTATATAAATATATATATAAATTGCATGAGAATGATACATTTATGAATTTTTTAAGATATTGTTTTCTCTGTATTCAACCTGCCCACCACACACCCGCCCTTCATCAACACAATATTACATGAACATAAACCGCCCGCCCTGCGGTCAACCCGCGCATCACTAGTAGCCGGCTAGTACTGGGTGGAGGTCGGCAAATAGTGACTATTTAACAGTCTGATGGCCTGGAGAAAGAAGCTGTTTTTCAGTCTCTTGGTCCCAGCTTTGATGCACCTGTACTGTCTCCACCTTCTAAATGGTAGCAGGATGAAAAGGCGATGTTCAGGTGGCTGAGGTTCTTGATGATCTTTTTGGCCTGTGACACTAGGTGGCCTTCCTGTAACCACAAGAATATATTAATGACTTTAACCGCAACTGAAAACAGCAGTGTAATCAAAGTAGCTGCTCTGAAAAGAGCTGTTTTAAATTGTCCTAGTTATTTTTCAGAACCAATTTCTTAATACTACCACCATACACTGAGTGTACAAAACATTACGAACTCTTTCCATGACAGACTGACCAGGTGAATCCAGGTAAAAGCTATGATCCCTTATTGACGTCACTTGCTAAATCCACTTCAAATCAGTGTAGATGAAGGGGAGGAGACGTGTAAAGAAGGATTTTTAAGCCTTGAGACAATTGAGACATGGATTGTGTATGTGTTCCATTCAGATGGTGAATGGGCAAGACAGAAAATGCAAGTGCCTTTGAATCGGGTATAGTAGTAGGTGCCAGGCACGCAGGTTTGAGTGTGTCAAGAACTGCAACGTTGCTGGGGTTTTCATGCTCAATAGTTTCCTGTATGTATCAAAAATGATCCACCACCCAAAGGACACCCGAACAACTTGACAACTGTGAGAAGCATTGGAGTCAACATCGGCAGTCATCCATGTGGAATGCTTTCGACACCCTTGTAGAGTCCATGCCCTGATAAATTGAGGCTGTTCCTAATGTTTTGTACACTCTGTGTGTTTGTTCGAGACCAGTACCAGCTGTTTGCCAATATGCCCAGAAATGACTGTGACCCCTCCAAATTTGAGACTATGATTAGTTGATTATTTGAGTCAGGTGTGTTAGTGCTAGGTTGGTACAAATGCCTGCACCCTTGCGGCCCTCCAGGATTCGATTGCCCATCCCCAGTAACACCTACAGGCCCTGTCTGTCTGTGAGGACAACTCTAGAGGGTACCTTTACAACTTTATTGTCCATAGTTACAGCGAACAAACAAAATGATTTGATCAACTGCCCACACAGACAAGAGGAGCACAGGGTCAAACTGCAGTGAATGGAGAGCACATTGTAGGGTTAAGGGCCTTGCTCAAGGGCCCAACAGTAGGAGATTGTTGTTAGGATATGAACATAGCAGCCCTCCAGTTGTCAAATCAATTTCCACCTTTTCCTGAAGCGCCCGGCCTGGGAAACAAACAGGCGACCTTTTGGCTACAGGTTTAACTCCTTAGCTGCTGTGCTACGTATTGTCCCTGCTAGGCTGCCTATCACCCCAAGAGAGAACATTAGTGGCATCAAAGTAGATCCTTCAAGGAAATATTTTTCATACGTGTCCAATAAAAAGTGATATTGGCATTAACATTGTATCGACCTGGCAATGGATTATGACTGGCTGTCAAGGGGATATGGATTTTTTTTGTTCTCCCGTCAGATTTGTGGTTCTTTTCCATCCACTTCAATGGAGTCACATGACTTAGTGGTAAAATTCCCTTCCTTTACACATCAGTAGCACTAGAGTATAGAGTAGAGCTGGGACAATAAACTGAAAATTATCGACACCGACCATAACAATCACTTATTGCAGGCATTTTGCTGATATCATTCATTACGATAAATAGCTTATAATAGAAAAATGTGGCATTTTTGCTAATATGGGTGATTGTTAATGAGCCAATTGATGGCTACAAACATCAAACTAGTAGTAGTAGCTTAAAGGATAGAAACTGGGGCACACATTAATGTAATTAACCTTGAGCTTGATTTTGGGGATGAACCTTTAAGCAGGTACAGCTTCCTCTGCCACTCACTCACTTGCCAGCTCCATTTCTCTGTCAGTAGCTTCTCAATGTTAATGCTCACACTTCAAGGCACTGTTGCATTCAACAGGCTCCGTCTGATAAAATCTACAAATTCAGCCTCACAGAATAAGTCTATACTGTATGTCCTGTCGACCCAACAAGGCATCTTCTCTCTCATCACACCTACCCATTGTCATAGTAAGTTAATGGCACCATTCTTAAAGATATCAGTGTTTTATGACAGTACAAGGACATGTACAGCTAACTGCCAAAATAAAGGAAACACCAACATAAAGTGTCTTAATATGGTGTTGGGGCACCACGAGCCGCAATAAAAGTGTCAATATACCTTGGAATTGATTGTACAAGTGTCTAGAACTCTATTGGAGGGATGCAACACCATTCTTTCACGTAAATGTCCATCATTTGGTGTTTTGTTGATGGTGGTGGAAAACGTTATCTCGGCTACCACTCCAGAATCTCCCATAAGTGTTCAATTGGGTTGAGATATGGTGACTGACACACACAAACACACACCCTTTAAACCCCCTATGCTCCTTTGAGACCCCTCTTACAAAGACACTGGCCGTGTCCGAATACCCATACTTGCATCCTAAATAGTAGGCCATCTGAGTATGCAAAAAAAGAAAGTTTTATAGTATGCGACATTTAAAAAAATCTAAATTCCTGGATGTCATAATCATTTTGTCTTTGACAACAGCTGATTGATTAGATATGGGGATGCGCTACAGAAATCAACGAATAGCAGTAAACAACACAATAGCACATGACGGATACTCAGTATGCAAAAATAAATAGAACGTTTCATAGCATGTGCATTTTCAAAAATCGAGTATGCTTTAAATGCCAGGATGTTAAACTCAATTCGGCTTTTCATTTAGTAGAATGAGCTTTTCAGGAATTTCACAGCCACAATGCATTGGAAGAGGGTTGCTGGGAGTTTGATAGCAAAATCTCCTCAAGTAAACAACATAACAACTTGGAAGATGGCAAACAGCAAAGTTTCTGAAGTGGTGCTCAAATGTATGTCATTTTTGTTATCATTAAAATTATCACGACCATTTTATTGTAACGTTGCATCTTTGAAAACAGATCTGCAAGCCTGCTGCTTGCCGTGCCTTTAGTAGGACTAGAAGTTAACTGTTCGAACAGTAACTTTAGCTACAGGGTTATTTGCTTGCTGAGCGACAACTTCATATTCAACATTAGCCTAGTAAGTTGTTGTAAAGTTGTTGTAAATACCAGGGCTTGTGTTCAACTGTTGTAGGGTCTGTTGGCAATACCAAGCATTTAATTCAGTGGTGAACACAGCAGGAGAAATGCCCCCCAAAAATAATTCTGAGCAAGTCATGTGGCTATAGTTAGCTCTCTTGCCACTGCAAAATGCACTGCCACTAACTATAGCTAATGTTAGTAATGTGGGAGCCTACATTCCTATTTTCCACAGCGGTGCTGGTTCCAACTCTTTTAGTTCTCCTGATTTGTCACGTCGGTTTATCTGTGTTGTTGATTTTAATCTTCATGCTATGCTAAATTTGTTTCTACCTTAACGTCTCCAGCCTGAATGAGTCTAGCAAGTTTCATGGCACATAACCTGTTATGGTGAAAGTAACGGTAAGCTGCAATCGTTACTGTTGATAAAGTATATGGCAGTCTAGCTATCTACAGAAAGTTTAGCAACTGTACTTGCTAATGTTTTAGTTAATGTTGTACTTCTTCTAATGCCTTTTCACAATCTACGTGAAGGAGTGTGAGCTGGAGGGGCAGCGGTCACCTGCATGGGTGAAAAAGAAGTGAAACCAGAAGCAAAAATACACTCTACGCTAATTTATGTTATCTTGTAATTCATTGCTGTGCTGTACTTTGCTAATAAAGTTCCCCTTTTCTCTGAGAGCAACAACACTTTTCCATTTATTTCCTACCCACTTGGCACAAACTGGTTGAATAAGTGTTGTTTCAATGCAATTTGTCAACATATTGTGACATTGAATCAATGATTGAAACACATTTGGATTTGCAAAAAGTCAACCAGTACTGTTTCCATATACATTTCAACCAGCGTTGCAAACATTGAAATGATGGTAAAACTTCAACTTAAATACAATGACTTCTATTTTTTTGTCAGGTTATGTTTGAATCAATGTCATTGTTTCATTGTCATGCCATCAACCTAAATAATGAGACACCTATAATGAAATAAAATCTTAAAACCACAGTCTAACAACTCCTGCCTGAACAGTGACTCCTACTGGTTTATGAGCAGTAATGTACTTCAGTGAGGATGAGTCTACCATCCAGATGCCTAATTCCATGTACCCTGCTTAGTTCTGCTCATTTCTGCTGAGCGATCATGTCAATACATACAGCTACTGATCAGCTTCCATACTCATTTGCGTAGCTATGCTCTGCCTTAATAACATTGAAGAGTTGAAAGTAACTCCTCTAACTTGTTTGTCACAAGCTATGTGAAAGTACATTCAGAGTGAGGTTGGGTTTTCGGAGTGAAATTGGGTATTACCATAACACAGCACTCACTCAAAGGCGGATGAGTTTTTAATGAATTATGAATTTGTCACATTGACATCTGATTTGCCCAACTGACACCATCATTTCAACATGTCGCTAGGTATGCTACCATTCATTTATGATTGATCTTTAGAAGTAGTTGCCATTAGGCCTATAAATAGGATGACAAATTCATGATAATAAAAATAATACCTTTGGATATTGTCTTTTATAAATATGTTATTCATAACATTTATGGCTAAGACAATATCCAAATGTAAATGTTTATTATATTAATATAATGAATTTGGCATTCTATTTATAGTGCTAAGTTGATATGATGTTAGGTGATTCACATTGTGTTGCCACACAAGTAAAAAAGGTGTCTCAACCGGTTTGCGACGTCATCTGACAGCTGCACCCGATTGCCTTATTAGTATGGGTAGCCTACAATAATTAACACAGAGCAAAACCAATTTCAAGCTAATCAAGCTCTGTGGAGAAATACATTTTGTAACCTATAAATGCAAACGGGATTTAGTTTGATTGTTTATTAGACTACACCGGTTGTGAAAATTCCATGCGGATGTTATAGCTCTGGCAGAGTCGAGTCGATAATGGAACAGCTGACATTTCTACTGAAACTAATGTAGATGGTAAATTCAGTGACACCTCCTCCAGTGTTAAAACAAGTGATCGCACTGAAAGGATGTTTGATAGTGATGAGATTGAGAGGTTGTCTGATATATGCTGCTTCACACACTTCTCAAACTACAACAAAGGGTGTTATTTGTGTAAAGCTGGCATCTTGGGCTAATGAAAACAACCTCACCAGGGGTGCAGTCAGTGGTTTATTGGTCATTCTCAGAGGGGCTTAATGTTCCAAAAGATTAGTACAACAATATTGAGATTTGTGAAGGTAACTATGCATATTTTTGTGTTGAGCGGGGTATAGTGAAGAATCAGGTTGACCGTCCAGATTTCATTCAGGATTCAATAGATTTGAAAATAAACGTTGGTGTTCCTCTTCAAATCCTCAAGCTGCCAACTTTGGCAAAATGGACTCTTAGGTAGGAGTAAATATAAATCCGGGACACTCTTAGTATATGTTATGTATTCATTTGTGGATGTACATCAATTTTGTATGTTACGAATTGCAATTTGTTGTGGCTAACGTTAGCTAGGCGGCTAACGTTAGCTATCCTTTCTAGGGCAGGTGTTCCGCTAGCGGAACCCCTCGACAACATTCCCCTGAAAAGGCAGTGTGCGAAATTCAAAAATATTTGTTTTAAATGTGTAACTTTCACACATTAACATGTCCAATACAGCAAATGAAAGATAAACATGTTGTTAATCTACCCATCGTGTCCGATTTAAAAAATGCTTTACAGCGAAAGCACAACATATGATTATGTTAGGTCATAGCCAAGACAAAAAAAACTGCCATTTTTCCAACCAAAGATAGGAGTCACAAAAAGCAGAAATATAGATCAAATTAATCACTAACCTTTGATGATCTTCATCAAATGACACTCATATAACATCATGTTACACAATACATGTATGTTTTGTTCGATAATGTGCATATTTATATCCAAAAATCTCAGTTTACATTGGCGCGTTACGTGCAGTAATGTTCTGATTCCAAAACATCCGGTGATTTTGCAGCAATACTCATAATAAACATTGATAAAAGATACAAGTGTTATTCACAGAATTAAAGATAGATTTCTCCTTAATGCAACCACTGTGTCAGATTACAAAACATTTTTACGGAAAAAGCATAATCTGAGAACGGCGCTCAGAGCCCAATCCAGCTAGAGAAATAACCGCCATGTTGGAGTCAACAGAAGTTAAAAATAACACTATAAATATTCACTTACCTTTCATGATCTTCATCAGAAGGCACTCCCAGGAATTCCAGTTCGACAATAAATGACTGACTTGTTCCATAAAGTTCCAAAAAGTCCATCATTTATGTCCAAATAGCCACTTGTTGTTAGCGTGTTCAGCCCAGTAATTCATCTTCACGAGGCGTGAGTACTTCGTCCAGACAAACTCAAAAAGTTCCGTTACAGGACGTAGAAACAAGTAAAACGATGTATGGAATCAATCTTTAGGATGTTTTTAACATAAATCATCAATAAGCTTCCAACCGGAGAATTCCTATGTCTGAAGAAAAGCACTGGAACGAGAGCTAACTCTGTCGGGAGGGCGCGTCACAAGCCTGAGACACTGCCAGACCACTGACTCAAACAGGTCTCATGAGCCCCTCCTTTATAGTAGAATCCTCAAACCAGTTTCTAAAAGACGGTTGACATCTAGTGGAAGCCGTAGAAAGTGCAACTTGACTCCATAGACACTGTGTATTCGGTAGGCCAAGCTTTGAAAAACTACAAACCTCAGATTTCCCACTTCCTGGTTGGATTTTTCTCAGGTTTTCGCCTGCCATATGAGTTCTGTTATACTCACAGACATCATTCAAACAGTTTTAGAAACTTCAGTGTTTTCTATCCAATACTAATAATAATATGCATATATTAGCATCTGGGACAGAGTAGGAGGCAGTTCACTCTGGGCACGCTATACATCCAAAAGTGAAAATGCTGCCCCCTATCCCAAAAAGGCTAGGCGGCTAACGTTAGCTAGGCGGCTAGGGGGTAAGGTTAGGAGTTAGGTTAAAGGGTTGGGGTTCGCTAAGTAGTTGCTAAAGTTGTCCGTGATGAGATTTCAACACGCAACCTTTGGGTTACAAGACCTTTGCCCATCCACCCTGACCAATCACCCTACTTTTGTTTTTGCCTTAAGGAACCTTCTGTCTTATGTAACCATACCAAATGTAACATACCATACTAATTTTAGCGTCTTGGATTTACACTTACTATTTTATGTCTAGTTTGAGACGAGGCTGACTTTGGCCTATTTTATGCAGCTTTTTAAAATTTTATTTCCATCTATTTGTTGTTGCCTTATTCGCTGGAGAGGTTAAGCCAGTGCCTGTGCTGGACCGCATTGCAGATGGAATTAGGGAATCCAGATATTAAAACAGAATTCAACAATATTACAAAATATATTGAATTTAGTAGAAAATCAACTAAATCTATTGAACTTCATTTGCCCAAGTGAATCATAAGACATGACCAAAATGCATCAGTGGTTCATATTTTCCTGCAACTTTCTTAAAAACTGCACAGGAATGCCTGTGTGTACAAGCGTACAGTGGAGCAAAAAAGTATTTAGTCAGCCACCAATTGTGCAAGTTCTCCCACTTAAAAAGATGAGGCCTGTAATTTTCATCATAGGTACACTTCAACTATGACAGACAAAATTAGAAGAAAAATCCAGAAAATCACATTGTAGGATTTTTTATGAATTTACTTGCAAATTATGGTGGAAAATAAGTATTTGGTCAATAACAAAAGTTTAATCTCAATACTTTGTTATATACCCTTTGTTGGCAATGACAGAGGTCAAACGTTTTCTGTAAGTCTTCACAAGGTTTTCACACACTGTTGCTGGTATTTTGGCCCATTCCTTCATGCAGATCTCCTCAGTGAGCAGTGATGTTTTGGGGCTGTTGCTGGGCAACACAGACTTTCAACTCCCTCCAAAGATTTTCTATGGGGTTGAGATCTGGAGACTGGCTAGGCCACTCCAGGACCTTGAAATGCTTCTTACGAAGCCACTCCTTCGTTGCCCGGGCGGTGTGTTTGGGATCATTGTCATGCTGAATGACACCGCCACGTTTCATCTTCAATGCCCTTGCTGAAGGAAGGAGGTTTTCACTCAAAATCTCACGATACATGGCCCCATTCATTCTTTCCTTTACACGGATCAGTCGTCCTGGTCCCTTTGCAGAAAAACAGCCCCAAAGCATGATGTTTCCACCCCCATGCTTCACAGTAGGTACGGTGTTCTTTGGATGCAACTCAGCATTCTTTGTCCTCCAAACACGACGAGTTGAGTTTTTACCAAAAAGTTGTATTTTGGTTTCATCTGACCATATGACATTCTCCCAATCTTCTTCTGGATCATTCAAATGCTCTCTAGCAAACTTCAGACAGGCCTGGACATGTACTGGCTTAACCTTCCGGTTACTAGTCCAATGCTCTAACCACTAGGCTACCCTGCCGCCCCGGCTACCCTGCCGCCCCAGTTGAACCTATGATGAAAATTACAGGCCTCATCTTTTTAAGTGGGAGAACTTGCACAATTGGTGGCTGACTAAATACTTTTTTGCCCCACTGTATGTCTACACTTTGTGTAGCCGTTAGCGATGATGCTAATGATAACCTTCTGGTAGCAATGGAAAGGCTTTCCAAAAAACCTTCTCAATTAAATGTTAACTCCAAAGTTGTCTATGCCAACTTGGCAGAATGATATCATGATTATTTGCATCACTTCAGTGGCCATTTGATTTGCATACTCTGCAATCACATGAGCGGTTATAGAAACATTGTTAAACTAAACAACTGTCTCTTCCTGTTGTGCACTTGCATTGAAGGGTATTTGTTATATTTTTCTCAAACCTCAAATGTTCTCCTGACGGGGTTAACATTTTTTGGGAAAATTGGGAAAAACAAAAACAGATTTTATAGGGCCCCTTTCCTCCAGGAAAAATATGCATTTGTCAAAGAAATAAGAGATGATGGAAACCTCGTCATTCACCATCATCAAACTGACAACTTCTTAATTCTTCCATGTGCCTCAAGGGTTCAACTTCGCTATTCTCAAATATCCGCAAATGCAAAAGAGAAAGGATTTCTCCCCGATAACCTCATCAGCAAGGCTGTCTGCCCTTTCAGAGGAAATACATAGTGATCCCTCTGTTGCACAGTTTTGCCAAGTAAGGTCAGATGTATTAGAATAGTTTGGTTTGCAATTATGGCTTATAGTCTGTCTATTTCCCCAGGTGGGCCAGAGCAGTGTGGATGGAAAATGAGAAGGAAGTAGCTGTTATTCCAGAGCACTGGATCAAACATCAAACTGTGATGGCCCCCAAATCAATATGACAAGGCAATAAAGGATTGGTCTACACCCTCTCTGAGGGATATTATTCTGAGGATAAAACTGAAATCAGGTAAATAGCAGATACATTATACTAAATGCAATAAGTAAAAACTGCTGGTTCTTAAAAATGACTTAAATTGTTTGAACCTTCACCATACAATTCAGAATCAAAACCGCAATGTGAAGTGGAGATCTCCAAGAGAAAACGAAAGAACAACATTAAAAAAATGTATCACTGGTATATTTAAAAACACATTCACAGTTTGTACATTCAATTTACTTGGCATGGTTTATTCTGTATTGTTTTAGAATCACATTAATGTAATCTCCCATCTCCAGCCACTACTGCCTCCAAGTTATGGAAGTATGGTAGCCTGCAATACAGATTAGTAATCAACCAATTGTCCCTAAACCCTAGCCACTGAACCACCTCGTCTTTTGATACTGGGAAGACATTTTACCGTATAACTGATCCTTTCAAAATCTACAAGCGTGTGTCTAAGGTAGGGGCAAGGGAGGTTAAATTTGGCATGTTGTAGATTTTTGGTTTAAAGTTTCATAATGTGTTAAGGTTGACTAAGTCATCTTCCACTTCAATAAAATTTAAACGAATGACAAATGTGTGTAGAAAAATGCTGCATGTTATTTTCACACTTTCATGTTTATTTTCAAGCACCCAAGCCCCAATGCACCAGCACCTGTGCCACTGCTACCAAAAAGTAAAAGGCTGAAACGCTGCACATGCCACCAAGTAATGACTGCTGCTGCTGCTGCCAACACACTGACACAACTCCAGCCACTTTAATAATGGGAATTGATGGGAAATGATGTAAATATATCACTAGCCACTTTAAACAATGCTACCTTATATAATGTTACTTACCCTACATTATTCATCTAATTTGCATACGTATATACTGTACTCTATATCATCGACTGTATCCTTATGTAATACATGTATCACTAGCCACTTTAACTATGCCACTTTGTTTACATACTCATCTCATATGTATATACTGTACTCTATATCATCGACTGTATCCTTATGTAATACATGTATCACTAGCCACTTTAACTATGCCACTTTGTTTACATACTCACCTCATGTATATACTGTACTCGATACCATCTACTGTATCTTGCCTATGCTGCTCTGTACCATCACTCATTCATATATCCTTATGTACATATTCTTTATCCCCTTACACTGTGTATAAGACAGTAGTTTTGGAATTGTTAGTTAGATTACTTGTTGGTTATTACTGCATTGTCGGAACTAGAAGCACAAGCATTTTGCTACACTCGCATTAACATCTGCTAACCATGTGTATGTGACAAATAAAATTTGATTTGATTTGATTTGACTGAAGTTGATCCTTCACAATGTAGGTAACTCATTTTTGATTGTATCTAAGAAAGGTATTCTAAGTGTAAAAACATTTGGCATGTTGTCAATCTTTTATCGCAGAGAATCATCTTGGGCCTAGAGCCTATGGTTCTAACTATGAACTTAGCCTTAACCCTGGAGCATGAGGGCTTGACGTCTCCTGCCTTAATTGTGATATACCCTCACCAAATCGCTGCAAAGGATCAGTCCCTTTTCCTGTGACAATCTCCATTTAGAATTTTGGTTTAAAGTTTGGTAGAAATTATAGTCTTTAGGTTGCCTTACAAATGTGTGTAGAAAAATGCTGGATGTTATTTTACACTTACATGTTATTTTAAGCCGACCCAGGCAAGCCACTAAAATCCACTCCAAAGCGCCAGAAAGTCAATGCCACTAAGCAAAAGGCTAAAATGCCCCGCATGTCACAAAGTATTGGTGGTGAGGTGAAATGGAAAAATAAAACGAGGCGCAAGCCACCAAGAGACCCTTATTTTCATTCTTGACCAATGTATTTGGGCAAAGGAATTCTAATTGCACCAAAAATTGCCATGATATTATTTGTATTAATATTTTACTGCAGAGAATCTTGAACCTTCATGTTCCAGGGATAAGTGATGAGGAAGAGAGTTCTCTTTCTGCCTCTTCAAATAAGGGAGCCAAGCCTATGGGTTCGTAGCTTCAACCCCGCAGCACACACACACACACCAATTGATGAATGGAGTGCTGAAAGTATATATTTGTTTTATCTTGCTGTGTTAGCTCTTTTCCACATTATGTCTATCTCTGATAAGTTACCCAGGAAAGGGCTGAAAATAGCCCATATTAACACATGTAGCCTTACACATAAGCTTCATGCGGTCAATAACTAGCTAAGATTTATATATTAGCCACTTCTGAGACTCACTTAGATAATTCATTTGATGATACAGAAGTAGCAATACAAGGATATAATATTTATAGAAGAGACAAATGCTTATGGGGGAGTTGTTGCTGTATATATATATATATATATATATATATATATATATATATATATTCAGAGCCATATTCCTGTAATGCTTAGAGAAGATCATATGTCAAGTGTTATTGAAGTGTTGTAATTGCAGGTTCACTTGGCACATCTAAAGCCTTTTCTTTTGGGGTGTTGCTATAGGCCACCAAGTGCTAACAGTTAGTATCTAAATAATGTGTGAAATGCTTGCTAGTGTATGTGATGTAAACAGAGGTTTACTTTCTTGGGGACCTGAATATTGACTGGTTTTCATCAAGCTGTCTGCTCAAGAGGAAGCTTCTCACCAGTGCCTGTAATCTGGTTTAGGTTATTAATCAATTTACCAGGGAGTTTACAAACACTACAGGAACAAGATCAACCACATGAGTTGACCGCATTTTTACTAATATTGTAGAACTTTGTTCTAAAGCTGTATCCGTACCAATTGGATGAAGTGATCACAATATAGAGGCTATATCTGGGAAAGCCAAAGTTCCAAAAGCTTGACCTAAAATAGTATATAAGAGATCATACAATAGATGTATAGATAAATGAGTTATGTGGATGATGTTAAAAATATTTGTTGGTTTGATGTGATTAATAAGGAGCATCCAGACACTGCACTTGATGAATTTATGAAAGTGCTTCTTCCGATTATTTAAAACGTGCACCTGTTAAGGCTCCATGGATTGATGTGGAATTGAAAAACTGTATGGTTGAAAGAGATGGGGCAAAAGGAGTGGCTAATAAGTCTAGCTGCACATCTGACTGGCTGACTTACTACAAATTCATCGAATCAGATAGCTTATTCTTACAAAACCATTTGATGTTGGCAATTATTTTAATGATTACTTCATTGGCAAAATGGGTAAACTTAGGCAGGAAATGCCAACAACAAACAGTGAGCCATCGTATTCATGCATTAAAAAAGTAATGAAAGAAAAGGGCTCCCGAGTGGGGCAGCGGTCTAAGGCACTGCATCTCATTGCAAGAGGTGTCACTACAGTCCCTGGTTCCAATCTAGGCTGTATCACATCTGGCTGTGATTGGGAGTGTCATAGGGCGGTGCACAATGGGCCCAGCATCGCCGGGGTAGGCCGTCATTGTAAATAAGAATTTGTTCTTAACCTCTAGCGACGAGCAATCCCGTATCCGGGAGCGAAATCATAGCCTCAAGTGCATTACCATAACGCAACGTTTCCTATTCATGAAAATCACAAATTAAATGAAATAAATATATTCAAACACAAGCTTAGCCTTTTGTTAACAACACTGTCATCTCAGATTTTCAAAATATGCTTTTCAACCAAAGCTACACAAGCATTTGTGTAAGAGTATTGATAGCCTAGCATAGCATTAAGCCTAGCATTCAGCAGGCAACATTTTCACAAAAACAAGAAAAGCATTCAAATAAAATAATTTACCTTTGAAGAACTTCGGATGATTTCAATGATGAGACTCTCAGTTAGATAGCAAATGTTCATTTTTTCAAAAAGATGATTTGTGTTGGCGAAATAGCTCCGTTTTGTTCATCACGTTTGGCTAAGAAAAAGACCGGAAAATGCAGTCCCTACAACGCCGAACTTTTTTCCATATTAGCTCCATAATATCGACAGAAACATGGCAAACGTTGTTTAGAATCAATCCTCAAGGTGTTTTTCACATATCTATTCGATAATATATCAGTCCTGACAGTTGGCTTCTCATCAGAAGCGAACGGAAAAATACTGCAGCTGGAGATTACGCAATAATTGCAACGGAGGACACCAAGCGACCACCTGGTAGATGTAGTCTCTTATGGTCAATCTTCCAATGATATGCCTACAAATATGTCACAATGCTGTCGACACCTTGGGGAAGCGACAGAAAGCCTAAGCTCATTCGTGGCCCATTCACAGCCATATAAGGAGTCATTGGCATGAGGCGGTTTCAAAAAATGCGGCACTTCCTGATTGGATTTTTATCTGGGTTTCGCCTGTAACATCAGTTCTGTGGCACTCACAGACAATATCTTTGCAGTTTTGGAAACAAGTGTTTTCTTTCCAAAGCTGTCAATTATATGCATAGTCAAGCATCTTTTCGTGACAAAATATCTTGTTTAAAACGGGAACGTTTTTCATCCAAAAATTAAAATAGCGCCCCCTATATCCAAGAAGTTAACTCACTAGCCTGGTTAAAAATTAAAAATAAAAAGCATTGAAAGTTCGAATTTTGTAAAGTTAGTTTGGGAGAGGTGGAAAAATTACTGTAATCGATCAATAATGACAAACCTCCTGGTATGGACAACTTAGATGGAAAGTTACTGAGGATGGTTCCCACTCCTATCGGTCATATCTTAAATCTGAGCCTAGAGGAAAGTCTTTGTCCTCAGGCATGGAGGGAAGCCAAAGTAATTACGCTACTCAAGAGTGGTAAAGCAGCCTTTACTGGTTCTAACAGCAGACCTGTCAGCTTGCTGCCAGCTATTAACAAACAGTTGGAAAAAATTGTGTTTGACCAAATACAATGCTATTTCTCCGTAAACGAATTAACAGACATTCAGCATGCTTATAGAGAAGGGTACTCAACATGACACAAATGACTGATGATTGGGTGAAACAAATTGATAAGATTGGAGCTGTACGGTTTTCTTTTCAATGGAGCTTCTCTGATGTCAAACATGTAAGTATGGTGTACCACAAGGCAGCTCTCTAGGCCCTCTACTCTTTTCAATTTTTACCAATGACCTGACTCTGGCATTAAACAAAGCATGCGTGTTCATGTATGCTGATGATTCAACCATACAGGCATCAGCAACTACAACTAATGAAGTCACTGAAACCCTTAACAAAGAGTTGCAGTCTGTTTCGGAATGGGTGGCCAGTAATAAACTGGCCTGAACATCTCTAAAACTAAGAGCATTGTATTTGGTACAGATCATTCCTTCAGTTCTAGACCCCAGCTGAATCTGGTAATGAATGGTGTGGCTGTTGAACAAGTTGAGGAGACTAAATTACTTGGCGTTACCTTAAGTTGTAAACTGTCATGGTCAAAACATTCAATGGTTGTAAAGATGAGGAGAGGTCTGTCCGTAATGAAGAGATCCTCTGCTTTTTTGACACCACACTCTAAAAAGCAAGTCCTGCAGGCTCTAGTTTTGTCTTGATTATTATCCAATCGTGTTGTCGACTGCTGCAAGGAAAGACCGAGTTAAGCCTGCAGCTGGCCCAGAACAGAGAGGCACGTCTGGCTATTCATTGTAATCAGAGGGCTGATATAAATACTAGGCATGCCAGTCTCTCTTGGCTAAGAGTTCAGAGACTGACTGCATTACTTCTTTTTACAAGAAACATTGTGTTAAATCCCAAATTGTTTGCATAGTCAACTTACACACACACTTACCCCACCAGACATGACACCTGGGGTCTTTTCACAGTCCACAAATCCAGAACAAATTCAAGAAAGCGTACAGTATTTTATATAGCTATTGTTGCATGGAACTCCATTCCATCTAATATTCCTCAAATGAACAGCAAACCTGGTTTTAAAAAAACAAAGCAACACCTCACGCCACAACGCCTATCCCCTATTTTACCGAAATAGTTTGTATGTATATATTGATATGTAGGCTACATGTGCTTTTTTAAATTTATGTAGTTCTGTCCTGGAACTTTTCTCGTCTATTAATGTTCTGTATTATGTCATGTTTTGCGTGGACCCTAGGAAGGGGAGCTGCTGCTTTTGCAACAGCTAATGGGGATCTTAATAAAATTCCAAAAAGCCCCCTCACCAAAGCGCTGCAAAAGCTCCGACCATTTTCCTATGCCCGAAGCAAGAATGACATTTCTTTTTAAACCATTTTTATTATATTGAAATTAAGCTGTTTATATTTGGAAGTAATTAAACTACTTTTGTTTCATTTTTATTATTATATATTTTTTCATAAGTTTCCCATTTAAATTAGGTCACGGTGTGTTGCTTGTAAAGTACATAGTATTCGATACAGTCAACAATTTAATATGAATGGAAAACAAAAGAAATGAGGCCTTTGAGGACTCCAACCTTTGCAGCCTCATTATAGGAACAGTGGAGTCCAAATCAAGAAATTGTACACATTTGTATACCTTCTCTAGCGAATATTTGTTTTCCCCCTTTACAGCAGCTGTGAGTATTGACGACTGAAAGGCTACAATGGCAGAAATACTACAGGCAATGTCAACCTACCTGAAATATGCACCCGTCCACAAGGGGGGTATTGCAAGGGCAAATGAGTAAGGGGATGAAAGTTCTTAAGTTAAAGCAGCAAAGCCTGTTCCAACAGTGCATTTTTTTGGTTTATTGTAAGTCTTTGTTTCCAGAAGCCTATGCCAGAAAAGCATTTGTTTTTATTGTTCCACAGAAAGACAATAGCCAACGGTAGTTTAGACCCTAAATCTGGAAGATGCAATTATACTCATGGTGCAAAATGTTTTATACATATCAGGGTCAAGAGTGTGCAGCATCAGAAAAGTTCTCGGTGATGGTTTGTTTTCCTAATCTTAGCTCAGGCGCTTATCCTTATTTTAATGTAAAGAAGCATACATCACAATGGCAACTGTGCTAACTAACCTCCAAACAAGCTTCAATGCCATACAACACTCCTTCCGTGGCCTCCAACTGCTTTTAAACGCTAGAAAAACCAAATGCATGCTTTTCAACCGTTCGCTGCCCGCACCCGCCCACCCAACTAGCATCACCACCCTGGACGGTTCCGACCTAGAATATGTGGACAACTATAAATACCTAGGCGTCTGGCTAGACTGTAAACTCTCCTTCCAGACTCATATTAAACATCTCCAATCCAAAATCAAATCTAGAATCGGCTTTCTATTTCGCAACAAAGCCTCCTTCACGCACGCCGCCAAACTTACCCTAGTAAAACTGACTATCCTACCGATCCTAGACTTCGGCGAGGTCATCTACAAAATAGCTTCAACACTCTACTCAGCAAACTGGATGCAGTCTATCACAGTGCCATCCGTGTTGTTACCAAATCACCTTATACCACACACCACTGCGACCTGTATGCTCTAGTCGGCTGGCCCTCGCTACATATTCGTCGCCAGACCCACTGGCTCCAGGTCGTCTATAAGTCTATGCTAGGTAAAGCTCCGCCTTATCTCAGTTCACTGGTCACGATAACAACACCCACCCGTAGCACACGTTCCAGCAGGTATATCTCACTGATCATCCCCAAATCCAACACCTCATTTGGCCGCCTTTCCTTCCAGTTCTCTGCTGCCAGTAACAGGAACGAATTGCAAAAATCGAAGTTGGAGACTTATTTCCCTCACCAACTTTTAACATCAACTATCTGAGCAGTTAACCGATCACTGCAGCTGTACATAGTCCATCTGTAAATAGCCCACCCAATCTACCTACCTCATCCCCATACTGTTTTTATTTTATTTACTTTTCTGCACACCAGTAACTCAACTTGCACATCATCATCTGCTCATTTATCACTCGTGTTAATCTGCTAAATTGTAATTATTCGCTCCAATGGCCTATTTATTGCCTACCTCCTCATGCCTTTTGCACACACTGTATATTGACTTTCTTTTTTCTAGTGTGTCATTGATTTGTTTATTGTGTTATTGGCTTGTTTATTGTTTACTCCATGTGTAACTGTGTTGTCTGTTCACACTGCTATGCTTTATCTTGGCCAGGTCGCAGTTGTAAATGAGAACTTGTTCTCAACTAGCCTACCTGGTTAAATAAAGGTTAAATAAAAAATAAACTACTTCTAAAACATCTAATAACACTTCATGGATTACCCATTGGGCAAAAAGTGGTTGAATCAATGTTTCCATGCAATTTGAACAATGACTTTGAATCAACGTGGAAAACTGACTGGATTTTCAAAAAGGTATCAACATAAGGGCATTTAGACTTTTTATTTTTTCTCTCCTCAATTTAACCTATATCCAATGATGTGGTGAAATGTCTTGAATTAATGTTGACAACTCCACCAAATGGAACTCAAAACTAGATGTTGAACTGATGTGTATTTTGGTAAAATAAGTCAATGTGTGTCAACCTCACTTCAATAGTTATTTAAAATCCAGTGGATTATTAGTATAGTTTTCAAACTCTATAGTACCAAAATTAAATAACTGTTGGCTGTCTTTAAGTGGGTGAAAAGGTTCATTTCATTGATCAACTTCTCAACCAAATATTACCCAAATATCCACATTGAAATGACGTGTGCCCAGTGGGTATGCTTCATGTAAGTGTGAAGATATACATGTTAGAAAGGTGCAAGTTTTCCCAGAGAAATGTACTGCAAATAGCATTTTTGATGCGAAAAGCTATCCTTTTCCAGTCAGCACAGAGGGAGGGGTGGCCACATCCACATCCTGAAAGTGGAATGCAGTGCTGTAGGCTCCTTTCCCTTCCAAATGTGGATGCTGGAAAAGGTGACTGCCAGATAGGCACGCTTTATGGCCATTTTAAAAGGCCATGATTAAGAAGTACTATTGTGCATTTTATTTATAGCATTATTTATTTTGTACTGTTTTTGGTGAGGTCCTTTTTTGAACCCAAAGTGGATTTCTGTTCTCATTGGAAAGTGTTTCTTGTTAGTAAATACAAATAAAATAAAAAATAAAACAAAATATTTCGGCATATTGGTACATCTACTGTTGGTGTGTTTTACTTTCAACATGCACATCTGAGTTATCTTGTTGCAGTTGCATGCTAACAATTAGATAACTTAAAAGAAAAGAGTATAACTTTTTATTGAAGTTTACATGTCGGTCTCTTGGCCTTTGTCAGAGCATTTTGCTCTACTAAACAAACCATATTTGGTATAATAATAATAATAATAATAATAATTGAAAATGTCATAATCTCAAAGTGCATCAAAAGCATGAGTAGCCGAGCTATAGTTGGCTAGGTCAACCAATAGAGGCCAAGTCTTTGAGTGCATGCGTCCTCCAAAGATGAGACAGTTCATTGCTTGATCAGAGGAAGATGGTCAGGGAGATGTTGATGGAGTCTGGTGATGATCTTGTAGAGAGCTAGCTACTCTGGGAACCAGCCTGAGTCGTGTAGCCACTGGACTTCTCCTTCACAATGTATGGCACCCACTTGGGTGATGCCTCAGCAGCTCTGGATGCCAGAAAGATCACCACACAAAGTTCAGAGTAGTAGAACAGTCGTCCTCATTACGAGCCCTTTGCCTGGACTCCCTCTGTGTGCAATAGTGTTTAACATGATTTTTGAATGACTACCTCATCTCTGTACCCCACACATAAATCTTTAATGTTGCTCAGTCGAGTAGTAAACTTCAAACAAAGATTCAACCACAAAGACCTGGGAGGTTTTCCAATGACTCGCAAAGGGTGCCCATTGATAAAAAAAATAAATAAAAAAGCAGATATTGAATATCCCTTTGAGCATGGTGAAGTTATGAATTACATTTTGGAAGGTGTATCAATACACCCAGTCATTATAAAGATACAGGCGTCCTTCCCAACTCAGTCACAGGAGAGGAAGGAAACCGCTCAGGAATTTCACTATGAGGCCAATTAAGACTAACTTTTTAACGAGTTTAATGGCTGTGATAGGAGAAAACTGAGGATGGATCAACAACATTGTAGTTACTCCACAATACTAACATTTTCACAGAGTGAAAAGAAGGAAGCCTAGAACATGCATCATGTTTACAATAAGGCACTAAAGTAAAACTGCAAAAAATGTGGCAAAGAAATGTACTTTATGTCCTGAATTAAAAGCATTATGTTTGGGGCAAATCCAATACATCACTGAGTACCACTTCATATTTTCAAACATGTTCATGGCTGCATCATGTTATGGGTATGCTTGTCATCTGCAAGGACTAGGGAGTTTTTTTCAGATAAAAATAAACAGAATAGAGCAAAGAACAGGCAAAAATCAGAGGAAAAACACAAGGCCAAATATACACTGGAGCTGCTTACCAAGATGACACTGAAATGTTCCAGAATGGTCTAGTTACCGTTTTGACTTAAATCATCTTGAAAGTCTATGGCAAGACTGATCAACAAGCAACTTGACAGAGCTTAACATTTTTTTGAAAGAATCATGTGCAAATATTGTACTATCCAGGTGTGCAAAGCTCTTAAGAGACTTACCCAGAAAGACTCACAGCTGTAATCACCGACAAAGGTGTATTGACTTAGGGGTGTGATTACTTATGTAAATAAGATTTCTGTATTTCAATTTCAATACATTTGCACAATTGTTTAATAACATGTTTTCACCTTGTCATTATGGGGCCTTTTGTGAAGATGGGTGAGATATTAGGCTGTAACAACAAAATGTGGAACAAGTCAAGGGGTATGAATACTTTCTGAAGGCACTATTCATGCTTACCCTACTGTTAACTCAAGTTTACTCCAAAGCTAGCTACTTAACTAACATTAACCCAAAACAACAACACTCCCGCTGTAGTGAAAGGTCACTGACTGGGGCTACAGACGATCCTTTCTGATTAATCTGCGACGCCGTAACTGATGGTGCATTCAAGACAACAAGGAGCATGATCTGACTGGGAAAAATATTTTTGAACGATCATCCAACTCGGAATTACAAGTCGTAAACTCAGGCATCATCCTAGGGCTCTGACTTTTGGTGACGTCATGATTTTTCCCCAGTCGGAGCTCATTTTGTTTCCGAGTTCCCAGTTGTCTTGAACGCACCAAAAGTAGTATGTTGGCATACTGCATACATTTAGCTAAATAGTACGTAGTACGATTAGTACACAGTATACAGTTAAGTAAGTAAGTAGTAGGCAAGCCAGATTTCGGACACTGCAACAGCAGAATTGGGAAAATTCTGTCATGTCATTCCACTTGTGGAGCCTGCCGGTCACCAAGACACAATGTTCACTTGTGTCCAATGGGATGCGGAAAAGGCTGAAATACTTCTTCCTTTATTAAACCTTTTTAGGTTAAATTCAATATAAAATGTGACTTGTCTGCAGTCACACAAAGTAGTCTTCATTAGGGCCCATCTTGTCTCTGTGGCTCAGCCCTCATCCCCAGCTTTTAAAGCATGTGGTCTAACCGTTTAGCTGTATCATTAGATCCCTGGTGAACAGGCTGGCCATCACCACTGGGCATGAGGCTATCAACAGTCACACTCACAGCATTAATGCTTACAGTATTACATGGGCACAGCACTGTGGGATTACGCTACAAGGAGAACAGATATAGCAATATAGATCAATCGAATCAAAAGTTGGTAATGCATCCAATGTTATGTCTGTCTCACAATGTCTGCATATTTGATGAGTGCATAGAGCTATGGATGTGGGGCGCATATCAATGAATGTATGAATCTGCATTGCTTTGTCTTAGTTTCAGGATCACTGCAAATCTCTTTGCATAACCTCAGAGCTGCCTCCCATTGCAATTGCTTAATTTTGCCATCATAACTGTTTTGACATCTCGTCTTTTAGGCAACAATGATAAGAATCTCTGTACCACTCATGAGTAATTTCCCTCATACAGGAAATTGGATGGCTGACTCTCCTAATATAATGCAATTTGCCATTTGTATTTATTTTATTTCACCTTTATTTAACCAGGTAGGCAAATTGAGTTCTCGTTTACAATTGCGACCTGGCCAAGATAGAGCAAAGCAGTTCGACACATACAACAGAGTTACACATGGAGTAAAACAAACATACAGTCAATAATACAGTAGAAAAATAAGTCTATATACGATGTGAGCAAATGAGGTGTGATAATGGAGGTAAAGGCAAAAAAAAGGCCATGGTGGTGAAGTAAATACAATATAGCAAGTAAAACACTGGAACCTTAATACCAAAAAGCACATTTTTGTTTTCATACATGTTTACAATATTGCCAAAGTTGACTTTGTGCCTGTGGGAACTAGTGGAAAACCCTCATAAGGATTTTTTTTTGCCTCAGGTACCCATAAAGTCCAACATTTAGAATTTTGTGAAAAACACTTCAAGTTAGTTCTCTGGCACATGACCAATCTGCACGAAACATGATATGTGGCATCTATGGACAAAGGTACTAGTCTAGAAAGTATTGCGTAGAGAGACCTAAAACAACATGACCAATATACATTCACGTGGGCATGGTTTGGCACATAAATTTGGCGAACACTTAAGACTCAACATATACAAGAACATTCATAACGACCACACGGTGGCACTATAAGAGTCACGTTTATATCTCTTGATCTGTTTGACTCGGAGTGATACAATTTGGCACATGTGCTCAGGGATATGAGTTTAGCTAACCTACACAATATCTGACACCACCGGATGATTTTGACAAAACTTGGGTGAATGACACGTCCTGCCATAGAGATCTATGGCACTGATTGGCCCAAGGGGGCACTGCATTATTCATGGCGGATGACATGTTTACTGTTGCCTTATTTCAAACCTGCTTTTCACAGCCTTGTAGGTGGTTTTGCTCAGACCACACTTCTGGATAGTGGTTTCGGTTGAATGAGGGACTATAGTATCACTTGATAGTCTAAATGATTTTATCTAATGACCTTTAATAGTGAGCTGGGCCCGGTTTCCCGATAGCGACGGAACATAGACTTACGTGTATTTTAACGATGCAACTTTCCTACAACGGCCAAAGATGCTTTTCCAAAAACACCACTCAGAGAGAACGGTCGCAAAGTGCATCATTGGATCATGTGTCAATACTGATAGTATCGAAACCGTTCTCCATCAGCTTTCTCCATCCAAATCTTAACTTAACAGTATAATTATTTAGCAATACTGACAGATCAGCTCCTAGAGAGACAGTACCACTTAAAGTTGCAAATATTGAGGCAGCTTATTTGTAATGCTTACTAGGGTTGCATATTTTCCTGGTATTTTAGAAATCTTTTACTAATTCTCCCGGGTAACCCGGCATTTCCTGCCAAAACCGTAAGGGTCATTCAAAAGCATACAAATAGGCCTGTCTAAATTTAAAAGACATTTAATGAGCCCGAGCCCAAAAGCTTGTGCCATTACCCAGTAGGCTACATATACAGTGCATTCGGAAAAGTATTCAGAACCCTTGACTTTTTCCACATTGATTTAGAATAAGGCTGTAAAGTAACAATCTACACACAATACCCCATAATAACAAAGCAGAAAAATTAAAAATAAATAAGTATTCAGACCCTTTACTCAGTACTTTGTCGAAGCAGCTTTGGCAGCAATTACAGCCTTGAGTCTTGTGTATGAAGCTATAAGCTTGGCAGACCTGTATTTGGGTCTGAATACATTCCAAATGCACTGTATGATATAGGCTACTGCACATTATGTACGACAGAAAAACATAAAATCCCATAGATGATGCTAGCTACAGTATATGTTATCTTGGGAAAATAAATGAAACTAGCTCCAGTAGGCAAATATTTGAGTGTGAACTGTATTACTGTACTGTATTATACGGACTGGATTTAAACACATCGTTCAAACAATGACAAAGCAGGGAGAGAAAATGTGATTCTGGTGCAGCACGTGGCCAAGAAAGTCTAGGTTAGCAAATTCGATTATAAATTTTGAAATCTAAATTGGTGTTATTTGTATAATTAGTAGGCTGACGTGTATATAGGCCTACCTTTCATAATATTTCCCGAAATGTTATTAGCCTACCTCTTTCTCTCTCTATTGTTCCTTCATTCCTCGATTGCTGTCAACAGTTAAATGTTATTTCATTTAACTAGGCAAGTCAGTTAAGAACAAATTCTTATTTACAATGACGGCCTACCAAAAGGCCTTCTGCAGGGACGGGGCTGGGATAAAGATTATATATATATATACACATACATACACACACACAGTTGAAGTCGGAAGTTTACATCCACTTAGGTTGGAGTCATTAAAACTTGTTTTTCAACCACTCCACAAATTTCTTGTTAACAAACCAGTTTTGGCAAGTCGGTTAGGACATCTACTTTGTGCATGACAAGTAATTTTTCCAACAATTGTTTACAGACAGATTATTTCACTTATAATTCACTGCATCACAATTCCAGTGGGTCAGAAGTTTACATAGTCAACTTAATGTGCCTTTAAACAGCTTGGAAAATTCCAGAAAATGATGTCATGGCTTTAGAATCTTCTGATAAGCTAATTGACATCATTTGAGTCAATTGGAGATGTACCTGTGGATGTATTTTGACATCATGGGAAAATCAAAAGAAATCAGCCAAGATCTCAGAAAAAAATTGTAGACCACAAGTCTGGTTCATCCTTGGGAGCAATTTCCAAATGCCTGAAGGTACCACGTTCATCTGAACAAACAATAGTACGCAAGTATAAACACCATGGGACCACACAGCCGTCATACCGCTACGGAAGGAGACGCATTCTGTCTCCTAGAGATTAACGTATTTTGGTGCGAAAAGTGCAAATCAATCCCAGAACAACAGCAAAGGACCTTGTGAAAATGCTGGAGGAAACAGGTACAAAAGTATCTATATCCACAGTAAAACGAGTCCTATATCGACATAACCTGAAAGGCCGCTCAGCAAGGAAGAAGCCACTGCTTCAAAACCGCCATAAAAAAGCCAGACTACGCTTTGCAACTGTACATGGGGACAAAGATCGTACTTTTTGGAGAAATGTCCTCTGGTCTGATGAAACAAAAATAGAACTGTTTGGTCATAATGACCATCGTTATGTTTAGAGGAAAAAGGGGGAGGCTTGCAAGCCACAGAACACCGTTCCAACCATGAAGAATGGCGGTGGCAGCATCATGTTGTGGGGGTGCTTTGCTGCAGGAGGGACTGGTGCACTTCACACAATAGATGGCATCATGAGGTAGGAAATTTATGTGGATGTATTGAACATCTAAGACATCAGTCAGGAAGTTAAAGCTTGGTCGCAAATGGGTCTTCCAAATGGACAATGACCCCAAGCATACTTCCAAAGTTGTGGCAAAATGGCTTAAGGACAACAAAGTCAAGGAATTGGAGTGGCCATCACAAAGCCCTGACCTCAAATCTATAGAACATGTGTGGGCAGGACTGAAAAAGTGTGTGCGAGCAAGGAGGCCTACAAACCTGACTCAGTAACACCATCTCTGTCAGTAGGAATGGGCCAAAATTCACCCAACTTATTGTGGGAAGCTTGTGGAAGGCTACTCGAAACATTTGACCCAAGTTAAACAATTTAAAAGGCAATGCTATCAAATACTAATTGAGTCTATTTAAACTCCTGACCCACTTGGAATGTGAAGAAAGAAATAAGCTGAAATAAATAATTCTCTACTATTATTCTGACATTTCACATTCTTAAAATAAAGTGGTGATCCTAACTGACCAAAGACAGGGAATTTTACTAGGATTAAATGTCAGGAATAGTGAAAAACTGAGTTTAAATGTATTTGGCTAAGGTGTATGTAAACTTCCGACTTCAACTGTATGTACCTTTCCAAATCATGTCCAATCAATTGGATGTACCACAGGTGGACTCCAATCAGGTTGTAGAAACATCTCAAGGATGATCAATGGAAACAGGATGCACCTGAGCTCAATTTCGAGTCTCATAGCAAAGGGTCTGAATAATCATGTAAATAAGCTATTTCAGTTTTTTTATTTTTAACAAATTTGCAAACATTTCTAAAAAACAGTTGTTGCTTTCTCATTAGTGTGTAATCCTATTTAGAATAAAGCTGTAATGTAACAAAGTGTGGAAAAAGGGAAGGGGTCTAGGGCTATATGTCAAACTAGAACCGGATAATCTCATTTCAATGGAGTTGATGTCACGCCTGCTCCCGCTCCCCCTCCCTGGAGCTCGAAGGAGACAGGCTCCCCAACATTACGCTCTCCTGCCACCATCAGTACGCACACCTGTCTTCCCCCGTCATGCGCATCAGCGATTATTGGAATAGCGGTCTGTTCCCAAGCTCTGTTCCCTGCTTCAGGATTAATGTTTGTTTGTTTTTGCATACCCGGTTCTATTGCTGTCCCTGTCCTGTTTGATGTCTGTTCCATATTAGATGTTCGACTCCCCATTCCTGCTTTCTTCTACACCGTCGGTACTTACAGTTGATGGAGAGAGAGAGAGAGAAAGACTGCTTGCGCATGCACTCGTTTAAAGCAACGATTTTCGAGTGATAGGCTGTTTTAAAACTCTCCAGCTGCAATATGTAACGATGTACGCTGAAAGTCGGGAAGCAAGTTCAGGGAGTGAATACATTTAATTAATTAACAAAACAAGAAACACAAAACAGCAACAATGACGACTGGGGAAGAAACCAAAGGGAGTGACATATAAAGGGCAGGTAATAAAGGAGGTGATGGAGTCCAGGTGTGTCATTATGCGTGTAACGCTGGTGACAGGTGTGCACCCTAACGAGCAGCCTGGTGTCCTAGAGGCCAGAAGGAGCACAAATGACACAAAATAAAAATTACAATTATAAAATGTGACCCCGAAAGCCAGATGGAGATGGGTAAATTAGACGGGCATTCTGTCTTTATATTACTGTAGCATAGACTATGCTGTAGCAAATGCAGGCCTAGCTATCACAAGAAAAAAAGTTACGATGATGAGATGACAGTATAGGTCTACATACATTGTGAACTGTGCTCAATACTGAGATGGGCTGTCTGTACCCACCCTGAGCATTGAAGATTCTTCACGCAGAGGCCATAGAGAAGTCAGATTTAAACATGCATATAATTTAACAGTTCCATTTCACACCATGCTGTTCATATAAGTAATTTATTATAATTTACCAGTTTCTCTCAGTTATTTATCCTTGGAAAATAGAGTGGTTTTGGGTGGTAAATCCCAGTAAAACTCAGTAACCAGGTTAAACTCTAATGCTTACCAAATAAAAATGTACTAAATTGCCCAGTCGGGCACATCATTGCACACAAGTTAAGCTATGAAATACACTGAGTCTACAAAACATTAAGAACACCTGCTCTTTCCATGACAGACTGACCAGGTGAATGCCATGATAGACTTGTTGATGTTACTTGTTAAATCCACTTCAATCAGTGTAGATGAAGGGGAGGGGATAGGTTAAAATATAAGCCTTGAGACAATTGAGACATGAATTGTGTATGTGTGCCATTCAGAGGGTAAATGGTTAAGACAAAATATTTAAGTGTCTTTGAACGGGGTATGGTAGTAGGTCCCAGGTGCACCGGTTTGTGTCAATAACTGCAACACTGCTGTTTTTCTTTTTTTTTTTACACCCGTGTGTATCAAGAATGGTCCACCACACAAAGACATCCAGTCAACTTGACAACTGTGGGAAGCATTGGAGTCAACATGGGCCAGCATCCCTGTGGAACGCTTTCAACACCTTGTGGAGTCCATGCCCTGACGAAGTGAGGCGGTTCTGAGGGCAAAAGGGGGTTGGGGGGTGCAACTTAATATTAGGAAGGTGTTTTTAATGTTTTGTATGCTCAGTGTATATTCAACAAATTAGAAGTAGAAAAATAGAACTCAAATGATTAAACATGAAATGACTTCAATATGATTGCAAAAGGCCTATAGCCTACTGTTTATTTTAATGCGGTCATCTCTGTTTTCATTTGAAGCATCTTTTTATATGTTGCTTGTATCAATTGCAAAGACATTGGCAACTTTGTATTTCTAGTCAACTTTGGTCTGAAGTTATCGGCAGTCACAGGGAAACAGATAGACCATGTGAATCTATGTTCAACAGAGATCTGTGTATAAAGTGACACAGGAGGGCAAAAAAGGAACTAACGATGCACTTAGCTGTTCTACGATTGGCCTGAGGCATCTTTATATTACGAGCATTTTCAAGTGCAACGTTAATAACGATGATTTTGGGAAACAGCTTGGAGATATTAATGATGCTCTTACGAAGGTTCTACTGTTGAACTTAGCCTTAAGATGCTTTTGGGAAATGGGCCCTGGACAGTATTGCCCCATAGATTATCTGTCATGAGTAAAACAATGCAATACTACACATCTTTCTGCCCAAAATCTTTCTTCACCACCCCTGAAATATTAAAAAATATAATTATACCTTCTATAAAGAACTTAAGTCTCCCTCTGTCCCAAGTATGATTTCTTCAGATTGTAAACAATCTCATAAACAGTAATCATGCTTTTCTTTCTGTCTAGACTCTGAATACCAGGTCTGGATACATGTTACAGTCCATTCCAAGCACAGCTCGGTCAATATTCTCCATGGCCCTGAGGTGAGATGGCAGTCATAACTGAAGAGAATATTAGTCCAAGGACAGATATTATGGAAGCTCCAGAACTTCCGACAGGAAACGGAGGTGACCTAATATTAGATGTCTTTCTCTCTTTACTTTGCAGCTAAAGTAGATAATTAGAGAACAAGAATCCCCAGGACTCGGTCTGAATATGGAGCAGCCTTCTGGGCTCCACCACCACCTAAAATGCATCTACAGTCAACTCCTGGTATATAGAATGGCTCGAGACTGTTGTGAATATGTGGATTAAACCAATGAATGCAAGTAGGAGAGACTAGTGAAAATAATGTATGGTAGGCCTATAATCCTTTTAACACTGCTTAGCCAATCCAATGTGTAGTATTGTGCTGGCCGTTTGTATCCACGTTAGTTGCTAGAACTATGCTGGATTGGACAATGTAAAAAGAAAATATCAGAGCCAGTATGTGTGGGTCAGCATGACAGTGGAAATAGGGTATTTTTGTATTGGACTGGTGAACTGCACTGCAGTCTGCCCTTGTCAGAAATTAACTGTAATTATGTGGTAAGAGATGCTTACAATTGGCTAATTAGGCCTATAGCTGATATAAAAAGCTTTAATGTATCTACTAGTATGGGATGTGTTGGGTAAAAAAGGGCGTACAAGCGAATACATGGACTGAAATGTGCAATGTGTTATGCCTGCTCATCATTTGAGAGATGAACCTTATAATTGTGCCCCTCACTTTATTTCCTGCAGGGTAGGTCTATTTAACTTTGTGTCCTCCCTATGCCTACTTGGTCCACGTCTACCTTAAATTAATGTATCGATTTATTTTACTCCCAGTCACAGCACCTTTAAATCATGGGCGTCTTTTTTTAAAACAGACATCAAGACATCCATATCATTAATAACATAAACTATTGATGCGCAAACGTCCAATCTAAAAGAATGAGCAAATTCATCATTTGTTTTTACATAATTTACAAATCCCTCTTTGTCTCGTCGGTTAGATTAATAACAATTCTCGAGTACCGGGTTGGGATATTTTTCACATCTACCTAAAATACGAATATTTAGACTACGGAATGAAAACTAAAGCTTGTCCAAAGTTCCGACATATTTTACACCTTTGGTAGCCTACTTTCCCTACTTTTTCGCTTTCCATTGTTCACACACGCCCTTGTCATTCTCCTTTGAGACAGAGATAAAGCTGTCCTTACCGTCGAAGTCCTTGGAACGAGGATGGCCATGACATCCGCGATTTCTTCAAACAGGGTCGGTGCCCGGTGTCCACTGCATAAGTTCGGTCCATGGTTTTAGGGCTGAGGTATTTCTCGGTGTCCGAAAATCCTCTTCTCACCCGGTTGTTCGTCCGTACTCCGAGCGCGTGGTGGAGCGGAGAGAGCACTGCTTGGTTCTGTTGCCTCCACAAATGTTTAGGCGCATTCGCGTTTCCACCAGTGCAGCTACTGCTGACGCCGAAGCTACCACTGCCAGAGACGAGGGATGCTGTCACATTCCCGCCGGTGGTATCCATCCTAGCTTGCCAAGGTTTTTATTAGACTCGCAGTCTGGATTAAAACATGCAAAGTGAAGCCTCGGGACTTTTTCGGCGCCTTGTCTCGGGGCTGTTGCTGCCAAGATGTTTTCTAAAACTTTGTTCTGCTGGAGACCTAAATTAATTCTACATTTGTTACTTTCAACACAGGTTTTCGGTTAGTTTGAAAAGTTACTTGAAATCTGCAGATCCAGGCACTTCTTTGAATTACCTTTAACAGGACAGAGCTAACTGAAGTAACGCAATTAAATAATGTGCATTGCCTCATTCTCCAAAATACAGTAGTAGACTATCCAACAAAACATCCATTTGGTGACTAGTCTACTTTGTCATCTTAATACGCCACCACACACTCCAAACACTATTGCCATCTATAGGCCTACTGTGCTAAGACTTGTTTTTTAATTAACATTTAATTTTGTGTTATTATAACGTCCCGTCCAATGTTACTCTCTCCCTGTCGCTCAAATAAGAACCTGGCTGTAGTCGAATTCCAAGTGCTCCACTGTCTATGCGTACACGCCTATTTCAGCAAGGTTCTGGTGACGATTCCTTATCCGTGCTCCCCAATAGGCTTACGTGGTACGTGGATAAACTACCTTGAGCCTAAATTAAAATCCACGAATGACCTTTAATATGTTTCCGAAATAATTTGTTCCAAAAGCCGGCTGTCATAACTTTACGCACTCAATGCATGAAAACATCCATGCAGTAGGCGGCCGAAACAACCACATTTCACTGTTCATCCCCCATATGCAGTCCTTGTTAACAATGGAATAGGAAAGCTGTCACAGCATACATAAAACATGAGACCTTAGCCACCTCCCTTTGACCACAACACAAATGCAGTCCAGAGGGATAGGTAATGTTATGGCTAAAGTGGGAATCAATCCACATTTTGCTTCTCTGATCCTTGTTAATTGAATCAAGGTATGGAAGTATCATAATATAATAAAGTAAGATTAGAATGTGAAAAAAGTGTTCACTCGTTGATCCTTGTTCATGGAATCAAAATCATGACCACAACAAGAGTGTCTAAATGTGTCTTCTATATGTATTGTTTAAAATAATATATTGCTACGTATGCATTGCAGTTTTGGGGGGAGGATACCCTAAATGCAACTAATAGAATGCTACATTCAATAGATTTCTCTAGTAATAAGATAAAATATTATTTTATTCTTCACTTATTTTAAATGCAGACAGTACAAACAAAATGTATTCAAACTTAGATGAGGATTATGTAATTTCCCACCAAAACAAGTAAACACTAATACAGATGGTTAATGCCATCTACTTTATCTTTTTAAATATGGTTGTATTTTTTAGGGCAGACAAATGAAATTTGTTTCATTCAGTTTCACATTTGAGGTGTGTCCAGTGTCATTCCTCCACACGGAGTGGATGGGACCTAGATTGTGATTCGGACTCGTCTCCAGAGAGGAGAAAGCATGACCATCCAGCTCCTTCTATCACTACAGGCCGTTCGCCACCATGAAAGTGCTTTAGGCACATTTTCAATTTTCCATTTCTTTGTTCTTTATTTCCTTTAAACCCAAGAGAGGACTTTTGGTCAAATCGCAGTGTGTTCTTCTTCCTTCTCTCCCACTGCTTGGTTCGAGCCCACTACATTGCAAACTAACTGGCCGGGGACTTCAATTTCTTCAATGCCAGGAGCATGAATGCAATCTCCTCAGAAATAGGCTCTTGACAGAGCAGTGGTTGCTTGTCTGGGGGCTGTTGCTGCCAAGATGTTTTCTAAAACATCTTGCACACATTGTTGTTGAGGAGAGGGGTATGACAGTGGGCCAAAGAGAAAAGAACACTCCCCTACTCCCCATACAGTGCCTTCAGGAAGTATTCACACATCTTTTTCCACTTTTTGTTGTGTTACAAAGTGGGATTGAAATGAATATAAATGTAATAAAACAGCGCTTTATTATGGACAGACTTCTCACCATCCTAGTTACTGTTGTGTCTACAGTTGAAGTCGGAAGTTTACATACATTTAGGTTGGAGTCATTAAAACTAGTTTTTCAACCACTCCACACATTTCTTGTTGTCCTAACCGACTTGCCAAAACTGGTTTGTTATCTACTTTGTGCATGACACAAGTCATTTTTCCAACAATTGTTTACAGATTATTTCACTTACAATTCACTGTATCACAATTCCAGTGGGTCAGAAGATTACATACACTAAATTGACTGTGCCTTTAAACAGCTTGGAAAATTCCAGAAATTATGTAATGGTTTAGAATCTTCTGATAGGCTAATTGACATAATTTGAGTCAATTGGAGGTGTACCTGTGGATGTATTTTAAGGCCTACCTTCACACTCAGTGCCTCTTTGCTTGACATGGGAAAATCAAAATAAATCAGCCAAGACCTCAGATTGTAGACCTTCACAAGTCTGGTTCATCCTTGGGAGCAATTTCCAAATGCCTGAATGTACCACGTTCATCTGTACAAACAATAGTAAGCAAGTATAAACACCATGGGACCACTCAGCTGTCATACCGCTCAGGAAGGAGACGCGTTCTGTCTCCTAGAGAATAACGTATTTTGGTGCACAAGTGCATATAAATTCCAAAACAGCAAAGGACCTTTTGAAGATGCTGGAGGAAACCGGTACAAAAGTATTTATATCCACAGTAAAACGAGTCCTATATCGACATAACCTGAAAGGCCACTCAGCAAGGAAGAAGCCACTGCTCCAAAACCACCATAAAAAAAGGCAGACTACGCTTTGCTACTGCACATGGGGACAAAGATCGTACTTTTGGAGAAATATCCTCTGGTCTGATGAAACAAAAATAGAACTGTTTGGCCATAATGACCATCGTTATGTTTGGAGGAAAAAGGGGGAAGCTTGCAAGCCGAAGAACACCATCCCAACAGTGAAGCACAGGGGTGGCAGCATCATGTTGTCAGCGTGATTTGCTGCAAAAAGGACTGGTACACTTCATAAAATAGATGGCATCATGAGGTAGAAAAATGACATCAGTCAGAAAAGTTCAAACTTGGTCGCAAATGGGTCTTCCAAATGGACAATGACCCCAAGCATACTTCCAAAGTTGTGGAAAAATGGCTTAAGGACAACAAAGTCAAGAAATTGGATTGGCCATCACAAAGCCCTGATCTCAATCCAATAGAACATTAGTGGGCAGGACCAAAAAAGCGTGTGCGAGCAAGGAGGCCTACAAGTTCGATTCCGGAGAGGGAGCCTGAGAAACGGCTACCACATCCAAGGAAGGCAGCAGCCTGACTCAGTTACACCAGCTCTGTCAGGAGGAATGGGCCAAAGTTCACCCAACTTATTGTGGGAAGCTTGTGGAAGGCTACCCAAAACGTTTGACCCAAGTAAAACAATTTAAAGGCAATGCTATCAAATACTAATTGAGAGTATGGAAACATCTGACTCACTGGGAATGTGATGAAAGAAATAAAAGCTGAAATAAATAATTCTCTCTACTATTATTCTGACATTTCACATTCTTAAAATAAATTGGTGATCCTAACTGACCTAAGACAGGGAATCTTTACTCTGATTATATGTCAGGAATTGTGAAAAACTGTAGCCTAGTGGTTAGAGCGTTGGACTAGTAACCAAAAGGTTGCAAGTTCAAATCCCTGAGCTGACAAGGTACAAATCTTTTGTTCTGCCCCTGAACAGGCACTGTTCCTAGGCTGTCATTGAAAATAAGAATTTGTTGATTAAAATATATATATATTTTTAAATGTATTTGGCTAAGGTGTATATAAACTTCTGACTTCAACTGTATGTGTTGGGTACAGAGATGGGATAGTTAAAAAATAATGTTAAACACTCTTATTGCACACAGAGGGCGTCAATGCAATTCATGTGACTTGTTAAGCACAGTTGTACTCCTGAACTTATTTAGGCTTGCCATAACAAAAGGGTTGAATACTTATTCACTCAAGACATTTTAGTTTTTCATTTTAATACATTTGTAAACATTTCGAGACACATAGTTCCACTTTAACGTTATGGGGTATTGTGTGTAGATCAGTGACAGAAAATCTCAATTTAATAAATTTTTAATTCAGGCTGTATCATAACAAAATGTGGAAAAAGTCAAGGTGTGTGAATACTTTCTGAAGGCACTATAAAAAGTGTTTGATCTGACTCCATCTGTCCCAATCTTGTCTATCCATCTCCCCTGAAGTGACCGGTTCCTTCCTCCACTTCTTTTTATTTTTCCAGTCCTGGTATGGTAGGCTAGCTGTAACCTATCCCAGTTCAGAAACTTCACTCTTTCATTGTTCAAATGACCCTTAACTTGAACTTTGAAGCAGTAAGTTGTCTGCCTTCCAGTTTTCTTCATCAACCCTGATGATCTTTATTTTATTTAACCTTTATTTAATCAGGAAGGGCTCATTGAGATTTAAAATCTATTTTTCAAGAGCGTCCTGGCCAAGATAGGCAGCACCAAGTCATTACAAAAATTACAGACAAACAACATGAAAAACAAGTAATCTAGTAAAAACCATAGAATTCACAAGAGTATTTTCTTTATTTTTTATTTCACCTTTATTTAACCAGGTAGGCTAGTTGAGAACAAGTTCTCATTTACAACTGCGACCTGGCCAAGATAAAGCATAGCAGTGTGAACGGACAACACAGAGTTACACATGGAGTAAACAATTAACAAGTCAATAACACAGTAGAAAAAAAAAGAGTCTATATACATTGTGTGCAAAAGGCATGAGGAGGTAGGCAAATAATTACAATTTTGCAGATTAACACTGCAAAAAATCAAAAACAGCAAATAAAAAACATTGACAGGCCAGGAAATCAGTCTCAAGATCATTCATCGGTGATTTAAAAATATCAAAATCGGGACAAGTTCTTCCAGTTTAAAACTATTTTGTAAGGCGTTCCAAGATGATGGCGCAGAGTACATAAAAGCCCTTTTACTATAAATGAACCAAGCCTTAAACTGAGCTAAGACGTTGTACAGTATGGTCTTTGTTTGAATTCTCAATCATTTTCTCCCATGCTGTCCATAGTGAAGTGTATAGAAGGCATAGCAATTAATAATTATATTACAAAGGGCTTGTGCCTTACTTACCTATATTAATCAATTCTTGAAAAAATGTATGATGACATCACAACATAATCCAATCTTTTAAAAAAAATATCACAGCTGTGCTAAAATCCCCATAAGACACACCCTTGGTGTCCTATTGTTTTATTATTGGATTGTAGCCAGCAGTCTTATTGATGATCAAGCCAAGGGCATTGAATCAACCAAGTGGGGTTTGAGGAAACAGCATTGATATCATTGTCATGAATAGAATCCATAGGATATTGAAATAGACTATAGGATGACATCTCTTTCCTGTATTTGTGTTCTTACAGGTCTACCCTACTTCCTTAAAAGTTACAGAATAGCTGCTTTAGAAAATAAAAATAATACTGCTGCATGCCCACATGAAAAAAATACTAAAGTATACTATGTTATAAAAGCTGTAGTATTCACTGTAGTATGCTGTAGTTTATGGTAGTATTTACAGGGTATAAACACTAGTAAAAGAAAACTGTAGTACATACTATAGTAATTAAAGTAGTGTTTTTGCACTGTAGGATACTCAGCAAGGAAGAAGCCACTATTTACTATAGTGTTTTTGCAGACATTATTGTAGTGTTTTCTATAGTGTTTTTGTTTTATTATCTCTGTCATAGAAGTGGAGGCTTTGTCCTTCAGGAAACCTACTAGAGAAATATTAAAATAATTTTCCATAATCTATCTATCTATCGGTCGGTGGGTAGGACTGAGGTCTGAACGGATAGTTCAGAGTTTCTGCACTCTTCTATAACCTGTACGGAACACAATACCCATTCTCACTTATGGGTGGAACAAATTGCGATATGGGGGAGGGGAATGAGAGGGTATATGCAAATGAAATACTGTAGTATTTACTATAGTTTAAAATGTGTTGTGTTTCTGTGGACTGTAGTGTTTTTCCAGACATTACTGTAGTATTTAGTTCTGTGTTTTTTTGTTGTTGTGGATAACAATGTTGTTTTTACTATAGTATTCTACAGTATACCACAACATTATATAGTATCTATCTGTATGAATGCATTTTGACATGCTGGAACATTGGTACAAACAACATCATTGTCTTCAGCAGAGGAAGAAAGTGACATGACAGGCGCTGGTTCGGATGGAGAACCATTGTGTCAAGCCATTGGACGGTGTAATGTATGTACGTAGCTTGTTGTTGATGAAGAAGACACTGCTCTCCAATGCAAATCTTCATGATCAGTGGAGTGAGGCGTTCTAAATCCCAGGGACACTGTCCATTCTATGAATTCTAATTACATGGTCCTACATCTTCTCTTTGTCTCATATTACAAACACATTGCCTGGCCACAGAGCACCTGCCAAACTTGATGTGTTCTCAGATGCACTGGGGATTACTTTCATCTGCAGGAGCTGGGGGGGTGTCTTCTTTGTTGATATTCTTTTGGCTGTACTTTAGGTTTGAGTTAGTTTTTTCCCCTTACTTACTCATCCTCATCACCTATGGGATATAAGGCTACAATGAGCTACTGTTTTTCCCCTTACTATTTGTGGTCCCTGAGAACTTTTCTCAGACATGGGCTACTTGTGAAAGCAAATCTCTCACCTTGTGAAGCTCTGGCAACTCTCAACTGACCTCATAGCAGATGGTACTGTAAAGTTGTGCACTGCAGAGGGCTTAGCTTCCCCAAACCTTTCTTAATACCCTGCTCTAACTTTGTTTAGACTGTTTGATAGTATGGTGGTGATGGCCGTGTGCTTTGAATCCCATACAATCCTGAGTGCGCCATCGTGCATACATTTTTTTTGTCCGCCTACACCAAACGCGATCACGACAAGCACTGAACCAATGACATTAATTTGGGGACAGGTCGAAAAGCATTAAACATGTATGGCAATTTAGCTAGTTAGCTTGCACTTGATAGCTAATTTGTTCTATTTAACTAGTTTGCTGTTGCTAGCTAATTTGTCCTGGGATATAAACATTAGGTTGTTATTTTACCTGAAATGCACAAGGTCCTCTACTCCGACAATTAATCCATACATAAAACGGCCAACCAAATCGTTTCTAGTCATCTCTCGTCCTTCCAGTCTTTTTCATCTTTGAACTTATATGGTGATCGGCATCTAAACTTTCATAGTATTACCACGACGACCAGCAAAACAGTTCGTCTTTCAATCACCCACATGGGTATAACCAATGAGGAGATGGCACGTGGGTACCTGCTTCTATAAACCAATGAGAAGATGGGAGATGCAGGACTTTCAGTGCAATCTGCATCAGAAATAGAAAGGAGTTCTATTTTAGCCCTTGGCATCGCAGACGCTCGTTGGCCGCACGAGCAGTGTGGGTGCAATAATTGAATAACATGGATTTCTAAATTTACTTTGTGACACTCGCACACGCGACGTGTCCGGTCTGGTTAGCATGTTAGCCTGTATTATGACAGTGTTCCCCAAGTGGTTTTCTTATAGGATCTAGGGAGGCTGTATATGACATACTGAACGTTTGTCATATTTTGGACTGGTGCCTCAAGGGGTTTTGGTTGAATGACTGCGCTCTACTACCTGTTGAAACCTCTGCTCCACCAAAGGGCCAAAATTAGCGTAAAAACACAATTCTGTGAAATTATGTTGATTTGCAAGATGGATACCATATGCTGCCTTGTTTGTTACTATAGAGTTGTTTTGTTTAGTTAAATCATTACTTTTCAGAAGAAATGGAGACAAGATATTTCCCAGATCTGTATGTTGAAATCAGTCAAATTACAATGCTAGAAATACACGGATGAGTCAGACTTCAGTAGACAAGTGAGTCAGGGTTCACTTCAATAAGTGCCAAATATACACAGAAAATGAAGGGCTACATTTGTATAATTGTAGCTCATCCAAAAAGAAAGCACTCTTTCCAGACTGCCTGACAGTCTAAACATCCCTTATGGTAATTTAATTTGCACAAAACTAGCAAGTCAACACACACACACACACCTCACCTGCTGGTGTCGGCTGAGGTGATGGCGATAAGTGGAGGGGTGCGTAGGGGCAGTGTGGTCGGTCGCGGTGGGACTGTGATAGTGTCTGGTTCAGGTTTGTGGTTGCAGTAGTACTGCTCAGCCTGCCTGAAGGCCAGAGGAGGCAGCTGGACAGTGCGACATGACAGCCTCCGGACCAGGAAGGGCTCCATACAGGACATTGGCCCCGACTCTGGAGAGTCTGACGAATCATCTGACACCTGGGACAGAGGAGAGCAGAGACAGACAGTCAGGGTGGAGATATACCTGAGAGGGATGAGGCAGACAGGATGGGGATATGCCTGAGAGAGAGGAGAGAAAGACAGGATGGAGATATGCCTGAGAGAGAGGAGAGAAAGACAGGATGGAGATATGCCTGAGAGAGAGGAGAGAAAGACAGGATGGAGGTATACCTGAGAGGAGAGACAGACAGGATGGAGATATACCTGAGAGAAAGGACAGACAGACAAAAGGACAGACAGACAGACAGACAGACAGACAGACAGACAGACAGACAGACAGGTGATATACCTGTGAAAGAAGAGAGGAGAGACAAACATACAGACATGTTGGAGATATACCTGAGAGAGAGAAGAGACACACATGATTGAGATATACCTGAGAGAGAGGAGACGATAGACAGATAGGATGATGATATACCTGAGAGAGAGGAGAGACAGACAGACAGGATGGTGATATACCTGAGAGAGAAGAGAGACATGATGGTGATATACCTGAGAGAGAAGAGGAGAGAGACATGATGGTGATATACTTGAGAGAGAGAAGAGAGGAGAGAGAGACAGACAGACAGACAGACAGGATGGTGATATACCTGAGAGAGAAGAGAGACAGGGTGGTGATATACCTGAGAGAGAAGAGAGGAGTTACAGATAGAATGGTGATATACCTGATACTGAGATAAATAAACAGACACCAAGAGGTACCTGAGGGGAGAAGAGGAGATATGCCATCTGAAAGATAGAGCTGGTCAGGAGGAGAGAGAGACAAGGAGAGGATAGATGCTCAGCAGATATGGATGCAGAGCAGGAGGAAATAACCCAATCCTGCATACATATGCTTGCAGACTATTACAATTATCAGCAGTTTCTTGATACACAGTGTGAAGTCGATGGAGGCTCTCAAATCATGGAGGCTCTCAATTCAAACTTTTGCACTAGTGCCATTATGTAAAGCTTTACCGATCAGGAGTGTCTTCAATTACCCAACCCTGTCCATAACAGAGAATAGAATGAATAGAATTAGACAGTGCTCTATTTGGTCCACACTAGTTCATGTCAGAGCTGACAGTACATATGGTTCTGATCCACAACATAGAATTAGGATTGAAGCCCATTCTTTGCACTAACCTGCACTGAATGTACAAAACATTAGGGACACCTTCCTAATATTGAGATACACCCCTTTTATGTTTTGTACACTCTGTGTACATGTCTAGTCATACACTAGTCATACTAGTGTGGCATATAGCCATGCAACACTAGTATGAATATAGCTTACACAACAACTTTTGATATACTTCTATGGAACCTCCTCTGGGAATGGTTTTCAAAGTGCTACTAAAGCAGCATTTTGTGTCTTTAAAGGGTATCATAGCTGATGGAAACTAAATCAGCTGCATGTTTCGTCAGTGTATCAAGTAGAATGTGTGTTTGTGCGTGAGTGAGTGAGTGAGCGAGTGAGTGAGTGAGTGAGTGAGTGAGTGAGTGAGTGAGTGAGTGAGTGAGTGAGGGAGGGAGTGTGTGTGTGTACCTATATGAGCCAGGTCCACTCACAAATATACTGTATACACACACAGTTGGAGACTGGTGAGACAGCATGATGAAAAAGTCTGTGCCATTAATCTTCTGGCTAACCATGAGTCGTTTTCATTGGTTCTGCATGATTAACAAGACTTTCCCATTAAGTAAGGGTCAACCATTAACATATTCAGCCCACATAGCTAATTTACAGGTCATTCTTCCACATTACACCGATTAACCACTGAGACCAGCTGGACCCTCCAAATTGACCAGCTTGGCCATGTGGATAATGAAAATTAAAACAACATCTTGGAAAATAAGTTTTCGTTATACATAGAGCTTGATGACCTTTCATCAACTTCAATAACTCCACCAGTGGAGGCTGCTGAGGGGAGGTTGGCGAATGGAAAGGCATCAAACACATGGAAACCATGGTTGATGTATTTGATACAATTCCAAAAATTCCGCTCCAGCCATTACCACGAGTCCGTCCTCCCCAATTAAGATGCCACTAACATCCTGTGACCTCCACGTATAACTGTTGTTTTATATAGAATAATGGGAGGGGAGTAGAAGGTGCCACCAAATAAGAGCATTACGCAGCTCGTTAACAATTAAAAACTGTTTTTATTAGCCATTTCAGGTTGAATCATCAAATATGATGTAGATATAAGGGGAAGGTTTGGAGGAGCAAGAGTGTTACCTGAATGTTTTTACCCTGGATGTTTTTCCCATCATACTTAATAAGTGTTTGACTCCAAAAAAATAACCACTTTGTCCAAGGCTTTTCAGCCTTTCAGCATTTCAGCTCAAGCAGCCTTATTGTTGGGGGTGCTAAAAATGGAGTGAGATTTCCTGCTATGTTTTCCTTCCCTCCCGGTGTGCTTTGATTTGTAATGTGTGTGTGTGTGTGCGTTTCTTTGATTTTCAGTGTGTGAAACTGTGTTGTTTAATGGTGTGAGTAGCCTTGGCCCGAGGCAGTCTGCTGCAAAAACAAGCTATTCATCCAGCCCACCCCCATGAATTATACAGGTGGTTAGCTACTGTAGGTGTACTGCCTGACTCCTAAACTGATGTTGAACACTCTATTTACAGAGATTCTCCAAACACAAACACTTTGCTGAGTTTGAACAAAGCATAGATGGTACATTGAGTTTTCCATTACCTATGACTAAAAGGGGACACAATAAATGTGCCACTCATTGGGTCATTCTTGAAAGATGGAAAGTTTTGATGCCTAACTAAAATAAGAAGATCAAATGTTTTTGGAAAAATGTATTTTAGTTAAGCTGGGGGATAGATTATGGAAATCTCTAGACTTCAATAAAACATTGTCACAGGGAAGCTCACCCTGTCATTCTCAGCCTATTAAAGTCCAACCCAACCTGCATCATCATGTCAATCCTCATTCAACAAATCCACAGCCTTCATTCCTCTATAATTGCTTGTACCTGTGGGTAGGCAGGCAGTGAAATTGACAGCACATTACAGTGGGAGAGGGAGGATAATGTCATTACAGTACATTACTGCCCTCATTCCTGGTCTCCCCAGGTCTAGGTGTCTGGGCTTGATTATAGTGCATTCAGAAAGTATTCAGATCCCTTGACATTTTGTTAAGTTACAGCCTTACTCTAAAATGGATCAAATAAAAAAAATGTCCCCATTATTACAAAGCGAAAATAGGTTTATTGACATTTTTGCAAATGTAAAACAACTAAAAAACAGAAATACCTTAATTACATAAGTATTCAGACCTCTTCCTGTAAGATTCAAAATTGAGCTCAGGTGCATACTGTTTCTATTGATCATCATTGAGATGTTTCTACAACTTGATTGGAGTCCACCTGTGGTAAATTCTAATGATTCAACATGATTTTGAAAGGCACACAACCTGTCTATATAAGGTGTCACAGTTGATGGTGCATGTCAGGGCAAAAACCAAGGCATGAGGTCAAAGGAATTGTCCATAAAGCTCTGAGACAGGATTGTGTCGAGGCACAGATCTGGGGAAGGGTAGCAAAACGTGTGCAGCATTGAAGGTCCCCAAGAACACAGTGGCCTCCATCATTCATAAAAGGCAGAAGTTTGGAACCACCAAGACTCTTCCTAGAGCTGTCCACCTGGCCAAAATGAGCAATCGGGGGAGAAGGGCCTTGGTCAGGGAGGTGACCAAGAACACGATGGTCACTCTGACAGAGCTCCAGAGTTCCTCTGAGGAGATGGGAGAACCTTCCAGAAGGAAAAGCATTTCTGCAGCACTCCACCAATCAGGCATTTAGGGTTGAGTGGCCAGACGGAAGCCACTACACAGTAAAAGGCACATGACAGTCCGCTTGGACTTTGCCAAACGGCACCTAAAGGACTCTCAGACCAGAAGAAACAAGATTCTCTGGTCTGATGAAACCAAGATTGAACTCTTTGGTCTGAATGCCAAGCGTCACGTCGGGAGGAAACTTGGCACCATCCCTACAGTGAAGCATGATGATGGTTGGAGCATCTGAGATCATGGTGGGAGGACTGAGAGACTAGTCAGGATCGTGGGAAAGAGGAATGGAAAAAGTACATAGAGATCCTTGATGAAAACCTGCTCCAGAGTGCTCAGGACCTCAGACTTGGGCGAAGGTTCACCTTCCAACAGGACAATGCCCCTAAGCACACAGCCAAAATAACACAGTAGTGGCTTCAGGACAAGTTACCTTAACAAAATAAACAAATCAGAACTACAGACCCCAAATAGTAGCATTTTCTATTTGACAGTGTTCCGGTACAATATTTGCCAACTCCGAGACAGACATGTAAATTTAAAAAAAAAGAATACAGCCTTGAAGACTGTATAGAGAACAATATATATTTTATTTTGCACAGAATTGTCATTCCCTCCTCTGCTGCCTGGATTATAGCCCTCATAGCTGGAGAGTCTTGGTTCTCACTGCTCTGAAACATATAAGGAGATATTGATCTCCCCGGGGAGGCAGAGAGGGACAGAAGGAGGGAGGAGGGGGACAAGTGTGAGAGAAACTGACTGAAAGAGGGAAAAAAGAGAGAGAGAAAGGTGCAAGATAGCAGGAGAAAGAAAGACAACGTGACAGGAGAGTGAAGGGGAGAGAGACAGGAGAGAGAGAGAGATACAAATACAAATTCCATCTAGACACCGTTGCCCACTGCACACAAAAACGAAACATACCCCGGCCTAAACATCATCGCCACAGCTAACTTCCACAAAGCTGTGAACGATCTGAGAGACAAGGCAAGAAGGGCCTTCTACGCCATCAAAAGGAACATAAAATTCGACATACCAATTAGGATCTGGCTAAAAGTACTTGAATCAGTCAAAGAACCCATTACCCTTCATGATTGTGAGGTCTGGGGTCTGCTCACCAACCATGAATTCACAAAGTGGGACAAACTCAAATTGAGAATTCTGCAAAAATAGCCACCGTGTACAACGTCAAACTCAAAATAATGCATGCAGAGCAGAATTAGGCCGATACCTGCTAATGATAAAAATCCAGAAAAGAGACGCTCAATTCTACAACCACCTAAAAAGAAGCGATTACCAAACCTTCCATAACAAAGCCATCACCTACAGAGAGATTAACCTAGAGAAGAGCCCTAAGCAAGCTGGTCCTGGGGCCCTGCTCACAAACACAAACAGACCCCACAGAGCTCCAGGACAGCAACACAATTAGATCCAACCAAATCATGAGAAAACAAAAAGATAATTACTTGACACATTGGAAAGATTAACAAAAAAACAGAGCTAACTAGAATTCTATTTGGCCCTAAACAGACAGCACACAGTGGCAGAACACCTGAGAACTGTGACTGGCCCAAAATTAAAGAAAGCTTTGATTATGTACAGACTCAGTGAACATAGCCTTGCTTTTGAGAGAGGTCACCGTAGACAGACCTGTCTCTCAAGAGAAGACAGGCTATGTGCACACTTCCCACTAAACGAGCTGGAAACTGAGCTGCACTTCCTAACCTCCTGTCAAATGTATGACCATATTAGAGACACATATTTCCCTAAGATTATACAGACCCACAAAGAATTTTAAAACAAATCCAAATCCAAATCCCATATCTACTGGGTGAAATACCGCAGTGTGCAATCACAGCAGCCAGATTTGTGACCTGTTGCCACTAGAAAAGGGCAACCAGTCAAGAACAAACACCATTGTAAATACAACCCATATTTATGTTTATTTATTTTCCCTTTTGTAGTTTAACTATTTGCACATCGTTACAACACTGTATATAGCCATAATATAACATTTGAAACATTTGTGAGTGTAAGGTTTACTGTACATGTTTTATTGTTTATTTAACTTTAGTTTATTATCTATTATTTTTATTATCTATCTCACTTGCTTTGGCAATGTTAACATGTTTCCCATGCCAATACAGCCCTTTGAATGTAATTTAATTGAGAGAGAGAAAGAAAGAAAGAGATAGTTAGAGAGACATGAGAGGGAGAGCGAGAGCAATGTAAACATGTTTCCCATGCCAATAAAGCCCCTTGAATTGATTTTAAAAAATGAGAGAGAGAGAGAGAGATCAACACAACTAAACAGCCTTAGAACAGTTGAACAATATCACCAGCTGATTTTCACAAGGACTAATCTTATTCCTTGTTACATAGGCCGGGGCAGCCCAGAGACTTGCAGACACAACACAAAGGTTACCCGAAATAACTTTTTGTATCTAAATGCCATCATTATCAAGTATGATGTTTTACTCATGTGAACGGGATTTTTGGGACCAGTTTGGCATTTATAATAAATCAGAGTTATTAAAGATAATTTCCTGAGTTGCTATTTGCAATATTTACTAAACCCGTGGGTCATTTATTACAGTGTGGATGGTTAATTCCTCAATCCAAATTTGACATGGACAACTCTTAGAGTTTAGTTACCTTAACAAAATAAACAAATCAGAACTACAGACCCCAAATAGTAGCATTTTCTATTTGACAGTGTTCCGGTACAATATTTGCCAACTCCGAGACAGACATGTACATTTAAAAAAAAAAGAATACAGCCTTGAAGACTGTATAGAGAACAATATATATTTTATTTTGCACAGGATTGTCATTCCCTCCTCTGCTGCCTGGATTATAGCCCTCATAGCTGGAGAGTCTTGGTTCTCACTGCTCTGAAACATATAAGGAGATATGTCTTTTCGATTGAAAGAACATTGAAGCATAGCAGAGCCCTGATGAATGCTTATTGCTAAACTGTTTTAAGACATAACAAAGCATTACCATTCAACTTCAATTATCCTCCAAGAGTGGCTGAATACAGTACTTCTCACACATGTAGTTTGTTCCTCAATTCATGGCCCGTGGTTGGACTGCCAGGTATAGTGACAGTAGGCCAATATGTTTTCCTTGACTCTTCATTCCCACTATTCCCTCTTCTCTAGTAGATGTTTCCCCTCAACCTGAAGGGACTAAACTCTTTGCACTTTCAGACCCCATGCACTTCTTTCTTTCACTGTCAAAACGTTGACATTTTCTGCATTTGTCCCCGTTTTTCCCTTTTGGTGTTGACTCGTTCTCAAGGGATCCTTGTTCAGCACTTAAAAGTCATCCTCTCATACATTATTCATAGAGTAATTCATTTTAATTAGATTATTCTATCTGCCAAACAGGATGCCCTCTTTAACAAACAGAATATTTCATGAGTGTTTTTTCCCCTTGACCTTTAGCCAGATCACATTGTTAAGCTATCTATGGGGAAGCCTCTGTATTGACTAAAAATAATTAAAACTTGCATTTGAAAAGAGAGGTGCAACTCTCCTTCTTTTACCTTTATTGACTTAATACATACAGTGCCTCAATAACGTTTTCATACTCCTTGACTTATTCCACATTTTGTTGTGTTACAATCTAAATTCAAAATTATTTATTTTTTCACCCATCTTGTCACACCCTGACCATAGTTTGCTTTGTATGTTTCTATGTTTTGTTTGGTCAGGGTGTGACCTGAGTGGGCATTCTATGTTGGATGTCTTGTTTGTCTGTTTCTGTGTTTGGGCCTGATATGGTTCTCAATCAGAGGCAGGTGTTAGTCATTGTCTCTGATTGGGAGCCATATTTAGGTAGCCTGTTTGGTGTTGGGGTTTGTGGGTTTCTCACGTTTTCTTGTTTTTTGTATATTGTTCTATTTTCATCTTTATTAAAGATGTATCACAATAACCACGCTGCGTTTTGGTCCGCCTCTCCTTCAACAGAAGAATCCCGTTACACATCTACACACAATGCCTGTCACGACTTCCGCCAAAATTGGTGCCTCTCTGTCACGTTCTGACCTCTATTTCTGTTTTGTATTTATTTAGTATGGTCAGGGCGTGAGTTGGGTGGGCAGTCTGTTTGTTTTTCTATGTTTTGGGGCATTTCTATGTTTTCGGCCTAGTATGGTTCTCAATCAGAGGCAGGTGTCATTAGTTGTCTCTGATTGAGAATCATACTTAGGTAGCCTGGGTTTCACTGTGTGTTTGTGGGTGATTGTTCCTGTCTTTGTGTAGTATTCACCAGATAGGCTGTATTAGGTTTTGAGTTCTCACGTTTCTTGTTTTTTCGTTAGTTTGTTCATGTATAGTGTCGTGAATAAAATACAATGAACAACCACCACGCTGCGCTTTGGTCCGCTTCTCCTCCTCCTACAGACGAACGCAGTTACAGAATCACCCACCACAACAGGACCAAGCGGTGTGGTAATGGGCAAAGAAAAAAGCAGCAGCAGGAGCAGCGCGAGGAGGTATGGACATGGGAGGACGAATTAGACGGAAGAGGACCCTGGGCTCAGCCAGGAGAATATCGCCGTCCCAAAGAAGAACTGGAGGCGGCGAAAGCGGAGAGGCGCTGGTATGAGGAGGCAGCGCGGCGTCGTGGATGGAAGCCCGGGAGTCAGCCCCAAAAATTTCTTGGGGGGGGGCTAACAGGGAGTATGGCTACGCCAGGTAGGAGACCTGAGCCAACTTCCTGTGGTTACCGGGGGGCTAGAGAGACCGGGCAGGCACCGTGTTATGCTGTGGAGCGCACGGTGTCCCCAGTGCGGGTGCACAGCCCGGTGCGGTACATTCCAGCTCCGCGTATCGGCCGGGCTAGAGTGGGCATCGAGCCAAGTGCCATGAAGCCGGCTCTACGCATCTGGTCTCCAGTGCGTCTCCTTGGGCCGGCTTACATGGCACCAGCCTTGCGCACGGTGTCCCCGGTTCGCCTGCATAGCCCAGTGCGGGCTATTCCACCTCGCCGCACTGGCAGGGCGACCGGGACCATTCAACCGGGTAAGGTTGGGCAGGCTCGGTGCTCAAGAGCTCCAGTGCGCCTGCACGGCCCGGTCTATCCGTCACCACCTCCACGCACCAGCCCTCCGGTGGCAGCTCCCCGTACCAGGCTGTCTCTCCGGCCCATCCTTGCAGGGGCTCTCTCCTCTCCAGCGCTGCCGGAGTCTCCCGCCTCTCCGGCGCTACCAGAGCCTTCCTCCTCTCCAGCGCTGCCGGAGTCTCCCGCCTGTTCGGCGCTACGAGAGCTACTAAGTCCGGCGCTTCCAGAGCCTTCCTCCTCTCCAGCGCCGCCAGTGCCGCTCGTCAGCCCAGCGCCGCCAGTGCCGCCCGTCTGCCCAGCGCCGCCAGTGCCGCCCGTCTGCCCAGCGCCGCCAGTGCCGCCCGTCTGCCCAGCGCCGCCAGTGCCGCCCGTCTGCCCAGCGCCGCCAGTGCTGCCCGTCTGCCCAGCGCCGCCAGTGCTGCCCGTCTGCCCAGCGCCGCCCGTCTGCCAGGAGCCGCCAGTGCCGCCCGTCTGCCAGGAGCCGCCAGTGCCGCCCGTCTGCCAGGAGCCGCCAGTGCCGCCGGTCTGCCAGGAGCCGCCAGTGCCGCCCGTCTGCCAGGAGCCGCCAGTGCCGCCCGTCTGCCAGGAGCCGCCAGTGCCGCCCGTCTGCCAGGGGCCGCCAGTGCCGCCAGTCAGCCAGGGGCCGCCAGTGCCGCCAGTCAGCCAGGGGCCGCCAGTGCCGCCAGTCAGCCAGGGGCCGCCAGTGCCGCCAGTCAGCCAGGGGCCGCCAGTGCCGCCAGTCAGCCAGGGGCCGCCAGTGCCGCCAGTCAGCCAGGGGCCGCCAGTGCCGCCAGTCAGCCAGGGGCCGCCAGTGCCGCCAGTAAGCCAGGGGCCGCCAGTAAGCCAGGGGCCGCCAGTGCCGCCAGTCAGCCAGGGGCCGCCAGTAAGCCAGGGGCCGTCAGTGCCGCCAGTCAGCCAGGGGCCGCCAGTGCCGCCAGTCAGCCAGGGGCCGCCAGTGCCGCCAGTAAGCCAGGGGCCGCCAGTAAGCCAGGGGCCGCCAGTGCCGCCAGTCAGCCAGGGGCCGTCAGTAAGCCAGGGGCCGCCAGTGCCGTCAGTCAGCCAGGGGCCGCCCGAGCAGCTGCCCCTCTGTCCAGAGCAGCTGTCGCCCCTCTGTCCCAAGCTGCTGCCGCCCCTCTGTCCCGAGCAGCTGTCCCTCTGTCCCGAGCAGCTGTCCCTCTGTCCCGAGCAGCTGTCCCTCTGTCCCGAGCAGCTGCCCCTCTGTCCCGAGCAGCTGCCGCCCCTCTGTCCCGAGCTGCTATCGCCCCTCTGTCCCGAGCTGCTATCGCCCCTCTGTCCCGAGCTGCTATCGCCCCTCTGTCCCGAGCTGCTATCGCCCCTCTGTCCCGAGCTGCTATCGCCCCTCTGTCCCGAGCAGCTGCCCCTCTGTCTCGAGCAGTTGTCCCTCTGTCCCGAGCAGCTGCTTCACCTCTGTCCCGAGCTGCCCCTCTGTCCCGAGCAGCCCCTCTGTCCAGTGGGGTCATTGAGAGGGGTGGCCATGGTGAGTAAGCCAGGGAGGCGGACAATAAGGCGGACTAAGACAATGGTGAAGTGGGGTCTGCGTCCCGCGCCAGAGCCGCCACCGCGGACAGACGCCCACCCAGACCCTCCCCTATAGGTCAAGGTTTTGCGGCCGGAGTCCGCACCTTTGGGGGGGGGGTACTGTCACGTTCTGACCTCTATTTCTGTTTTGTATTTATTTAGTATGGTCAGGGCGTGAGTTGGGTGGGCAGTCTGTTTGTTTTTCTATGTTTTGGGGCATTTCTATGTTTTCGGCCTAGTATGGTTCTCAATCAGAGGCAGGTGTCATTAGTTGTCTCTGATTGAGAATCATACTTAGGTAGCCTGGGTTTCACTGTGTGTTTGTGGGTGATTGTTCCTGTCTTTGTGTAGTATTCACCAGATAGGCTGTATTAGGTTTTGAGTTCTCACGTTTCTTGTTTTTTCGTTAGTTTGTTCATGTATAGTGTCGTGAATAAAATACAATGAACAACCACCACGCTGCGCTTTGGTCCGCTTCTCCTCCTCCTACAGACGAACGCCGTTACACTCTCCTTGTTCGGTGCGGCGTTCGGCGCTCATCGTCACAGGCTTTCTAGCTTCCACCGATCCATGTTTCTGTTTTCCATTTGTTACGTCTTGAGTGTACACACCTGGTTTCCATTAAGTTATTTCCCTATTTAACCCTCTGGTTCCCATTATGTTTTGTGCGTGATTGTTCCTGGTTTATGTTAGTCTTTTGTGTTAGGGATTGTGATCCCTGCGTGGATTTATTTCTCCTGATTATTTTCCCGAGTAAAGTTTGTTATTTTTACTCAGTTCAGTGTCCTGCACCTGACTCCGTTCTCACCTATGCACAACTAACACTTGACAATGCCCCATAATGACGAAGTGAAAACATAATTTTAGAAGGGTTTGCACATTTATTGACGGTGAGGAGCGGGCCGGTCCGAGGAGCACCGCCGGGACCCAACAGTGCTCCTCGGGACCGTACCCCTCCCAGTCCATCAGGTACTGGAGCCGACCCCCACAACGTTGGCAGTCCAGGAGGGACCTGTCGGCATAGGCAGAGGTCCCAACGATGTCCAGGGAGGCAGAGGGGTGTTGTGAGGAACGACACCAGCCAGGAGACCAGGAACCACTGGCCTGAGGGAAACATGAAATGAGGGTGCAATCCGGTAATTGATGGGGAGTTGTACTCAGTATGTTATCTCACTGACCCTCCGGAGGACTTTGAAATGACACACAGCTTCCAGCAGGGCAGGTAGAGCGGGAGGTTCTTGGTGGAGAGCCAGACACGATCACCAGGATGGAACACGGGAGCCTCACTGCGGTAGCGGTCCAAACCTCCTCTGTGTGCCGGAACCCCTCATCCACCGCAGGGTGCCTCGGTCTGTCTCCACGGGGCCAGTGCCGGCTGACACCCCAGGATGCACTGGAAGGGAGTCAACCCGGTGGAGGAGTGACGAAGTGAGTTCTGGGAGAACTCCAACCAGGGAAGGAAATGGGCCCACTCCCCCTGCCGGTCCTGACAGTGACTTCTAAGGAACCTACCCAGCTCCTGGTTGGTCCTCTCCACCTGCCTGTTGGACTTAGACCGGTACCCGGATGTGAGGCTGGCCATTGCCCCCAGCTTCTCCATGAAGGCTCTCCATACCCTCGACATGAATTGGGAGCCACAGTCGGAAATGATGTCCTTCAGAAGGCCATAGTGTCAGAAGACCTGCTGAAACAGTGCCTCAGCAATCTGAGGTGCAGTAGGGAGACCAGAGAGAGGGATAAGACGGCAAGATATTGAGAATCTGTCCACAACAACCATAACAGATTCTGTGACACTGTATGTGATTTATTTCGAATTCAAGGCATACTTAACCAGCATGGCTACAGTACCACAGCATTTTGCAGTGATACGCCATCCCATCTGGTTTGCGCTTAGTGGAACTATCATTTGTTTTTCAACAGGACCATGATCCCAACACATCTCCAGGCTGTGTAAGGGCTATTTTACCAAGAAGGAGAGTGATGGAGTGCTGCATCAGATGACCTGGCCTCCACAATCACCTGACCTCAACCCAATTGAGATGGTTTGGGATGAGTTGGACCGCAGAGTGAAGGAAAAGCAACCAACAAGTGCTCAGCATGTGTGGCAACTCCTTCAAGACTGTTGGAAAAGCATTCCAGGTGAAGCTGGTTGAGAGAATGCCAAGCGTGCAAAGCTGTCATCAAGACAAAGGGTGGCTACTTTGAAAAATCTAAAATCTAAAATACATTTTGTTTTGTTTAACTCTTTTTTGGTTGCTACATGATTCCATATGTGTTATTTCATTGTTTTGATGTCTTCACTGTTATTCTACAATGTAGAAAATATTAAAAATAATAAATAGTATGAGTAGGTGTGTCCACACTTTTGACTGGTACTGTATATTACACAGGCTCTGTAACCAGGGGCTACAGACCGTAACGATTACAGAAGACGACCAAGCCATGATCTGCCCAACGATACCAAACGAACTCAATTTTATGCATGCTCAAAAATTACAACACCATACCATGCGTGAGTGACCACATCGAACCAGAGGACTGGGTGATCTCGCTCTCCGAGGCCAACGTGAGTAAGGTCGTTAATTAGCTCAACACTCTCACGGCCGCAGGGCCGGATGGTATGCCAGGGCGCATTCTGATAGTATGTGCAGATCGACTGCAGGCATATTCCCTGTCATTTTCTACCTCTCCTTGTCCCAGTCTGTAAACCCCACGTTTTAAGATGACTACCATTATTCCTGTTCCAAAGAACTCTAAGGGTTCATGCCACAATGACTACCACCCCGTAGCGCTCACATCTGTAATCATGAAGTGCTTTGAAAGGCTGGTTATGACACACATCAACTCCATCATCCCAGACACCCTAGACCCAGTCCAATTTGCATAACACCCCAACAGATCCATAGACAACGCAATCTTAAATGACTGACCGTACACACCTAGATAAGAGGAATCCCTATGTGCGAATGCTGTTCATTTGACTACAGCTCAGCGTTCAACACCATTGTCCACCTCAAGCTCACCACCAAGCTTAGGACCCTGGGAAAACCTCCCTCTGCAACTGAATCCTAGACTTCCTGATGGACCGACCCCAGGTAGTGAGTGTGGGCAACATCACCTCCGCCATGCTGACCCTCAACACGGGTGCCCCACCGGGGTGTGTGCTTATTCCCCTCTTGTACTCCCTGTTAACCCACGACTGCATGACCACGCACGACTCCAACACCATCATCAAGTTTGCTGATGACACAACGGTGGTAGGCTCATCACCGGTGACGATGAGACAGCCTACAGGGAGGAATTAATGACCTGGCAGTGTGATCCCGGGACAATAACATCAGTAACACTATGTGTTGTAATAATTACTCTATAACCTGTTAGTTCATATGCCTTGACACCGTGATATATAGGCCCACTATTCCAGCACCAACATCATCTAATCACCTCTGCTTAGTCTATTACAGTGCCAACTAAAAAAATCCAAAAACTGTTTAGTCCAATGAAAGTAAGCTAAATATAATTTGGCTCTCCATGGAACTGATTTCTCGTGTGTGTGTGTGTGTTTGTGCGTGCAAGTAGAAAGAACATGTTGAATGCCAATGCCATCCTCCTCTCATGTTGCTTAAATGGTCTATGACTCTGTCATACAGTACAAACTTTTAGTTTTTGTTGTCCTAGGCTACCTGGCTAAAATACTTGTTCAATAGCCTAACTTCCTTTCATGGGTAACAATACGCAAGGCCAGCTATTTCACATTGGCATATTACATCTAGTTAGATGTTGAACTTCTATCCTCTCAGGCCAGGGGCACAATGTATGAATTTATGATTGGATCAGAATCGCCGTTATAATCATTGGCCAGTACGGTGAATTAAATAAAACCACAAGTCCAAATCCCTATCTACTTCCATGGCTAATTTAGGAAGGGGACAATTTAAGCTGTTGTAGAATATAACACATTAGATCTGGTAAAAGATAATACAAAGAAAAAATCGATTGTTTAAAAACAGAAATGTTGTTCCATCATCTTTGAAATGCAAGAGAAAGACCATAATGTATTATTCCAGCCCAGGTACAATTTAGATTTTGTCCACTAGATGGCAGCAGTGTATGTGCAAAGTTTTAGACTGATACAATGAACCATTGCATTTCTGTTCAAAATGTTGCATCAAGACTGCCCAAATGTGCCTAATTTGTTTATTATGACTTTTCATGTTCAAAACTGTGCACTCTCCTCAAACAATAGCATGGTATTATTTCACTGTAGTAGCTACTGTAAATTGGACAGTGCAGTTAGATTAACAATAATTTAAGCTTTCTGCCAATATCAGATATGTCTATGTCCTGGGAAATGTTCTTGCTAATCGCATTAGCCTACATTAGCTCAACTGTCCTGCAGGGGACCCACCAATCCTGAAGAAGTTAAAGACTCCAGCCATTCAAGCCATAGACTGGCTGGTTATACTCTGTATCGGCAGGACAGAACAGCATCAGCTGGTAAGACAAGGGGTGGCGGTCTATGCATTTTTGTAAATAACAGCTGGTGCACGATATCTAAGGAAGTCTTGAGGTTTTGCTCGCATGAGGTAGAGTATCTCATGATAAGCTGTAGACCACAATTTATACCTAGAGAGTTTACATCTGTATTTTTCGTAGCTGTCTACATACCACCACAGACTGACGCTGGCACCAAGACCGCACTGAATGAGCTGTATTCCCCCATAAGCAAACAGAAAAATACTAACCTAGAGACGGCGCTCCTAGTGGCCAGGGACTTTAATGCAGGGAAACTTAAATCAGTGTTACCAAATTTCTGTCAGCATGTTAAATGTGCATCCAGAGGGAATAACAACTCTCGACCACCTTTACTCCACACACAGAGACATATACAAGCTCTCCCTCGCCCTCCATTTGGTAAATCTGACCATAATTCTATCCTCCTGATTCCTGCATACAAGCCTAATTAAAGCAGGAAGCATCAGTGAATTGATCAATAAAAAAGTGGTCAGATGAAGCAGATGCTTAGCTACAGGACCGTTTTGCTAGCACAGATTGGAATTTGTTCCGGGATTCCTCCGATGGCATTGAGGAGTACACCACATCAGTCATTGGCTTCATCAATAAGTGCATCAATGATGTCGTCCCCACAGTGACGTACATACCCCAAGCAGAAGCCATGGATTACAGGCAACATCCGCACTCGTTGGCTGTGTCAGGGCTTGCAAACCCATACAGACCACAAAGGGGAGCACAGCCGAGAGCTGCTCAGTGAGACGAGCCTACCTGACGAGCTAAACTACTTCTATGCTCGCTTCAAGGCAAATAACACTGAAACGTGCATGAGCGCTCCAGCTGTTCTGGAAGACTGTGTGATCACACTCTCTGCAGCCGATGTGAGTAAGACCTTTAAACAGGTCAAAATTCACAAGGCCACAGGGCCAGACGGATTACCAGGACGTGTACTGCGAGTATGTGCTGACCAACTGGCAAGTGTCTTGACTGACATTTTCAACCTCTCCCTGTCCGAGTCTGTAATACCAACATATTTTAAGCAGACCACCATGGTCCCTGTACCCAAGAACACTAAGGTAACCTGCCTAAATGACTACTGACCCATAGCACTCACGTCTGTAGCCATGAAGTGCTTTGAAAGGCTGGTCATGACTCACATCAACACCATTATCCCAGAAACCCTAGACCCACTCCAATTTGCATACCGCACCAACAGAGCCCCAGATGATGCAATCTGTATTGCACTCCACACTGCCCTTTCTAACCTGGACAAATGGAACACCTATGTGAAAATGCTCAGTGTTCAACACCCTAGTGTCCTCAAAGCTCATCAATAAGCTAAGGACCCTGGGACTAAACACCTCCCTTTGCAACTAATCCTGGACTTCCTGATGGGCCACCCCTAGGTGGTAAGAGTAGGTAACAACACATCCGCCATGCTGATCCTCAACACGGGGGCCCCTCAGGGGTGTGTCCCCTCCTGTACTCCCTGTACACTCATGACTGCACGACCAGGCACGATTCCAACACCATCATTAAGTTTGACGACAACGATGAGACAGCCTATAGGGAGGAGGTCAGAGACCTGGCAATGTGGTGCCAGGACAAGAACCTCTCCCTCAATGTGATCAAGACAAAGGAGATGATTGTGGACTACAGGAAAAAGAGGACCGCACACACCCCCGTTCTCATCGACAGGGCTGAAGTGGAGAAGGTTGAGAGCTTCAAGTTCCTTAGTGTCCACATCACCAACAAACTAACATGGTCCAAGCACACCAAGACAGTCATGAAGAGGGCACAACAAAACCTATCCCCCAGCAGGAGACTGAAAAGATTTGGCATGGGTCCTCAGATCCTCAAAAGGTTTTACAGTTGCACCATCGAGAGCATGGTTGCATCACTGCCTGGTATGGCAACTGCTCGGCCTCCGGTCGCAAGGCATTACAGATGGTAGTGCGTACGGTCTAGTACATCACTGGGGCCAAGCTTCCTGCCATCCAGGACCTCTGTACCAGGTGGTGTCAGAGGAAGGCCCTAAAAATTATCAAACACTCCAGCCACCCAAGTCATAGACTGTTCTCTCTGGTACCACACGGCAAGTGGTACCGGAGTGCCAATTCTAGGTCCAAGAGGCTTCTACAGCTTCTACCCCCAAGCCATAAGACTCCTGAACATCTAATCAAATGGCTACCCAGACTATTTGCATTGCCCCCCCCCCCCCTCTCTTTTACACCGCTGCTACTCTCTGTTGTTATCATCTATGCATGGTCACTTAATAACTCTACCTACATGTACATATTACCTCAACTAACCGGAGCCCCTGCACATTGACTGTACTGGTACCCCCCTGTATATTGTCTCGCTATTGTTATTTTACTGCTGCTCTTTAATTACTTGTTACTTTTATTTCTTATTCTTATTTTTATTTTATATTATTAAACTGCATTCTTGGTTAGGGGCTCTACAGTAAGCATTTCACTGTAAGGTGTATTCGGCGCGTGTGACTAATAAAATTTGATTTGATTATCTCGGCTTCCGCATCGCAAGCAGCACCGGAGCATCAAGTCTGACACCAACAGGCTCCTGAACATCTTCTATCCACAAGCAATAAGACTGCTAAATAGCTAATAAAATGTCTACACAGACTTTCTGAGTTGACCCTTGTATTATTTATATTTTTGAAGTCTCTATGCACACTGACAAGACTCTACATACTCACGCACGCTGACAGTCCAACACAAATATAACATGCTCACACATTTATAGTGACTATGCACACGCACACACACTCAAAATACAAGCTTCATCTACGCTGCTGCTACACTGTTTATCATACATCCTGATGCCTTGTCACCTTACCCCTATGCATATCTAGCTCTACCACTCCAGTATCCCTGCACATTGTAAATATGGTATTGGAACTGATCCTCTATATAGCTTCTTACTTTCTCGTGTTCTTCTTATTTCTTATTTTTATTTCTTGTGTGTTCTACCTTATGTTATTTTTAGAACTACATTGATATTGATTACTGCATTGTTGGGTTTAAAGCTTGCAAGAAGGGAATTTTACTGTACTTGTCCACGTGACATGAAAACTTGCAACTTGATACCTGAAACTTCAAACTTGAAATAGAGTATTGAAAACAGGGTTGCCATTCACTTTGACACATACGTTGTTCTTATTATTACTTGCTAAACAAAATCTCTTTCTCTGAGAAATTGTATTAGTATAAATAATTTAATTGTCAAAACATTTTGAGCATTCAATGTAGCTCAGTATTTGTATTATCTATTTTTGCTCATCTTTGTCGAGGGTGCCAGTAATTTTTCACCTGACTGTACATGAAAATAGACCTTTTTTTCATTGGGGTCTTTATCAGAATGTTGCCTCTAATTTGCACTTCAAACTAAATGGAGAGATGCCAGCTGCTATTCAATTAATGACATGGCATCCCTTCATGAACGATGCACATAATTCATTTTAACCTGGAAATTAAAATGAAGTGTTCCTGTAATATAATTAACTGGCTGACATGACATTATGAGAGGAGGGGCATGGTGGTTTATCTTGCTTCTGGAATATACACTGAGTGTATAAAACATTAAGAACACCTGCTCTTTCCAGGACATAGACTGATTAGGTGGATCCAGGTGAAAGCTATGATCCCTTCTTGATGTCACTTTTTAAATCCACTTCAATCAGCGGTTGTCCTTTGGGTGGTGGACCATTCTTGATATACACGGGAAACTGTTTAGCGTGGAAAAACTCAGTTCTTGAGACAAACCGGTGCGCCTGGCACCTACTACCATACCCTGTTCAAAGGCACTTATATCTTTTGTCACCCTCTGAATGGCACATGTACACAATCCATGTCTCAATAAATGTTTAAGCTGTCTAATCCCCTTCATCTACAATGATTGAAGTGGATTTAACAAGACACTGGCACCTGTGGTTTAGCCGTACTAGCCAGCTGTCTCTATGATTACCCTTACCTACTCAATGAAGAGAGGTAAAAACTTGCATTATGGTGCATAGACCTGAAATGTTTGTGTTCTCAATTACTTTCCTGGTTGCAAAAAAACGAAATTAATGTAATGAGTGAAGGTCAGTAAATCTAAAATTAAGGTGAATAACCTTTTTTTAAATTCCATTTTAGACATGGACAAGTGGTTTGCCCATCTGGGGTTCAGTGTCCCTCCCCTATCTACTCCACACAGAATGTACTGTACCACGTTCATTTAAACCATTACCATGAGAAGCATCCCACTGGGCACACACTGGTTGAATCAATGTTATTTCCACATAATTTCAATGAAATGACATTGAATCATTGTGGAATAAATGTTGAATTGACGTTTGTGCCCAGTGGTATGATCCATGTCAAGTTGATAAGCATTGGCTGAATTATGCATTGGATATAGCGTGTACTGCTGAGGGATTCATAACTGCATAGAACAGGAGGGCATCCACTATCCATCCCTTTGTAGATATTTTCGCTATGGTGTACGAAATGCACTTTATGAGATATGCTGAAAGTTTATTGGCTGTACCTACAGGTGTCACACCCTGATCTGTTTCACCTGTCTTTGTGATTGTCTCCACCCCCCATCTAGGTGTCACCCATTTTCCCCATTATCCCCTGTGTATTTATAGCTATGTTTTCTGTTTGTCTGTTGGCAGTTCGTCTTGTTTGTCAAGACAACCAGCATTTTTGTTCTCAGCTCCAGATTTTCCCAGTCTCTCTTTTTCTCGCCCTCCTGGTTTTGACCCTTGCCTGTCCAGACTCTGAGCCCGCCTGCCTGACCACTCTGCCTGCCCCTGACCCTGAGCCTGCCTGCCATCCGGTACCATTGCCCCACCTCTGGTTTACTGACCCCTGCCTGCCGTGACCTGTCTATTGCCTGCCCCTGTTGGATAATTAAACCATTGTTAATTCGACGTTGTCTGCTTCCGGGTCTTACCTTCATACCTGATAATGGGACAGTATTTTAGGGTTTTGAGAGTCTAGCGTTAAAGAGTGAAAGGCAGGAGCGAGCAGTAAAAACCAGACTGCAGCTGTAAATACAAACATTATTCGCCAAGGAAGGACTCATCATAAATGTGTTTTATTACACTGTAGCACATTTCAGTTAAACCGCCACTGTTGAGCAGTTCTGTGCTACAGCTAGGAGATCTCTCTCTCTGTCTGTCTCCCTCTCTACTCCCAGCCAGCCTGAAACTCTGTTTAGATGAGGTCTTCAGTTCCATAGACTTGGAAACTTTAGTGTGTTCTGGGTGTTTGCAAACGATGACACAACTTACCCTATGAACACATAAGATGCAATGTACTCTGGATTAAATTAACATAATCATCAGCATTTGGTGTGTCTACCGTCCTAACAACTAAATATTGATTGTGTATTCAAAACTCTGGCCAGCTTACAGCAATACAAAAAAGTAATCAGACAGCCGGTTCAAATGCAGGGAACTTACATCCACATATCAATATAGATCTTTCACATATTTCACATTCAGGTCGTATCCTCATGCGTCCTATACACATAATATTGCAGGGTAAAAATAATAGCCGTTTCTAATTGAGGTTAGGACAAAATCTGCTCGGTAGCTAATTGTTTGTTCCCCTGATTGCTTGCTCCTCATTCTGGTGGGACCACAACATACAGTATCTGTTGACTTCGGTTTTCAAGTATTCAATCATGTTCTTCACCTCTCAGTCCTCTGACTGATCCAGATGGGTAATCGCTTCATGCCGACACTACGGTTGAACAGGAAAGAAGCCCAGCAACCTCAGAGCCTCTGTACGTGTGTAGTTCTGCGTACATGAGGGTAAAGTCAACAACAGCATGGCCAGTGAGGTTGACCTGAATCTGGTCACTGTGTTGACAGTATTCTACAGCCACATGCGTCATTGGGATGCTATATTTGAGCGTCATTTATGCAGCTTGTTCTCCCATTCAACCACCATTGATCAGTTTGGATCAAAGAATGTGGGTATTGATTAGAAGCCCATTGATTTCCATGCATAGGAACACCAGTCTATACCAGTCCTTTGAAGGAAGCAGAGGAGCAGATGCATTGTGATCACTAAGAGGGTCTGTGGACACTTTATTGTAAAGTGCATGGAGTGATTACCCTGTACAAAGGCCAACAGGGCCTTCAACCACCTTCTGACAGTGTAGTCAGTATTTTTGTAGTTGTAGTTGCAATTAGGATGCTTTGTTTAATTGATTGAACACACTGTTTTGTACATACCTATTGTATATGTGTTCGTTTTTGGGTGTGGTTTTCATATAAGCCCTCTTGTGTTGCCAACCTCCCCTGCACACCTGTTTTTTAACCTTGTTTTTACAGCACTGTTTTGTCTTCTTTTGTGTGAATAAATAAAACTAAAACAAGTCATTGTTCTTTATTTGCAAAAGCCCATCTTGGAACCCTCTGAGTCATCCCAGACTATGGTCAGCCTGTGCTTCCAGTAATCCAGTACAATGTGTTTATCCAGTTATGACTTTCTGGTAAAATATAACAAGCATTTCATTTATTGAACTGCAAGTGTTTTGGTTCACATTCACTTTCCCATCAGCACAACCTGGTTAACTATTATATGCAAATTGTCACTTTATGTTCCCAGATATTTGCACCACTTTACACCACAATACTTTTTCCCCAGGTAAGATGAAATGTGTCTTAGATATTAGTCATGTTTACAATACTCCTGACTCAATTTGAATACACCTCGGTCTGAGAGTTTTAAAGTAAAGTAAAAAATACTTTAAAGGTAAGTCGGTTTTTTTGTATCTATACTTTACTATTAACATTGTTATTTTATTTTACTTCACTACATTCCTAAAGACAGGAATGTACTTTCTACTCCATACATTTTCCCTGACACCCAAAAGTTCTTGTGACATTTTGAATGCTTAGCAGGACAGGAACGTGCTCCAATTAACACACTTATCAAGAGAACATCCCTACTGGCTCTGATCTGGCGGACTCACTAAATGCATATACTTTATTTGTACGTTTTGTCTGAGTGTTGGTGTTTAGCCCTTGCTATACATACATTTTAACAAACAAGAAAATGTTGATGTCTGGTTTGCTTAATATAAGGAATTAAAAATGATTTATACTTTTGATACTTAAGTATATTTTAGAGATTACATTTACATTTGATACTTAAGTAAATTTGAAACCAAATACTTTCAGACTTTTACTCAAGCAATAATTTACTGGGTGACTTTCACTTTTACTTGAGTCATTTTCTATTAGGGTATCTTTCCTTTTACTTTACTGTTTGTTTGCTCAAGTATGACAATTGGGTACTTTTCCACCACTCCCCACAATAGAATATATGCAAGATAATTATATCCTGGCAACAATTGTCTGAGGGCATTGAAAAAGCACCATGCTCCATAGCTTTAGAATATTGATTTGGGTTTATTTGGTCGTGTTATGTTTCCAAAAACAGATTGTCAAGTTAGAGACAGACAGTAGGGAGTAAAACAGTGAGCATACAAAAAGAAAAGAAGCATGGTGATTCCCCATAACAGGAGCATGGAGAGAAGACAGAGGAAGCTTAATGTGTCCAGAACACACTGCTGATGTAGCCTGCTGCAGCCTCGCAGGATTAGAATATGTGGCCCTCTTTTAGCCAGCTCTTTAAACCCCCAAACCCTTCAATCAGCCTCTCTCATGACTCATACAAAACATAAACTGGAAAAGGCTCCTTCTATCAACAACAACAAATCCAAGAGTAGCATGCAGGGAGGAGAGAGGGACAGAGCGAGAGAAAGAGTGAGAGAGACAGCGAGAGCGAGAGAGAGAGAGAGCGGGCTTATTCTGCCCCAAAATGTGTTGAAAAGGATGCCTCTGGGCTTCAATGCAGTCGCCAGTGGTGTAGTCCACTCTTAGAAGAAAAGGGTTCCAAAAGGGGTCTTTGGCTGTCCCCATAGGAGAACCCTTTTGGATTCCATGTAGAACTCTCTGTAGAAGGGTTCTACATAGTACGTGAAATGCTTCTGGATATCAGAACAGCGATTACACACCTCAAACTGGACAAAGCATTTTTCTTTAATGAGTCTGATGAGAAGTATATACTGTTTCTCACGGACCAGGCCCAAATCCCCGCCATTCGCATGAAAAAAAGACGGAGCTACAGGGGACGGAGATTCGGGTGCCTTGTGAGAATTCGTCAGCGAGTGGGTTACCCGCCTCTACCATCCGTTCTATTAGCCAAGGAGCAATCACTGGAGAATAAACTGGATGAGCTCTGTTCGAGACTATCCTACCAACGGGACATTAAAAACTGTAATATCTTATGTTTCACCGAGTGTTAGCTGAACAACAACACGGATAATATACAGTTGGTTGGGTTTTCCGTGCATCCCCTGACAGAACAGCTATGTATGGTAAGACGAGGGGTGGTGGTGTGTGTCTATTTGTCATTAACACCTGGTGTGTGAGGTCTAATATTAAGGAAGTCTCAAGGTATTGCTTGCCCGAGGTAGAGTACCTTATTATAATCTGTAGACCCCACTATTTACCAGTAGAGTTTTCATCTATATTTGTCGTAGCCATCTATTTACCACCACAAACCGATGCTGCCACTAACACCACACTCAACGAGCCAGTCATAACCAAACAAGTGAATGCTCATCCAGAAGCGGTGCTCCTAGTGGCCGGGGACCTTAACGCAGGCAAACTTAAATCCATTTGACCAGATTTCTTCCAGCATGTCACATGTGTAACCAGAGGGACAAAAACTCTAGACCACCTTTACTCCACACACAGAGACGCATATAAAGCTGCCCCTCACCATCCATTTGGCAAATCTTACCATAATTAAATCCTCCTGATTCTTGCTGACAAGTAAAAACTAAAGCAGGAAGTACCATTGACTCAATCAATACAATACAGTAGTGTTCAGATGATGTGAATGCTACGCTACAGGACTGTTTTACTAGCACAGACGGTAATATGATCCGGTATTCATCCAATGGCATTGAGGAGTATACCAATAAGTGCATTGACGACGTTGTCCCCAAAGTGACCGTACGTACAAATCCCAACCAGAAGACACGGATTGCAGGCAACATCCGCACTGATTTAAAGGCTAGAGCTGCCAATTTTAAGGAGCGGGACACTAATCTGGACGCTTATAAGAAATCATGCTATGCCCTCAGATTAACCATCAAACAGGCAAAGGGTCAATACAGGACTAAGATTGAATCCTATTACACCTGCTCTGACACTCGTCGGATGTGTCAGGACTTGCAAACTGTGAGGGACTACAAAGGGGAACCCAGCCATGAGCTGCCCAGTGACGCGAGCCTACCAGATGGTCTAAATGCCATTTATGCTCGCTTCGAGGCAAGCAACACGGAAGCATGCATGAGAGCCCTGGCAGTTCCGGACGACTGTGTGATCACGCTCTCTCTAGCATATGTGAGCAAGACCTTTAAACAGGTCAACATTTACAAGGCCGCGGGGCCAGACGGATTACCAAGACGTGTACTCAGAGCATGTGCCCATGAAAGCGAAGGTTACCGGTCCAAATGACTATCTCCCCGTAGCACTCACGTTGGTAGCCATGAAGTGCTTTGAAAGGCTGGTCATGGCTCACATCAACGCCATCATCCTGGAAACCATAGACCCACTCCAAATCGCATACTATCCCAACAGATCCACAGATGATGCAATCTCAATCGCATTCCACACGGACCTTTCCCACCTGGCCAAAAGGAACACCTATGTGAGAATGCTGTTCATTGACTACAGCTCAGTGTTCAACACATAGTGCCCACAAAGCTCATCAATAAGCTAAGGACCCTGGGACTAAAGACCTCACTCTGCAACTGGATCCGGGACTTCATGATGGGCCGCCTCAAAGTGATAACAACACATCTGCCAAGCTGATCCACAACACTGGGGACCCCTCGAGGGTGTGCGCTAAGCCATGCTGATTAAGTGTGCCTTGAATTCCAAATAAATCACAGACAGTGTCACTAACAAAGCACCCCACACCATCACACCTCCTCTTCCATGATTCACGGTGGGAACCACACATGCGGAGATCATCAGTTCACCTAGTCTGCGTCTCACAAAGACACGGCGGTTGGAACCAAAAATGTCACATTTGGACTCATCAGACCAAAGGACAGATTTCCACCGGTCTAATGTCCATTGCTCGTGTCTCTTGGCCCAAACTTGCAGCAATTTGACCACGAGGCCTGGTTCACGAAGTCTCCTCTGAACAGTTGATGTTGAGATGTGTCTGTTACTTGATCTCTCTGAAGCATTTATTTGTGCTGCAATCTGAGGTGCAGTGAACTCTAATGAACTTATCCTCTGCAGAAGAGGTAACTCTGGGTCTTCCTTTCCTGTGGCGGTACTCATGAGAGCCTTTATCATCATAGCGCTTGATGGTTTTTGCGACTGCGCTTGAAGAAACTTTAAAAGTTCTTCAAAATTTGCGGATTGACTGACCTTTATGTCTTAAATTAATAATGGACTGTCGTTTCTCTTTGCTTATTTCAGCTGGTCTTGACATAAAATTTACTTTAACCAAATAGAGCTGTCTTCTGTATACTACCCTTACCTTGTCACAACACAACTGATTGGCTCAAACACATTAAGAAGGAAATAAATTCCACAACTTAACTTTTGACAAGGCACACATGTTAAGTGAAATGCATTCCAAGTGACTACCTCATGAAGCTGGTTGAGAGAATGCCAAGAGTGTTTAAAGCTGTCATTAAGGCAAAGGGTGGCTTCTTTGAAGAATCTCAAATATATAATATATTTGTATTTGTTTAACACTTGTTTGTTTACTACATTATTCCATATGTGTTATTTAATAGTACAATGTAGAATAATAGTACAAAATAAAGAAAAACCCTTGAATGAGTAGGCGTGTCCAAACTGTATATACAGTACCAGTGTCAGAGGAAGGCCCAAAAAAATCTTAAAGATTGCAGTCATCCAAGTCATAGACTGTTCTCTCTGCTACCACACGGCAAGCGGTACTGGAGCACCAAGTCTCGGTCCAAAAGCATCCTTAACAGCTTCTGCCCCCAAGCCATAAGACTGCTGAACAATTCATCAAATGGCCACCCGGACTATTTGCATTAACACCCCCCCCCCCCCTAGTTTTAACACTGCTGCTACTCATTACTCGTGCTATTTATTATATATGCATTGTCACTTTACCCCTACATACATGTACAAATTACCTCGACTAACCTGTACCCACACACATTGACTCCTTACCGGTACCCCCTGGATACCCCCTGATAGCAGGGCTTTCTCCTATAGAGCTCAATTTTTATGGAACAGTCTGCCTACCCATGTCAGAGACGCAAACTCGGTCTCAACCTTTCAGTCTTTACTGAAGACTCATCTCTTCAGTGGGTCATATAATTGAGTGTAGTCTGGCCCAGGAGTGGGAAGGTGAATGGAAAGGCTCTGGAGCAACGAACCGCCCTTGCTGTCTCTGTCTGGCCGGTTCCCCTCTTTCCACTTGGATTCTCTGCCTCTAACCCTATTACAGGGCCTGAGTCACTGGCTTATTGGGGCTCTTTCATACTGTCCCTGGGAGGGGTGCGTCACCTGAGTGGGTTGAGTCACTGATGTGATCATCCTGTCTGGGTTGGCGCCCCCCCCTTGGGTTGTGCCGTGGCGGAGATCTTTGTGGGCTATACTCAGCCTTGTCTCAGGATGGTAAGTTGGTGGTTGAAGATATCCCTCTAGTGGTGTGGGGACTGTGCTTTGGCAAAGTGGGTGGGGTTATATCCTTCCTGTTTGGCCCTGTCCGGGGGTGTTCTCGGATGGGGCCACAGTGTCTCCTGACCCCTCCTGTCTCAGCCTCCAGTATTTATGCTGCAGTAGTTTGTGTCGGGGGGCTGGGGTCAGTTTGTTACATCTGGAGTACTTCTCCTGTCCTATTCGGTGTCCTGTGTGAATTTAAGTGTGCTCTTTCTAATTCACTGACCAAGGCAATTCTTCCCCGATTGCTCAGTTTTGACGTGCGGCTGACTCTAGGAAGAGTCTTGGTGATTCCAAACTTCTTCAATTTGAGAATTATGGAGGCCACTGTGTTCTTGGACCTTCAATGCTGCAGAAATGTTTTGGTACCCTTCCCCAGATCTGTGTCTCAACACAATCCTGTCTCAGAGCTCTAAGAACAATTCCTTTGACTTCATGGCTTGGTTTTTGCTCTGACATGCACTGTCAACCATGGGATCTTATATAGACAGGTATGGGCCTTTCCAAATTATGTCCAATCAATTGAATTTACCACAGGTGGAATTAAATTAAGTTGTAGAAACATCTCAAGGATAATCAATGGAAACAGGATGCAACTGAGTTCAATTTTGAGTCTCATTTCAAAGGGATACTTATGTAAATAAGGTATTTCCTTAAAAAATATTACCTGTTTTTGTTTGTCATTGTGGGGTATTATATGTAGATTGGTGAGGGAAATGTGTACTTTGTCTATTTTAGAATAAGGGTGTAACATTACAAAATGTGGAAAAAGTCAAGGGGTCTGAACACTTTCCAAACGCACTGTAAACATATCTACTTCAAGTACCTCGTACCCCCTGCACATCAACTCTGCACTGGTACCCTGTTTATGTAACCAAGTTATCCTTACTCATTGTGGATTCATTCCTTGTGTTGTCATTTTTCTTTTATTTTTCAGATTTTATCTCTGCATTGTTGGTAAGTAAACATTTCACTCTTAGTCTATACTTGTTGTTTATGAAGCGTGTGACATATACAATTTGATTTGAATTAAAGGGTAACTATACTCAAACATCTACCTTTTAAAACATTTCAAATACTGTAAAAGTGGTCTCCTGATGTGGTTGAATTATTGTTGTGGACTTAGAACCTGCAATTTGGTTATTTTTCTATTAAAAAAGTATGACTTTGAGAGCAAAAACCTGATAATAAATGTTTTTATCTGTGAATTTCTGACTCAGTTGACAGCCTTATTTATCTATTTCAATAGTACTATTAGTTTACTTGCACAGTACGGCTTGGGTTGGCCTGACCTAGAAAGACCAATATGGGGTTTATCATTTTAGGTCATTTAGAATATGTCACTGTTTCTCATAATTTTTCAGACATGGTGCTTTTCCTTCGCCTGGCAGGCTGTTTAGAATTTTTTTTTTTTTAATGTGAGTATACCAACTTCTCCAGGCATCACTACACTGGTAGTCACCTCAACATTTACTAGCAAACTGGCAAAACGCTGTTAATAACTTTCCTATTGAGTTGACAGAAACTTTCTGAATCAAGGTGAGATTGCCATCTTATTTTTCACCTCATACAAATAACTGTTTTGCCTCAGCCTCTCCATCATGGGAAAGACAAATCTGACATAGCAACACTATCCACTGGGAATTCCCAGGTTAAGCAGAGGTTAAATATAACTTATTAAAAAAAACTGTGGACTCTGGTGGCCTTTCCATGTTTTTCGTAGAACTAACTGTGAGCTACAGTGTTGGTTCACACTCCTCTACATATGTCACTTCTACTGTACAGCTCTGCTACCACTGCCAAACAAATGTTAATTGCACTGTAATCATAGTCAACAGGCTATGAAATGAGAGCTGGGATCAGAAGATAATGTTTCTTTACACAAGGTGTACAACCGATCAGAGAGATGAGACACCTACGTTCCCAGACAGACAGACAGACGGACAGACAGACAGAGCAAACAGATGGACAGACAGACAGACAGACAGACACAACAGCAACAATCCCAGTCATGCTACACTGAGCTCTGGTTAAAAAACGAATTAAGTTCGCAGGGTGCCGGGCCATTTATTCAGATGCCTGCTAATCTAATTACCTGTGTGAAAAAATGCAGTTGATCGCATCGCTTGCTTATAAATACATAAGGAGGTCAATGAGCAGAATCAAATAAACAATTAAGCTTGTTTATATTCTGCCGGTGTGTCAGTGATACAAACACAGCAATTATCACATCTGCCGTCACAGAGCCTACCGTTGTTTGTCATTGAGATTGAAACGTGGACATACAGAGGTGGATGAAAAAGAAAACGATATTTGAGGATCAGATCCAATTTAACCTGTTGATCCTACTTGAGACGCAGACGTCTCAACTAGGCACCTGGAAATGCAAATGCGCTACGCTAAATGCTAAATGTACTCGTTAAAACTCAAACGTTCATTAAAACACACATGCAGGGTATTGAATTAAAGCTACACTCGTTGTGAATCTAGCGAACAAGTCAGATTTTTAAAATGCTTTTCGGCGAAAGCATGAGAAGCTATTATCTGATAGCATACAACACCCCAATATACCTGAATGGGACGTAAACAAAATAATTAGCGTAGCCGGCGCTACACAAAACGCAGAAATAAAATATAAAACATTAATTACCTTTGATGATATTCTTTGTTGGCACTCCTATATGTTCCATAAACATCACAATTGGGTCTTATTCCCGATTAAATCCGTCCATGTATGCCCAAAATATCCATTTGTATAGCCTGTCTGGTTCAGGAAAAAAGCTCTCTCCCAACACGCAACGTCATTTTTAAAAATTATATAAGTTGCCTATATTCTTTGACAAAACACTTCAACCTACTTTTGTAACCCAACTTTAGGTATTTGTAAACGTTAATAAGCGATCAAATTGATCACTGGGCGATCTGTATTCAATAGCAGCCACTCAAGAAAACAATGTCCCTTTTTCTCTCTTCCAAAATCGATTGCTGTAGGCTGGATGGAATGAAGGATCTATTTGTCATGACACAAAGGATTTTTGTCAATGAAAATGACGTTTTTGGCTACATCGTGTGGAAGCTGTAGGAATTGCAATCTCCGCCCTATTTAATTTGGTGCCCCTTAAACAATACATGCAAGTGGCGCATGGATATTTTTTTTTGTTTTCAGTGACCAGTTTTTCTTGCGCTTTTCGATGAAACACACGCTCTGTTATAGTCACAGCCGTGATGTAACCAGTTTTAGAAACTTCAGAGTGTTTTCTATCCACACATACTAATCATATGCATATACTATATTCCTGGCATGAGTAGCAGGATGCTGAAATGTTGCGCGATTTTTAACATAATGTTCGAAAAAGGAGGGGGTAGACTTAACAGGTTTGATGTACTAGCTCCACTTAGCCCTCTATTAAACTAGACGGAGTCGCCATTATATTGTTAATTCCCATCCAGTTCTTTCAGATCTATAGGGACCATAAACTTTTGTTTTTAGTCGGGGATCAAGAACCATAGGTGGCCATGGGAAATCGGAAATTGTTATCACAAATAGCATTCAAAAGTGGCTTAAACTATGATGCATTGTATTGAATAACTGTTTCAACTGTTATTTTGTATCTGCCCTAATCTATTCAAGTAAATTCATTTAAAAATGAAAGTAGGGAAAATATTCAAGTTAGATACATCATGTTCAGTGGTAACTCCCCCTCCATGCAATTTTTTCCCCCTCCAAGAATTATTTTGAAAGCGGATTTAGGCCTACTGTACTTCTACACAATTTAAAAGCTCTAAAATTCTATTATCACCTTGGCTGCTGTAGCTTCATTCACCTCAGTCGATAAGGGACATACTGTACATAACATTCTAGGACAAACACATGCCATAGAGCAATGAGCTGCAAGCACCAGAATTAAAAACTCTAGTTTAGTTTCCTATCAAGTCAAACAATAGTTTACTAGTCATCTTCCACCGCTTTCGTCAACTCAACTGAGAGAGAAATCACGCTGTTCAGTGTCACTTACTGCAGCTGCGCTCTGCATAGTCCTAAAGCCAGCTAGCCAATCACAGCCTTTGCCTGCTCAATGGCGTTCACATGGTCCTAAAGTCAGCCACTGAACTGCCAGAACAAACCCACCTCCTTTTATTTCCAATCTGAGCCAGATTGACTGCGCTCTGATCCAATGAGAATGGGGAGGCACCAATTTAGCCAGTGCTCCCCCCCACCCATACGGAGTAAAGCCCTCAGCTCCTATACAACACTCAACACTTCTCCCTGTTCCTCTCATCCCTTCTCTCCTCCCTTCCTAGCCCTCAGAGTTCCAAACAAACAGTGTGCTTGATCCCCTGATGTGGCCCTAATAGGAGATCGGGATCCATCCAGGGGGAGTTGGAGCTGTGTCTGGTCCATCTCTATTCTCTCATTACATTCAGTCTGGCCACATGTCTGCGTAGCCATGGCAATGTACATAAGGAGACTCATGACTTTTCATCAACACAAGGCCCTGATTGTCCGGCCCGTTAGTTCCTATGTTAGGTATTCATTAGTCTGAAATGTGTCCCCACTCTACCCCACTGCTGCCTCCCTCCTGGTGCAGGAAGGACACGTCTATTTCTTCCTTTCCTTCCTCTCACCCCCTCTCTTGCTCTAATGCTATTGCCTTCCCTCTCCTATCTGTCTCTCTTTCTTATTCATCCCCATCTTTCACTAATCTGCAATGCCTTCTGGGGTAGAACACTGCAACGCTTAGCACTCATCTTCTAGACCCTCTCTCTTCTGCTCTCCTTTCGCAGCCAATCGTCTCTGTCTTCCTCCCTCTAAGACGGTAGATAGCTCACAGATGCATCACACCACCAGGTCATAAGCATCATCACAGACAGTGCATGATTTCCTCATGGTTAGAATCATAATCAGGACTTTTCCAGATGTGAAAATTGCCCAGGCCGGTAGCTGTGCTTAATATACATACAGCCGGGAAGAACTATTGGATATAGAGTGACGTCAACTTACCAATATTATGACCAGGAATACGACTTTCCAAAGCGGGTCCTCGGTTTGGACGACCACCCAGGACAATGGATCTAATCCCAGAAGCCGACCCAAGACAACGGCGCCGCAGAAGGGGCAGATGGAGCGGCCTCCTGGTCAGACTCCGTAGACGTGCACATCGCCCGTTGCTCCCAAATATACTGCTCGCCAATGTTCACTCTCTTGACAACAAGGTAGACTAAATTTGAATCTGTTCAGCCACCGGGCTACTCCATGCATCGCGCCGACAGAGATAAACACCTCTCTGGGAAGAGGAAGGGCGGGGGTGTATGCTTCATGATTAACAACTCATGGTGTTATCATAACAACATACAGGAACTCAAGTCCTTCTGCTCACCCGACCTAGAATTCCTCACAATCAAATGCAGGCCATATTACCTACGAAGAGAATTCTCGTCAGTTATCATCACAGCTGTGTACATTCCCCCTCAAGAAGACACCAAGATGGCCCTCAAGGAACTCCATGGACTGGAAACTGGAAACCATATATCCTGTAGCTGTAGCTGGGGATTTTAACAAAGCAAAGTTGAGAACAAGGCTACCTAAATTTTATCAGCATATTGAATGCACTACGCATGGGGTAATACACTCGACCACTGCTACTCTAACTAAACCGTGGATGGATGGCGGCTTTCACTCAAAACTGAAAGTGCAAACCACGCATTAAACCATGGAAAGAGGTCTGGGAAAATGGCTGAATAGTAGTTATTCCCTCTGCAAGGCAAGTGAAATTCCGGTTCAGGGACAAAGTGTAGTCGCAATTCAATGGCTCAGACATGAGACGTATGTGGCAGGGTCTACAGGAAATCACGAACTACAGAAAGAAATCCAGCCACGTCATGGACATCGACGTCACACTTCCAGACAACCTAAACACTTTCTTTGCCCGCTTTGAGGATGATACACCGTTGCAGCCCGCTAACAATAACTGCACCCCCTCTCCGTGACTGACGTGATTAAAACGTTTAAATGTGTTAACTCTCGCAAGGCTGCTGGCCCAGACGACATCCCTAGCTGCGTTCTCTGAGCATGCGCAGACCAGCTGGCTGGTGTATTTATGGACATATTCAATCACTCGCTATCCCAGTTTGCTGTCCTCACATGCTTCAAGATGGCCACCATTGTTCCTGTACCCAAGAAGGCAAAGATAACTGAGCTAAATTACTACCGCCCCGTAGCACTCACTTCTGTCATCATAAAGTGCTTTGAGAGACTAGTCAAGGATCATATCACTTCCACCTTGCAGGTCACCCTAGACCCACTTCAGTTTGCATACCGCCCCAACAGGTCCACAGACGATGCAATCGCCATCACACTGCACACTGCCCTATCCCATTTGGATAAGAAGAATACCTATGTAAAAATGCTGTTCATTGACTACAGCTCGGCATTCAACACCATAGTACCTTTCAAGCTCATCATCAAGCTGGAGGCCCTGGGCCTCAACTCCGCCATATGTAATTGGGTCCTGGACTTTCTGACGGTCCGCCCCCAAGGTGGTGAAGGTAGGAAACAACATGTCCACCTTGCTGACCCTCAACACTGGGGTCCTACAAGGTTGCGTGCTCACCCCCCTCCTGTACTCCCTGTTCAACCACGACTGCGTGGCCATGCACGCCTCCAACTCAATCATCAAGTTTGCAGACTACACCACAGTAGTGGGCTTGATAACCAACAATGACGAGACAGCCTAGAGGGAGGTGAGGGCACTCGGAGTGTGGTGTCAGGAAAACAACCTCTCACTCAACATCAACAAAACAAAGGGGATGATCGTGGACATCAGGAAACCGCAGAGGGAGTACCCCCCTATCCACATCGAAGGGACAGCAGTGGAGAAAGGGGAAAGTTTAAGTTCCTCGGCATACATATCAACGACAAACTGAAATGGTCCACCTACACAGACAGTGTGGTGAAGAAGGCACAACAGCGCCTCTTCAACCTCAGAAGGCTGGAGAAATTTGGCTTGTCACCCAAAACCCTGACTAACTTTTACAGATCCACAATCGAGATCATCCTGTCTGGCTGTATCACATCGTGGTACAGCTACTGCTACTCCCTCAACAGCAAGGATCTCCAGAGGGTGGTGCGGTCTGCACAACACATCACCGGGGGCAAACTACCTGCCCTGCATGACACCTACAGGCCCAATGTCACAGGAAGGCAAAAAAGATGATCAAATACAACCACCAGTCACTGCCTGTTCACACCGCTACCATCCAGAAGGCGAAGTCAGTACAGGTGCATCAAAGCTTTGACAGAGAGACTGAAGAACAGCTTTTACCTCAAGGCCCTCAGACTGCTAAACAGCATCATTAGCTCAGAGAGGTTGCAGCCTACATGGAGACCCAATCACTGGCCACTTTAACAAATGGATCACTAGTCACTTTAAATAATGCCACTTTAAATAGTACCACTTGAATAATGTTTACATGTCTTACATTACTCATATTATATGTATATACTGTATTTTATACCATCTATTGCACCTTGCCTATGCCGCTCGGCCATTGCTCATCCATATATTTATATGTACATATTCTAATTCACTCTTTTTAGATTTGTGTGTATTGGGTAGTTGTTGGGGAATTGTTAGATCACTTGTTAGATATTACTGCACTGTCAGAACCAGAAGTACAAGCACTTCGCTACACTCGCATTAACATCTGCTAACCATGTGTATGTGACCAATAACTTTTGATTTGATTTGATATAGTAATACCTTTGCATTCCAATACCTTACACCAAGGAAACTTAGCTCTGAGGTGCAGTATGCAACTTCAGTGGGGGAAGAATGAGTCCATACCAATTGCAAAGCCACAAACACATACCAGCTAACAGAATGATGACACAAATGAGTATGAAAATGTATAGAGCTGGTTCACATGAGTATTGTGTGTATTCCACACTCATTCAGAAGCTGGTCTTGTTTACCAACTATGGTGGGGAAATCTAAGATCTGGATTACTTCCTGCTCCTCTGTTTCATTGGGAGGGGACTTGAATGGCCTTCTATAACTTCCTGTCCCTGTGATTACCAATCTTGTGTATATTTGCACTTCATTGTACCTGGGGAAATAGGTATTGTGAAAACACCTGCATGAATCCTTCTGGGATAGTTGGACATGGATACTGTACGTCCATACTTGAACGCAAGGTCTTATCCATACAGCGAAAGCAATGACATTTTCCCCCAATTTCATATAGCTTTGTATCTCGGACTGTGTCAATGTTTATTTTTACGTGGCATTTATATGCAGCCAGCCACCTATTAAATTGAAAGACAGACACAAACCGATGAAGGACAAAATGAACAACATGTGACCTTGAAAACAACCTGACAGCGAATCCAATCATTCCAGGGGGAAAATCTACAACAACAACAACAACAAGAGGCTATGTGATAGATATGAAGACGGCAACACTTGACAAGTAATCTCATTTCAGACGTCTGTACTATGACGCGGGCCAGATAGAGCTGTCCCATTTACTGCTGCGGGGGATGGGCATCAAAGCAGAGATTGAAACAGATAGTACAGTACAGTAGTGTATACACAGACTTACTGCGTTATAGGATTTCAGCTTAACTTCAGTAAGTATTAAGATTATTTTAGACAGTCATGCATTCAGTCATCTCATGGTACTACAAACACCTGAACTTCCCACAACCTAGTCCATTTAAAAACAAACTAACTGTGACAAAATTAATTTGATCATTTAGGCAAAATGTTGCACTTGGGATTTGAATTCTTCATACAGTATACAGTACCAGTCAAACGTTTGGACACACCTACGCATTCAAGGGTTTTTCTTTATTTTTACTATTTTCAAAGTTGTAGAATAACAGTGAAGACATCAAAACTATGAGATAACATTGAATCATTTCGTAACCAAAAAAGGGTTAAATAAATCAAAATATATTTTACATTTGAGATTCTTCAAAGTAGCCACCCTTTGCCTTGATGACAATTTTGCACGCTCTTGGTATTCTCTCAACCAGCTTCACCTGGAATGCTTTTCCAACAGTCTTGAAGGAGTTCCCACATACAGTGCCTTGCGAAAGTATTCGGCCCCCTTGAACTTTGCGACCTTTTGCCACATTTCAGGCTTCAAACATAAAGATATAAAACTGTATTTTTTTGTGAAGAATCAACAAGTGGGACACAATCATGAAGTGGAACGACATTTATTGGATATTTCAAACTTTTTTAACAAATCAAAAACTGAAAAATTGGGCGTGCAAAATTATTCAGCCCCCTTAAGTTAATACTTTTTAGCGCCACCTTTTGCTGCGATTACAGCTGTAAGTCGCTTGGGGTATATCTCTATCAGTTTTGCACATCGAGAGACTGACATTTTTTCCCATTCCTCCTTGCAAAACAGCTCGAGCTCAGTGAGGTTGGATGGAGAGCATTTGTGAACAGCAGTTTTCAGTTCTTTCCACAGATTCTCGATTGGATTCAGGTCTGGACTTTGACTTGGCCATTCTAACACCTGGATATGTTTATTTTTGAACCATTCCATTGTAGAATGGAAACGTTGCTTTATGTTTTGGATCATTGTCTTGTTGGAAGACAAATCTCCGTCCCAGTCTCAGGTCTTTTGCAGACTCCATCAGGTTTTCTTCCAGAATGGTCCTGTATTTGGCTCCATCCATCTTCCCATCAATTTTAACCATCTTCCCTGTCCCTGCTGAAGAAAAGCAGGCCCAAACCATGATGCTGCCACCACCATGTTTGACAGTGGGGATGGTGTGTTCAGCTGTGTTGCTTATACACCAAACATAACGTTTTGCATTGTTGCCAAAAAGTTCAATTTTGGTTTCATCTGACCAGAGCACCTTCTTCCACATGTTTGGTGTGTCTCCCAGGTGGCTTGTGGCAAACTTTAAACAACACTTTTTATGGATATCTTTAAGAAATGGCTTTCTTCTTGCCACTCTTCCATTAAGGCCAGATTTGTGCAATATACGACTGATTGTTGTCCTATGGACAGAGTCTCCCACCTCAGCTGTAGATCTCTGCAGTTCATCCAGAGTGATCATGGGCCTCTTGGCTGCATCTCTGATCAGTCTTCTCCTTGTATGAGCTGAAAGTTTAGAGGGACGGCCAGGTCTTGGTAGATTTGCAGTGGTCTGATACTCCTTCCATTTCAATATTATCGCTTGCACAGTGCTCCTTGGGATGTTTAAAGCTTGGGAAATCTTTTTGTATCCAAATCCGGCTTTAAACTTCTTTACAACAGTATCTCGGACCTGCCTGGTGTGTTCCTTGTTCTTCATGATGCTCTCTGCGCTTTTAACAGACCTCTGAGACTATCACAGTGCAGGTGCATTTATACGGAGACTTGATTACACACAGGTGGATTGTATTTATCATCATTAGTCATTTAGGTCAACATTGGATCATTCAGAGAACCTCACTGAACTTCTGGAGAGAGTTTGCTGCACTGAAAGTAAAGGGGCTGAATAATTTTGCACGCCCAATTTTTCAGTTTTTGATTTGTTAAAAAAGTTTGAAATATCCAATAAATGTCGTTCCACTTCATGATTGTGTCCCACTTGTTATTGATTATTCACAAAAAAATACAGTTTTATATCTTTATGTTTGAAGCCTGAAATGTGGCAAAAGGTCGCAAAGTTCAAGGGGGCCGAATACTTTCACAAGGCACTGTATATACTATGTATAATTGTGTGTTTAAGTCTGTAAATATCTTTTCTTAAGTGGCAGAATATACTGTATACTGTGTTATTACTCACAAATGGTACCTCAGTAAAATATATCCTTCTTCACTACTTATCCACCTTCCAAACAACTATCAAAAGTATTTACTATAATGATTAATCAATGTGAGCTCAAAAACCTTCACTACATCTAAGATGGAGAGTTCCATACGGGAAATTAAGGTGTCCTGTGACTTCCTGTTTCGTGTTTACTTGCCCATTATTTATTTGGGACTTGATTGAAGACTCGAAGGTTAAGACTTGAGACTTTATCCCATCTCTGGGATGTACACAATCAACTACACTCTTATGTGTCATGTGTATAAACGTGTGTGTGTGTGTGCTTGTGTGTGTGTGTGTGTGTGTGTGTGTGTGTGTGTGTGTGTGTGTGTGTGTGTGTGTGTGTGTGTGTGTGTGTGTGTGTGTGTGTGTGTGTGAGAGTGTGTGTGTGCGCTCATGCATGCATGTGTGTGCACTTACGTTGTCCCTCTGGCTGTCCCCGACCCGGGCATTCTTTTGCATTGTGTGTTCCGCCTCTCAGACTTGGGGCCTTCGATCACACTGAGCAATACAGACAGGGGACTGTTGAGAAAAGGAAAGGCCCATAGAGATGCTTTATTCATTTCTATAATTATATACATCTCACCATATAAGCTTGAGTTCCAATGCTTCTGCTTCAGGTAATGTTTGGCCAGGAATAAATAATACAGCATTGTTATTCACAGAAAAGGTATAATATTAAGTCTAACCTTACTACTGTCTGGTACAAGACTTTGAAAAGAAAGTAGACTTTAAGCTGCTGATCATTTTCAGGAACTGTTTCTGTAGCAGAGTAGGTAGTCTGTTTTTCACAACTGTTTTGGGGACTATACTGCACGGTGGTATACAAAACCTTGGTGAAATCTGTCAATAATAAAAGCAAAATTTGTCAGGATCTTTTAGGTTTTGACACTCACTGTAAGCAAGTAGTTTACACCAAAGTTTCAGCCATGGGCAAATCTCAAACGACACTTTTCCTCATCTAATCTCTTCCTAATCCAGTCATTGTAGATGCAGACCAAGTAATCAACTGAGACAAATCAGTTGATTCAGTTCGCATGGGGGTTATGTGACCTGAGTACATTTGTCTCCACGGCAACCAAACTGGGTTTGTGTGTGTGTGTGTGTGTGTGTGTGTGTGTGTGTGTGTGTGTGTGTGTGTGTGTGTGTGTGTGTGTGTGTGTGTGTGTGTGTGTGTGTGTGTGTGTGTGTGTGTGTGTAAACCAGCATATTACCTGTGAGTAAGGAGCTGTGCTATACTCCACTGACCCATTAGCCTACATTAGAGCCCAGGTGGTAAAAGTCTATAAATTACCAGCCAGTATTCAATCCTACTCTATTTCTAAAGCCTACTGTAATAACCCCCATTTCCACCAGCCATGCACACAATTACAGGGCAAGGGACCAAGGTGAGCAAATACTAGTTTGTTTTGCTGTCCCTATTACGCTAAGTGGACTTGGAGAAAATAATAATCCATGTTTGTTTTACTGGGCACTAATAGGTTCAATCTAGATATAAAACCACAACAAACAACAGATTAGGATTAACCTCAGGTGGCACGGAGGTTAACAACAGCAGAGTACTGGCCAACTACTGTGGTCAAGACAAGCACTGGTACTACTAGCAACAACAATGTGACGTCATCTTATAAGTATGGGTGGATCTCTATTGTTCTCCAAACGCTGATGAAGGCTGCAGCTGAAACTTGTCCACTTGTTTTTACCTCTGCTGCTAAAAAAGAAGACATTAAAACTTTAAGTATATTTCAGTGTGTGAGGGTTTTTCCTTTCTTCCAGTATATGCCTTTTGAACCCGGCACCCAAATATATTTGTTGACTACAAACATTTGAGCTGAGCATGCCAATTTCCCTTTCTACTAACAACAGGTTATATGTAAAAAATACATACCAGGCCAGTGCTTATATGTATATTACACACAGTGTATATTGTCTTTTTTAGGAGGTTACACACAAAAGAGATACACCTCTTGTTATAATCAGTGCAAAGTGGATCTTCCTGTTGTTGATATTTACACCTACACTCTTAGAAAAAAGGGTTCTAAAGGGGTTATTCGGCTCTCCCCGTAGAATAACTATTTTTGGTTCCATGTAGAACCCTCTGTGGAAATGGTTCTACATTTAACCCAACAGGGTTATGCCTAGAACCAAAGGGGTTCTACCTGTAATAAAAAAATATCCTTCAAAGGGTTCTCCTATGTGGACAGCCGTAGAACCCTTTTAGGTTCTAGATAGCAACTTGTTTTTCTATGTGGAATGGAAAGTTCAATCAAAAACATGTTCTTCCTTATTAGAACCAAACACATTTCAATCTTGTGCTTCTTGCTGTTATCTACCTGAGAATAGTTTAATGACGGTCCACAGAAGGCACAGTTAATCTCTGTGCTCTACTCTGCTCCTTGGTCTCCACACTGTGACAATAGATTTAAATCCTCTGTAGTTTTTACTCTGCAAAATGTATATATTTCTTCAAACTGGGCTTAATTGTACCACAATGGCTACAACAATGGATTTAGGACCATTTAAGGATATTACGCTACCTGTCTACACCGTCAATGTCAACAACAATACTGAATCAAGGCCATTCCAATGTGTTAGCTGTCACGGATCCCTCCGGAACTATCCTTACACACACCTGGCCCCTATTCCCACAGATTGTATTTGTATATATGTGCCATTTGGTTTCCATTGGGCTGTTGATTATTGTTACTAAGTCTGTTGGTGCGTGTGAGTACCTGTGCTGTGTGTTTTGGCTTTCGTGCCGTTGTGGATTGAGCAGATGATTACTTACGGTCCCGTCCCGTGTGTTAATCATTGTGCGCATGTGTTATTTATTCGAGGTACCCCTCGCTCTTTTGTTTTAGGTTTCTACCCTGATTTGTTACATGTTTGTTTGGTCTTCATCTCTGTGCCTTTACACGGTACGCCATAATTTGTGCTTAATAAAAAAAACGTATTATGCATTCCTGCGCCTGTCTCCCGAATAATTTATACCAGCGTGACATTAGCTCTCATCAGCAGAGAGAATGTACTTTAAATGAGAGCCACGACACAAAGTATATCTTCCACTCCAGTCCTCTCCTCTGGACAATCTACACTAAATACAGCCGTAGCAACAGGACGCCCACACAATTATCACAGAGTCTTTGGTCAGTGGCTGCCTGCTCATCGATTTGACTGTGGAGAGCGCAGCATAATTGGTCATGGTGCCAGAGCCCCTGTGGGACATTACTGAAGAGCCACAAACACACAGTGAGTTCAGCCTTGTTGCTATTGTCAGGCAAGGAGTGCAAAGGTAAACACTTTTTTTTATTTTAAATAATTAAACCTCACAGTTTGAAGCTGTGATACCCAAGAAGGGGGAAGGGAAATGTTGCTGTGTGTTGCATTGATTGTATTGATTGAATTGAGGCTCCATGAGAACTGTATTTGTGTTACTTTGAAACAGTGTCTTGTGCCATGAGTGCACATGCAGGGTTGAGGCAATGTTGCTGTTGTACTAAAGTCACAAAAACCAACAGAGCTTAGCTTGACAATATTAGCTTGATAATATTGGTGTAGTAGTGATTGCTCAAACCCCAAGGATTCCCATGAGAACTGTTTGTGAACAAGGTTATACCAGGCAGAATAGGACTTCTGCTGTGAGCCAGATGAGGCAGTAGGCTTCTACTACAGACCAACTTCATTAATTACTGATTGACTGACTACTAGTCTTTCGTCATTGACTGACATTTTGAACAATTACAGCACAGTAAAGTATTTTTCAGGCAGGATTTAAAAGTGCACTGGTATTGTAGCTAAAGCAAGGATTCAATTAACCTTGGAACTTTTGGGGGGTTATTCAGAAGCTACATACAAACCGTTATGAATTCATTACAAACACCACTCTCTATACAATGCCACATTAAACAGGCTGATGTAGAAATTGAAAAGGCAATACAGAAGATGAATCTATGAAGTGAAAAGAAAGTAGGACAGTGAGTCTGGAGCAGGAGAGAGAGTTCTGGGATACATAGAGGGAGAGCGAGAGAGTGGGGGGGAGAAAGAGCATTATTCATGCAATATATTATTCAACCTGTTATTCATGCTCAGACAGAGGACAAAAGCCTTTTTACATGCAAATATTAAATTAAAAATCCATGGGTGTTAATGTATGTTAATCACGAGTCAGCTGTCACAGGTGTTGGGTTTGTTTATTTCGTTATAGAAGTGATCTTGTCTAAGCTAAAACTCTGTGCCTGTTTGTGCAAATTAAAGTGACCAAACTTAATATGGGAATGAACATGCACGGTAAAATTTGTACAAAAATGTTGTCAATAATTCTTTCTGTTTGCAACAGATCCTTGTATTCTGTTTGACCTTAGCAGTTCAAGCTGACATCGTACAAGACTAAACACACATGCGCGTGCGCACGTACACACACACATAGTACAATAAACAGGTGAGCTGTCACCTATGCTCCAGTTATCATATGGCACACTCACGTCTCAGTCCTTGTGACATCACAACAACGCCTGCCTCGTCAACTCAGCTGGCCTCGCTGTGAAGAGCTACCATTCTGTAATGAGCTGTCTTCACTAGAGCTGAGACTCAGGGTCTCTGCAGGGTGGACACACTGCAGGGTGGACACACATCACACGCCTATCCCACTCATGCAAAACCACTGGCAGTGTGTGTGGTTGTGTGCATGTGTGTGCGTGTGTGTGTAGGGGTGGGGATTGGGGTCTGGGGGCGGCAGACTTTATGTGGGAGACGATGGGGGGTTGATTCGTCAGGTCTAGCATCAGTTCTGAATGACTCACCAATTGTATCCTACTGTGTCTGAAACAGAGTGACGAGATTGTAGATTGCAATCTACAGGCCATTGACTAAGGACAGAAGGGAAGGGAACTTAAATTATGCCCACAGTCCACCATTTCTCTGGCTGTCCTTTTGATACATTCTCTGTTACGTTTTTCAATTAACTTTCTGCCATCTTTTGGAGAGGGATGAGAGAGGGATGAATGTTTCCATAGAATCACATTAGATGTGTGGACATTAATGAGCTGAGATATGGCTCTCCACTGCTAAAGGTCACGGAGTATGTGTAATACGCGTCACATCAAACAGCTACTAGAATACTTTATGAGACATCTACGACTCCTCTCCAATTGTTGAACTCCCTCTGCCCCGTTATTGAATCATTCCTCAGGACCATCACATCCTCTTACTCTAGTCATTGTATTAGGCCAAATTAGTTGAAGCTGAGCACACAGTACAATGAAGAGGGTGCTAGGCTTCGTACTGTATCATTTATATACTGTGTAAACTATCTGACAGAGCTTACAGTAACACATTGCTGATTCTACAGCATTTATTGACCAATCAAAACAGAAGCTGCACTGTGGGGTGCCCGCAGCCTGTGATGCTGTCATGTTACTGTAATGGGAGATGACATCAACAGATTATATCAGCGTCTCATGGATGTTACAACAGCACTGGCCTGTTAACAGTAAGGCATCTGCTTTTAATATACTGTACTTTCTATCCCTCATTTACTTAAGTGTTTCCTTTATTTTGGCAGTAACCTGTAAATGTCTTTAAACACATATAAGATCACTGAACCTTTATGGGTGGGAAAGAGTTTCAGAAGATTTATAGTCCATGGACGCAATACAAAACCGGAGAAAATAATAATAGGCTGACCACTTTCCTCAGAACAAAATTGGTATTATCAACAGATAGGTATGCTTCTTTCCAACACTTTTATTTTGAACAAAATTACAACCCATGCCAAATTACACTGCTTTGAAATCGATTGGCTGTGCTCTCTTTGTGCTGTCCTCTTAGATTTCTACCTGTCCTCTCCAATGTATGTCATTTCTATGGGCAGAAATTAGGCTCATCTACTCTGCGTCCTTTAATTTACCTAGACGTCAGAATAAATCATCATACTGTTTTTAGCAATTTATGTTACTCTTCAATATCACAAACCCCAAAGCAAGTCAAGGGGAGGAAAATAGGATTATTCGAAGAGGACAAATCATACAGGGAGGTAGATGGTCATTATCCCCTGTCCTCAGTGATGCTCTTTCAGGGATTCTCTCCTGTGGTTCTCTCCCCAGAACAAAGGGACAGCATGTCGTTTTATAACCCAGCCCTAGCCTGTTGTTGACCAATTAGAATTTGTTACAATAAAACTAGCCAATGGTCAAATAACAAGTATCCTATTTCAGAAGACATATTCCCCCCCATGTCTCTGAACCATTGATCAATATTTCCCTATTACAGAAAAAACACTATTTCCATTGATCGTTAGTTCTAGTCCTCTTGACCTCTCGTACTCTGTCTCTGCGTTGTGTATTTATCTTCGACATATTCTTACACTATTGACTCAATAATTGTGTTTTGTCCATTAAGTGCCTTGCCAAGATAACTGGTGATCCATTCTTGAAACTAAATGGATTCTGGGGAGAGGACAGGAGACTAGCCTAAAGGTAAAGCCAAGCTGAGAGTAGTGTTGGGAATAGGAATGGGCTTTGCTACTTTTCCAGCTACTCCACTGACTGAAATGACAACAAAGAAAGTGATTAAACTGCAGCTCCTCCAAGTGGCAGCAGCAGAAAACAGACTATCAGAAAATAGGACAAAGAAAACACAAACTTCAAAAAGTGAAATCTAAGAAATCCTAAATATCTTATATTGAGTGATAGGCTAATTCACTTATCGGTGCGACATGGAGAAATGCTCTGCCATTTCCTGGTTGCTAAAATTTTAATAGTTCTCCTCATTTCAGTTTATGTAACAAAACAAGCAAGTGTAGAGAATCATTGTACCATCTAAATGGCCGGGAGCGTACCCGGAGTTGAAGCCCGTTCACCTACTCACCAACAACATATACAGCGCATTCGGAAAATATTCAGACCCCTTGACTTTTTCCGCATTCTGTTGGGTTACAACCTTATTCTAAGATTGTCCCATAATAACAAAGCAAAAACCAGTTTATTAAAAATGCAGAAATATCACATTTACATAAGTATTCAGACCCTTTAGTAAGTACTCTGGCAGCGATTAATGCCTGAATAGGAGTTTCTCCCATTCTTCTCTGCAGATCCTCTCAAGCTCTGTCAGGTTGACAGGCACACACCTTTCTATATAAGGTCCCAGAGTTGACAGTGCATGTCAGTGCAGAAATGAGATCCCTGGTGAAAACCTGCTCCAGAGCGCTCAGGACCTCAGACTGGGGCGAAGGTTCACCTTCCAACAGGACAACAACCCTAAGCACACAGCCAAGACAACGCAGGAGTGGCCCAGCCAGAGCCCGGACATGAACCCGATCAAACATCTCTGGAGAGACCTGAAAATAGCTGTGCAGCGACACTCCCCATCCAACAGAGCTTGAGAGGATCTGCAAAGAAGAATGGGTGAAACTCCCCAAATACAAGTGTGCCAAGCTTGTAGCGTCATACCCAAGAAGACGTGAGGCTGTAATCGCTGCCAAAGGTGCTTCAACAAAGGTGTTTCAAGTACTGAGTAAAGGGTCTGAATACTTCTATAAAGGTGATATTTCAGTTCTACTATTTTAATACATTTGCAAAAATGTCAAAAATGTATATACAGTACCAGTCAAAAGTTTGGACACACCTACTCATTCAAGGGTTTTTCTTTATTTTTACTATTTTCTACATTGTAGAATAATAATGAAGACATCAACATTATGGAATAACTTACACCACCGTTAAAAAGTTTGGGGCTCACGTTAAAATAACATCAAATTGATCAGAAATACAGTGTAGACATTGTTAATGCTGTAACAGACTATTGTAGCTGGAAATGGCTTTTTCTTTGAAACTCTGCCTAGAAGGCCAGCATTTCGGAGTCGCCTTTTCACTGTTGACATTGAGACGGGTGTTTTGCGGGTACTATTTAACGAAGCTGCTAGTTGAGGACTTGCAAGGCGGCTGTTTCTCAAACTAGACACTCAAATGTACTTGTCCTCTTGCTCAGTTGTGCACCGGGGCCTCCCACTCCTCTCTCTATTCTGGTTAGGGCCAGTTTGCGCTATTCTGTGAAGGGAGTAACACAGCGTTGTATGAGATCTTCAGTCTCTTGGCAATTTCTCGCATGGAATAGCCTTCATTTCTCAGAACAAGAATAGACTGATGAGTTTCAGAAGAAAGGGCTTTGTTTCTGGCCATTTTGAGCCTGTAATCAAACCCACAAATGTTGATGCTCTAGATACTCAACTAGTTTAAAGGTCAGTTTTATTGCTTCTTTAATCAGAACAACAGTTTTCAGCTGAGTGCAAAAGGGTTTTCTAATGCTCCATTAGCCTTTTAAAATGAAACTTTAAAAAATGATTTCAACTTTATTTAACCAGGTAAGCTAGTTGAGAACAAGTTCTCATTTACAACTGCAACCGGGCCAAGATAAAGCAAAGCAGTGCGACACAAACAGCAACACAGAGTTACACATGGAATAAGCAAGCTTACAGTCAATAACACAATAGAAAAAAAAAGAAAGTCTACATAAAGTGTGTGCAAATGGCATGAGGAGGTAAGGCAATAAATAGGCCATAGTAGCGAAGTAATTACAATTTAGCAAATTAACACTGGAGTGACAAATGATCAGATGGTCATGTGCAGGTAGAGATACTGGTGTGCAAAAGAGCAGAAAAGTAAATCAATAAAAACAGTATTGGGATGAGATAGGTAAATTGGGTGGGCTATTTACCGATGGACTATGTACAGCTGCAGCGATCGGTTAGCTGCTCAGATAGCAGATGTTTAAAGTTAGTGAGGGAGATAAAAGTCTCCAACTTCAGTGATTTTTGCAATTCATTCCAGTCACAGGCAGCAGAGAACTGGAAGGAAAGACGGCCAAATGAGATGTTGGCTTTAGGGATGGTCAGTGAGATACACCTGCTGGAGTGCGTGCTACGGGTGGGTGTTGCCACCGTGACCAGTGAACTGAGATAAGGCGGCGCTTTACCTAGCGTGGACTTGTAGATGACCTGGAGCCAGTGGGTCTGGCGACGAATATGTAGCGAGGGCCAGCCGACTAGAGCATACAGGTCGCAGTGGTGGGTGGTATAAGGTGCTTTAGTAACAAAACGGATGGCACTGTGATAAACTGCATCCAGTTTGCTGAGTAGAGTATTGGAAGCTATTTTGTAGATGACATCACCTCTAACCAGGCCTGTCAGCTCTGAACACATTATAACCCTCAATATTAATATCAGCGACCAGAATGTCCCCAGAGATCCAAGTTTCAGTCAATACCAGAATGTCCGGATTCGTCTGCATAGCCCAGATCTTGATTTAATCCAGTTAAGGAAGTAAGCACCTAATGTTCTGATGCATCATCCCAAGTTCTGGAGTCTCCATCAGGCCTTGTCTGATGGTTGATGTTGATATAGTTGGTATGGCTATAAGATTGTATAGAACTGCACCATTTGGTCTATCCCTATTATTAATAGAGGAAGGAGTAGAAATGTGAATTACTTTTCCAAGGTTAGCACCATAGGGCCTGAGGCCGCAGCCAATGTCAATATGAGGAACTCTCCGAGTAACCAATGATGGAATGTTATAAACTGACTTACATGGGCTTTGGTTGCTATCGTGCAACAGCCCAAGCCCTCTACGTGATTTGAAAGTTCAAGTTTATGGAATTCATATTTGAACTAAAAGCAATGGTCTTCTCTTTTGAGTTATCTAATAGCAGATCTAAGAGTGGAGTTCAAATGAATGGGTACACGATAACAACTGACAACGCTCCTGGCAGTATACTGTAGACAACAGTACAACGATAACGCTTAGAAAGGATGGGAGTTATTACCTGAGCCGGGCTTGGTCCGTCTCTGAGTCAATATCATAACACTGCCTTGAAAATTGCCTCCTAATATATTGTTTCCTAATATTGTACATATCTATGTGTTGCTTCGTTGGCCTGGGCTATTGTTTGTTTGAATTAAGCCCAGATTGATTTTAGTTTGTCAGAATAGCCACTCATTTAGGCAATTTGTGTGGTATTAAAAAATATTCAGCTAATGTCTTCTGTCATGTAAATGACATCGAATTGCATAAAAAGCTTTTTTAAAAGGCCAAATTGTGTAAATCCTAAAAACACCTCTGCTCATAAAAAAAAACAAAGCCCCAGGGCCTATGATTTATTAATCCAGCCCTAGCTGTGAAATGTACTTTCATTAACCTAAAATATTGTATTTTCAGCTGGTGTACAAAACTGAAAGTAAAAGATGGGAAGCATAGGCACATAAACAAATCTAACTCTTCTTAAACTTGCTTTCAGTGAGAATGACAGACATATAACTCACATTTCTATGTGCATTTGGTCAGGTCGCCCAAAAAGTTACATAGTGCAGCTTCAAAATGTGTTTTTTTCCCTGTTTTTCTTACCAAGCTAAATTATTTAATGACATTGGCAGATACTTTTGTTTACTTTAATCTAAAAAAGGCTTAATACAAGTAATTTATCTTATTTCAATGTATTTTTCAATATATTTGACCTTAACCATCTTGTTAAGGTAAAACACACTGAGTGTACAAAACATTAGGAACATATTGAGTTTCATCCCTTTTGCCCTCAGAACAGCCTCAATTCGTTGGGCATGGACTCCACAGGGATGCTGGCCCATGTTGACTCCAATGCTTCCCACAGTTGTCAAGTTGGCTGGATGTCCTTTCGGTGGTGGACCATTCTTGATACACACGGGAAACTGTTGAGCGTGAAAAACCCAGATGCATTGCAGTTCTTGACACACTCAAACCAGTGTGCCTGGCACCAACTACCATATCCGGTTCAAAGTCACTTAAATATATTGTCTTGCCCATTCAGCCTCTAAATGGCACACATACAAAATCTATGTCTCAATAATGATTGTTTCAAGGCTTAAAAATCTTTCTTTAACTGTCTCCTCTCCTTCATCTACTGATTGAAGTGGATTTAACAGGTGACATCCAGAAGGGATCATAGCTTTCACCTGGATTCACCTGGTCAGTCTATGTCATGGAAAGAGCAAGTTTTGTACACTCATTGTATATGGTAAAATATATTAGCTTAAAAAAACATATATGACTCAGTATAAGATATTTAGGCTTGTTTAGATTTCACTTTTTGCAGTGTAGGCAATAAGGCAGGCAAGCAATAAGGCAGTTCCTGACATCCACTCTAGAACATGTGGGATCCCAAATGTTCATTATGCTCAAGATAAAATAAATGTATAAAAATTCCATACCTGCAGATGTAATTACCAAAGGTATAGTGTCTTCGGGAAGTATTCAGACCCCTTGAGTTTTTCCACATGTTGTTACATTACAGCCTTGTTCTAAAATTGATCAAATACTTACAAAAGTATTCAGGCCCTTAGCTATGAGACTCGAAATTGAGCTCAGGTGCATCCTGTTTCCATTGGTAATCCTTGAGATGTTTCTACAACTTGATTGGAGTCCACCTGTGGTCAATTCAATTGATTGGACATGATTTGGAAAGGCACACACCTGTCTATATAAGGTGTCACAGTTGACAGTGCATGTCAGAGCAAAAACCAAGCCATGAGGTGGAAGGAATTGTCCTTAGAGCTCCAAGACAGGATTGTGTCGAGGCACAGATCTGGGGAAGGGTACCAAAACTTTTCTGCAACATTGAAGGTCCCCAAGAACACAGTGGCCTCCATCATTCTCAAATGGAAGAAGTTTGGAACCACCAAGACTCTTCCTAGAGCTGGCCGCCCGGCCAAACTGAGCAATCGTGGGAGAAGGTCCTTGGTTAGGGAGGTGACCAAGAACCCGATTGTCACTCTGACAGAGCTCCAGAGCTCCTCTGTGGAGATGGGAGAACCTTCCCGAAGGACAACTATCTCTGCAGTACTCCACCAATCAGGCCTTTATGATAGAGTGGCCAGACTGAAGACACTCCTCAGTAAAAGGTGCATGACAGACCGCTTAGAGTTTGCCAAAAGGTACCTAAAGACTCTCAGACTGTGAGAAACAAGATTCTCTGGTCTGATGAAACCAAGATTGAACTCTTTGGCCTGAATGCCAAGCGTCACGTCTGAAGAATACCTGGCACCATCCCTATGGTGAAGCATTGTGGTGGCAGCATCCTGCTGTGGTGTTGTTTCTCAGAGGCAGGGACTGTAGGAGACTAGTCAGGATAAAGGCAAAGATGAACGGAGCAAATACAGAGAGATCCTTGATGAAAACCTGCTCCAGAGCGCTCAGGACCTCAGACTGGGGTGAAGGTTAATCTGAATATAGCTGTGCAGAAATGCTCCACATCCAACTTGGCAGAGCTTGAGAGAATCTGCAGAGAAGAATGCGAGAAACTCCCCAATACAGGTTTGCCAAGCTTGAGCGTTATACCCAAGAAGACTAGAGACTGTAATCGATGCCAATGGTGCTTCAACAAAGTACTGAGTAAAGGGTCTGAATACTTTAACTGTGATATTTCCGTTTTTTATTTTTAGAAATTAGCAAACATTTTTTATTTTTAAAAATGTATTTTATTTGTCATTATGGGATATTGTGTGTAGATTGATGAGAAGGGAAAACAATGTAATCAATTTTAGCATAAGGCTGTAACCTAACAAAACTCAAGGGGTCTGAATACTTTCCGAAGGCATTGTATATACTGTATCTTATATTAGTTCCAAGGTGTTAACCAATACAGTGCCTTCTAGTTTAGGGGCTCCCAGACTTTTTCACTCAGGCCCCCCTTTCAGCATTAGAGGAACATCAAATGTTAGCTGACATGTGCTAATTGATCTGTACATTTCTGAAAAGTTATGAACAGCTATCTAAGGTATGCAATGACTGACATGACAAGAGGAACTGATGATGCACTACCCAATTTCGAAATCGCACCTTGTGCATTCTACTTTTACAAAGTTCAAGAGCAAGTTTAAAACCAGACCAGCAAGTTTAAAACCAGAGTTCCTTAAAAAATAAATATATACACTACCGGTCCAAACTTTTAGAACACCTACTCATTCAAGGGATTTTCTTTAGTTGTATTATTTTCTACATTGTAGAATAATAGTGAAGACATCAGAACTATGAAATAACACATATGGAATCACATAGTAACCAAAAAAGTGTTAAACGAATCAAAATATATTTTCCATTTGAGATTCTTGAAATAGCCACCCTTTGTCTTGATGACAGCTTTGCACGCTCTTGGTATTCTCTCAACCAGCTTCACCTGGAATGCTTTTCCAACAGTCTTGAAGGAGTTCCCACATCTGCTAAGGACTTGTTGGCTGCTTCACTCTGCGGTCCGACTCATCCAAAACCATCTCAATTTGGTTGAGGTTGGGTGATTGTGAAGGTCAGGTCATCTGATGCAGCACTCCACCACTCTCCTTCTTGGTCAAATAGCTCTTACACAGCCTGGAAGTGTGTTTGGTCATTGTCCTGTTGAAAAACAAATGATAGTCCCACTAAGCCCAAACCAGATGGGATGGCGTATCGCTGCAGAATGCTGTGGTAGCCATGCTGGGTAAGAGTGCCTTGAATTAAAAATAAATCACAGACAGTGTCACCAGCAAAGCACCCCCACACCATAACACCTCTTCCTCCATGCTTTACAGTGAGAACCACACATGCAGAGATCATCCGTTCACCCACACCGCATCTCACAAAGACACTGCAGATGGCACCAAAAATCACAATTTTGGACTTATCAGACCAAAGGACAAATTTCCACCTGTCTAATGTCCATTGCTCGTGTTTATTGGCCCAAGCAAGTCTCTTCTTATTATTGGTGTCCTTTAGTAGGTGCTTCTTTGCAGCAATTTGACCATGAAGGCCTGATTCACACAGTCTCCTCTGAACAGTTGATGTTGAGATGTGTCTGTTACTTGAACTCTGTGAAGCATTTATTTGCCATTTCTGAGGCTGGTGACTCTGATGGCGGTCCTCGATAGAGCCAGTTTCATCATAGCGCTTGATGGCTTTTGTGACTGCACTTGAAGAAACTATAAAAGTTCTTGACATTTTGCGGCTTGACTGACCTTCATGTTTTAAAGTAATGATGGACTGCCGTTACTCTTTGCCTATTTGAGCTGGTCTAGCCATAATATGGACATGGTCTTTTACCAAATAGAGCTATTTTTTGTATACCCCCCTACCTTGTCATGACACAACTGATTTGCTCAAACAAATACATTTTAAAGAAGGCACACCTGTTAATTGAAATGCATTCCAGGTGACTACCTCATGAAGCTGGTTGAGAGAATGCCAAGAGTGTGCAAAGCTGTCATCAAGGCAAAGGTAAAGATAAAGGTAAAGATAAAATATATTTTGATTTGTTGAACCCTTTTTTGGTTACTACATGATTCCATATGTGTTATTTCATAGTTTTGATGTCTTCACTATTATTCTACAATGTAGAAAATAGTAAATATAAAGAAAAACCCTTGAATGAGTAGGTGTTCTAAAACCTTTGACTGGTAGGGTATATTATTTTATTTTAAATTTTTCTGGGGGGACTCAGTATAGGAACCACTGTTCTAGTGTACAAATTAACAAGGGCAAAATAGCTCTTACAGTTGCAATTGTTGTTATTAAATGCAAATGTTTTATTGTTTTATTTAAGAAAGAGATCAATTGCCAGCAAACATTTATTTCGTGGACCATCCTCCTTAGGCTTCAATATTAAAGAAAGGTATTCCTGAATAGGTTCTCTATTCTGCACTGTTTCTGCCTAATGTAACAGTCTGCGCTGTGTCTCTCCCTGCAGCCACACCAACAGTGGGGTGTCCATCTATGGCCTTTGTTCATTTGTCATATAAACCAGGTCAGATCACAGCAGACCAGAGGTGATACTCAGTGTAATGGGATAAGCCAGAACAGGGGTCTCTAGACACACACATACACGGGTGTGTGCTCAGCCTCCTCCTGTACTTCCTGTTCACCCATGGCTGCATGGCCACGCACGTCTCCAACTCAATCATCAAGTTTATTGATGACACATCAGTGGTAGTCCTGATTACCAACAATGATGAGAGGGCCCTGGTGGAGTGGTGCCAGGAAAGTATCCGCTCCCTCAACATCAACACAACGAAGGAGCTGATTGTGGACTTCTGGAGACAGCAGAGAGGGCAAGCCCCCATCCACATTGATGGGGCCGCAGTGGAGAGGGTGGAAATCTTCAAGTTCCTCAGCATGCACATCACTGACAACCTGAAATGGTCCATTCATACAGACAGTGTGGTGAAAAAGGTGCAACAACGCCTCTTCAATCTCAGGAGGCTGACGAAATGTGTCTTGTTTTCTAAGACCCTCATGAACTTCTACAGATGCACCATTGAGAGTATCTTGTCGGGCTGTATCACCGCCTGGTAAGGCAATTTTACCGTCTGCAACAACAGGCGGGGTGTTGCGGTCAAGCCCAACGCATCACCGGGGGCACACTTCCACCCTCCAGGACATCTACAGCACTTGGTTTCACACGAAGGACAAGAATATCAGAGAGAGAGAGAGAGAGAGAGAGAGAGAGAGAGAGAGAGAGAGAGAGAGAGAGAGAGAGAGAGAGAGAGAGAGAGAGAGAGAGAGAGAGAGAGAGAGAGAGAGAGAGAGAGAGAGAGAGAGAGAGAGAGAGAGAGAGAGAGAGAGAGAGAGAGAGAGAGAGAGAGAGAGAGAGAGAGAGAGAGAGAGAGAGAGAGAGAGAGAGAGAGAGATCAATGTAGACACACACTTTTACTGTTCATCCAACTCACCAACACTGTCTCCTGTGTAATTGACAAGGACGATTCAAGCGTTGTCTGGCCATGCAGGTTATTTGTTTTTTTCTTCGTGATGTTATCACACATCAGTCAACGATGGGCTATTTGAAGCTTCTTGAAACAGTTCCACAGCTAACTAAGACATACATACAGAAATATTACTTGATATGGAAATTAGCTGGCACCGTCAACTGCAGTAATTTCTTCTCAAATTGAGCAGCAGGTCGACTAACAGACATGAGTCACAAATGTAATGTTTGCGTTTCATGCTGGAAAAGTGGATACATTAAAAGTTACTGCAGCTTTAATTGGGAGTTGACCAGCAATGCAGGTATTATATACCCATTCAAACTGAGCCCAGGTCTGGGAACAATATAACATTTACACTATTATATTATATCTAAAAAAAAAGAAATTGCAGACAGTTACTAACCCTAATCATTCAAAGGCTATCAAATTCACCATTCCAACAATACCTACCCCCCTGTTCTTTCTTCCAGGGACATAGAATTAAGTACAGTAGAGAGACAAAATGCCCTGACATCCATCTAAACCCTCCATGAGCAGAATAACCAATAGCTCAGGGTGAATATGATGGTCATTTGATGCAGTGAAACGTGTGGGGCCAGTCTGAGCTGCACTACTTTAGATTTACAGTAGATGTCATCACTAAGCTGCAGTATCACTAATCAATGGCTTTCACTGCTACTCCTCTGATGCCATACTACCATCCAATCACAACGGAGCCCTAGCCCCTATGCACTTGTACCCATATCATCCTATAGGGTCATCACAATGGAAAATCATAGACAAGTGAAGATGGTGAAATTAGCACACACGGCATACCTACAATCAATGCAAACGGTGCATCCCAATCCCAAATGATATCCTACAGTATTCCCTACATAGTGCACTACTTTTGACCCATTGGGAATAGGCTGTAATTTGGGACGTAGACATTAGAGCACAATGTCTACTTCCCCCTTCCCCTCCACAGACACATGATGCCACACGACTGAGCCCAGGCTAGGCACTAGGCTAGGCCTGCAGATCTCTCTAGTCTAGACAAATCAAAATGCATTCCTGTACTCCATACGGTCTCTATTAGCCTGCCAACTCCTCTGCTGAAGTTGTCCAGTTGGTTGTTCACTTCACCTTCTGTACTGTACACACACACACACACACACACACTAATGACAGCACTGACCCCATAGTTCCTGCAGAGAGGCAGAAAGGTAGTGAGTCATCGGGAACAGCCACTGTACGGCAGGCAGAACAAGCTGCATCTCTCTGACATCATGATGATCAACCAAGATTGAACATTGAGTCTAATGACTGGAGCTACCACCCCAGCATCACAGCTTAATGTCATGAACCCCCTTCTAGTGTAATACTCTTCTCTAATGTCAATGATATAGCATTTAACAATGGGCAATTTGCATATACAGTACAGTTGGCCAACAGAGAAATATAATAAGAGGAACGTTACATAGGAGCACAGTTACACATAATTATTTTCTACTGGACTGTTATTTATTGTACTTGAGACATTTATATCATTGTTAATATACAGGTAACTAACAAAATACAGGAAACACTTGAGGAAATCAAATCAAATCAAAATAAAATAAAATTGTATTGGTCACATACACATGGTTAGCAGATGTTATTGCGAGTGTAGCGAAATGCTTATGCTTCTAGATCTGACAGTGCAGCAGTATCTAACAGGTAATATCTTACAATTCCACAACAAAACCTAATACACACAATCTAGTAAAGGAATGGGATGAGAATATATAAGTATAAAATATATGGATGAGCAGCAACAGAGCGACTAAGATGCAGTAGATAGTAAAGAATAGATAGTGAAGGATACAGTATATACGTATGAGATGAGTAATGCGAGTTTTGTAAACATTCTTAAAGTGGCATTATTAAAGTGACTAGTGTTCCATTTATTAAAAAGTAAATGAGGGACACAAAGTATAATAAAAGCAGAGGTGTGGTTCCTGAGTTAATTAAGCTATTAACATCCCATCATGCTTAGGGTCATGTATAAAAATGCCCAGTTGCCCATTACCCTGGCTACCATGACTAGAAGAAGAGATCTCGGTGACTTTGAAAGAGGGGTCTCAAAGGAGCATAGGGGTATGTGTGTGTGTGTGTGTGTGTGTGTGTGTGTGTGTGTGTGTGTGTGTGTGTGTGTGTGTGTGCGTGCTTGTGTGCTCAGTTAAGGACAGGTTAGGTCAGTCACAGAAGCTATTTCTTTGGCTGTTGCCAGTGTGTGTTGTACATTTTCAGTGACTATTTGCTTAATATTTTGTAATTAATCACTTTTGAGTCACCAAGACTTAAATAAATCTATACTTTCAGCACCTGCCTTGCCTGAGTTGCCTCCTGCTGAATCTCTGTCCTTATGACTGCTACATGATTCCTATTTTACATGCACCGTTTAATGGATCAAACTATATAGTTTATATATGTTAATAACCTGACCTTCAAACAAATCGTTAGCTACTTAAAACATTAGTGTTTACTCTGTGTTTTACTGTTGCCATAAAACAGTAGGATCCCACTGACACAAACTAAAAACGCTCACCACCCACTCACTCACTCACTCACTCACTCACTCACACACACACACAGAGATAGACGCACAGACACACTCACACTAACCTCGTTCCAAGTCTCAATTGCTACCATGTATAGAAAGAGCCGGCTGGTTGACGAGATTACACACAAACACATACACACACACATAGAAACACACACACACCACATAGCCACACTAACATCACAGATACACACACCTCTTGGCATCCTGCGTAAGTACATGAGGAGGTTTTTACACCACATTAGGTATCACATTGTGTTTCTCAGGGTTGAAAAGCTTTGGCTCCAATGAGTGTCTCTACCTGGTGACCTGTAGTGCTGTGATGCTGGCAGTTCAACAACCTATATCCTCTCAATACCCAACACAAACAATGTGCAAGTAATGATATAACATGATCATTTAGCATTGTAGCTTTAATTTACACTTAGTAATGTGGCCCACTTGGGAAAAGAACCCACAACCTTGCTTGGCAGACATATAATCAATTAAACCACATGGACAAAATATAGCAAAACCAAAGAGAGATTTCTAGGGTGAACATGTTAGATACATGCTCACATACTATGTGACTTCTCTGGTTAAATAAAGGACGCATAAAATAAAATTGTCACATAGATCTGAGCCTAGAGGAAAGTCTTTGTCCGCAGGGCTGTTGTAAAAATTGTGTTTACCAAATACAATGGTATTTCTCTGTAAACAAATAAACAACAGACTTTCAGCATGCTTATAGAGAAGGGCACTCAACATGTACTGCACTGACACAAATGTCTGATGATTGGTTGAAAGAAATTGATAATAAGAATATTGTGGGAGCTGTACTGTTACAGTTCAGTGCAGCCTTTGATATTATTGACCATAACCTGTTGTTGAAAAAAACTGATGTGTTATGGCTTTTCAACCTCTGCCATATTTTGGATTCAGAGCTATCTATCTAATAGAACTCAAATGGTTTAATTTAATGGAAGCTTCTCTAATGTCAAACATGTAAAGTGTGGTGTACCGCAAGGCAGCTCTCTAGGCCCTCAAGTATTTTCTATTTTTACCAATGACCTGCCATTGGCATTAAACAAAGCATATGTGTCCATGTATGCTGATGTTTCAACCATATACGCATCAGCAACCACAGCTAATGAAGTCACTGAAACCATTAACAAAGAGTTGCAGTCTGTTTTGTGATGGGTGGCCAGTAATAAACTGGCCCTGAATATCTCTAAAACTAAGGGCATTGTATTTGGTACAAATCATTCCTTAACTCTACTGATTCTGGTAATGAATGGTATGGCTGTTGAACAAGTTGAGGATACTAAATTACTTGCCGTTACTTTAGATTGTAAACTGTCATGGTCAAAACATATAGATTCAATGGTTGTAAAGATGAGGAGAGGTCTGGCCATAATAAAGACAAACTCTGCTTTTATAACACCACACTCCAAAAAGCAAGTTCTGCAGGCTCTAGTTTTGTCTAATCTTGATTATTGTCCAGTCATGTGGTCCAGTGCTGCAAGGATAGACCTAGTTAAGCTGCAGCTGGCCCAAAACAGAGCGGCACGTTTTGCTCTTAATTGTAATCAGAGGGCTAATATAAATACTACGCATGCCAGTCTCTTTTGGCTTAGAGTTGAGGAGAGACTGACTGCATCACTTGTTATTTTTATAAGACACAATGTGTTGAAAATTCCAAATTGTTTGCACAGTCAACTCACACAGCTCTGACACACATACTTATCCCGCCAGACATGCCACCAGGGGTCTTTTCACAGTCCCCAAATCCAGAACAAATTCAAGAAAGCGTACAGTATTATATAGAGCCCTGATTGCATGGAACTTCCTTCCATCTCATATTGCTAAAATAAACAGCAAACCTGGTTTCAAAAAACAGATAAAGCAAGACCTCGCGTCACAATGCCTCTCCCCTATTTGACCTAGATAGTTTGTGTGTATGCATTGATATGTAGGCTATGTGTACCTTTAAAAAAAATGATGTTGCTCTGTCTTTGAGCTGTTCTTGTCTATTGGTGTTCTGTATCATGTCATTCTGTATTGTTTCATGTTTTGTAAAAATCCAAATACCAAATAGATGCCCTGAAACATATTGTATGCTAAAATGACTGTGGAGTATTTGTCCTGCAGCTATTCCTACCTCAGAAGAACTCCCCACAGAGCCCCTTCCATGGGCAGTCCGTGTGTGAGGTAACAAGCAGAGACAAACTATATCAACCAAGGGAAGTAAACAAACAAAACTCTGCTCTGAGGTTACGCCCCATTGTTTTCCTATTGTCATGTTATATAATAATGCCCCAACGGAGGGTCTGCTTGACCTCAACTCACCTGAACAGAACAGAGAGGAACACATACTCTGAAGAGAGAAGAGACTATGCACACTGCTGGCTCAGGTGGAACCATGGTGGAGCATAGTGAAGGGAACAGCAAAGTGGTTTGACTGACTGAAATGGAATGGAACATTGATCAACTACCACAAGAGCAAAACAAAGTTCTAGAACCGGCCAGGTATTCAAATACCCGGGCCTCAAGATCTGCACTGCAGTACCAATGGTTTCTATCCTTCCCTTCTAATCAGTGATCACCTGTATGATGGACAGGGAAAAGCATATCCACATGATAGAGGCCATGTGGGTTCAGTTGTAGACTCCCTAACCAGCATGGTTCCCATTCACAGCATAATAACACAGTGTGTACCCTTACTGAGCAGTCAGCTCAGAGGAGGACAGAACAGCCAATCTATATCAAACATGACTCACCATGCTAGGGCTAGGACAGGCCGGAACAGATCTGATCAAGCCACATTTACATTTCTAGATTATGCAATAGAGGGGAATGTACACTTCATGGACATGCACATTTCCTAATGTTAACTGTCAACATTGTGACCGCAGTGTGTTTCAAATACTGTAACTTACTTAGGATTCACCCCAAATGGTAATCTATTCACTAAATATTGAACTACTTTGACAGGGGCACATAGGGCTCTGGTCAAAAGCAATGCACTATATAGGGAATAGGCACTGGTCAAAAGTAGTACACTATATAGCAGTGTTTCCCAATTAGTACACATTTTTATTGTAACCCTGGACAAGCACACCTGAATCAACTTGTAAATTAATCATCAAGCCCTCAATGAGTTGAATGAGGTGTGTTTGTCCAGGGTTACAATGAAAATGTGTACTGTTGGGGGTACTCAAGGACCAGGTTGGGAAACACTGCTATATATGAATAGGGTGTTATTTGGAATGCAGACTTAATCACATGGAACTATTCTGCCTACTACACAGTGTGGATAATAGATCCAAATGTGTGCCTCCTACAGCATTATAATCCCATCTTTATTCCTGTCTTTATTCAACACAAAGGGACTGTATTATCCTTCAATAAACAGAGGCCCAGAAACAACTATCACAAACATCTGCAAGACTGATTCATGATCTCCAACCAAGTGCAAACAGATCTCTGTGTTGAGCATCAAAATGTTATGAAATATTAAATTAATTGTATCCTGCCGGAGGTCATTCAGTGCACTTCCCTACAAGGTCATATGGAATAAGGCTAAGAGGTCTCAGTGGCTACCCCTACCACCAGTCAATAGAGAGAGAGAGAGAGAGAGAGAGAGAGAGGGAGAGAGAGAGAGAGAGAGAGAGAGAGAGAGAGAGAGAGACGGAGTTGGGGGTTGCAATAAAGACAGAAATAAAGAGATGTAGAGATGGTTATGAACACACAGACTGAATTGAGGGGAAGGGAAAGGGGAAAGGGGATACCTTGTCTGTTGCACAGCTGAATGCATTCAACTGAAGTGTGTCTGCAACATCTAACCCAACCCCTCTGAATTAGGCAGTGAATTCAAGAAGTTAACTAAAATTACAATTCAATAATAGAAAAAAGGGTTTTGATTATTAATGGCTTCTCAATAAACTGAAAGGTAGAAGCTAATTATTTTAAAAGTTTTTACATTTCTGAATTTGAAGTTCAAATCACTTCCTGAATTGACTGCCTTCAATTCGAATTAAGCCAACTGGCAAGTGGTGTGTGTCTTTTTGTGTGTCACTAGTTACCACAGCCACAAAGTGGCTAATCCTAACCTTAACCTTAACCACACTGTTAACCTTAGGACCAAAAAGCATTTTTTTGTTTTCATGAATTTTTTAATGAGATAGCCAATTGACTTTGTAGCTGTGGTAACTAGTGACAACTGAGAGAGTGAGAGTGAGTGAGAGAAAGAGAGAGAGACAAACTGAAGAAAGATGACGGCAAACCCTATAGTGGCCTATTGGCACAGTCAGAGGGTCAAGAAGCCAAATCATTACAAGGGAACATTAGTCTCTGTGAATACAGTCGTGCACCGTATGCTTCTATAAACAGTCCAGCTACACCGTATACTGTACTGAGTTTAGGTAGTAGATGAGCCAGGGACAGTGATGAGTGATGACTAACTAGTTTTAGGGAGATTTGTTTGAAGTAGTCTAAAGGCAATGAGTGAGGTTTTGTGAAATATCATATTTCATCTCACAATAGTTTTCCATCAAACTGTGACTAATAGATGCTTCATCTAAATAAAGAAACACATATGTATGAGTTAGGGTTAGGTTAGGGTTAGGTTAGGGTTAGGTTAGGGTTAGGTTAGGGTTAGGTTAGGGTTAGGTTAGGGTTAGGTTAGGGTTAGGATAGGATAGGCTAGTTTAAAAATATATATATTTCACCTTTATTTAACCAGGTAGGTCAGTTGAGAACAAGTTCTCATCAACAACTGGGGCCAGGCCAAGATAAATCAAAGCAGTGCGACAAAAACAACAACACAGAGTTACACATAAACAAATGTACAGTCAATAACACAACAGAAAAATATATATACAGTGTGTGTAAATGTAGAAGAATAGGGAGGTAAGGCAAGAAATAGACCATAGAGGCGAAATAATTACAAGTTAGCATTAACACTGTAGTGATAGATGTGCAGATGTTGATGTGCAAGTAGAGATACTGGGGTGTGTTCATCAATGTGTGTCAATCAATGTGTTCATCAATGAGGCAGTCTGTGGTTTGATGTTTAGTCTTGTGTTTTCTCTATTGCAGTAGCTCTGTTGTGGGGCACAGAGGATTTGTTTTGGGCAATTCAGGACAGTCAGAGCGAGAGAGCATCATGTTACCAGGAAAACATTCCCAATATGAAGAGTGAATAATTTTGTCCCAGAGCTAGCAAATGTTTTTCAGAGCAAGGTGTTGCAACCCTATCTAAACATAGAACATGTCAACAGTTAATATGCAAAGTTTTCTAAAGTTTAAGAAAACAATGAGTTTTGTATTTGTTATAGAGAGAGAACAGGGAGTGAAAGAGGGGATGCCCAAACCAGAGAATACCATACAGCACACTCAAGACAACAACGAGAAAGACAACACTCGGATCCTTTGTAGTGAAGCTACAGGAGAAAATGACAAGAGTTCCAGTTCAGAGGAAAGGGAAGTGGAGCCCCAGCTTGGTTTCTCCTGTCCCTTAGAGGGTTTCCACAGAAATCCAATTAAAACATTACCTTTTTGTCTATCAAATCAAATTTGATTTGTCACATGCGCTGAATTTGTCACATGCGCTTACAAGCCTTTAACCAACAATGCAGTTCAGTAAATAGAGTTCAGCAAATATTTACTAAATAAACTAAAGTGAAAAAATAAAAAATAAAAATGTAATTAAAAAAGTAACACAAGAAAATTACATAACAATAACTAGGCTTTATATGGGGGGTCAACGTAAATAGTCTGGGTGGCCATTTGATTAATTGTTCAGCAGTCTTATGGCTAGAAGCAGTTAAGGAGCCTTTTGGTCCTAGACTTGGCACTCCGGTACCGCTTGCCTTGCGGTAGCAGAGAGAACAGTCCATGACTTGGGTGACTGGAGTCTTTGAACATTCTGACACTGCCTAGTATATAGGTCCTGGATGGCAGGAAGCTTGGCCCCAGTGATGTACAGGACCATATGCACTACCCTCTGTAGCGCTTTACGGTCGGATGCCGAGCAGTTGCTATACCAGGCGGTGATGCAACCGGTCAGGATGCTCTTGATGGTGCAGCTGTAGAACTTTTTGAGGATCTGGGGACCCATGCCAAGTATTTTCAGTCTCCTGAAGGGGAAAAGGTGTTGTGGTACCCTCTTCACAACTGCCTTGGTGTATATGGACCATGATCGTTTGTTGGTGATGTGGACACCAACGAACTTGAAACTCTTGACCCGCTCAACTTCAGCCCCGTCAATGTTAATGGGGGCCTGTTCAGCCTTCCTTTTCCTATAGTCCATGATCAGATCCTTTGTCTTGCTCACGTTGAGGGAAAGTTTGTTGTCCTGGCACCACACTGCCAGGGCTCTGACCTCCTCCCTATAGGCTGTCTCATCGATGTCGGTGATCAGGCCTACCAATGTTGTGTCATCGGCAAACTTAATGATGTGTTGAAGTGTGTTGAAGTCGTGCTTGGCCACACAGTCGTGGGTGAACAGGGAGTACAGGAGTTCAGGAGGGGACTAAGCATGCACCCCTGAGGGGTCCCTGTGTTGAGGATCAGCATGGCAGGTGTGTTGTTGCCTGCCCTCACCACCTGTGGGTGGAACTCCAGGATCCAATTGCAGAGGGAGGTGTTTAGTCCACTTCTGTATGTGGATTGGAGTGGGTCTAGGGTTTCCGGCATAATGGGGATGATGTGAGCCGTGACCAGCCTTTCAAATCACTTCATAGTTACCAACATGAGTGCTACGGGCGGTAATCATTTAGGCAGGTTAGCTTTGCTTTCTTGGGCACAGGGACTATGGTGGTCTGTTTGAAACATGTAGGTATTACAGACTCGGTCAGGGGGAGGTTGAAAATGTCAGTGAAGACACTTGCCAGTTGGTCGGTGCATGATTTGAGTACACGTCCTGGTAATCCGTCTAGCCCCGCGGCCTTGTGAATGTTGACCTGTTTAAAGGTCTTGCTCACATCGACTACGGAGAGCTTGATCACACAGTTGTCTGGAACAGCTGGTGCTCTCATTAATGTTTCAGTGTTGCTTGCCTTGAAGCGAGCATAAAAGGCCTTTAGCTTGTCTGGTAGGCTCACGTCACTGGGAAGCTCGCTGCTGGGTTTCCCTTTGTAATCCGTAATATTTTTCAAACCCAGACACATCCGACGAGTGTCAGAGCCGGTGTAGTAGGATTCAATCTTAGTCCTGTATTGATGCTTTCCCTGTTTGATGGTTCATCAGAGGGCGTAGCAAGATTTCTTATAAGCTTCCAGATTAGTGTTCCGCTCCTTGAAAGCGGCAGCTCTAGCCTTTAGCGCGGTGCGAATGTTGCTTGTAATCCATGGCTTCTGGTTGGGATATGTGCGTACGGTCACTGTGGGGGGGACGCCATCGATGCACTTATTGATGAAGCCGGTGACTGAGGTGGTATACTCCTCAATGCCATTGGATGAAGGTTAAGGTTAGGTTAAAGTTAGGCATAAATTTAGCAGTGTGATTAAGGTTAGAGTTAAATTTAAGATTAGGGTGAGATTTAAAATCACATTTTAGGAAAAGAAAATGAAGAAATGGGCAGGGTTTATGACTTTGAGGCTGTAGTAACTAGAGACAACCCCCTCAGAGATCATTCTTCCTGTATGACATCACTGCGGCCCCTCATACACTGTCATCTCTCACAGCTGCTGAACCACAGACCAGTATCAAACACGGTTTAATACTACATCTGTCATACATTAGGAGTGTAATCAATATACTATTCCTGTTCATCTCTAGCCTGGTCCCAGATCAGTTTGTGCTCCTTTAACCAACTGACTATTTTCCCATATATCAATTACAACTGGAATCAGCAAAGCATATCATCCCAGTTTATTTCTACATATGTAAACAATTAGCGGTGAAATGAATAGCATCCCTGTTGCTTTATTGTAATACTCTGTAAGAAGTTGCTGTCCCCATGATAGTGTCCATCTGTGCTGAAGTTCACAATGTGTTTAGGAGTGTTTCCTCTGTACATAATAGGTATTTGAAGTTGTGTGCATTTCCCCTGCAGCTGGCCTGCTGTGTGCTGGATGCGTGTGTCTGTGGATCTCGTTATGTGTCTTCATGGGATAGTTTCAACTTTAGGGGGAGGGCTTGTCAACAACAGCCTTTAACGGATGACAAAGATGTCCCCATGAAGCATCAGAAGTTACATCTGTATGCTAATCTCCAACAGGGAAGCTATATCCTTCAGGATGGGACTCAACCTTTAATGGATTAGATAATCCTCAGAAACAACTACCTTTAGCGTCAACCAGTGCTGGCGATAGTAACATAACAGGAAGTCAAGAACCAATGATTAGTGATTAGTTCCTTCCGTCATAGCTGTAGCTAAGTACACCCTCTGCCCTTTACCTCTGAGCTCCAGTGTTGTTAATCCTCCTAGTGGGTCTGTTTAAAGTAACATAGTCCAGTTAACAGACTAATAAAACATCTGCTGAAAAAGGCTACACTGAGAGAGGTTAATACTATGTAAAAAAATATATATATCATTTAATGCCTTAAATGTATTTCTTAAATCACAGTATTGATTTTGTGGTCTCAAACGAGTGAGTTTCTTAATCAATATTAAGGGCGAAATTGAAGTTGCTATTGACAATGAAATAGGTGGGCATGTTGTTCCCTTGTCAATTAATTGATACATTTACTATCTATATAGCATTAAAAATAGTTTTCCAGGTTGTATTTTGGCAATTATTTTTCACATTGTGAATATTGGGTCGCAACTGAGACAACCTGGTTCAATTTGGGTCCCGAGGCAAAATCAGTTGAGAACTACTGTCTTACAGTATACACACTTCCTACAGTAAACATACTTCCTACAGTACACACACTTCCTCCAGTAAACTGACTTCCTACAGTATACACACTTCCTACTGTATACACACTTTCTACATTATACACACTTCCTACATTATACACACTTCCTATAGTATACGCACTCCTATTCCACTTTGGTTCAACAGAATTTCATTGAAATGGCATGGAACAACGTTGATTCAACCAGTGTGTATGTGCCCAGTGGGAAGTCTTTGAGTCAATACAGACATTCATTCATGTAGGCTATCTGGCTTGCTCTGCTGTGAGGGCATTATGTTTTATCATGTATTATAGATACTGCCTGTGCGTCATAGCCTGTGATAGCCAGTGTAAAACAGGGGAGAAAGGACATCCCTATTCAGGGGAAATAGGTGATATGTGAAGTAGTGGATAAGCCTTGATTCTCTGTCGGCCCTGTGAGTTGGTCGTCTCCGGTGAGACAATAGACTCTGTGTACTCTCACCTGCCTGTGTGTGTAATCTGAGTGGGTTCTAGAAGGCTGGGGGACATTTGCATGCTAGAGGTCAGTACCATACAAGGCTGCCTGTGTTCCACACAACAATGGGGCGGCAGGTAGCCTAGCGGTTAGAGCGTTGAGCCAGTAAACGAATCCCCAAGCCAACTAGATGAAAGATCTGAGCATGGCACTTCACCCTAATTGCTCCAAGGTCACCATCAATAATAGCTGATCCCTGGCCATGACCCCACTCTCCGAGGGTGTCTAAGAGGAAGTGGGATACGCAAAAAACACATTTCCATTGAATACAACACACTGCAGGTTACACGTGTGAAACATGACAAATATAAGCACCCCATTTTTGACCTTGAGAGGGTACGACAGGTGAATATTACAAATTATACCTAGCAGGATTGATTCATTCCATGGTCAATGCCATTAAACCTGGACTCGGTAGACCCAAGGACAACAGGGCATGAACAATGATAAAAACAATATACAGTACATTCAATCGTACCTTCTCCGCAGTGCAATCCGATTTCTGAGCCGGTCACGGGTGCAGCTCAGCCACGCTAAAGGTACTAAACGATATCGTAACCTCCATCGATAAAAGACAGTACTGTGCAGCCGTCTCCATCGACCTGGCCAAGGCTTTCGACTCTGTCAATCACCGTATTCTTATCGGCAGACTCAATAGCCTTGGTTTCTCGAATGACTTCCTCGCCTGGTTCACCAACTACTTTGCAAACAGAGTTCAGTGTGTCAAATCGGAGAGCCTGTTGTCCGGACCTCTGGCAGTCACTGTGGGGGTACCACAGGGTTCAATTCTCGGGCCAACTCTTTTCTCTGTATATAGCAATGATGTCGCTCTTGCAGCGGGTGATTCCCTGAACCACCTCTACGTAGACGACACCATTCTGTATACTTCTGGCCCCTCCTTGGACATTGTGCTAACTAACCTCCAAACGAGCTTCAATGCCATACAACACTCCTTCCGTGGCCTCCAACTGCTCTTAAATGCTAGTAAAACCAAATGCATGCTTTTCAACCGTTCGCTGCCCGCACCTGCCCGCCCGACTAGCATCACCACCCTGGACGGTTCTGACCTAGAATATGTGGACAACTATAAATACCTAGGTGTCTGGTTAGACTGTTATCTCTCCTTCCAGACTCATATTAAACATCTCCAATCCAAAATTAATTCTAGAATCGGCTTTCTATTTTGCAACAAAGCCTCCTTCACTCACGCCGCCAAACTTACCCTTGTAAAACTGACTATCCTACCGATCCTCGACTTTGGCGATGTAATTTACAAAATAGCCTCCAACACTCTACTCAGCAAACTGGATGCAGTCTATCACAGTGCCATCCGTTTTATTACCAAATCACCTTATACCACCCACGACTGCGACCTGTATGCTGTAGTCGGCCGGCCCTCACTACATATTTGTCGCCAGACCCACTGGCTCTAGGTCATCTATAAGTTTGTGCTAGGTAAAGCTCCACCTTATCTCAGCTCTCTGGTCACGATAACAACACCCACCCGTAGCAAACGTTCCAGCAGGTATATCTCACTGATCATCCCCAAAGCCAACACCTCCTTTGGCCGCCTTTCCTTCCAGTTCTCTGCTGCCAGTGACAGGAACGAATTGCAAAAATTACTGAAGCTGGAAACTTATATTTTCCTCACCAAATTGAAACATCAGCTATCTGAGCAGCTAACTGATCGCTGCAGATGTACACAGAAGTCAGAGAGGGATGGAGGGGACAGAGAGGGATTGAGGGGACAGAAAGAAACAAAGAGGGGAGAGAACCAGAGATTTTCAGACCTTCATATGGGTTGTGTAGTCATATTTTCACAGCTATGGGTCTTTGACAGTTGATATATTATTTCATCTGCTGGATGTGGCACCTAACCCTGTCTCTGTGACAATGACAGATCTATATTCTATATTTTTTTTAACACAAAAATAGAGAAGTATAGAAAGAAAGGGACAGGATTACGGCTGAATGAAACATGGAATCATTCCATCACTGAAGTGACTAGACACTAGGAAACGACTCCACGGCTTCTACATCTACAGTATAGATTGACTTTTAATATTGCCAATTCATACAAAGTCTCTTTCTACTTGTTGTGGAGAATATGACCTGTTAAGCACACAATGTTTTTCCATGTTAATACACTGTCCTCACCAACACTAAAAGCAATGCAAGGCAAGCAAGACAATCAAGGCAATAATTTACTATGTAAGCATACTTATTCAACAAGCACCCATGGAATTCCAGGGAGTAATTCCAGAATATAGCTGCTGAGCTGTTTCTCCATGCGATGAAAGTAGGGTCAATACTGGGCATTGCTCTGCTCCACATGTATGGAGCGATTTCAGTGCCAATAGAAATTGTGTTAGATAATACTTTTGATGATGCAGTGAGTGCAATACATGGTTATAACATCAACAGAAAATACAGAAATGTCAATGGTGGAGGTGTTGCTGTTTATATTCAGAAACACATTCCTGTAAAGCTTAGAGAGGATCTCATGTTAAATACTGTTGAAGTAATACAGATTCATCTGCCTCACCTAAAGCCCATTCTTGTAGGAAGCTGCAATAGACCACCAAGTGCTGAGAGTCATTATCTAGATAACATGCTTGATAATATATGTGATATCAACAGAGAGGTATATTTTCTGGGTGATTTAAATATTTACTGGTTTTCATCAAGCTGCCCACTCAAGAAAAAGCTTCAAATTGTAACCAGTGCCTGCAAACAGGTTCAGGTTATCAGTCAACCTACCAGGGTAGTTACAAACAGCACATAAATGGAATCATCAACATGTATTGATCACATCTTTACTAATGCTGCAGACATTATCTTTAAAGCGGTATCCAAATCCATCGGCTGTAGTGATCACAATATAGCAGCCTAATATAGTGTTTAAGAGGCCATACAACACGTTTTGTAGTGATTCCTATGTTGTTGATGTAAAGAATATTTGTTGGTCTGTGGTGTGTAATGAGGAACAACCAGATGCTGCACTTGAAACATTTATTAAATTGATTATTCCAGTTACTAATAAGCATGGACACATTAAGAAAATGACTGTCAAAATTGTATGGTTGAGTGGGATGAGGCAAAAGGAATTGCAAATAAGTCTGACTGCACAATATATTGGCAAATGTACTGAAAATTGAGAAATCACATGACTAAACTGAATAAAAAGAAAAAGATACTATACTATGAAGAAAAGTAAAAATTATATAAAGAATAACAGTAAAAGCTTCGGAGCACCTTAAATGACATTTTGGGCAAATAGGCAAACTCATCTCCATAATTTATTGAATCAGATGGCATTGAACAAGCATGGCACTTATACAAATGACTGACGATTGGCTGAGAGAAATTGATGATAAAAAGATTGTAAGAGCTGTTTTGTTAGACTTCAGTGCGGCTTTTGACATTATCGATCACAGCCTGCTTCTGAAAAAAACTGATGTGTTACCCCCACTGCTGTACTGTCGATAAATAGTTACCTGTCTAACAGAACACAGAGGGTGTTCTTTAACTTCTCTAGGGTTGTGGGCAGTATTTGGAATTTTGAATGAAAAGCGTGCCCAAATTAAACTGCCTTCTACTCAGGCCCAGAAGATAGCAGATGCATAATTGGTAGATTTGGATAGAAAACACTCTAAAGTTTCCAAAACAGTTAAAATTGTGTCTGTGAGCATGACAGAATTGATTTGGAAGGCGAAAACCTGAGAAAAATCCATTCAGGAAGGAGGATTTTTTGTTGTTGTTGTAGTTTTCTATTCAATGCCATTACAGTATCCATTGACTTAGAACTCAAATTGCAGTTCCTATGCCTTCCACTAGATGTCAACAGTCAGTTTCAGGCTTGTATTCTTAAAAATGAGGGAGTAAGAGCAGTCTGAATGAGTGGACCCTGCCGTGTCACAGAGCTTTTTAATGCTTGAGACCTGTTTACCTTTCATATTGACGACGTTATTGTCCGGTTGTTATTAATTTTATCTCTATTTCTGACTTGTGTAACTCTTCTACTTGGCTGGTTACTGTTTGTAATGATTTGTCTGCTGGGCTATGTTCTCAAATAATCGTAGGGTATGCTTTCACCGTAAAGCATTTTTGAAATCTGACACAGTGGTTGGATTCACAAGAAGTTCATCTTTAAACCTATGTAAAATAGTTGTATTTTTTCTGAATTATTATAATGAGTATTTCTGTATTTGAGTTTGGCGCTCAATCTCACTGGATGTTGGCCAGGTGGGACGCTAGTGTCGCACATACCCTAGAGAGGTTAATGGAAGCCTCTCTAACATAATCTAGGCAGAATCAGGAATTCACCTGGGTAGCTGTCTAGGCCCCTTACTTTTTTCAATCTTTACTAGTGACATGCCACTGGCTTTGCGTAAAGCCAGTGGCAGAATGGGTGGCAAGAAATAAGTTAGTCTTAAATATTTCAAACACTGAAAGCATTGTATTTGGGATAAATCATTCATTAAACCCTAAACCTCAACTAAATCTTCATACAAATAATGTGGAAATTGAGCAAGTTGAGGTGACTAAACTGTCATGGTCAAAATATGTTGATACAACAGTAGCTAAGATGGGAAGAAGGCTGTCCATAATAAAGCACAGTGTTCTAGTAGTTTAAACAGACACCTCGGTGCATTCAGCATGTCAACACTTCTTACGAAAACAAGTAGTGATGAATTCAATCTACCCTTCACTTTGAGCCATGAGTGATTTACATGCATATTATTAATGTTAGCTCTCCATGTACGTTTAAGAGCCAGCCGTGCTGCCCTGTTCTGAGCCAATTGTAATTTTCCGAGGTCCCTCTTTGTGGCACCTGACAGCACGACTGAACAGTAGTCCAGGTGTGACAAAACTAGGGCCTGTAGGACCTGCCTTGTTGATAGTACTTTTAAAAATAGTTAACGAGGCAGGTCCTACGCTAAAACTCAGGCCGTGTTAGAAGGGAGTGTCACAAAAACACAATTTTGCCCACATAAGAATACAGTTCAAAGAATATAGCACCCAATTTGATGAGAGTGCAACAGAAGTGGTTTGGTGATCCTTTCATGTGATGAGCAACCTTGCCTGAGACCTGAAGACGTGCTAGTTTGAGTGATGGGGGTTCTAACATAGGTCTTCTGTGCACCAGACAATGCAACTTTTCAGGTCTCAGACAAGTTACTCATCACATGAGCATGGTCACCCTTTTGGCCTCCTTGAAGAGATCAATCCAAGTCACAGGACCAATGACTAGGCTTTAGCTCAACAGGCTAACATAGCCTTAACCCAGTCAGACACATATAATGACTAACCTTGCCAGAGACTTGAAACGAACACGTCTATGTGCACGTGCGTATGTCCTTGTGGAAAGGACATATAGAATGTAGGTACTCTAGGGAAGGAAGAAGTGCAGTGCGACTTCACATTGACCAAGCTCATCAGCAAACTAATCACTGCATCGAATTGCATTGACAAAGTAGCTGAAGGTCTCCCTCCCAAAATATCCTGATGTGACGTTCAGGCTGCAGGATGGCAAACACTATTAAAAAGTGTGTTGCAGTTATACTTTTATCCAGACGAACAGAAACGGACAGAGTTCTGTTTTGAATCAAAACACTTTCCTCTTTTCCCGAGCTGGAATTTCTTTAACGCAGACATTGCCACCATGTTGTGGATAATACATGAATAATATGCAGACTTATATGCACTTCTGCCTCCAAAACACACGTGATCACCCTCCTGAAGCATTCCAACCCATCGTCCTTTTAAAAAAGGCCTTCTTTAATTGCGAAAGGGGCGACCTTCAGGCTGAGGAGTGAGTTTCACAGATCCCCATCTGCTACACTAATACAAGTCTTCAAGATCCAGGAAGGTTATTTATCAAAAGAGTGTGGTTTGGTGATCCATGCTTATGTGATGAGAACCTTGCCTGAGACCTGAAGACGTGTTAGTTTGACATGTTTTAGTTTGTGTTAGACGTGTTAGTTTCAAGACTCTGGCAAGGGTAGTCATTATAAGGTTTACATGACTGGGTTAATCAGGGGGAACCTGTACTCGTTAAGCAAGCAACGTGTCATCCCTTACATGAACTTCCTGAACTTATCTACATAGGTTGGTTTTTAGCTAAGTGGGCTAACACAAAGAGCAGGGTGATATGGACAAAAATCCATATTGCGATAAATTGCCGGAATTGATGCGATAACGATAAATAGAACGATAAGTTTATAACATTAATGTGCACCACAGTTTTTGGTATTATCCTTTAAATTACCATTACTAGTTTGATGGTTGCAGCCATCAATTGTCCCATTAACAGTCAGCCATATTAGCAAAATTATTTAATTTCAAACTTTTCTCTTGTATAGGCTACTTATTGTATATGAACGATATTAGCAGAATGCCTGCTATAAGTATGGTCGGTATCGATCGTTTTCGGTCTATCGTCCCAGCTCTACTACCACAGTCTTGTGACATGCGGGAGACCTGGTTCGAACCCAGTCAGTCACAAGAGCAAGATTAAACAGGAAGTGGAACGGCTATCCTTAGAAGGGCTATGACAGGGCTATTCAACTATATTTTTATGTGGGCCAAATTGGCATGCTTCCCAGCCGAAACAGTTTGGTAGAGTTTGTGCATATATTATGATGACATTTTGTGATGTTTTTGTTCGTTTTGGACGTCGGTGAGGGTTTTTCTGGGTGTTCGGGCACATACATTTTTTTCTGGAAGCAAGCCAAAGTTCGGAACCGAAGTCTACGCCCCTTCGTCGGTGATTGGTCAACAGTAGGAATTTGTCAATAAAGTATTTTTTGTCATTCAATGAAAGACGACTCGTTTCCATGCAATTTCGTTTATTAAAAAATATTGCACCAAACATCTTAGTTAGATGTAAAATTACGCAAATTCCTGAAAGCTAAGACTCCATGCAAGCACACTCGTTTGGTTTGGCTAGCCAAGTTTGGCTAGGTGCCAGCTGGACTGAAGCATGCGGATGCCTTAACGCAGCCTCTGATCATCATAGAGGGAAACAGAATCTGAAAGCATCTGAGAGTTTGAATTTATGAAACTTTGATTAACTCTAAATTACAGTTTGTAAACTTGACAAACAGAAAATGAATGGAATATCTCCAATATTGAAACTGAATATATAAATATTCAATTGGAATATTAAATTAAATAGAAATATAACTTTGAAGCTGAATGCAATATTCAATCAATTCAATTTCAAATCATGAAATACAAGTTCAATTTATGAATTAAATTATTACATTTGTACATAAAAAAATCTAAAATATTACATTCAAATTCAAAATCCTAATACAAATTCAAAATTACGTCATTCAAATACAATTTATGTCTGCACTGAAATCACTCCATACACATGGCTCAGTTTAATAACGGTAACTCTCTCTCTCTCACTCACACACACAGACACACACACAGACACACACACACACACACACACACACACACACACACACACACACACACACGCACACACACATTTATATATACACACACACACACACACACTGAGGAAAAATGATAACACACTAGCTCTTTCCTAAAACCCTGCTGTATAAGTGACCTGAAGTTAACACAGGAATAAACACCAAAGTCATTATTAGACCGTAAGCTGTATTCATGTATTACTAACAACATGGTGGCGATGTCTGCGTTAAAGAAATTCCAGCTCTAGGAAATATCAAAGTGTTTTGATTCAAAACAGAACTCTGTCCATTTCTGTTCGTCTGGATAAAAGTATAACTGCAACACACTTTTTAATAGTGTTTGCCATCCTGCAGCCTGAACGTCACATCAGGAGATTTTGGGAGGGAGACCTTCAGCTACTTTGTCAAAGCAATTCGATGCAGTGATTAGTTTGCTGATGAGCTTGGTCAATGTGAAGTCGCACTGCACCTCTTCCTTCCCTAGAGTACCTACATTCTATATGTCCTTTCCACACGGACGAACGCACGTGCACACACACACACAAACATACACACAACCTCACACACAAGAACACAATCACAGATGACACATCAATATTGATAGGAATTGCACATGATTGCGTAGTTTCCAAATCACTAGTTGTCCCTCTCACAGCATGGGCAGCATGCATCTATACATCACTTTGGGAACGAGGAAGAGGAAAGAGAAAAGGCAAAACAGCAACGTACTTTTTTTCCTTTGGAGAGGAAGAGAGAGGGAGTGATAGAGCAAGTCACTCTGCAGCTGGCTGCATCACGATGTATTTTCCTCACTGTGAAATTGGCAATCTAAAAAACCCAAAACAAACAGAAAAGTGTCCACTCTGTGCTTCTGTTCTCCTGAGCAGTTGGTCGTTAACCAGAGCAGTCCCACACTGCTTATGCTGCCTGGAACAAGGATGGAACTCAACTCAGAGAGTTCTCAGACTCTCAGCCAATGAGCTGAGAAAGTAACCGCCTCTCAGCCAATCCCACGGCTCCTCCACTTCACTACGCTCCAGTCCCTAACCCCTCCTCCCCTTTGAAGTTCCCAGCAGGGAAGGAACAGAGAATGAGTGAAGACAGGGAAGGAACAGAGAATGAGAGAATGAGAGAAGAGGAGGATGTCACAGTGAAAGAGAGTAGTGTCGGACAGGGGAGGGAAGAGAGTGGGATAGAAGTGTAAAATGAGAAGAGAATTAAAAGTATTTATGAAAATGAGAGGATGCAGGAGTGGAGAGAGGAGAGGAGAGGAGAGGAGAGGAGAGGAGAGGAGAGGAGAGGAGAGGAGAGGAGAGGAGAGGAGAGGAGAGGAGAGGAGAGGAGAGGAGAGGAGAGGAGAGGAGAGGAGAAGGAGAAGGAGAAAGGGAGGAGAGGGGAGGGGAGGGGAGGAAAGGGGGATGAGAGTAGAGGAGAGAGAGGGGTAGAAGAGGGGAGGAGAGGGGGAGGAGAGGAGAGGAGAAGGAGAGAGGGGAGGGGAGGAGAGGAGAGAAGAGGGGGAGGAGAGTAGAAGCGAGATGACGGAGAAGGGAGGAGAGAGGGAGGTGAGAGGAGAAGAGAAGAGGGGGAGAGGGGAGGGGAGGAAAGGCGAGAGGAGAGAAGAAGGAGAGGAGAGGGGAGGGGAGGAAAGGGGGATGAGAGTAGAGGAGAGAGAGGGGTAGAAGAGGGGAGGAGAGGGGGAGGAGAGGAGAGGAGAGGAGAGGAGAGGAGAGGAGAGGAGAAGGAGAAGGAGAAGGAGAAAGGGAGGAGAGGGGAGGGGAGGGGAGGGGAGGAAAGGGGGATGAGAGTAGAGGAGAGAGAGGGGTAGAAGAGGGGAGGAGAGGGGGAGGAGAGGAGAGGAGAAGGAGAGAGGGGAGGGGAGGAGAGGAGAGAAGAGGGGGAGGAGAGTAGAAGCGAGATGACGGAGAAGGGAGGAGAGAGGGAGGTGAGAGGAGAAGAGAAGAGGGGGAGAGGGGAGGGGAGGAAAGGCGAGAGGAGAGAAGAAGGAGAGGAGAGGGGAGGGGAGGAAAGGCGAGGGGAGAGAAGAAGGAGAGGAGAAGAGAGGAGAGGAGAGGAGAGGAGAGGAGAGGAGAGGAGAGGAGAGGAGAGGAGTTAGGGTTAGAGTTAGAGTTAGAGTTAGAGTTAGAGTTAGGGTTAGGGTTAGGGTTAGGGTTAGGGTTAGGGTTAGGGTTATAGTTAGGGTTAGGGTTAGGGTTAGCGTTAGAGTTAGGTTTAGGGTTAGGGTTAGGGTTATGTTTAGGTTTAGGTTTAGGTTTAGGGTTAGGGTTAGGGTTAGGGTTAGGGTTAGAGGATATTGCACTGTATGACACACATTCTCAGTCAAAATGTTTTTGATTAATCTGCTTTGCTGTACCACATACTCATTCACTAGCTACAGCTGTAGTACTACCAGTAATACTATATAACATTACAGAGATGGCTGCAGGGTGGAGAAAAGTAAAGCCTGTTGGGGCACTCAAATATTGCTTGTATGTACTGTAGTTACATGTTACTTGTTTATAGCTACAGTGCTAGTTACAGAGGTTCACTTTTTTGATTCTATAGGTTTAGTAAATCAGATGACCAATCATCCTTATATTTGACCTTATTAAGCTTCGCACATTTGACCACAAGGGTTTATGGGTACCACATGCTTCATGGATCAGAAGACATATAGGAAGAGTGAACAGTGTACATATTATCTTAGGTTGTCTGTTTACTTTAGTAACACTGAGTTGAACTCTGCTGCATCCCTCTGATAAACACACACGCACACGCACACGCACACGCACACGCACACGCACACGCACACACAGCAATATCATCGGCAAGACAACTGACTCTACCATTCAATTGCTGTTTCTTCAGTTGCTGTCATGAATTCAGACCGTCCACACAGCACAGACATGAACTAAATGACAAGCTCATGCTGATTCTTCATTCTCATTATTATACAATAAGATGAAGGCAGGAATGGAATCATCAGCTTGTTCTGGGGAGACAGCACAGTTGCTTCATTTGGGTAATGCTAAGTCATTGCCTGTCATCGTCACTTAGTGTCTCGGTGTCCTTGCGCGTGTACGCGCACACACACAAACACACACACACCCTCTCCTTCCCCCGAGAGGGACTGGGGCAGTAATGTTCAGTCAAGAGGAACAGTGACCCCACATGTGATGGGAGTCCAACCCAGCAGCAGCCACAGAGTAACAGGAGGAAGGAGTGACAAGTTGATTGCTTTCTTAAACCTTTTCAGCTCGAGACTCGAATGAGAAATGCACCGTCCTCTTGTGAACCAAATTGTACTCAAACGACCCAAATGAAGAAGAAATAGCATGTGATTTTCGATGTATTATAATAACTCTCAACCAACCTCTCACAGGCCCACTTTGGGTCCTGACCCATAGTTTAAGAAACATTGCTTTAGACTTTACTAAGTGGCAACAATTCATTAATTAAAATGTGAAATCAAAACAAGATGTGAAATGATGGGTTGGACCACACTGAAAAACAGCTATCTGTGCAGTATTGCTGGTAAACATGGTGCACGACTGTATCACTGATTGTCCTTGTCATACCCTCTTCTGTATGGATGCAATCTCATCATATTCATCATGGTAAAATGCTCAACAACAAAAAACAATGATTATGTCAAGCTGGGAATGTAGTGGTCTCAAACACAAGCAAACAAACATCCAGAGATGAGAATAGATTATAAGATATCACACTTTAAACACTTTAAACATTGTCCGTTTTGAGACATAATGTTCCAAGTGGTTGCAATCCCCTAGGGTTTCATAGTGCACAAACACAACCACAAACAAAATGCTATCTGAAATCACATACACATTATGCTAGCTCTGGTACATCTCACACACAAATATTGACTTGTGTTTATTCTTAAACGGTAGTCAGGGCCTGTGTATATCAGCCATTTCACCACACTCCATAATATACTGGGTACAGCCAGTGCTGAAAATGCTGGGTTGTGTCTGTTGGTGTGTGAGTCAGACCCAGGGCCACTGCTGCACACTCTTAGAAAAAAAGGTGCTATCTAAAACCTAAATGGGTTCTTTGGCTGTCTCCATAGGAGAACCATTTGAATAACCCTTTTTGGTTCCATGTAGATCCCTTTCCACAGAGAGTTCTACATCGAACCAAAAATGTTTCTACCTGGCACCGAAAACGGTTCTCCTATGGCAGGTATTCCCAAACTGGGGTAAGCGCAATGCCATCGGAGGTACGCCAAATAGAAATGTGATTCACATTTAAAAACATTCCATTTATATTTTCCAACGGGCCTATACATTTTGGTGGGGTTTTTTTCTCGCCTGAGTAGCCTCGTTTTACTGCCAAAAATAAAATGAAACCATCTAGTGTTCAGCGAAATAACCTCACAATATCATATACAGGTAGCCTAGTCAAACAATTAACATCCAATCACATTAACCGTTACTCTCTCGCGGGAATCTCACTAACGGTCCGTATGTAGCCAAACGTAGCTGCTGCTCATGTTGGTATCTGTACTGATGGCGCAAAAGCCATGACAGGAAGACATAGTGGAGTGGTAACACGCGTGCAAGCAGATGCTCCCAATGCCACTTGGGTACACTGCAGCATCCACCAAGAGGCTCTTGCTGCCAAAGGAATTCCTGACAGCTTGAAAGACATTTTGGACGCTACAGTGAAAATGGTTAACTTTCTTAATTAAAGCAAGGCTCTGAACGCTCATGTTTTTTCTGCGCTATGAGCAGCGACCATGTAATACTTTTACAACAAACAGAAGTGTGCTGGTTATCAAGGGGAAAAGTATTGACACGTTTTTTTCAATTGAGAGACGAGCTTAAAGTTTCTTTACTGACCATAGTTTTCACTTGTCTGACCGCTTACATGATGACGAGTTTCTCACACGACTGGCCTATCTGGGTGATGTTGTTTCTCGCCTGAATGATCTGAATCTAGGATTACAGGTACTCTTTGCAACTATATTCAATGCGCGACACAAAATTGAGGCTATGATTAAGAAGTTGGAGCTCTTCTCTGTCTGCATTAACAAGGACAACACACAGGTCTTTCCATCAATTTATCATTTTTTGTGTGCAAATGAACTCAAGCTTATGGACAATGTCAAATGTGATATAGCGAAGCACCTGAGTGAGTTGGGTGCACAATTATGCAGGTACTTTCCCGAAACGGATGACAAACAACTGGATTCGTTATCCCTTTCATGCCCTGCCTCCAGTCCACTTACCAATATCTGAACAAGAGAGCCTCATCGAAATTGCAACAAGTGGTTCTGTGAAAATTGAATTTAATCAGAAGCCACTGACAGATTTCTGGATTTGGCTACGCTCAGAGTATCCTGCCTTGGAAAATCGAGCTGTCAAGACACTGATACCCTTTGCAACCACATACAGTACCTACAGTATGTGAGAGTGAATTATCGGCCCTCACTAGCATAAAAACTAAATACAGGCACAGACTGTGTGTGGAAACAGTACAAGCATTTCGCTACACTCGCATTAACATCTGCTAACCATGTGTATGTGACAAATAAAAAATTTGATTTGAAATGATTTAAGACTGAGACTCTCTCCAATATAACCCAACATTGAAGAGTTATGTGCATTCTTTCAAGCACACCCTTCTGATTAACCTGTGGTGAGTTATTCACAATTTTCAATGAACAAATAAGGTTTTATATGTAAGATGGTTAAATAAAGAGCACATTTATTGATTACTATTATATTATTATTTGTGCCCTGGTACTATAAGAGCTCTATGTCACAGCGTGCGCTGACCCTGGTGCTAGAGGTGGTATGCAGCTGGAGGTTGAATGTTTGAAGGGGTACGGAACTATAAAAAGTTTGGGAACCACTGTACTATGGAGACAGTTGAAGAACCCGTTTGGAGAATTTTTTTTTTAAGAGTGTAGGGCATAGCCGCGGAAAGTAGGGGTGCTAAGAGTGTAGGGCATAGCCGCGGACAGTAGGGGTGCTAAGAGTGTAGGGCATAGCCGCGGAAAGTAGGGGTGCTAAGGGTGCTGCAGCACCCCCTCATAAATCGAAGAAAAAAAAGAAAAATTATAATAATAATTGTCACAAACCGGCTCAAAGATGTGTAACAAACAAGGAGACAACGTGGAGATAAGGAATAGCAACATATTTATTTAACTAAAGTAAACTAAATATAATTAACAATGGTGTGTGTTGTCTGTAATCAGTAGTGTAAGTGAGTGGTTGCGTGCATAAATGTGATAATGAGGGGTGTTGAAAGGTGCAACGCAAACAACCGCAACATTGCCACAACATTGCCACAACATTGCCACAACCAAAATGTGTGTCTGCATGGAGAGGGTCTCCTCAATGAATGGGGAAGAGGTGCATTTATCCATTTATTCGCTAACGACCCTCCCGGCTCCGCCCACTGACAACCTATTAAGGAAAACAAGAGCAAAGAGAAAGAATAATGCAGACAGAGTGGGCGGGTCGTCACATAAAAAATATGCATATATACAGTACTAGTCAAAAGTTTGGACACACCTACTCATTCAAGGGTTTTCTTTATTTTTACTATTTTCTACATTGTAGAATAACAGTGAAGAGATCAAAACTATGAAATAACACATATGAAATCATGTAGTAACCAAAAAAGTGTTCAACAAATAAATTCTTCAAAGTAGATTGAAGATTCTTCAAAGTAGCCACCCTTTGCCTTGATGACAGCTTTGCACACTCTTGGCATTCTCTTAACCAGCTTCACCTGGAATGCTTTTCCAACAGTCTTGAAGGATTTCCCACATCTGCTGAGCACTTGTTGGTTACTTTTCCTTCACTCTGCGGTCCAACTCATCCAACACCATCTCAATTGGGTTGAGGTCGGGTGATTGTGGAGGCCAGGTCATCTGATGCAACACTCCATCACTCTCCTTCTTAGTCAAATAGCCCTTACACAGCCTGGAGGTGTGTTGGGTCATTGTCCTGTTGAAAACAAATGATAGTCCCACTAAACACAAACCAGATGGGATGGCTTATTGCTGCAGAATGCTGTGGTAGCCATGCTGATTAAGTGTGCCTTGAATTCTAAATAAATCATAGACAGTGTCACCAGCAAAGCACCCCCACACCTCCTCCTCCATGCTTCACGGTGGGAACCACATATGCGCAGATCATCCGTTCATCTACTCTGCATCTCACAAAGACACGGCGGTTGGAACAAAAAATCTCCAATTTGGACTCATCAGCCCAAAATACATTTTCCTCGGTCTAATGTCCATTGCTCTTGTTTCTTGGCCCATGCAAGTATCTTCTTCTTATTGGTGTCCTTTAGTAGTAGTTTCTTTGCAGCAAGTCGACCATGAAGGCCTTATTCAAAGTTGATGTTGAGATGTGTCTGTCACTTGAACTGTGTGAAGCATTTATTTGGGCTGCAATGTTGCCATAATATTGACTTGGTCTTTTATCAAATAGGGCTATCTTCTGTATACCAACCCTAATTTGTCACAACACAACTGATTGGCTCAAACGCATTAAGGAAAGAAATTCCACAAATTAACTTTTAACAAGGCACACATGTTAATTGAAATGCATTCCAGGTGACTGCCTCATGAAGCTGGATGAGAGAATGCCAAGAGTATGCAAAGCTGTCATCAAGGCAAATGGTGGCTACTTTGAAGAAGTAGTATATATATATATATATATATATATATATATATATATATATATATATATATATATATATATATAAATATATATATATAAGAACATATTATACTTAAAGCTGGATTTCGCATTATGGTAAACAGTGCCACTGTTCACCCCCAGCACATTTGTTATTGTTTTTGTTTTGTTAATGAAACAGAGGAGATGAACATCCAGCATCGTGATAAACAAATTTGCAATAGATACTGTTCTATCACACAATGCAATGATGTGCAATGATTTACAAGGGGATAAAAGATTGTTCATTGTTTAAAGTAATGTTTTGTTGTTGTAATATCGCAAACGTACATGGCAGACATTCAGCATTACTGAGTTCATCTTTAACCAGTGGTGATGGAAGCAGGGGGCGTGATGTGAGAATGTGTTTTCCCCAGGCTCTGCCTCCCTGATTGGTGATGGTGCCAGTTCCACCATGCATCGTGATATGGCACAACCAAATTACAGTTTGTCACAGTACCTTGTCGCTATGTAATTATCATCTTGTTTTCTCCCCCTCACCTGAAACAAGGCTCCACTTGTGTTCTATTCCTTCTGTCTTCAGTTTCTCTTTGACTTCTCTGAACTTTTCAAAGAAACATATCTGTTTGATCCTTTGTATGAAAGACAGCAAAAGAATGATATCATGTTCTCAAAATAATAACACTGCCAACTCGGAATAATCCTAACCACTTAATAAATAGTGTCTTTAAATGAGGAGACACTAGTGATAGCATTATGATTGTGTAATAGACTACTGCACAACTGTACAATTGTGTGTATTTTCCATAGAACATTGTGGGCCTTAAAATAAACAGTGAATGACATATGATGTTCCAGGGCAGGCACGTGTGTGTATGTGTGTGTGTGTGTGTTTTCTTGTGTGTTCTCATGTGTGTGTTCTCGAGCTGAGTTACACAGATTCATAGTGACCAGCCACTTCACACGTTTAGCCTTATCATGGCCTAGTTAGAGCAGCACCCCAGACAGCCCAGGGTTAGAGCCAGGGTGAGGTCTCCAGAGACAGGCTTCGGGGGAGAGGCTGTTGGAGCACATCATGTAACAGGGAAGGGGGACCATCCATGCCCTCTGAGGCTGTTATGGTTGCCTGGTTCCTAGAACAGAAAGCCTCTACTCTGTCTGCCTCTGCTGTATAGAAACCCCAATACCTTGACCCTACTTAAACTACACTTCCCTTCATCATGATACACAGCACAATCATGAAGGGAATGTAGCAGTCCTAGCAGCAGTGGCAGACAGAGGCAGAGCCCACATTTGGTAGTCTGAGGGGAGATTACTTGAACTGAGATCCCTTAATTTCTCTATATTCCCTCCCTCAAACTAAGGTCTTTAAATCTTAAATATGCAAAAATCCAGAGTAATAATACATTCACAGACCAATCCATTTGTTTTTGATTAACGTGCAAATATTGTTTTGTCCTTCTACTGTAGTACAGATGATATGCTCAACATCCCAGGGATAGGCCAATTTTAGGGCTCCCATTGCATCCCATATAACATATTGACATCAAAACACTAAGTCAGCATGCTACTCTCCCTCTGTGTGTGTGTGTGTGTGTGTGTGTGTGTGTGTGTGTGTGTGTGTGTGTGCGCGTGTGCGTGCGTGCGTGTGTGTGTGTGACTGTAGGTTTATTTAATTTAAAATATTATGTAAAAGAGACGTTTTGTCCTGATGTAAAAATTGGAGATCATGAATTAGTGTTGCACATCTACACAGAGCTTACATATTTTACATGGCCCATTTCAGCAGCTATCTCTGCTATCCCCCACCGCATAGAGAAATTCATTCTCATCTTAATCTGGGTCGTGTTTCTAGCCTGCAGCGGACACACTCTGAACTGTGACAACACATTCAAGTAGCAATGTGCCACAAACAATTAGTAAACAACTGTAATACAGAATGACAGATGAGATATTCTGTACTAACCTCTGGTTAACTCTTAAGAGTACAGTTGACTTGATGCAGAGGGCATGTTTGGGACAAGACTTGGAAATATCTATGGTATTTCTTGGTTGCTGGGTAAGAAAAGACAATGCAGAAATTATATTATGATTGATGGTTCCATAGAGGAATGTTTTCTGTGAAAGTGGCCATGGATGTACAGCACTGGACTGTCAATGGCCCAGTATATTCCTTAGAATTACATTTATATTCTATATTATATTATGTGGTGTTGAAAAGACAGCACCGACATTCAGCCAGTTCTAGAAATCTCACCGATAAAGACAGATTTTTTACCACAATAGGTTATCATCACACTTTGTAAGTAGCCTAGCTGACTAAGAAAGGGAACATGGAGAAAATTTTATCTCATAGGCCTTCACCAGGAAGACTAGCGGGAATCAACTAAACTACTGCACATTGCAACGTAAATCATTTCTATGATTTGATGTGCATATAATATGTATACTCTTCCAGTCTCTTTTCCCAAAAGGAAAGAGCACCGGATTGCAATGTAAATGTCCATGTGCATATTTCAAGACATGGCATATGAGGATGCAGTGAGACACCCGATGTGTTGGACGATACTTTTCTCGTCAATCCTGTTGAAAGTTCATATACAGTGGGGCAAAAAAGTATTTAGTCAGCCACCAATTGTGCAAGTTCTCCCACTTAAAAAGATGAGAGAGGCCTGTAATTTTCATCATAGGTACACTTCAACTATGACAGACAAAATGAGAAAAAAAATTCCATTTTAGGATTTTTAATGAATTTATTTGCAAATTATGGTGGAAAATAAGTATTTGGTCAATAACAAAAGTTTATCTCAATACTTTGTTATATACCCTTTGTTGGCAATGACAGAGGTCAAATGTTTTCTGTAAGTCTTCACAAGGTTTTCACACACTGTTGCTGGTATTTTGGCCCATTCGTCCATGCAGATCTCCTCTAGAGCAGTGATGTTTTGGGGCTGTTGCTGGGCAACACGGACTTTCAACTCCCTCCAAAGATTTTCTATGGGGTTGAGATCTGGAGACTGGCTAGGCCACTCCAGGACCTTGAAATGCTTCTTACGAAGCCACTCCTTCGTTGCCCGGATGGTGTGTTTGGGATCATTGTAATGCTGAAAGACCCAGCCATGTTTCATCTTCAATGCCCTTGCTGATGGAAGGAGGTTTTCACTCAAAATCTCACCATACATGGCCCCATTCATTCTTTCCTTTACGCGGATCGTCCTGGTCCCTTTGCAGAAAAACAGCCCCAAAGCATGATATTTCCACCCCCATGCTTCACAGTAGGTATGGTGTTCTTTGGATGCAACTCAGCATTCTTTGTGCTCCAAACACGACGAGTTGAGTTTTTACCAAAAAGTTATATTTTGGTTTCATCTGACCATATGACATTCTCCCAATCTTCTTCTGGATCATCTAAATGCTCTCTAGCAAACTTCAGACGGGCCTGGACATGTACTGGCTTAAGCAGGGGGACACGTCTGGCACTGCAGGATTTGAGTCCCTGGCGGCGTAGTGTGTTACTAATGGTAGGCTTTGTTACTTTGGTCCCAGCTCTCTGCAGGTCATTCACTAGGTCCCCCTGTGTGGTTCTAGGATTTTTGCTCACCGTTCTTGTGATCATTTTGACCCCACGGGGTGAGATCTTGCGTGGAGCCCCAGATCGAGGGAGATTATCAGTGGTCTTGTATGTCTTCCATTTCCTAATAATTGCTCCCACAGTTGATTTCTTCAAACCAAGCTGCTAACCTATTGCAGATTCAGTCTTCCCAGCCTGGTGCAGGTCTACAATTTTGTTTCTGGTGTCATTTGACAGCTCTTTGGTCTTGAACATAGTGGAGTTTGGAGTGTGACTGTTTGAGGTTGTGGACAGGTGTATTTTATACTGATAACAAGTTCAAACAGGTGCCATTAATACAGGTAACGAGTGGAGGACAGAGGAGCCTCTAAAAGAAGAAGTTACAGGTCTGTGAGAGTGTTAAGGTGCGTGAATGAGGACCCAAAAGCGAATTAACGTAAACAGAGCTTCTTTAATAACAAAACAAACGTAGGCTCAGATGGACCGGCAGATTCCGACAGGACAGGACAAGGTTGCAGCAAACATGACGATAGTCTGGTTCAGGCATGAATAACACAAACAAGAATCCGACAAAGACAGAAACAAAAACAGAGAGAGATATAGAGGACTAATCAGAGGGAAAAAGGGAACAGGTGGGAAAAGGGGTGACGAGGTAGTTAGGAGGAGACAAGGAACAGCTGGGGGAAAGAGGGGGAGAAAAGGTAACCTAATAACGACCAGCAGAGGGAGACAGGGTGAAGGGAAAGGACAGAAACAAGACACAACATGACAATACATGACAGTACCCCCCCACTCACCGAGCGCCTCCTGGCGCACTCGAGGAGGAAACCTGGCGGCAACGGAGGAAATCCTTGATCAGCGCACGGTCCAGCACGTCCCGAGAGGGAACCCAACTCCTCTCCTCAGGACCGTACCCCTCCCAATCTACTAGGTACTGATGACCACGGCCCCGAGGACGCATGTCCAAAATCCTACGGACCCTGTAGATGGGTGCGCCCTCGACAAGGATGGGGGGGGGGGGGGGGGAAGACGAGCGGGGGCGCGAAGAACGGGCTTGATACAGGAGACATGGAAGACCGGGTGGACGCGACGAAGATATCGCGGAAGAAGAAGTCGAACTGCGACAGGATTAATGATTTGAGAAATACGGAACGGACCAATGAACCGCGGGGTCAACTTGCGAGAAGCGGTCTTAAGGGGAAGGTTCTGAGTGGAGAGCCAAACTCTCTGACCGCGACAATATCTAGGACTCTTAGTTCTACGCTTATTAGCAGCCCTCACAGTCTGCGCCCTATAACGGCAAAGTGCAGACCTGACCCTCTTCCAGGTGCGCTCGCAACGTTGGACAAAAGCCTGAGCGGAGGGGACGCTGGACTCGGCGAACTGAGATGAGAACAGCGGAGGCTGGTACCCGAGGCTACTCTGAAAAGGAGATAGCCCGGTCGCAGACGAAGGAAGCGAGTTGTGGGCGTATTCTGCCCAGGGGAGCTGTTCTGACCAAGACGCAGGGTTGCGAAAAGAAAGACTGCGTAAGATGCGACCAATAGTCTGATTGGCCCGTTCTGCTTGACCGTTAGACTGGGGGTGAAAGCCGGAAGAGAGACTGACGGAAGCCCCAATCAAACGGCAAAACTCCCTCCAAAATTGAGACGTGAATTGCGGACCTCTGTCCGAAACGACGTCTGACGGAAGGCCATGAATTCTGAAAACATTCTCGATGATGATTTGTGCCGTCTCTTTAGCAGAAGGAAGCTTAGCAAGGGGAATAAAATGAGCCGCCTTAGAGAACCTGTCGACAACCGTAAGAATAACAGTCTTCCCCGCTGACGAAGGCAGTCCGGTGACAAAATCTAAGGCGATGTGAGACCACGGTCGAGAGGGAATGGGAAGCGGCCTGAGACGGCCGGCAGGAGGGGAGTTACCGGACTTAGTCTGCGCGCAGACCGAACAAGCAGCCACGAAGCGACGCGTGTCATGCTCCCGGGTGGGCCACCAAAAACGCTGGCGAATGGAAGCAAGCGTACCCCGAACGCCAGGGTGGCCGGCTAACTTGGCAGAGTGAGCCCACTGAAGAACGGCCAGACGAGTAGGAACGGGAACGAAAAGAAGGTTCCTAGGACAAGCGCGCGGCGACGGAGTTTGAGTGAGTGCTTGCTTTACCTGCCTCTCAATTCCCCAGACAGTCAACCCGACAACACGCCCCTCAGGGAGAATCCCCTCGGGGTCAGTGGAGGCTACTGAAGAACTGAAGAGACGAGATAAAGCATCAGGCTTGGTGTTCTTAGAGCCCGGACGATAAGAAATCACGAACTCGAAACGAGCGAAAAACAGCGCCCAGCGCGCCTGACGCGCATTAAGTCGTTTGGCAGAACGGATGTACTCAAGGTTCCTATGGTCAGTCCAAACGACAAAAGGAACGGTCGCCCCCTCCAACCACTGTCGCCATTCGCCTAGGGCTAAGCGGATGGCGAGCAGTTCGCGGTTTCCCACATCATAGTTACGTTCCGACGGCGACAGGCGATGAGAAAAATACGCGCAAGGGTGGACCTTGTCGTCAGAGAGGGAGCGCTGAGAAAGAATGGCTCCCACGCCCACCTCTGACGCGTCAACCTCGACAACGAACTGTCTAGTGACGTCAGGTGTAACAAGGATAGGTGCGGATGTAAAACGATTCTTGAGGAGATCAAAAGCTCCCTGGGCGGAAACGGACCACTTAAAGCACGTCTTGACAGAAGTAAGGGCTGTGAGAGGGGCTGCCACCTGACCGAAATTACGGATGAAACGACGATAGAAGTTCGCGAAGCCGAGAAAGCGCTGCAGCTCGACGCGTGACCTAGGGACGGGCCAATCAATGACAGCTTGGACCTTAGCGGGATCCATCTTAATGCCTTCAGCGGAAATAACAGAACAGAGAAATGTGACGGAGGAGGCATGAAAAGAGCACTTCTCAGCCTTCACAAAAAGACAATTCTCTAAAAGGCGCTGGAGGACACGTCGAACGTGCTGAACATGAATCTGGAGTGACGGTGAAAAAATCAGGATATCGTCAAGGTAAACGAAAACAAAGATGTTCAGCATGTCTCTCAGGACATCATTGACTAATGCCTGAAAGACAGCTGGAGCGTTAGCGAGGCCGAAAGGAAGAACCCGGTATTCAAAGTGCCCTAACGGAGTGTTAAACGCCGTCTTCCACTCGTCCCCCTCCCTGATGCGCACGAGATGGTAAGCGTTACGAAGGTCCAACTTAGTGAAAAACCTGGCTCCCTGCAGGATCTCGAAGGCTGAAGACATAAGAGGAAGCGGATAACGATTCTTCACTGTTATGTCATTCAGCCCTCGATAATCTATGCAGGGGCGCAGGGACCCGTCCTTCTTCTTAACAAAAAAAAACCCCGCTCCGGCGGGAGAGGAGGAGGGGACTATGGTACCGGCGGCAAGAGCTACAGACAAATAATCTTCGAGAGCCTTACGTTCGGGAGCCGACAGAGAGTATAGTCTACCCCGGGGGGGAGTGGTTCCCGGAAGGAGATCAATACTACAATCATACGACCGGTGTGGAGGAAGAGAGGTGGCCCTGGACCGACTGAACACCATGCGCAGATCGTGATATTCCTCCGGCACCCCTGTCAAATCACCAGGCTCCTCCTGTGAAGAAGAGACAGAGGAAACAGGAGGGATAGCAGACATTAAACATTTCACATGACAAGAGACGTTCCAGGAGAGGATAGAATTACTAGACCAATTAATGGAAGGATTATGACAAACTAGCCAGGGATGGCCCAAAACAACAGGTGTAAAAGGTGAACGAAAAATAAAAAAAGAAATGGTTTCGCTATGATTACCAGAAACAGTGAGGGTTAAAGGTAGCGTCTCACGCTGAATCCTGGGGAGAGGACTACCATCCAGGGCGAACAAGGCCGTGGACTCCCTTAACTGTCTGAGAGGAATGTCATGTTCCCGAGCCCAGGTCTCGTCCATAAAACAGCCCTCCGCCCCAGAGTCTATTAAGGCACTGCAGGAAGCTGACGAACCGGTCCAGCGTAGATGGACCGACAAGGTAGTGCAGGATCTTGAAGGAGAGACAGGAGTAGTAGCGCTCACCAGTAGCCCTCCGCTTACTGATGAGCTCTGGCTTTTACTGGACATGAAATGACAAAATGACCAGCAGAACCGCAATAGAGACAGAGGCGGTTGGTGATTCTCCGTTCCCTCTCCTTAGTCGAGATGCGGATACCTCCCAGCTGCATAGGCTCAGCACCCGAGCCGGCAGAGGAAGATGGTAGTGATGCGGAGAGGGGGGCAACGGAGAACGCGAGCTCCTTTCCACGAGCTCGGTGACGAAGATCAACCCGTCGCTCAATGCGAATAGCGAGTTCAATCAAGGAATCCACGCTGGAAGGAACCTCCCGGGAGAGAATCTCATCCTTTACCTCTGCGCGGAGACCCTCCAGAAAACGAGCGAGCAAAGCCGGCTCGTTCCAGCCACTGGAGGCAGCAAGAGTGCGAAACTCAATAGAGTAGTCTGTTATGGATCGATTACCTTGACATAGGGAAGACAGGGCCCTGGAAGCCTCCTCCCCAAAAACAGATCGATCAAAAACCCGTATCATCTCCTCCTTAAAGTCCTGATACTGGTTAGTACACTCAGCCCTTGCCTCCCAGATTGCCGTGCCCCACTCACGAGCCCGTCCAATAAGGAGAGATATGACGTAGGCGACACGAGCAGTGCTCCTGGAGTAAGTGTTGGGCTGGAGAGAAAAAACAATATCACACTGGGTGAGGAACGAGCGGCATTCAGTGGGCTCCCCAGAGTAACACGGCGGGTTATTGATTCTGGGCTCCGGAGATTCGAAAGCCCTGGAAGTGGCCGGTGGATCGAGGCGGAGATGGTGAACCTGTTCTGTGAGGTTGGAGACTTGGGTGGCCAGGGTCTCAACGGCATGTCGAGCAGCAGACAATTCCTGCTCGTGTCTGCCTAGCATCGCTCCCTGGATCTCGACGGCTGAGTGGAGAGGATCCGAAGTCGCTGGGTCCATTCTTGGTCGGATTCTTCTGTTAAGGTGCGTGAATGAGGACCCAAAAGCGAATTAACGTAAACAGAGCTTCTTTAATAACAAAACAAACGTAGGCTCAGATGGACCGGCAGATTCCGACAGGACAGGACAAGGTTGCAGCAAACATGACGATAGTCTGGTTCAGGCATGAATAACACAAACAAGAATCCGACAAAGACAGAAACAAAAACAGAGAGAGATATAGAGGACTAATCAGAGGGAAAAAGGGAACAGGTGGGAAAAGGGGTGACGAGGTAGTTAGGAGGAGACAAGGAACAGCTGGGGGAAAGAGGGGGAGAAAAGGTAACCTAATAACGACCAGCAGAGGGAGACAGGGTGAAGGGAAAGGACAGAAACAAGACACAACATGACAATACATGACAGAGAGCCAGAAATCTTGCTTGTTTGTAGGTGACCAAATACTTATTTTCCACCATAATTTGCAAATAAATTCATTAAAAATCCTACAATGTGATTTTCTTTTCTCATTTTGTCTGTCATAGTTGAAGTGTACCTATGATGAAAATTACAGGCCTCTTTCATCTTTTTAAGTGGGAGAACTTGCACAATTGGTGGCTGACTAAATACTTTTTTGCCCAACTGTACTTAAAAAATGGAAATCAACCAATCCTCCATCCTTAACACAATGGACAGGTCAAATGCTTTATTATCTGAATGTTGAAAATGTGTGGGCGACGGAGAGAAACAAAAAGGCCATGTTGTGAAGCGTAATGAGGGTGCTTGAGATGGGGGTGTGAGTAGGTGGGTCTGGGCAGAGGTGATGTTGTGGATATTTGTGTGCATCTGTATGTTGTCGTTAGTATGCGTATGTTTTGTATTGTTTAAAAAAGCATGATGATTTTGAGTATACGTTATTAGTAATAAACATCACACACTCTTTGAATCTGTAGCACACTGAATGTAGCAGATAGAAATGTCATGTCATTCGAGTTTAGGGACTGTAAAGAGCTAATACAGAATTTAGCTACAACACAACTCTATTATTTTGGATCTCCATTGTCCAGATTGAAAACCTGGGCCTAATCTTAGCGTTAGCATGGACTATACGGTTGATGTCCCTTGTAGGCCTATGATAATAAGTAAACAGTGCCCCGTTGTGGCAGGACACCACTACTTTCTGAAGCAAATTGATTTTCTGATACCACAAAACAGCTTGCCTATCAGACGTTAGGTTAAGGTTAAATTGTTATTTTGTTGGAGGAAAACATGACTAATTGTGTTGCCTGTTCTGAACAATTGGGTTGCCTGAACCAAGTTATTTTCATGAGGGTTGCAACCAGAGCGGTTTTCAAAGGGACTTTGTAAAAAGAAACATCAAAAGTTGATTTTTGTATTTTATTTTAGCTATCCCTAACTCGTTTCCTTACCTTAACCTGCATAAATTCTACTAACTTGCTACGAAAAGTCAAATTAGACGTTAATTTGATCCGGTTTGCAGCCAGCGTTGCAGAGAGTTGCGCCATGAGCGCCCCTCCAGCGCGTTAGGTGGCAGTAATGCGCTCAGGAGCTGCTCATACGAGAAAATAAAGAAGAAACAGTCACAAATGGAAAAATGGCTGCTCCTGTTGGATGTGATCACTACATACGCAGCTGTTTTTTGAAAGTGAGAAATTGTTTTTATTTCGACGAGATATTAAGACTGTTATTGATTGTCTTATTCATGTTCCCTGCTTTATAATAGCTAACGTGGTTTGCACAGTCATACCAGACCTATATAGCTAGCTACTAGCACGCTAGTGCGTTAGGTTGCTGGATAAATTGCTAACGTTAGCTGTCTGAAGAGGACATTGAAATATGTTAGGTCATGAATCAGGAATTGTATAGTTGTAAATATTGTTTTTGTATTTTACATTAATGTAACATTAGTTTGCTTGGTGTCATTCGTATATAGCTAGCCATGCTAGCTATCTGAAAAACGTTAGCTAGCGATCGGCTTGTCGTGGTCTTAAATCAACGTTAGTCAGCTAACGTTACTGTAAATGAATGTATGCACATGAGCAGAATGTTTAGCTAAGTTACATCATAGAAGTATAATTCTTTGTAATTGTAGGGTTAACATCTATCATCATGAAGAGAAGGCAACCCTGCAACCCTCATGGTACTTGGGACTACCAAGTTAATGTAATAATACATTACATTTGTAAAGCGCTTTTGATTATACAAAAATGTCAAAGTGCATAAAATAGACGTTTTTTTTTTTATATAAAAAAAATGATATAAACATATCATAAAAGCAACAATAAACGTATTGGAGGAAGGGTCTTAAGGCCTGCTTTAAAAGAGCCGACAGTCTGAACAGCTCTGAGATTGTCAGGAAGGAGTTCCAAAGGTGTGTTGTGTGGAAGGAAAAGGCACAGTCCCCCATGGAATGTGTTGGTTTGTTTCTCAAGCCCTGCCCAAACTTGTTTATGTCCCCCAGGCTCCATGTTGTGGTAAAGCGTATGTTTGTCGCCTGTGTCATGATGCTGAAGAGGACCATCAAATGGACCGCTTCCTGGTCAAAGAGGTGCAGTGCTCAGTCTGCAACACAGTACAGCAGGTAATTATGTTAGAGGGGAACTGTTGTCAGTCTCTGAGTCCCATCTATACAGTTCATTCAACATATCAATATGGTCCCATTGTTTGTCGCATTTCATTTCTTACATCTGGTTCTTCTTTCAGGCACAAAAAACCTGCCAGGAGTGTAATGTTACATTTGGGGACTATTACTGTGATATCTGTCACCTGTTTGATAAAGACAAGAAGCAGTATCACTGTCAGCCCTGTGGAATATGCAGGTGAGTAACTGTCTTGTTGTTTGACATATACATTTCCATATATAGTTCACCCAAGTTCATCATCTGATATATCTGACCAGCTTCTGACCTCCAGCATATTTTAGATTTCCATTTTATTTGCAAATATTGGTGTCTTAAAACACTTGAATAGCATATTAAATATGTACGGTCATGTTATGTACTCCTGCAGGATTGGACCAAGGGAGAAATACTTCCACTGTCAGAAGTGCAATCTCTGTTTAGCCAGTGATCTACGAGGAAATCACAAGGTGATTGTCAACCTCCGCTGACCGTTATTATATCTGTCGCTGGTCTGTAAATTGTCTCAGATTTTTCACTTTCAAATATATACCAAACAAAATCTTGATTTCAAAGTTTAGCAAACTGTACAACTCTAAAATCAATGGTTTTTGTTTGGCATACATATTTATGTCTCAGCGTAATTACGTTACCATGGAATTGCCCCAATACAATACTTCTAATGCCATGGCTCTTGTCTTTCACTTAATTTCTCTTTGTTTTGTTTCAGTGTGTTGAAAATGTTTCAAGACAGAACTGCCCAGTGTGTATGGAGGTAAGTTAATGAATAGTAAGATCAGTTAAACGATTGCTGTGCATTTCACTTTTATTATGTTGTTTAGTATACACTGAGTGTACAAAACATTAAGGACACCTGCTCTTCCATGATAGACTGACCAGGTGAAAGCTATTATCTTGAAAAGCTACCTTATTGATGTCACTTGTCAAATCCGCTAAATATTAGGAAGGTTTTCCTAATGTTTGGTATACTCGGTGTACAATATTGTTTTATAGGAATTCACAACCTGTATTTGACAATTTCATAAGTACTTTTCCTCATACAGTTTATAATCAATACATACATAATGTTTTGTCCTCTCTAACTAAGGATATGCACACATCAAGAATAGGAGCTCACGTTCTTCCGTGTGGCCATCTTCTACACAAGTATGACATTTTCTTCATAACACTCTCAAAACCATTGTCATTAGCCTATATGACCCCCCCGCCCGCCCCACAAAAAAAAAGACTGTATTGATGCCACTGTTAATCTGATGGCTGATACAGCAGGTGCATTAGTGGAGTCTTACTTACTCTTGTCTTCTGGTCTATGGAACGATTTTTAGAATGTTCACTGGTTTTCTTTGTTTTTCAGAACTTGCTTTGATGACATGGTCCGAACTGGGTAATGTCCCTATTCATTTTCAAATATTGTGCTACTAATCATATATGAATCCTAATTACTTTCAATAACTTATAAATCATATAATCTGCATGACTTTCATATAAGCAGGGGTCTGTGTGACCAGGAATATTGCCTCTATATTTTCTCTTCAGTGCATATCGCTGCCCACTCTGTATGCACTCGGCCTGGAATATGGAGGACTCCTGGGAGCAGATGGACAAAGATATGGCTCAGTCACCCATGCCCACTGAATACCAGGATGCCACTGTGAAGGTATGACACATGCAACCGATGTGAAATGGCTAGCTAGTTAGCAGTGGTGCGCACTAAAAGCGTTTCAATCGGTGACGTCACTTGCTCTGAGACCTTGAAGTAGTGGTTCCCCTTGCTCTGCAAGGGCCGCGGCTTTTGTGGAGCGATGGGTAACGATGCTTCATGGGTGTCAGTTGTCTATGTATGCAGAGGGTCCCTGGTTCGAGCCCGGCGAGGGGACGGACTAAAGTTAAACTGTTACACACACATGTATTCACTTTGAATGTGAAATGGAACTTTACAACAAACAAAAAACCTGCTGACCTCTTGTGGTCCCTTGTGTTCTGGGATACTGTGACTACCCTGATCTGGTGTAGATTTACATTGGTTTATTTAATGTGAGTCACTTCAAGCTTGTATATGAGGGATATTTAAACTTCCCTTTTGAAGTTTCAGTAGTGAGCACTACTTCTGCCTCATGATACGGTTTGCTCAGCCTTTCCTTTCTCCTTTTCCCTAACTGTAGATCATATGTAATGACTGCCAAACCCACTGTACAGTGCCTTTTCATGTTCTGGGAATGAAGTGCAGTGGCTGTGGGTCCTACAACACAGCACAGGATGGGGGACTGATACAGCAGCTCCAGGAGCCACAGCCCCAGGAGCCACAGCAAGAGCCAGAGCATAAGCCCCAGTCCCCAGTGCCAGAACCATAGAATTAGAATATCTATAATTATATTTCTATGGAGAAAACATTAGGAGTCCACCCCGTAGTTATCTCTCTGCTCCACCCTACTTCCCCAGTCTACACAGACTTAACTATACTATCCACATCTTTCCCAACGTTGCTCTGCCAAGAGTACAGTTAGTCATGCCTGGGTTCCAGAACCTGGTTCCAAGTACTTGGGGTCTTAAACTTTTATCCACAGTCTAGTGTGTTGTACAGTCGTTTTTGGATTGAATTTCTGTTATTACATACCCATTAAAAAGCCATTGCTATTGAACTATTTGTTTCTCAGATAAAAAGCCAGCAGAAGAGAATTGTGAATGAGGAATTCATTTTCTTATAGATTCTCCGGTACTTTTTGTATACTTTTTAACCAGTAGTTCTGAAAGTAGAGCTCGCTAGCCAAAAGTGGACCCCGAAAATTGTGCACTGTGTGACGTGAAGATATGTGCACCACATCATTGCTCTTTGCTGTGTTTAGTGAGCCGTTGGGCCCGCCCTGCAACCAACCTCATTGGATAACGCTGGGCAGACCTCTTGTTGGCTGTCACTCAAATGTGAGGGGCTGAAACTTATTGACTAGAACTCAAATTGCTAGGCAGTTGGCCCACTTGGGGGGAAATGGAGGGAAAATGGAGTGGAACAGCTTCAAGAAAACAGTTGCTTTCAAACTAGGGATTTCGTGGCTAATTAAGGTAAAACAGTAATTCTGCTCATAGATTATGCATGTATGAACTATACATTGACACATCCAGTCCAAAGCGGGAGGTTTAAAAAATACTTTCTTAGTTGCCAAAGTACCGGAGTATGTCTTTAATGTGAAAATCAGATGCCTATAATATCTAATAGCCACACAATTTATTTTCCCATTTTGTCCCAAGTTGGAATGGATTCCTATTTGTCAATAATAACGCTTTCACAAAATGTATATATTTTATTTTTTTTGTATATGTTTTGTGAGGAGTTTACCAATGTTTGAGCGGCTTTGCATGTCTAAAAGCCTAACTAAATGTTTTAGACTGACATTTTACAATAGTAATGGGATTTAATGTTTATTTGTAAAACTCAGGTATTTAACAAAAATATTTTATATACTGTGTAACATCAAATCGTGTTCATTCCATTTATGAGCTGAATATACATTTTACTTAGTCCTGTGGATTATCATGAATAACACATGTATGTAAATTATTGAATAAATACTGCAGTTAGACAATGGCTGTTGGCAACTATATCTCACTCCATGCTTAACTCATATTGTTGGTACTGTTGCTCAAACAAAGGAGAGAAGTGGAGTATGAAAATATTGCATCTGTATTGCCATTGGTGTCATTCATTGATGTGGGTGTTGGGATTCAGTGACATTTTAACATAACTAATAATAAATACCCATGATTGTGATGAATGTAATTTCAGATTTGCGTCAGTTATCCCAAAATAAATAGTGAATAGTGGTGGTAACGTGTTCTTTATAAAAACAAATAGAATTAACATTCTGTGAAATGTATAGAAAGTCCAACAAATTATACAAATTTACAGTCTGATACAGACTGGAAACATGGGGGGGGGGGGGGGGGGGGGGGGAATCATTATTGCCTGCTTTTGTATAAGCTTTAAATGTTATCTCCTCTGGTAGGAACTAGCTGAGGGCTGGTTATGTATACAGTAAAGCAAACTGGCACCGCAGACGTGTTGCCGTCAGTGGTTCCCAATAGAACTGGCTGCCGAGTTAGTACTGAAGAGACTGGGGGAGGAGTGGGCCCAATGATGTATGGGGCTGGGGGAGGAGTTGTGCCCACATGGAATTCTTGGAACGTGATTATGTCAGTGACTGATGGCAGAGCTGTTGTGCCACCATCAGAAGTCAGACTAGGAGAATCAGTCACAGCGATGATGACTGGGTGTTGTGAAGAAGACTAATTTTCTGGGCATTTTATTGAATCTGCTGATTCATGAAAGATGGCGCCGGAAAGGATGCCTGCCGTTTTATTGGCTCTTAACCCACCGTGCTATTTTGTTTAGTTTTTTCGCACTGTTTGTAACTTATTTTGTACATAATGTTGCTGCTACCGTCTCTTATGACCGAAAAGAGATTCTGGACATCAGAACAGTGATTACTCACCTCGAATTGGACAAATTATTTTTGACGGTAAGGATGTACTCAACACCCGAACAGGCCCTCATCCCCGTCATTCGCTGGAGAAAGAAACTTGAGATTTCACAGAAAGAGATCGGGGTGCCGTGTGAGGATCAGGTGGCGAGTGGCAAATCTCCCTTTGCCATCTGTACTTTTAGCCAACGTTCACTTAGAAATGTCCTTGTTTTTTAAAGAAAAGCAACATTTTTTGTCCATTTAAAATAACATCAAATTTATCGGAAATGTTGTAAATGAGTATTGTGACTGGAAACGGCAGATAAAAAAAAATAAAATGGAATATCTACATCTGTGTAAAGAGGCCCATTATCAGCAACCATCACTCCTGTGTTCCAATGGCACGTTGTGTTAGCTAATCCAAGTTTATCATTTTAAAAGGCTAATTATTCATTAGAAAACCCTTTTTCAATTATGTTAGCACAGCTGAAATCTATTGTGCTGATTTAAAGAAGCAATAAAACTGGCCTTCTTTAGACTAGTTTAGTGGGTTTGATTACAGGCTCAAAAGGGCCAGAAACAAAGACCTTTCTTCTGAAACTCGTCAGTCTATTCTTGTTCTGAACAATTAAGGCTATTCTATGTGAGAAATTGCCAAGAAACTGGCTCCAACCAGAATAGAAAGAGGAGTGGGAGGCCCCGGTGCACAACTGAGCAAGAAGACATGTACTGGGGTTTGCTGTCGGGGGTACGCCAAATAGACGCCTCCCAAGTCCTCAACTGGCAGCTCATTAAATAGTGCCCGCAAAACACCAGTCTCAACGTCAACAGTGAAGAAGCGACTCCGGGATGCTGTCCAGTGTCTGTGTTCTTTTGCCCAGCTTAATCCTTTCTTTTTATTGGCCAGTCTGAGATATAGCTTTTTCATTGGGATACTAGCCTTCTAGGCAGATTTGCAGTCACCTCTTCATTGTTTACGTTGAGACTGGTGTTTTGCGGGTACTATTTAATGAAGCTGCCAGTTGAGGATTTGTGAGGCGTCTATTGGCGTACTCCCGATGGCAAACCCCACTTTGGGTATACCTGCTGTAGACCAAACTATCTACCTACAGAGTTTTCATCTGTATTTTTCGTAGCTGTCTACATACCACCACAGACCAATGCTGGCACTAAAACCACCATAAGGAAACAGGAAAAAGCTCATCCAAAGGCGGCACTCTTAGTGGCCGGGGACTTTAATGCAGGGAAACTTAAATCAGTTTTACCTCATTTCTATCAACATGGTAAATGTGCAACCAGGGGGGAAAAAAACTCTATACCACCTTTATTCCACACACAGAGACGTGTACAAAGCTCTCCCTTGCCATCCATTTGGCAAATTTGACCGTAATTCTATCCTCCTGATAGCAAAAATTTAAGCAGGAAGCACCAGTTACTTGGTCTTTTAAAAAGTGGTCTGATGAAGCAGATACTAAACTACAGGACGGTTTTGCTAGCACAGAATGGAGTACATCACCATAGTCACTGCCTTCATCAATAAGTGCATTGATGACGTCATCCCCACAGTGACTGTACGTACATACCCCAACCAGAAGCCATGGATTACTGGCAACATTCACACTGAGCTAATGGGTAGAGCTGCCGCTTTCAAGGAGCGGAACTCTAACCCGGAAGCTTATAAGAAATCCCTCTATGCCCTCCGACGAACCATTAAACCGGCAAAGCCTCAATACAAGACTAAGATCGAATTGTACTACACCGGCTCTGACGCTCGTCGGATATGGCAGGGCTTGCAAACGATTACAGACTACAAAGGGAAGCACAGCCGAGAGCTGCCCATTGACACAAGCCTACCAGACTAGCTAAATAACTTCTATGCTCGCTTCGAGGAGGCAAGTATCACTGAAACATGCATGCGAGCATCAGCTGTTCTGGACGACTGTGATCACGCTCTCCGCAGCCGATGTGAGTAAGACCTTTAAACAGGTCAACATTCACAAGGCCACAGGGCCACACGGATTACCAGGACATATGCTCCGGGCATGCTCTGACCAACTGGCAAGTGTCTTCACTGACATTTTCAACCTCTCCCTGTCTGAGTCTGTAATACCACCATAGTCCCTGTGCCCAAGAACACTAAGGTAACCTGCCTAAATGACTTCCGACCGGTAGCACTCACGTCTGTAGCCATGAAATACTTTGAAAGGCTGGTCATGGCTCACATCAACACCATAATCCCAGAAACCCTAGACCCACTCCAATTTGCATACCACCCCAACAGATCCACAGATGATGCAATCTCTATTGCACTCCACACTGCCATTTCACACCTGGACAAAAGGAACACATATGTGAGAATGCTATTAATTGAACTCTGAGCTGTAGTCAACACCATATTTCCCTCATAGCTCATCACTAAGATAAGGACCCTGGGACTAAAACCTCCCTCTGCAACTGGATCCTGGACTTCCTGACGGGCCGCCCCCAGGTGGTAAGGGTAGGTAACAACGCATCCACTACGCTGATCCTCAACACGGGGGCGCGTGCTCAGTCCCCTCCTATACTCCCTGTTCACTCATGACTGCACGGCCAGGCACGACTCCAACACCATCATTAAGTTTGCTAATGACACAACAGTGGTTGGCCTGATCACCGACAACGAGGAGACAGCCTATAGGGAGGAGGTCAGAGACCTGCCTGTGTGGTACAAGGACAACAACCTCACCCTCAACGAAATCAAGACAAAGGAGATGATTGTGAACTACAGGAAAAGGAGGACCGAGCACGCCGCCATTCTCATCGACGGGGCTGTAGTGGAGCAGGTTGAGAGCTTCAAGTTCCTTGGTGTCCACATCACCAACAAACTAACATGGTCCAAGCACACCAAGACAGTTGTGAAGAGGGCACGACAAAACCTATTCCCCCTCATGAGACTGAAAAGATTTGGCATGGGTCCTCAGATCCTCAAAAGGTTTTACAGTTGCAACATCGAGAGCATCCTGACTGGTTGCATCACTGCCTTGTATGGTAACTGCTCGGACTCCGACCGCAAGGCACTAGAGGGTAGTGCGTGCGGCCCAGTACATCACTGGGGCCATGCTTCCTGCCATCCAGGACCTCTATACCAGGCAGTGTCAGAGGAAGGCCCAAAAATTGTCAGACTCTAGCCACCCTAGTCATAGACTGTTCTCTCTACTACCGCACGGCAAGTGGTACCGGAGCACCATGTCTAGGTCCAAGAGGCTTCTAAACAGCTTCTACTCCCAAGCCATAAGACTCATGAACATCTGATCAAATGGCTACCCAGACTATTTACAATTTCCCCCCCTCTTCCACACTGCTGCTACTCTCTTATCTATGCATAGTCACTTTAATAACTACCTACATGTACATATTACCTTAATTACCTCGACACGGGTGCCCCCACACATTGACTCTTTATGGGTACTCCCTGTATATAGCCCTGCTATTGTTATTTTACTGCTGCTCTTGAATTATTTTACTTTTTTAAAGTATTTTCTTACCTGCATTGTTGGTTGAGCTTGTAACTAAGTAAGCGTTTCACTAAGTTCTGCACCTGTTGTATTCGGTGCATGTGACATGATTTGAGTTGTAGGTTTGAAGGGAGGTTTGTGTAGCTTCAGCATCTGAGGATTGTGAGGCTGGGTTAGGGTTAAAACTGTCTGGTAGGTCTATCTCCTTCCAGGTGTCTGAAGGGTTGTCTATGGTGGACCAATGACCTCTGAGGATGACTCGAAAGACTTCGTTCTAAAATAGAACCTATGCCGAATTACCCATTTTCACAAATATAAATCATATTTTGGTGTAGAGACAAACACAGCACACCTTTTACACTCACTTTATGTAATCTTGGACAGTATGATGCATTAGATGACAATTATAAAAAGCACTCACTCACTGGGTTGGAAGATGTTACCGTCACCATAAAGAAAGCATAAAGGGTGGTCCTTAGAATCTCCACTATGTTCCTTCATTTCTCAAAGAGTAAAATAAATGTAAGTAAAAATGTAGTTAATTTTCAGTTGGACCCTCAACAGTACTATGGGAAAAGACCAGTAGTAAAGCTGTTACACTAATCATGATCTTGAAGAGTGTCCTCTTCAGCATTAAAAGGAGTTTACAGACAAAATGAATACAAATTCAAAGCTGATGTTCCTACTGCATATCCTGTGCAAGTAAGACTAGAATCAAAAGGACATTATGAACAGATGTTTGAATGGGGCATGTTTATATGCAAGACAAGCAGAAGTGAGTGGGATCAATAATTAATTTGACTCATTTCCAAGGCAATATACACTAGTCTTGTCTATATTTGAAGATAACCTTTCAGATTCAACCCCCCAAAATCCTTTAATTAGAGAGTATCCAGCAAACCGATTAAGATATCTTTACTGAATAATTAGAGAACAAATAAACCAATGTGAAGACAAAACGCTAAACATGTGGTTTGTGTAAACAATGAAAAACAGTCTAGTCATCACCGGAAGAATGTTTATTTAATCATAGGAAACCAGCAAACCAAAAGAACAACCTTATTTCTTTGGTGGGAAACAAACAGACCGATACATATTTTGCTTGAAGCAGAGAAGCTGCAATCACATTGCAGCATAATGTGAGTACATGGGGAATTGATCATAAAATATGGCTGGTAGTTATCCTATTCCAACTACACCGTTTTTCCTTCATGTTCAGTATTAGTCAGAGCAGGTTAAAATATACAGTGCATTCAGACCTTCCCTTTTTCCACATTTTGTTACATTAGTCTTACTCTAAAACATTTTTTTTAAATCCTGATCTACACAATACCCCATAACGACAAAGCGAAAACAGGTTTGAAATGTATATAATAAAATGTAATACCTTATTCAGACCCTTTGCTATGAGACTCAAAATTGAGCTCAGATGCATCCCGTTTCCAATGGTCATCCTTGACGTATCTCCAACTTGGAGTCCACCTTTGGTACATTAAAATGATTAGACATGATTTGGAAAGGCGCACACACCTGACTATATAAAAAAGGTCCCATAATTGTCAGAGCAAAAACCAAGCCATGAGGTTGAAGGAATTGTCCGTAGAGCCCAGAGACAGGATTGTGTCGAGGCACAGATCTGGGGAAGGGTACCAAAACATTTCTGCAGCATTGAAGGTCCAAGAACACAGTGACCTCCATCGTTATTAAATAGAAGTTTGGAACCACCAAGAATTGGCACATTAAATAGAAACGACTGTCAAATACACATGCCCTCTCACGCAATGCAGCATGCTTTGACAAAGGTGATTCACCAGGCCATGTCACTCAAGGCTACATAAACTAATTTCAGAAGCATAAGCCTTTAAAAGTAATAACAAAAAATTATAAACCAAGTAGTTTGGGTCCTGGATGCAGATGAGCTGAAACCGCATTTCAGCCGTGCGTTTGTCAATATACCACAGGTATGACGCAAGAAAAATGTATACCCCTTGACTTATTCCACATTACATACAGCCCTTACTCAAAATAGAGTCTCACCCATCTACACACCTGGTGAAAGTGATTAGAAATTTAATAGCACGTATTTGCATAAATATTCAGTCAATACTTTCGAGGTACGTCTAAGAGCTTTCTACACCTTGGTTGTGCAACCTTTGCCTATTCTTCAAGTGCTGCCACAGGTTGATCATTGCAAGACAACCATTTTCAGGTCTTGCGTTAACTTAAATCTACGGGAACTTTACTGCCACGCAGGAACCGTCTTCTTGGTAAGCAACTCATGGTCATCGTCCTTCTGAAAGGACAAGTCATCTCCCAGTGTCTGGTGGAAAGCAGACCAGGTTTTCCCCATAAATGGTGCTAAGCACAATCCTTTCCCAGATTGAAACTCCCCAGTCATTAACAAATTACAAGCATACCCATGATGCAGTCACCACTATAGTTGAATATGGAGAGTGGTACTCAATGTTGTATTTACACAACACGAAAGACAAAAGGTTAATTGCTTTGGTAAATTCTCAGCAGTATTACTTTAGGGCCTTACTACAAAACATGCATCCTGTTTGCAGCTTTGTTGCGTATAGGCTTCCTTGCCACTGAATTTTGTTAGTATTGTGGAGTAACTGCAATGTTGATCCAGCAGTTCTCCAATCACAGCCATTTAATTCTTAAAATCAACACTGGCCTTATGGTGATATCCCCGAGCGGTTTCCTTCCTCTCGGGCAACGGCTTTAGGAAGAACTCCTGTAGCTTAGTGATGGTGTATTGATACACTATCGAAAATAATGAACTCATGCTTAAGAGATATTCAAGGTCTGCTTTTTATTTATACCAATAGGTGCCCTTTGCGAGGCATTGGAACAACTCCCTGGGCTTTGTGGTTTAATCACCATTTGAAATTCACTGCTGAACTGAGGGACCTTACAGATAATTTTACATGTTGGGTACAGAGATTAGTGTTTAACATGTTGAGTGACTCATTATTGCTCACAGGCACTATGTTGGTAACCAGTTTATAATAGCAAAACGACACAGTGTTTGTGGTATATGGTCACTCTTCGTGGCGAGCCGCGCCACAACCCAAAGACATATTGAAAGCTTTGACTTCATAACTAAAACCAATAACACAGGAGTCATTTCTCAAATCTAGCCTTCCTTTCATACACAAGAACTCACAATTAAACTTATGTAGAGATACTCACAAGCAAAATGTTCATTTGAATTGCGATTGTGTAGATAAAGACAAACAGAACTGTAGAAAATGAAACTTTATTGAACAGAAAGAGGCTGCTGATAAATTAGTTAATCCACAGACACCACTTCCTGTGAAATAAAAGCAACCATGAAGCAAAACAGATGTTTTCAATCAACTGCTTTAAAATTCAGTATAACAGCTCACTGTACCTCTGCAAAGTCACTGTTAGGTGAAGCTCCTTCACAACCTTCACCCTTCTCCAGCTCAATCATACTAGTCTGCTTTGCCACAGGGTTGGCAATCCTGGGAATGGAAAAGGTGAATATAATCTCAATCTTGACACAAACTGGCTAAACGTCAGAATGGATTCTGAAACACCACGAGAACAGATCGATATTGTAGAGATATTAAGGGGGAAGACCTACAGTATCAAGCAGTTTGTTATGGTGTACCTTGTGTTTGCAATCTTCCTCTTAACCACCGCAGCGAGGACACTGATAACAACAATTGCAGCACAGAGGCCAATGGCCCCATAGATGAGTGGGCCTTGCATAGTCTTGGTGAGCTGGTTTTGACAGGAGTCTCCACTGTAGCCTAAACCACAGGCACAGGAGATGCCCCCATTGGTCTCCACACACTCCCCATTCCCATTGCAGTGCTTTTCACTACACTGCTGGGCTTCCAGGTTTCTCACCAGCCAACTATTGTCCAGAGAGGTGGAGCCAGGATCTGCAGGTATAGGAAAGCTGGGACTGGGAAGCTGGTTTGGGGCTTTGGCCTTGACAGACTTCCCTTTGAGATCGACACCTGAGACAATGGGGAATACATAAGACCAGGTTGTATTCAAATTAGTTTAAGTTAGGACAGCGATTCAAGAGCTGCACATTTGTTTTTTCCTTAGCACTACACATCAGATTTAAATAATGACGCATAAACACTTGTGGTCCCCAAGACCAGGATTGGAGAATGCGGAGTTATGATAGCTAAAAATCTTTGTAATTGAACTGTGATAATCTTTTCTTAAGCTCATAACAATGGGAAAGGGAAGATTGAAACATTGATAATGGAAAGAAGACTTGCAGTTCTCATCTGAAGTGTCAGGGCAGTCAGGATGTCCGTCACAGAACTTCTCCAAGGGGAAGCATGTGTGCCCATCCAGACAGGGTCTACTTCCAGCTGGGCAGTGCTGGTCTGGGGCGCAGTATGTGACATTGACTGGGTAATGGTCATGGGCACACCTACAGGTCCTACCACCAGGAAGAGCCAAACACAAGTGACTGCAGTCTCCATTCCCATCTGAGCAGAGGTTGGAACCTGGAAATGGATGAGAAAGAGTAAAGGTTGAAAAGTCACATATCAGTAAATAATAGAGTAGTGGGTTATGTGCAAATGTGTCCTTTCTTACCCATCTGGCTGGACTTGCTGTACGCCTTCAAACTGACAATTTCAGTGTTTACCTCAAACCAAAGCTTCTTAGTCAATGGATCATCTCTATACCAAACTTTGGTTGTGTCTGAAACATTTGATAGGAACATGTACATGATCAACTCAACATCCATGATTATCCAAAACCACAGTGAAAGAACTTTGGGTTAAAGATCAACCATTATCCTTGTTAGTGCTACTTTGGTTAATGACTAAAACAGAGCCATCTACTAACCACAGTAAGACATAACATAGCACTAGGTTCTGGTGGAAGCAGCCATTTAAAAATAATCCACATTACCACTGTCTGTCACCCAGAGGAGCATTCCGTTGCTGAGTGCAAATGCAGTCAGGCCATCCCCAGTCTTAAACTCCTTGTATCCAGTACCATCAACTCTGACAGAGCCGATCACCCCATAACCTAGAACATAGACTTGTTGATAGAAGTATTACCTCACCATCACTACTATAGATAGATTTTTAAAAAGGGTTTTACTCTATAAAATAATGAATTCCTCACCGATGTCAGCCCAGTAGATCTCATTGCCCTTGTTGGAGAAAGTCAGGGAGGTGGGCTGAAAAGCATCCTTCCACACCGGAGCGCGCTTCACCCCATCCATGTGAGCACACTCCACCTGAGCGCCTTCCCCCTGCTTGGCCAGGTTGGTAAAACAGAGTCTTCCACTGAGTGGGTGAAGCGCTATGGACTCCAGACTTCCAATATCCTGAATTAACACAGCAGTGTGTTCCCCACTGGAAGAGGTGACCTGCAGCCGTGGTTGCTTGGTGCTACTCCAGTATACGCTGAGGGTTATCCAGTCTAGAGCCAGGGCTGTAACTGTGTCCCCTTTGAGTTGCAGGAACTGGCCGCGAGGCACCAAGCCGGTCTCCTTCAGCTTGAAGAGGACTACAGACGATTGGCCAGAGTCAGCTAGGTACAGAGTCTGATCTTGCAGGGTGTAATCCAACATCGCTGCCTCGTTGACATTGGGGAGAGGTAGGGCGAGGTGCTCCGGCCAGCTTTTCAGACCGACAGCACTGTGCATGGTCTGCAGGTAGATCTAAAAAAAATTATATATATATATATATATATACACACACACACACAGCTGAAAAAAATAAAGGGAACACTTAAACAGCACAATGTAACTCCAAGTCAATCACACTTCTGTGAAATCAAACTGTCCACTTAGGAAGCAACACTGATTGACAATACATGTCACATGCTGTTGTGCAAATGGAATAGACAACAGGTGGAAATTATAGGCAATTAGCAAGACACCCCCAATAAAGGAGTGGTTCTGCAGGTGGTGACCACAGACCACTTCTCAGTTCCTATGCTTCCTGGCTGATGTTTTGGTCACTTGAATGCTGGCAGTGCTTTCACTCTAGTGGTAGCACGAGACGGAATCTACACCCACACAAGTGGCTCATGTAGCGCAGCTCATCCAGGATGGCACATCAATGCGAGCTGTGGCAAGAAGGTTTGCTGTGTCTGTCAGCGTAGTGTCCAGAGCATGGAGGCGCTACCAGGAGACAGGCCAGTACATCAGGAGACGTGGAGGAGGCCGTAGGAGGGCAACAACCCAGCAGCAGGACCGCTACCTCCGCCTTTGTGGAAGGAGGAGCACTGCCAGAGCCCTGCAAAATGACCTCCAGCAGGCCACAAATGTGGATGTGTCTGCTCAAACGGTCAGAAACAGACTCCATGAGGGTGGTATGAGGGCCCGACGTCCACAGGTGGGGGTTGTGCTTACAGCCCAACACCGTGCAGGACGTTTGGCATTTGCCAGAGAACACAGAGATAGGCAAATTCGCCACTGGCGCCCTGTGCTCTACACAGATGAGAGCAGGTTCACACTGAGCACATGTGACAGAGTCTGGAGACGCCGTGGAGAACGTTCTGCTGCCTGCAACATCCTCCAGCATGACCGGTTTGGCGGTGGGTCAGTCATGGTGTGGGGGGGCCTTGTGAAACCATATGCTGGTGCAGTTGGCCCTGGGTTCCTCCTAATGCAAGACAATGCTAGACCTCATGTGGCTGGAGTGTGTCAGCAGTTCCTGCAAGAGGAAGGCATTGATGCTATGGACTGGCCCGCCCGTTCCTCAGACCTGAAGCCAATTGAGCACATCTGGGACATCATGTCTCGCTCCATCCACCAACGCCACGTTGCACCACAGACTGTCCAGGAGTTGGCGGATGCTTTAGTCAAGGTCTGGGAGGAGATCCCTCAGGAGACCATCCGCCACCTCATCAGGAGCATGCCCAGGCGCTGTAGGGAGGTCATACAGGCACGTGGAGGCCACACACACTACTGAGTCTCATTTTGACTTGTTTTAAGGACATTACAAAGTTGGATCAGCCTGTAGTGTGGTTTTCCACTTTAATTTTGAGTGCGACTCCAAATCCAGACCTCCATGGGTTGATACATTTGATTTCCATTGACAATTTGTGTGATTTTGTTGTCAGTACATTCAACTATGTAAAGAAAAAAGCATTTAATAAGAATATTTCATTCAGATCTAGGATGTGTTATTTTAGTGTTCCCTTTATTTTTTTGAGCAGTGTATATAAAGTGTTGAATTACAAGGTGCAGAATATTTGTGTTTATTCCTGAATTGCACACAAATAGCAAGGGCTTCCACAGCCTTTCAAAGCCCAGGTTATTACTGACAGCTTTTGTGAAGGTAACCAACCCTAAACTGTTTTAGCTGCCATGTATACTGAAATAAAACTCAATTCAAATTAGAAGACTATTACTTCACACAATATGTACCTAGTGGCATTGAATATAGTGCAGTACCAAGTGAAATGGGTAAACCTGCAGTGGCCAGAGTCATACCTGTGTGACAACAGTTGGCGAGAGCACCAAGAGGAAGGCAGAGTTGACCAGGTTGGAGCAGGTCAGGCCATCCTCAGCTAGGAGCAGACCAGAGGGACACTTGCAGACCCCTTTGGGGCCTGGGCCCAGCACACACAGGTGAGAGCATCGAAGGTTCTCACAGGGACGCTCATTGCTCGTCTGCAGAAGTGGATGAATGATCTGCATCCCAGAACGACACAAATCATTAAGCTTACATCAAAAAGGAAGAGAGGTTGCTTGTGTAATTACAGCAAACCCATTGCATAATTTAATCCTATTTAGGTGAAATTAACATAATGGTTTACATAATGCATGCATTAATATTCATTTAAATTGGGGGCTCGTATACTTGCTTTCAGTCCAAAAGGTTGTCCAGGTCGTTTGAGTAGAACTTTGCGGTTCTTTCCAGTGATTTTATGAGCCCTTTGAATAGTTCTCCTCCTGGTGTCTGACCAGTAGAGCAGGTCATTGTAAACTGTGACAGAGAATGGATTGGTGGTCTCCATCATCTGCAGAAGCTTCAGGAATGAAAGGAACAGATAAATGTTACAATGCACCTTTATCAAGGCCTGGGGTCTAACCCTATGAGGTCCAGAACCTGCTGCTTGTGTTCTACTTGATCATTAACTGCATGCACACACCTGGTGTCCCACGTCTAAACCAGTCTGATTAGAGCAGAACAGTGAGAAAAGCAGTGTAACTGGCTTCAAGAGCCAGAGTTGAGTTTGAGGGATCTAGGGTATCCAACCCATGTGGATTTAATTTCATGCACCTTGGCATACAGCAACACAAGTCTGATCTAGTCGTATGCAAACCCATTTCTGTAGTACCTCAATGTCCCCGCCATCCAGGTTGGCTGAGCCAATGCACCGGAGCTTCTCGTCTGTCCAGTAGATCCTCTCCCCTAGTGTGTCCACAGCCAGACCGCCTGGCCAGCTGAGGCTGTGACTGACCACTACTCTCCTCTCAGACCCGTCCATTCCCGCCCGCTCAATCTTCACCTCGTTACCAATCTCCGACCAGAACATGATCCTGCAGTTAAAGCCAAATCAATATTTTATTATTGATTACTGACAGTAATGCATAAGCCATCAAAGACCATGATCCTATCATAGGACAGAAGTTAAACATCTCTAGGTGGAAACCAATTCAATAAGCAGGAGCCTGCCCCTGATCAACAATGTTTAGCCATATGTATTAGTTTAGTCAACATCACCAAACGTATACAAAATCACTAGAATAACAAATTGTTTGGGTGGGTGCCGCTTGTGTTAGACCTAGAAAATAACTTGCCCCTTCTGTGGCAGGAGTGCCAGAGAGCGAGGTTGTTCGAAGTCCTCATCGAGGATGACTGTGAGATCCATAGAGTTTATGATGGTTGAGTTTAATCCAACAGCAATAATCCGACCACCTCCAATGCCATCAATCCAGTACAGGTTTCTCCCTACCCAGTCAACAGCAATGCAATCAGATTTGATGCCTGTAGTGAGATTAAAAGGATTACGATTATGTTAGTTTTAGTTAACCCAAGTGAACACTGACCTGTGCTTTTTATAAGATGTGCTATTTTTACAGTCGCAACCAGTTTAACAGATTCTCAGTTTAACCACACAACTAACCTTTGACAAGAGTTCCTCTCTTTTTCTGGTCTAGAGAAGACCATTTGATGCTCTCTGAATCCAGGCTGACCCAGTACACTTTCTGATCCCTCCAGTCATAGTCCAGGGACAGGATGGCTTTCTTAGCAGAGGACACCAGGACATCCAGACTGCTGCTTCTCAGCCCAAACAGGAACAGCTCAGTCTGCACAGAGGCCAGTAGGTAGGGCTCACCTGTGGGAAGACAAAGTGGGTTGTTATAGGCCTACTGTGTTAAATTAATAGGGGAGTACTTTCTCCGGGCAATACTCTGCATTCACAAATTCTGTTCACCTTCGTTTAGTCTCCCTTAAAACAAATATTTAAAGACCCCATCCAGCAGAGGGAATTTCCATGATTGGTCACTAAATCTGGATTTTTAAAAATCATTTTACCTGTGATCTTGCAGCGGCGACCATCAGATGCCAGCAGGTAACCAGGGTAGCAATGACACTGGAAGGAGCCCTGGGTGTTGACGCATAGGTGGCTGCAAACACCTGGTCTACCGCCTTCACACTCATCAATATCAACACAGGACACTGTGTCCTCTTGGAGTCGGTAACCAGCCTTGCAGCCACACCTCTACATCGAGGAAAAAGGAAATCGTTAGAAGAGGTCACTCAGAAATCTAAAATGTGAGACAAAGCTGTACTTCAAGAAGCTTTGTAACAAACTACACAAGAGCCCCCCCCCCCCCCCACTCACTGTTCCATGTGGTGTGCTGTAACAGTTATGGGCACATTGGGTTTTGTCTGGACACTTTGCTTGGCACTTGCCACCCTCGTCAGAACCATTAGCACAGTTCCTGACCGTGTTACACACCAGGGCTGTGTCCAAACACTCCCACGTACTGCCACACTGGAACTGGTGAGAGGGGCATGTTGCTACCTGACCACCTGGGAACACACAATACCCAACTTCATTTCTAATACAATCTCAGTTAGGCTTTATTTACTGTTACAGATTGTCACCACATACTAATCCAGTAATTAACAAATCATACATAGCTGAAATAACTTCTCACATCCTGCCTCATCACTTTCATCAGCGCAGTCCTTTGTTCCATCACATCTCCATGCTTTGGGAACACACTGGCTCTTAGATGTACAGGCCCACTGGAAATCGCCACACTTCAATTGGACCATCTTGCAATTCTGAAAGAGAACTCAATATACTGTGTATTAGATCTAAGTTTTGATTTGTATAACGAGGCAAAAGCACATTAGTATCCAACGACGACATTCAAAATAATTAGGAGTCAAATTAATGTTGCCGTCTAGTCACGTCTACATCCTCCAAACGCAGAAATCTCAAATATTACCTAGCATGGGTGCCAATGTGCTTCCTGCCAACTCCTAATACATTTGTCATGCCAAACAAGGAGTTGGCAAGAGCAGAAATAATTGCACCCAGCCTAAATATTCCCACCTTTTCATCAGAGCCATCTTTACAGTCCTGCTCCCTATCACAGACCCACTCCTCCAGCAGGCACTCCTGGCTTTGTGGGCACCGGAGCTTGGTGGTGCACTGGGGGGGCTCGGTGCAGCTCTCCTCGTCAGAGCGATCTCGACAGTCAGGATGCCCGTCACAGCGCATGCTTACGGATAAACACTGACCACTGGTGCAACGGAACTCCCCACTATTGCAGCTCTCATCAGCTATGGGTCAAAGGGACATTTGAGTTTAACTTAGTTTGGATCAGTGAAAGTAAAACAGTGGGAAACCCTGTGGTGTTTGTGCCACTGTTGGGAGTATTAAACCATTTCTTTCAGCAATCATTTTAGGACTTATGGTCAACATAGCCCCAGTTCAGTAATTCATTGGAAGTTAAACTTACCACAGTTGGCCTCATCAGTGCCATCCAGGCAGTCCCTCTCTCCGTCACAGAGGAAGGTGTCTGGGAGGCAGCGGGTCTTGTCACAGTGGTGAGTACAGCCCTCCATGGAATTCAGGCAGTCCAACTCATCAGAGCGGTCCTGACACTGGGCCACACCGTCACACACCTGCCTCTGGTCAATGCATTTCTTCCCATGTGCACACTGAAACTGGCCTGAACATACAGTACCATTTAAGTGCAATCAATAACACTGATAAATGGTGACCTGCGAGGACCGTCTCAAAGACAGATCGCTAAACATGCATACCATTCACAGTGGTCTACGCAACCATGTTCTGTGTGTATGTAAGTAAATTCCAGTATGCTAGTTACTTAAAGTAGCAACCTTTGTACTATGTATTACACTAAAGAGTATTGTCATGATGTACTGTACAATAAAACCAAGGACAGGAATATTATTTTTAAAACTTCAAACTACTGTCCATATATATATATATATATATATATATATATATATATATATTTATATTTAATTATCACTGATGATTTTCTTACCACGTTCACATTCTAATATACACTCTTCCTCATCCGAGCCATCCTTACAGTCCGCCTCTCCATCGCACACATGGTTGTAAAGAACACACTCAATCCTGTCCCAGCATGGTTTAGTGCCAAAAGGGCACTTGAGGGGTGCTGGTGCAGACATTGTGGTATTCCCATTGTTGCCATCCTCAGCAACATTGTGATGACTTTTAAGATAATCAGTAGAGTCTGAATCTAGGAATAAGGTGAAATACTGACCTTACTACCAGAAGGAAGGCAAAAATAAATCTCACATCTTTCAACTTCTGTAAGCTATAAATAAGGATGGATCATGGTTTCAAAATTCAACTAAAGGCAAGTGACACAGAGGGGGCATTACCGCAGTTGGCTTCGTCAGTGCCATCCAGGCAGTCCCTCTCTCCATCACAGAGGAAGGTGTCTGGGAGGCAGCGGGTCTTGTTGTCACAGTGGTGAACACAGCCCTCCATGGAATTCAGGCAGTCCAACTCATCAGAGCGGTCCTGACACTGGGCCACACCGTCACACACCTGCCACTGGTCAATGCATTTCTTCCCATGGGCACACAGAAACTGGCCTGTGGATGATGAAACACTTCAAGTGTTATGCACGGACAGATTGAAAGCATGCATTTGACTCAATAGATATTGGATAACTACTGTGAATACTTTAAAATATACCCTTTCCTGGTTTAACGCAGTAACATTGATGAAAACAATGGAGTAGAAACCATTTCTTCATAGATAGGAAGGAATGGATGCATTTGAAGAGGTACTCAAACAGGGCCCTACCATTATTGCATGCGACAGTGCAGTCCTCCTCATCAGAACCATCCCTACAGTCGGCTTCTCCGTCGCACACATGTTGGTGGAGTACACACTCAGATCCATCCTTGCAAGGTTTGGTGCCCAGGTTGCAGTTCAACGGGGTCTGCGCTGCTGCACTCAATACTGTTTGGAAAAAGTAGGGCACAACAAATCACACATTTGGGGGGGTGATTATTCACATCCAGTTCGGTACAACTAGCTCACCTGTGATTTCCAAAATTGCTATACACAGAAGCAAACAGAAAGCCATGCCTGATTAATGCAAGTGGACCAAATAACACAAGAGATCAGGTCAAGGATTTTATAATGATGCCAAGTGACACCAATTGAACCATCAGTGAGGGGGGAGGAGCAGTAGGCCCATTTGTAGAGTGTGGGAGCATTTCAATCTCAATTGAATACTCCTCACATCCTCTCTCTTTGCCTCCTTATCAAAACCCATTGGATGAGAAAGCCAGAGGTCCATCCCCTCTGGACTTCTCCTCCAATGGCATTTCAGAAAGAGATGAGGAGAGAGGACGCTTGTCTCCCTAATATTTGTCTCTGAGAGGGTTCTTTATGCTGGCCCCTGTTGAACTGAGCAAAGGCCCCTCACGTCATCGGACAAAAGCAGGGAGGGAGGTACTTTCAAGAAAACCGGGAACTTGAGAGAAAAAAAACTAGGTCAAATCATGACATCGGTGATCTTCAGGTCGGAGGTCTGGAAAGAGGACCGTGTTACCGAATGGGAATTTGGATGACCGTTCAGTTTTTACATTTGGAGCTAATTTCTGACTTGCTGGTTCTTTGAACGCGGCCTGTGTATAAGCAAGTCTAGCAAGTCGAACATTTCAGAGTTTCCTTAATTTCAACTAGCACGTGAACGCGGCATCAGATCTGAAATTCCGAGTTGGATAACCTTTCAAAATAATGTTTCCCAGTCGGAGCTCGTTTTCTTACGAGTTCCCAGTTGTCTTGAACCCACTGAAGTCGGAGAGTCTGAGTTCCCCTTTTTTTTAATACCCAGAAGGCAGCCAAGTTCCAAATCGAATGCTATCAACTTTCAGCCGGTGTAAAACACGCCTACGGTGGGGGCCAGGGGGAGATTTATCGACACCCCCTAATTTGCTTCCTTTCCTTTTCTCCTGCCTGTCATCAGAGATACTGGATATAATGACGAGATGCTTGTGTCTCCGCCCTAATAATGGGATTCGTTGTCACAGAGCAGAACGGCAGGCAGGCTGTCAAGCGCCCGCTTATTCCTCTCTTTGGATTGGTGGATATATTTCGTTATTTTAATAACGAATTTCGATGAGGGGTGTTGACGTCAACCACATGTATTCAATGGAGTGTGAGAATCACTGTGTTATGGAACGCCGTTTGGGTCTACGCTATCCTCATGGATATGCAGAGATAGGCCTACGCCGTCTCGAACTACGAAGTGTCACGTGCATCACACATATCAGTACATTCGTAATAAACTAAGCATTACGATACTTCCATTAGATCACGTATCAACATAGCAATGGGTTTTTATCTTGACTAAATTCGACACTCCCATTGCCCCCTATACAAAATTCCTCACTTGCTTAATACCTTGAGACAGATTTTAGGCGGAAGAAACCCGCTCGCTTCGCCTCTTCCTCTCTGCTATCACTATCAGACAGGAATTCTGCTTCTGCATGAAAGAAGCCTCGAGTTATGATGAATCTGTAGCCGTGTCGGAATAGTTTTTTAATTGCATCCTTCCTTCACCGATGTGGTTATATGCTGTACTAGGAATAGTTTTGAAACGTGCTTTAATTTACCCAGATGTGTTAGATTGGTGATTATTTCAAGTGAGTAATTAAATATACATCGGCCTCGGTTGCTACTGTGAAACAAAAACGTAACATACATTTTCTCATCAACCTTGTGAAAAAGTAGCCTCGCCTGGATTTTTACATGGAATCGTATCATTGTTCCTGTGGGCCCAATTGCGCATAATTTCTTAACAAATTAGAGGATACCACTTCCTGTTATAGTTCACCCAATATGTCTTTCCTCACTTCTAGTCTTTATGGAGTATGAGAAAGGATTAACGGCTATAACAAATTCTACAAAAAAATAACAATGGAGTGCTAGTTCCTCCCCGACAATGACAGATTGTAAAACAAACCATGCTGTCAAATAAACAATACAGATTGACATTGCTGGCGACCAATCCGTTCTACAAAAGTAATATGATTGTCTTGTTTTATCCAATCAGGTGATAAGAGGAGGGATTAAGATTCTGAATGCAGCTAGCCAGCTAGGGTGTGTTTCTTGTTCAGGTCTTGATAGCTTGTGAAGCTAAACAGCTAGCTAGTTATCAGATTTGAAAAAAGGCAACAATCTTTTCGTCGAAATAGCGACTACATTTATCGTTTTTTTTAAAGGTATCCCTTTGTTTTTGAGGAGTTTCCCACTTTGTCTTTTGCACATATCTTTACACAGAGAAGAGCTCGTGAGCTTCATCATCAGGGTAATGCAATGCTTTTAATTTTCCCTCGACTTTGATGTTGTTAGCTAACGACAGCTAGCAAGCTAACGTTAGCCAGTTTTTTTATTTGGGCTCGCTAGCTTACGTTAGTTGGCTTATTTATCACTTATAGTGTTAACATAAAAAAACACGATTGTTATTGTAACTGGTAATGATGGCGCTGTATGTCTCAATCAAACCATTGTTTCGTTGTAAGTTGGCTAACCAGTCATTTAGCTGTATTGAAAGCCTGAGTTTGGTGGCTAACGTTAGCTAGCTACAGGAATTGTTGTTTTCACAACAAAAGGTATTGACGATAACGTAATCCCACCATACGAGTCATGTACTCAATCATTTCTGCAGCCTTTCATGGCTTGCTACCTTATGAGTAAATAATTGCACATTTAACTAACTTAAATAGTAGATTTGTACTGCTGATAAAATGCCTATCATCAACCAACCGGCCTGAAAGTATCAGCTAGCTATGGAGCTAACTAGCCCCTTAGCCGAGGTAGCTAAGCTTGGTACTAACTGCAATATATAAACTAACCAACAATGGAGTTTATCAATTGAACAGTATATCACGGTAGATAGCTAACCACCTTTATAATGAAGATGTGGTGTTATACAGCATCCACCAACACTGGTATGAAATGTTTGTTTTGTGTGTCTATATGTCTATTCGCAAACAATGGTATGTTATGTTTACTTGCTGCTAGTGATTCAGTCCACTGAGTGCTCAAGTCGCCTCTATTATTAGATATATTATGTAACTACAGTTGTTGCTAATGAAGTTATGTGATGGTGGGATTTATCTAACAAGTTTTTCAAGACCACCCATTCAATTTAAAATGCACCCATCACACAATTGAATGCACTCGTTATCACAATTTTTTTTATTTAGACATTGATTACTAAATTCCTGTGTTTGATTTTACCTCCTCAGGTGTCTCATCTCTTTTGAACATATCCAGTTCCTCCTCACTCCAGCCCTGTGATTCCTCACGAAACAGAGGGACCACACCAGAGAAAGGGCTAAACTGTGCATCCCTTCCTCCAGGTCCCCTCTGCCTCAGTGTGTGTTTGAGTTCTCTCAAGACTCCTCCTCGCTACAACCAAAATGTCCTCCATCTTGCCTTTCACCCCTCCGGTAGTTAAGAGGCTCCTGGGGTGGAAGAAGTCAGCCAGTGGCGCCGGGGGTGGAGAGCAGAATGGCCAGGAGGAGAAGTGGTGTGAGAAGGCTGTCAAGAGCCTGGTGAAGAAGCTGAAGAAGACTGGACAGCTGGACGAGCTGGAGAAGGCCATCACCACCCAGAACTGCAACACCAAGTGTGTCACCATCCCCAGGTAAGTAACCATAGCCCCATGCCAGGTAACAGAGCTAGGGTTTGCCTATAGTCATTGTATGGTTCCGTAGAATTAACAGTTGACCATTCATCAGAAACCTACAGGTAACTGCCAAATTAAAGGAAATGCCATCATTATGGCTGCATTTACAAAGTCAGCCCAATTCCACTAACATTATGGCTGTATTTGCAAAGGCAGCCCAATTCTTTTTCATTAGTTGGTCTTTTGACCAATAACATCAATCTTTTTCAGAGCTGATCTGATTGTTCAAAAGACCAGTTAGTGAAATAAATATCAGAATTGGGCTGCCTGTGTAAAAGCAGACAAACTGTCTTAATATGGGGCGTTCGGCCATCACAAGCCGCCAGAGCAGCCTCAGTGCGCTTTGGCGTAGGTTCTACAAGTGTCTGGAACTCTATTGGAGGGATACGACACAATTCTTCCATGAGAAATTCCGTAATTTGGTGTTTTATTGGTGGAAAACCCTGTCTCAGGTTGCACTCCAGAATTTCCCATAAGTGTTCAATTGGGGTGAGATCTGGTGACTGGCACACACTCACCCTTTAAACACTCCTTTGAGACCCCTCTTTCAGAGTCACAGATGTCTTCTAGCAATGGTAGACAAAATATTACGCAACAGGGCATTTTTACACATGACCTTTAGCATGATGGGATGTTACTTGCATAATTCATTCAGGAACCACACCTGTGTGGAAGCCCCTGCTTTCAATATACTTTGTATCCCTCGTTTATGCAAATGTTTCCTTTATTTTGGCAGTTTCCTCTATGTTTTCTGGAGATTATTATTTAGTATCGGGTAACCCTCTTGTCGCCTCATGCTTCCTTAAACAGCATGTAACATACAAGATCCCAATACATAGAGATCTTAGCAACTCCCAAATTCTTTCACATTTTATAGGCTTCTACTTTCTGTCTAACATTGACTCTCAGAAATGGTGCAACAGTTTGTTTTGTAAACACTGACTTAGCCTCCTGCTATGTACTTGTATCACATTTGTCTGAGGGTGTAGGGTGAGAACATTCCTTATCAGCCAGTTAACCTTGATGTCCTAGAGTAGAACATGTTCTCTGGGAAATGTTGTGTGCTGTAAAATACCTATTTGTTCAATGATGACTAGCTAAGAACAGTTCAGATGTCTAGTATGTTTATTAGACACTGAGTAAATTTGTATAGAGCTTTTTGACAGATGGAATAAATATATTGTGTAAGCCTATAATTGATGGTCTTGCAAATAAATTAAAGTTTAATGTTATTTGCCAATCTACATGTCATGCGTATATATTAGAGTGAAGTTTAGAACCTATTCCAGCTTTTAGAACACAGTATATAGGCCTAGCCAATAGTTTAGATTCAGTCCCACTTCAGAGGTAGGCTATATTAGCTCTGAGTTCTAAAGTCAGGATATTGTATGAGCAGCAACTATCACATCATATTTCCCCATTTCATTTTTATTTGATTTCTAGAGTTGTTTATTTTTATCATTCCTTTCTATGTGTCCATTACAATCACAAAGTGAAATATAGAGGGTAGTTAATTGGAAATGTACTTTTTTCCAAGATTGCTCCCTCCTTTCCTTTTAGTTCTATTTTGTGTCTTCTGTGTTTACTTAAATGTCTCAAGATAAGTCAATTGCTTGCGACCTACACAGCTGTGGTGGAAATGTTTCAGTTGTTCCGAAAATTTGATATGCCACAGTATAAATGTTTTTTTTGTCTCGCATAATGTTTGTTTGTGTATACTACTGTACTCCCATCTTATGCTGTTGTTTTTCTTTATTCTGTCAAAAGGCTTCTCTTATTTGACGGTTATTTTTTTTCAGTTCCAGACTGAAAGAATGAAATACCCGATTGAAAATGACTCTAATAAAAGATGCCTTTTAATGTTTACATTACCCATACTGGTATTTCTGAATGACTCATGCCCCATGTTTATCATTTTGTTTTTGTTTTGTTGTTTGGTTTTTCTGTGCACAGCAATTGCTCTGAAATATGGGGACTGAGTACACCAAATACGATAGAACAGTGGGATACCTCAGGCCTATACAGCTACCCTGACCAAACCAGGTGACTATCCTCAACTGTCCTATGCTACATACTGTTGTACAACCTTGATGTGGGAAGTAATCATTCCAGGGGGGGTGAGGGACATTGAGAGCACAAATTCTATTCATCCCTCTATCATTCTCATCTCATTTCATCATACCCCACCTCCCCTCTCCACACCCCCACCTTTTGTTTTGCTGGCCACATGCATCTCCTTCTCTTACTCCTATCGATTCCTCCCCCTTTTCTTCCTTTCCTCGCACTCACTTTTCACACCTATTTCCTCCATTGCCTGTCCTGTCAGATCCCTGGATGGGCGCCTGCAGGTCTCGCACAGAAAGGGTCTTCCTCATGTCATCTACTGCCGCTTGTGGCGATGGCCCGACCTGCACAGCCACCATGAGCTGCGTGCCATCGAGGCCTGCGAGTACGCCTTCCACCTCAAGAAGGATGAGGTCTGCATCAACCCCTACCACTACCAGAGGGTGGAGACCCCAGGTAGGTTGTCATTTGAACCACTAGTGTGTGTGTGCTGACTTGTAGGTGCCATCAAAGCCCATGTTGACAGCTAGTTGTGACATTCTTATTTCTGAACATGAAAAAATATTTGTATGAGAGGCTAAAAGTGGTGTTAGTATAATCTTCAACTATGTTTTGTAAAGATGTCACTTCTTTTGAATTTTGTTTGCCATTGAAGAATATTTTCTCCACCTCTCCTCTAGTTCTGCCACCTGTCCTTGTGCCAAGACACTCAGAAATTCTGACAGAACTGCCCCCATTGGATGACTACACTCATTCCATACCTGAGAACACAAACTTTCCTGCAGGGATCGAGCCTCCAAATAACTACATACCAGGTTTGTGTATCTATCATGAGTTGATATGCAAATGGTATTCATGATAACGAGGTATCCATTTCAGCTCATCAGTATTTTTCCCTCCCCTGTTACTATAGAAACGCCACCACCTGGATACATAAGTGAGGATGGGGAAGCCAGTGATCAACCGATGAATCAAAGTATGGACACAGGTATATTCCACTTACCTCAAATAAGAAGTTCTAACATAAAATAAAAATGTTTGCCAAGTTTAAATTTGTTGATTTAAATATCTTGGTAGATTCTTTGCACAAATAAATCTGACCATGCAACTTTATAATTTCCTGTTTTCTCCCATGTTAGGTTCTCCTGCTGATTTGTCCCCTGGCACCCTCTCACCTGTCAATCATAGCATGGGTAAGAAGAATTGTCTTTTTAGACCTGCTCGACGTCTGAAGGACCAGTAATTGATCATCTGAACAAATTTGACTAAACTCATTGACTGCATTTACACAGGCAGCCCAATTCTGATATTTCTGGTTTTGTTACTAATTGGTATTTTGACCAATGAGACCAGCTCTGAAAAAGACATGATGAAAAAAATGTGATTCGTCAGAAGACCAATTAGTGGGAAAAATATCAGAATTTGGGGTGCCTGTGTAAACATCCATTGAGTACAATTTAAATAGCCCAGTGCCCACTCTGGAGATCATTGGTCTATGCCTGTCAACCTGTGTAGTTGTCTTTCATCATGACATCTCACTTTTTTTCCCCCCAGACCTGCAGCCGGTGACCTACTCTGAGCCTGCGTTCTGGTGCTCTATAGCTTACTATGAGCTGAACCAGCGTGTTGGAGAGACCTTCCACGCCTCGCAGCCCTCTCTGACCGTGGACGGTTTTACAGACCCTTCCAACTCAGAGCGTTTCTGTCTGGGCCTGCTCTCCAATGTCAACAGGAACGCCACTGTTGAGATGACCAGGAGGCATATAGGTACAACAGGGGCTATGTCACAAACGGCACACTATTTCATATATAGTGCATGACTTTTGAAGGCTATGGCTAAAATGAATAGGGTGCCAATTCAGATTTGCCCAGGAACAGAGATGTTTTGTAGCAGAAATACTCATGCTAATTGTCTATTATTTCCACAGGACGAGGAGTCAGGCTGTATTATATTGGTGGTGAGGTGTTTGCTGAGTGTCTCAGTGATAGCGCCATCTTTGTTCAAAGTCCAAACTGCAACCAGCGGTATGGGTGGCACCCAGCAACCGTGTGCAAAATTCCTCCAGGTAATTTAGCCAAACACAATTTCTTTAATATTCCATGTGTTCCTATAATCATTACTTAGTATTAAATGTTTTTCACATGTTTAGATTCCATATTTAGTCAGTCTAACCACTTGTTTCTACAGCTAATATAAAACTGATAGCAGTGTTGTTCTGCAGTCCTTACATGATGCCCAGTAGGAATGGGCATGGTTATTCGAATATCCGAACGGATGTTAGTATTCAAATACTTGAGTGGTGAGAAGGAGCTCCGCGGAACCTTAGTGTCCGAAAGTTATTTAGCCATTTATTGTAGTCATAGCGATATGTAGAGTTGCTATTTTCTAAAGTTTTCTCGTCGATTAACTTGTGACATTCCTGGATTACTCATTATACACCATATATATATATATATATATATATATATAAAATGAGGTGGACATTCCTTCAAATGACTGGTTTTGAAGTCTGACGGATGAATCTGGGTTTGGCGGGTGCCAGGAAAACGCTACCTGTCCCAATGCATAGTGCCAACTGTAAAGGTTGGTGGAGGAGGAATAATGCTCTGGGGCTGTTTTTCAATAAAAGTAAACCATTTTTTTAAAAGTCACACAGTAAAATACCTACAGAGGCTATATACATGCGGTACTGAGTCAAATGTGCAGGCATACAGGTCAGTTGAGGTAATTTGTACAGGCTATGACTTGGGTGAATGGAGTGACAATTTTTGGGCCTTCCTCTGACACGTGTTGGTCCTGGATGTCAGTAAGCTTGGCCCCAGTGATATACTGGGCCATACGCCCTACCCTCTGTAGTGCCTTACGGGCAGATGCCGAGCAATTGCCATACCAGGCGGTGATGAACCGGTCAGGATGGTGCAGCTGTAGAACTTTTTGAGGATCTGGGAACCCAGGTCAAATCTTGTCAGTCTCCTGAGGGTAAAGGACATTGTCGTGCCCTATTCACGACTTTCGTGGTGTGTTTGGACCATGATAGTTTGTTTGTGATGTGTACACCAAGGAACTTGAAATTCTCAACCCGCTCCACTACAGCCCCCTCGATGTGAATGAGGGCATTTTCAGCCCTCTTTTTCCTATAGTTCATGTCCACAATCACTCCTTTGTCTGGCTCACGTTGAGGGAGAGGTTGTTGTCCTGCAACCACACTGTCAGGTCTCTGCCTATAGGGAGGAGGTCAGTCTCATCGTTGTCGATCAGGCCTACCACCGTTGTGTCATCAGCAAACTTAATGATGGTGTTGAAGTCATGCTTGGCCACGCAGTCATGGGGGAACGGGGTACAGGAGGGGGAGTAAGCACCCTCCCCTGAGGGGCCCCTATGTTGAGGATCAGTGTGGCAGATGTTGTTGACTACCCTTACCACCTGGGGGGGCGTCGGGAACTCCAGGATCCAGTTGCAGATGAAGGTGATTAGTCCCAGCGTCCTTAGCATAGTCATGAGTTTTGTGGGCACTATGGAGTTGAATGCTGAGCTGTAGTCAATGAACAGCATTCTCACATGGTGTTCCTTTTGTTCAGGTGGGAAAGGGCAGTGTGGAGTGCGATTTGCGATTGCGTCATCTGTGGATCTATTGGGGCGGTATGCCAATTGGAGTAGGTCTAGGGTTTCCAGAATGATGGTGTTGATGTGAGCCATGACCAGCCTTTCAAAGCACTTCATGGCTAACGACATGCTATGGGGTGGTAGTCATTTAGGCAGGTTGCCTTCGCTTTCTTGGGCACAGGGACCATGGTGGTCTGCTTGAAACATGTTAGTATTCCAGAATCGGTCAGGGAGAGGTTGAAAATGTCAGTGAAGACACTTGCCAGTTGTTCCGTGCATGCTCTGATTACACGTCCTGGTAATCCATCTGGCCCCGCGGCCTTGTGAATGTTGACCTGTTTAAAGATCTTGCTCACATCAGCTACGGAGTGTGTGATCACAGTCGTCCGGAACAGCTAGTGCTCTCGTGCATGCTTCAGTGTTGCTTGCCTCGAAACAAGCTTAAAAGCCTCCGGTAGGCTTCCGTCACTGGGCAGACCACGGCCAGGTTTCCCTTTGTAGTCCATAATTGTTTGCAAGCCCTGCGACATCTGACGAGCGTTGAAGCTGGGGTACTCTGTAACTGTTTTCAAGTCACCATTGTTCTCATGGTGAAGTCCCTGGGCAGCTTCCTTCCCCTCCTGCAACTAAGTTAGGAAAGATACCTGTATCTTTGTAGTAACTGGGTGTATTGATACAACATCCAAAGTGTAATGACTTCACCATGCTCAAAGGGATATTGAATATCTGCTTCTTTTTTTTTTTACCTCACTCGTCTTTGTGATTGAATCTGTTTGAAATTCACTCCTCGACTAAGGGACCTTAGAATTATCTGTATGTGTGGAGTACAGAGACGAGGTAGTCATAAAACATGTTAAACACTTATTGCACACAGTGAGTCCATGCAACTTATTATGTGACTTGTTAAGCTAATTTTTACTCCTGAACTTATTCAGGCTCGTCATAACAAAGGGGGTTGAATACTTATTGATTCAAGACGTTTCATATTTTCATTTTTAATTAATTTGTACGAATTTAGAAAAGCAATTCCACTTTGACATTATGGGGTATTGTGTGTAGGCCAGTGAGAAACACATCTAAATTGAATCCATTTTAAATTCCACTACAGAATGTGGAAAAGGGAAAGGTGTGTGAATACTTTCTGAAGGCACTGTACAATCCCGAAATCAGCTGTAACTGTCAATAGTAAAACAAAGCTTGAAATTGTTAGAGGGAACCTGAATTGTAGAGTGATGAGGAGGAGTCTACTGTGTCCAGAAGAGTTCACCATTAATTTTCTGTATTCAGGGTTCACTCAGACATCGTTTTTAAGCTTTGTCTCCCTCTAATATCAAACTCACCGACCCTTTCACTGCTGCACTCATGCTGAGCGGCACCTCTCTCCCAAGTCACGCATGCTGAGCGGCACCTCTCTCCCAAGTCACGCAGGTTGAGCGGCACCTCTCTCCCAAGTCACGCATGCTGAGCGGCACCTCTCTCCCAAGTCACGCAGGCTGAGCGGCACCTCTCTCCCAAGTCACGCAGGCTGCGCGGCACCTCTCTCCCAAGTCACGCAGGCTGCGCGGCACCTCTCTCCCAAGTCACGCAGGCTGCGCGGCACCTCTCTCCCAAGTCACGCAGGCTGCGCGGCACCTCTCTCCCAAGTCACGCAGGCTGCGCGGCACCTCTCTCCCAAGTCACGCAGGCTGAGCGGCACCTCTCTCCCAAGTCGCGCAGGCTGCGCGGCACCTCTCCCAAGTCGCGCAGGCTGCGCGGCACCTCTCCCAAGTCACGCAGGCTGCGTGGCACCTCTCTCCCAAGTCACGCAGGCTGAGCGGCACCTCTCTCCCAAGTCGCGCGGCAAGCCAGTTCCCAAGTTTCAACTTTTTTTTTTTTTATATAGTCAAAATAAATATCTGAACAAAATGTATTATTTGCAGTGATGGAAAAAGTACCCAATTGTCATACTTGAGTAAAAATATAGATGCCTTTTTAATAGAAAGTTACTCAAGTAAAAGTCACCCAGTAAAAAAACTACTTGAGTAAAAGTAAGGATTTGGTTCTAAATATACTTAAGTAAAAAATAATTTTAAATTCCTTCTATCAAGCGAAGCAGGCGGCATTTTAAAATGTATGGATAGCCAGGGGCACACTCCAACACTCCGATATCATTTACAAAAAAAAAAACGTTTTATTTTATTTACCATTTTATTTTACTAGGCAAGTCAGTTAAGAACAAATTCTTATTTACAATGACGGCCTACACCGGCCAAACCCGGACAACGCTGGGCTAATTTTGCGCCGCCCAATTGACTCCCAATCACGGCCGGTTGTGATACAGCCTGGATTAAAACCAGGGTGTCTGTAGTGACGCCTCTAGCATTGAGATGCAGTGCCTTAGACCGCTGCGCCACTCGGGAACCCATAGAAAAGATGCATTTGTGTTTAGTGATTCCGCCAGATCAGAGGCAGAAGGGATGACCATGTGTTGGATTGGTAAGTGTGTGAATTGGACCATTTTCCTGTCCTGCTAAGCATTCAAAATACAACGAGTACTTTTGGGTGTCAGGTAAAATGTATGGAGTAAAAAGTACACTATTTTCTTTAGAAATGTGAAAAATATAAATAGTAAAGTACAGATACCCCCAAAACTACTTAAGTAGTACTTTAAAATATTTTTACTTCAGTACTTTACACCCCTGCTTATTTGACTAGTGAAATCATTTCTAATGCCTCAACTGACCCTCTCCTTCCAATGCCCCTCAGGTTGTAACCTGAAGATCTTCAACAACCAGGAGTTTGCCGCCCTGCTGGCCCAGTCCGTGAACCAGGGCTTTGAGGCTGTGTACCAGCTCACCAGGATGTGCACCATCCGCATGAGTTTTGTCAAAGGCTGGGGGGCTGAATACAGGCAAGCATGATGACCGACTTGTTACTTTTTATTCTTTCAGTTGTACACAATGGCATAGTTAGTAGAAAATGAATAGTTGGAGGAAGACAGTAATATTAATGTAATCATTGGCAGATATTTAAAAAAAAAACATTAGCCTGCTAATGATCAATTTTTCTGTATTTGTAGAAACTTTGGAATGTTTAAGGAGTTGGGATGGGTATTCAAATGTGATTTGTCCCTCTTAAGCAATACTTCTGTTATGGAAGAAGTCAAGAGAGGTTCAGGCTATTCTTTGTTTTTTGGTGACATTCCTGTGCTTGCATGCTGAGTGATTTCACCAATTTGTCATTGTTGTCTTTTTGTCTACTAGACGGCAGACTGTCACGAGCACTCCCTGCTGGATTGAACTGCATTTGAATGGACCTCTCCAATGGCTGGACAAAGTGTTGACTCAGATGGGTTCCCCTTCTGTACGTTGCTCCAGTATGTCATAATGCTAGAAAACGACCCAAAACGGCGCCCACTCAAAGATCATCAAATTCTAACTTGCAAGTCCTATCATGAAAAAAAGCTGCAGAAATAATTTCTGCTATTAACATACTTCATAGTATTTGTGGCCTAGCTCCACGTCCCTGTCTAAACACACACACACACACACAGCAAGACATACTTTTCAGAATAGAATTAGGCACTTTGTTACCCATATTTGTTAAATTGCTTTCCCCCAAATCCTTAATATTAGATCTATTTGTGGTGCAAATAAAATGTATATTGATTTTTAAAGTCCAGGTATGAGTTATTGGAGGCAGTGGAAATACCAAAAAATATTTTACAAATAGTTTCTCAGTATTGGAGAATGCTTGTATAAGTAACACAAGCGTGAATGCTAAATGAATTTTGGTTCAACTCATCCATCCATCTTTTTGGCCATGAGGTAACTTTTCTCTGGGAAACATGGACCCATCTGTTTTTGTCTGGGGAGTTAGTGTGGTTAAGAAATGAAGATGGCATTTGTCGCTTTCTCCTCGAAGGGAAATGCTCAATTATGTTTTTAAAATGTAATTGTTTAATTTACCTAATTAACTCTTTACCCTTTTGTCAAAATGTATTTTTTTTTAAATTCCAGATGTGTCGTTGTAAGACACCTCTTAATGGACATATAGGAATGTTTAGCAAAAAAACTAAACAAGCTGCGAAATCAATCCGGCTGTAGTTGACATACATTTTAGCTCTGTCATTATATGGCACCTCCAATGTAATTATAGGTAGCCCGTGTTTTCATTTGGACCACACCGCCTCAGATGCAAGCTAGTGAATTCTAGGCTCTGTTAGGTTTGGATGCACCGGGCAAGGACCAGAGAATATCAGCTGTAAAATCTTTTTTTGATGTCTCACTTGGTGTCCAGGTCTCTCGAGGTGAATTGTTAAAAAGTTATTTCACTTGGAGAATGGAAGGTATCAATGAATTTCATTCTATATTGTTTTTAGCCTATATCCCCTTTCTTTTGCTACTTTTTTGTATTCTCATGTATTTTTATATATAAATATAATTCAACTTCTGTCGTTCACTTTTTATTAAAGTTAATATTTTCAAGACTGTCTCTTTTTAAGTGACATGGTGAGCATGGATCATTAGTGGGTTTTTTGTGTGTTTTTTTTAAGGTTCAACTTGAATCCAATTTAAGCCCTTGCCTTGGTAAGAAAAACACAGCCCCATGTTATGTAGACAGTTTCTGTCTCTTTAAAAGAATAAACTTGGTGTATCAGAAGTACACAAATCAAAGCATAAATGCCTGTAACATGATATCTGCTTTCCTGCAATGTATGGATGGGTTATGTGACTGAGGAATGTTGTATGAACTTCTTTTGACTCATTCATCTCTTCACTCTTGAAACACATTTGATTTCTGGAAGCTGTTTGGTGCTCAGTAAAGGATAAAAAGGTCCACCATAAAACAGTGGTCAACCAAAAAAAGTGATTTATTTTTTAGCTAAATGTTACAGAAACTTGGCAGTATTCTATGTTCTTACATCACAAAAGGAAGAGAGAAATGAAACTGCACACTGAGACATATTTTCTGTATTAGTGTGCATTGTATTTGTTCTTGTCTATAAAATACAGTATGTACAACAAGACTGAGCTTGCAGTCTGACATTGTCATTTTGTGGCTATTGCAAGATTTCTTTTAACATCTATTTTCTCCCATCTCCTTTATTGATGTTATTCATCTATTAACCTTACGGCACTAGTGATTGTACTTTGTAAGTGCAACTAGTGAGTTTGGATTTGGGGAACTGAACCATGTGTTAAGGTCCAGTGTTGAATCCTTGTACCATTGGCCTACAATATATGAATGTGAAGAGAGTACATAACAAATCTGAAGTGGACCAGATGTACATTATACAGTAGTGTGTATTTAACAGTCAAATATTTGCAAAACAGTCAGTACAGTAGTTCTCTCAGTTTTACCAGTAGAGGGCGTTATTGATAGAGCAGGTTTTTTTTCTGACCATATGCTTCTCAGGCGTGTGGCATATTATGCAGACTTCATAAAACACTAATAAAGATTTTTATTCTCATGATGCCCATGTGTTTCTTTCCATCTTTATTAACAAGAATGTTTACCACTGATCTCAGTGGTCTACAGTGGTGTACTCATGTTTACCTTTTCTCATCTACAGAAATGTAACTTCTGGGAATATGCCTTTACCTTTCTAGTAAATCAAGTGCAAATAAAGGAGATATTGAGGTGTTATTAACGGAGATAGCCATCTAGTGGTGTGTCTGGCTAGATACATCAATAACCTCTCAGGAATGTTAGCTAGTTCTACTGCAACGTTTTCAAGCACTTACACCATTAAATCAATAGTCACAAAATGCTACCCCTTTGGACATGAGTATGGATTATGATTATACAGTATTGGTATTACATTGGCCATTTACTGTTGGGCACCCACTTTTGTATTCCGTCAAGAAAGTCACGCTTTCGAACTGCCCGTTCAATTTGTTCTTCTCATGATGCCATACATTTAGGCAACGTCATAAGGAAATACTTGAAGCTGTTAACGTCAGCTAACACGTTACAGATATGGCGTTTACATTATATTCCCTTATTCAAGCGGTGATTTTGTGTGTAAATGCTGTCGCCGTATTGCACGAAGAAAGATTTTTAAGTAAAAGTAAGTGGCCGTCTACACATTTGGTCTAACATTACTTTCAACAATGATTTGCTTGCTTGCTAGCTAGACAGGGAAGCAAGAAAGTAACGATATTTGGTTGATATGAGTCATTTTAGGATAATTTGGCGTTACTGCTAAATTAGCTAGCTAACTACACCAGTATAATGAGTTGGAAAAGCGTACAGGTACGTTAATCTGCCTCATGGCCAGGGTCATTTTTGTTTGCATTAATGTAATTGTTTTGTTCCTTCTAACTTAGTTGGCTGGGGTGTGGACCAAAGTATTGGGGGATTTGGTGATGAACCGGGCATTAAAGTGCAGCTAATGAACCTTGTCCGCTCTGTGAGAACAGTAATGAGAGGTATGACTGAAAAATCAATACCATTTATAAATATCAAACATCGTTCTGCATGCATTTTTTTTTAAATAGATTTTTCTTGTTTTCTATAAACACTTTTATGATGTTGACCTAACTGAACTGTTTGTGGCATTTTTCATCATATTTTCTCTCATCTTGCAGTGCCCTTGATTGCTGTCAATTCGGTCTGCATTGTGTTGTTGCTGCTGTTTGGCTGAAGCGAAGACTTGACTGAATCTGGATGTTGAACTAAGAGAAGACATTTTCAGGGCTCATGGGGATGTCTCCATGATTCCTGAAGGAGAAACCCTACATGCACAACAAAGAAGATTACACACACACACACACACACACACACGTGTTGGATCACAAAGAATCAGCATTACATTTGATTTCCTTTTTATTTATTCCCACTTTACATGGTCAGACTGAGTAACAGTTCAGATGCAGGAACAGTCAGTGTTTACTCCTTTACGCCATTCAGTTTCTTTCAAAGACACCGGTTAGTCAATGATGTTTACACAAAGCAGTCCAAAGCATGTTGCTGCTGGATGATTTCTACAATGTCAAAGGATAATTTACTTTGAGCATGCAATTTAATGAAACTTTCTTTCTCCTAATATGAAACTGTGATTGCGTCACAGTGCTGATTATGGCATGCATGTTGCTGTTAACATATTGTAATCTTATGTTGCAAAAAGTGTATTTTTCTTCACACCTTCCTGGACAAAATGTTAAATGTACATAATTTGAACAGACATAAACGCCATGAATCGGGATATATATTTTGTGTCTCATGTAGACAACTTAATTATGTATGACTTTTTTTCTCAGTATCTTTCAATCAATTACTTGAAAAAAATAAAGATGTTTTAAATATCAACACATTTTGAGTTTGTTCATATCAATAACTGATATTACCCAACGACATTACATGTTGCGTTGTATTGTTTTGTCCCATAACGCACTCCGTACTTCAACACAACTTTCGTTTTGATCATGGTTGAAAGTGTCAAAAGTGCAGTAAGGAGACCAAAGTGACTTGATTGGGAATATATTTGTTAAATACAAAATTGTGTGCATGTTGGCGATGTTTTTTGTTTTTTAATTGCCGTGTATGAATGGCATGGCAGTGTACTCTCGAACTAGCTGCAAACTTCAGCACAAGGGCAACCAGCACTCGTTCTCCCGAGGAGGCCTTCCTATAACAGTATAGTACATATTAGTGACCAAGTACAATAGAGTCGGTGGATGCTTCTCATGTAATACTTGAAAATGGAAAATATTATGACCAATGTTTTCATTGCTGGGCTCCCAGCGTGTGCCATATATTTTCTTTACGCCAACATTTATTGCTCTTATAAACTACTGAAAGCTAATGTGGTGTTTGACAGTCGTCAGAGGATTCCAAGTTTTGCCTACCTTTTTCTCAGATATGTATTCAGAGCTCTTATCAAAAGACAGGGGCATTTGTACTTTTGCGATAGAGATGTCAAAGGTGAAGTTGCCTTCACCATCTTTAACTGCAGGTAAACTGATTGCGCTTGACAATGTAGCAGTCCAATTTGTTTTAGTGCTATGGTTTGATTTTATTATAATAATTTCAAACAACACTGCCTTACAAAGATGGTTGTTTATTTGTTCACATTTGGACCAATTATCTCCTATGTGCTGTACTTTTTTCTCTCTTAAGGTTCAACAAGGATCTACTGAGGAGGTTCTGTAGTGCAGCTGGATATGGCTGGGACTACCCAGACATTGAGTTCAGGGATATCCCTCTGTGTTACCCAGACACCCTCTGTCTGCGGATGCTTGACATATTAATATCTGCTGAGAAGTTCAGATTGAGCCCTCTGGGTAAGTAACACATCCTCTGCTGGCTGGGTATTGCATGTCTTTGAAGGCCATCCAAATGTCAACACTCAAGGTACTCAGTTTTCTTCCTACATTTCTGTAGAATATATTAATTCAATTCAGCCAGATGTGTAGTTCATACAAAATCCCCCCACTTCAATACATTGTTTCCTTAGGTCTAGTCCGGGTACGTCAGAGTTTGAGAACATGGCAGCCAATAGATGAGCTGAAGAAGGGACCCTTCAAGTTGCAGGCTCGTGTGTTAGAGTACAGGATCGTTGAAGATGGGGTGGAGGTTGACATTTCTTTAACTGCCATTTCACACACTGACCAGCCAGTATGGGAGAGTGTTTTGACAATGCTCTCCCAGGACAGAGGCCGAACACCAAACACACAACCTAAACCTGAGTGGTATGATGGTGAGTAGACCAATACTTAAGTTAATTAATTCTACATTTTGCCACCAGTCAACAAACCTGAGGAAGTTGAATGAAATTGTTCTATTCAAGTTTGAATAGCACAGAACCCACATCATAAACCAATATATTTTCTTACACTTTGACAGGTCACATGGACACATCAGAGCCAGATGACGTGAAGGCGGTGGATATCAATGTTCCCTGGACTACAGGACTGAAGTTTGTGTGGGCTTTCTCTGACTACTCTCCACGTTGTCTCCTAACTCTTCCTGCTAAACTCTTGGGCTGCAGATGTACCCCAACTCCTAGTCTATGGATGCTGTCTAAATGCTTGGCTGAAATTGAAAAGCACAAAGGTAAAGTAGCTTTTCTAGTGATTCTACCTCAAAACTGAATTATTTATAAGCAAAATGATGGTGGCTCAAATAGTCTTTTTTTGTTGTTGCTGTCCATACTTTATTTATCCTCAATCTAGCACCTTGATTGATATTCTCCAAACATCCATTGATTCCACAGGAGTTGATGCCATTAGAGCCCCCATCTCTGTCACCGCCCAGTTCAAGGAACCATTGTTGGTACCAGGAAAAGTGACCATCAAATTTTGTGAGAGTGCGGGAGTGCAGTCCAAATGTGTTAGCTTCCAAATGGAGCAATATGAGAGGAAGATACTTCACATCACGGGACAAATCTGCAGGACTACTGTAGAGGATGTGAATTAAAGCTGAAAACGGCGCCAATGGCCACACCAGCACCGTTATTGTTTTTGTTGCCGAGATGAGGAGCATCACGTAGCATGGTAAAAAAAAAAATGCAGTACTCTTCTATGATGTGTTAAATTATGTCAGAGTTGAAAAAACTGTTTGTTGTTTGCAGTAACTTCTTTGTTGTAATATCGCAAATGGTGTGGCTGCTTCACCAATAAGGATTCCAGCTTTAAGATGATCAGTTATGACATGAAATTGTATAAATATCAGGTAGATGAAAGTCATAATAATAAGGGATGATTGTGTAATTATTAGTGGAATGACATCTCATCCCTGCCATTATGTGGCATCCTAGTCAGTGCGGCATAGGCTTCATGGCCCAGCAGGAGATTTACACAAATGTATCTTCAATCCAAAGTACCCCAATACTGCTACCCTCTAGAGTAGATATTTACCTCAAACAAGAACTGCAGTCTTAAGGCATTTTCTGTGTCCTCTACAACTCTAATGTTACTATGTCCACAGAAGCACCATAAGCTACAGTACCAGGCATATGCTGATGCAGACAAGGTCCCTACAGGGAATGGAGACTTGAATATTTGACCTGTTTGATATTCTTGTTCCCTGCCTTCATGTATATGAAGGTCTTTTCTCTTGTATTACTCATTGTAAAATGGAGGTGTAGGCAGGAAATATGTAGAGGAACATAAACAGTATTGTTCACTGAAATGCTTTGTAGAGATCCATGAATTAAACTATACCTTAAGTTTAATGTCAGTATTTACATATTTCTGCCAAACTTCAAAGAGTGGTGATTGTGTAATTATTAGTGGAATTACATCTCATCCCTGCCATTATGTGGCATCCTAGTCTGGATAGCCAGGGTTGCACTCCAACACCATTTACAAAAGAAGCAAGTGTGTTTAGTGAGTCTTTCAGATCAGAGACAGTAGGGATGTTCTCTTGAGAAGTGTGAATTGGAGCATTTTTCTTTCATGGTAAGCATTCCAAATGTAACAAATATTTTTGGGTTTCGAGAAATGTATGGAGTAAAATGTACATTATTTTCATTAGGAATGTAGTGAAGTAAAAGTTGTCAAAAATATAAATTGTAAAGTTCAGATACCCCAAAAAACAACTTAAGTAGTACTTTAAAGTATTTTTACTTAAGTACTTTAAAGAACAGAGTATCATCACCTTTTGAAGAACATAGTCAGACCTACAAACTTCCGATTATTCCATGCAAAACAATTGCGCACATCTAGCTCTATCAGTTTTCTACAGCAAGTAACTACATGCTTTACATGATCAGTAAACATCAATTGATCATGCCATTTCAGATATGTTAGGGTAGCCTCACGATATCTCTCAATATTTGCCCCCATTAATTGGATATTTAAGTGATATAAAAGTCAACTATACCTGACAAGTGTGAGTGGTGGTGGTGCTGATGTACTAGCTGATGATGTTTACTTTGCAAGATACTGGTAGAAACTTTGAACAGTTAGCTAAACATAGTGGTAAGTAGACCTAATGTACTTTTTTTCTCCATCCAGTATGGGCTTACCTAGCGATGTTAGCTACATTATCCTCTTTTAAACATTGTTTTTAATAGTGTTTAATCACAATTACTGCTGACAGACATGATAGGCTATATTGATTGATGAACCACGTCAAATTGGCTAGCTAGCTAATAACAGATCACGTCAGTATGGCTACTTAACAAACTAACCTTTAGGGGATAAACTTCACTGAACAAAAATATGAACAGAACATGTAAAGTCTTCAGGTGAAAGCTATGATCCCTTATTGATGTCACTTGTTAAATCCACTTCAATCAGTGTAGATGAAGGGGAGGAGACAGGTTAAAGAATGATTTTTAAGCATTGAGACATGACTTGTGTATGTGTGCCATTCAGAGGGTGAATGGGCAAGACCATTAAGGTGCCTGAACAATCTGCAACAACTGCATCCCCACTTTCAGAATAGGGGTGCAAGCGTATGTATATAAACTCAACATGTAAAGTGTTGGTCCCATGTTTCATGAGCTGAAATAAAAGATCCCAGAAACTTTCCATAAGCTCATTTCTCTCCGATTTTGTGCACAATTTTTTTTCATCCCTGTTAGTGAGCATTTCTTCTTACAGTAGCTATTAGAGTGAAAGAATACCATGCTATTGTTTGAGGAGAGTGCACAATGTATGAATAAACCAATTAGGCACATTTGGGCAGTCTTGATACAACATTTTGAACAGATATGCAATGGTTCATTGGATCACTCCAAAACTTTGCATATATAATGCTGCCATCTAGTGGCCAAAGTCTATATTGCGCCTGGCCTGGAATAATTCATTATGCCCTTTCTCTTGCATTTCAAAGATGATGGTACAAAAAAAATACAAAAAAACAATTGTTTTTTCTTTGTATTATCTTTTACCAGATCTAATGTGTTATATTCTCCTACATTCCTTTCACATTTCCACAAACGTCAAAGTGTTTCCTTTCAAAAAGGTATCAAGAATATGCATATCCTTGCTTGAGCTACAGGCAGTTAGATTTGGGTATGTCATTTTAGGCGTAAATTGGGGGGGAAAAAAGGGGGAGATCCTCAAGTTAACAAGGATCGTACCCTTTTTTTTAAAAATTGCCTAAAAATACATACCCAAATCTAACTGCCTGTAGCTCAGGACCTGAAGCAAGGATATGCATATTCTTGATACCATTTGAAAGGAAACACTGTGGAAATTTGAAATTATTGTAGGATAATATAACACATTAGATCTGGTAAAAGATCATACAAACAAAAAAACATGCGTTTTCAAATCTTTGTTTTTTTCATCATCTTTGAGTAGCACGAGAAATGCCATAATATACCTTTGCAGTTTAGGCGCAATTTAGATTTTGGCCACTAGATGGCAGTGGGGTATGTGCAACGTTTCAGACTGATCCAGTGAAGCATTGCAATACTGCACAAATGTACATTTTCAAGTACATAACTATAGAGAACATGCAAAATGATATGGGAATACAAAAATGTAAGTTTACACACTCCCAGGGAGGTCATAAATGATGGAAAATGAGCTTCCCTACAGAAAAGACACTAACCTTCACACATCTAGACGGTGTGTGTGGGGCCAGAAACAGCAAGGGTTCAAACTTTAGAACCCAGTTTTTACATTTGAATATAAAAATAGATTTTATCAAACAAAAATGTGCAAACTTTTATCTCTGCGACCCTCAGGATGACAAATCAGGGCAAGATTACTGAATGTAAGTACATATTTTAGCTTCAGAGGTGAATGTATCAAACCAAGTGCCGTGATAAAAGTTTTTGTTGTTGTTGTGCACTCTCCTCAAACAATAGCATGGTATTTTGTAACTGTAATAGCAACTGTACATTGGGCAGTGCAGTTAGATTGGCAAGAATTTAAGCTTTCTGCACATATAAGACCTGTCTATGTCCTGGAAAGTTGGATGTTACTTGCAATGTCATTTTTGTCACATTAGCGCATGTTAGCAACAACCGTCCTGGTATATGGACACCGATCCCGTAGAGGTTAAACAGCATGATCATTACACAAGTGAAACCTTGCGCTGGGGACAATAAAAGGCCACTCTAAAATGTGAACACAATGCCACAGATGTCACTCCTACTAAAAAATGCTCACTGTGTGCTTGCGTGCGTGTGTGGGGGCGAATGCGTGCATGTGGCAAGGTTGTGTCTTATGGAGCTGATCATTTTAGTGACTGTCCCCCTGTTACTCACTTAAAGGGAGAATCTCCACGCTGTCCTCTCCTGAAAGGATTCAGAGCCTATGGGAATTCCAGTTATTTTGAAAGAACTCACTTCATTTATTTATCTTAAAAGGCCAATACTAAATGGAAACATGTTCCCTCTTTGTACCACTGAGTTTGTCATAATGAGTACTATTTCACAGACTCCTGAATGGACTGTTTTGTTTTGTACAGTATTATGTACTAAACTAATCTAAAGGTTTTAACCAGTACAGACAATTGTTTTAAATCTTTAAATTACTAATCAGAAATTGAGTAATTGAGTTTTATTGTCTTTCTCATAATTACTAAGCATGGTCTCTGAGGACAACTATCACAAAGTAAAAGCTGGTAAGCCTGTAGCTCTTTTAGCTCAAGTGAAATAGAGATGTCTAAGTGATGTTATGACAAAGTGTGGTGATGATAATTTCCTTTGCTATTTCAGTGCAGCACACCTCAGAGAAGTGCATGAAGAAAAATGAAAAGTAAGACCAGCGCCATCCACCTCTCCTCTCCAGTGGCGGAGGGCCAGAGGAAGCTTGATGGAAGCAGCTTGACAGTTTACAATGAGGGCTAGAAGGTGAAGGTGGTGTATGAGGTCGACCCTGGTGATGTCTGCACCATGGAGAATGGTGCCCACTCCCAGAGACAAGGTCTGTGCAAGGTCACCAGCAGAGATGGTGGAGGAAACGTGCCCTCTCCATCGGGTGTAGTCACCAACGGCAGGAGACAGAAAGACCGACAGGACCAGAAAGATGGAAATAACAGTAACTCCATGTTGATGTGTCATGCCTCCATTAGCCAGCCCTGCTCTGGGCCTGAGGACAACTCAACAGAGGCACACAAGACTTTAACAGTGACTTCAACTACGACCTTTGTGGATGCACACACCATCGAAGAGTCGTCTGAGACGCACAGCCTTTTGGGTGTAATGGAGGTACACATTAAGGAGTTTGTCCTTATTGATGATGATGATGATGACAGTGGCATGTCCCTAAGAGAGAAGACTGTCACTGACATGTCCATCATGGATGTTAACGCTGCAGACCTGGTCTGTGGCAGACTACCGTCCATCACTACTGACACGTCCTCTGAGTGTAAAGAGGAGAGTCTGGCCCCGGAACCTCCACCCCCTGCACTGACACTAAAAAGCAGTCCTGCTGCTTCTTTTCCATCCAATGATCATTCTATCTGTTCCTTTTTATGACCATTTCATCAATTCACACTGTAACAGAGGCAGAGCACAAACTGTAGTTATTTTTAGTTTTTGTAATTTTGTGTTACCATCGGGGGGGACTTTTTGACCTTCCTGAATCAATCACTATTGCCTTCAAAAGCTGCCCACTATTCTTCACAAAATAAGTGTTTTGGTTTTAAATGATGGTTATTTGCCATGTTGTCATGTCTCACTTACAGTATGTGTCACTGCACAGTCTTTGTATCGATTTTGCATTCTTTATAGTGTTGGGTAATATAGTAGTAAAGGTGCACAGTAAATAATCAGCATTTCTCACAGTAACTTTGAATACTTCGAATGCTTCTTGAATCGAACACTGTTATCTGAATGATATGTTCTCTGCACAGAAAGGCCTTGAGTGATCAGGTGTTGATTTCTATTCATTTTCCATTCGTGTTCTGCTTTCTCTTCTTCACTTCAGATAAACTTTTCTTACTTGAATTGTATGTACAAATCTTTGTCCTTTTTTTATCGTACAATTAATAAACTTCACATTTTTAGAATTTCTAAATATTATTTTCAAATGTTAAGTAATCAGAAATCTGAAAAGTAATCAGAAATATAGCTGCGAGCAGCAATAAACGGGGTTCACAGGATGACAAAGGACGCAAGATCAGTTGGATAACAAAGCAAGCACTCTATCATGTAGGATCTATCTACCTTTTATGTCCAATTAGTGATAGCATTACCATGTTTATCTCTCAATACCACAAGGATGTGAAGTTTAGTATTGTGCTCTAGGTTGGTTATCTTTGAATGCAACAAGTATCATCATTATTAAAATCATTACTTAATGTATATATTTATATATACATTGACTGGGCAAACAGCAGGAATTCTGGTTTCTCTTTTACCCAAATAAAATATCCACTCAGACATCTCTAGGCATTTCTCTAACTACATTAAGAGATGTACTATGGGCCTACATTTGGAGTTGCTATATGGACTTATGGTTCATGATACGTTTTTAAATGTTTTCTGAAATTTCCAAAATGGAGGAAAATCTATCCAGACCTTATGGGTCCTTGATGCAAATTTGTTCAGTATGGGTAAAGACAACTACATTCAACGTTTCAAGTCTAGGTCAATCAGGGTGGCGGATATGAGGTTTTAAGTGAGACTTTATAACAGCGCCGCCTATAGGCCAACCAGTGCCATTATTTTTTACCAAGTTAATCATGGCCAGTGGTTTCTGTTTGCCAAGTTAGAAAAACGTTACCAATCTATCCTTGAGTTATTTGACTATGAGCAGAATACAGAGATTAACAATAGGTTTCACAGCTTCATTGTGAACCAATAAATAGAGACCCATGCCTGCTCTAGACATTCTATGTCTATCTAGTTACAATGTTGTGTATGTTGCATTTCTCATATGTGCTGCTGGTGGAGAGACCCTAGTGTAGCGTGTTACAGAGGGTCTGGTGGTTTTGAGGGACAGGCTGGTGCTTAATCAGGCCTCTCCAGCAGGCGCCGTGTGAGGTGTGGGCTCACTGGAGGAGTGATAGAGGGAGACCCCACTGAGTCCTGGTGGGCTGGGCGATAGCAGCATGATGGATTTATCTTCCCCTTCCACATTATACTAGATTAACTCGCTACCCAAGAACCAACTGGAAACAGCTCAATGGTGGATGGCTGTTCCCACTGTGTTGACACTATTGGTGCAATGATGAGCCAGTTTTACTCAATTTCACACCTTTTTTTGTGCATTTTCATGAACAGGGTTTTCCTTTAATTCATGTGACAGAGCACCTAGTGTGGATTGTAGTTATGATGGGTCTCACAAACACGGGATAAAGTTGATTCAAGAAAAGGTAGGATGTATAAACAACTAGGTTGGCCTAGTTAATTTACTTTAATAAATTGTTAATTGTTAACAATCACCAATTGTTAATGTCACTCTTATATCCATGGTTATCATCTAGAGTCTGTTAATTTACCTAGTTTTTACTTTTTTAGTTCATAATGTTATGTTCATTATCAACCCCAGGCAGGTTTGCTGAGCCAAATATAGCTCTTATCAGCATACACAGCATGACCGTGCAATTTGAAAATGTGTTTCAGATGTCTCCCAAAGCGTAGAGTACATTATCACACATGTGAAGTATAACTGAATGTGTCAAAATGCTGATGATGACAGACATGTCCCCAAACCACTAGTGCCAACATCACCATTGAGAAGAGAGAGCGGCGGTTGGATTTCATTGTGACCTCAGCTAACTCTTATACCCTTCTTTCCATCCTGGTTATCAAATCCGCTCAGCACCATGAGTTCTGCAAGACGGAAATAAATAAAGATGTGTTTACAAAGAATGCGTCTTTGCAATATCTAAGAGAGGGAAATGGACATACTTTGAGAGGATGTATTGGAGAACAGCACTTGTGATCTTGGCCTTTCTTACTCATGCCATTACAGGTGAGTGGATCAAAACAAATCAATCACATTGGTAATATATTCAAATTAATATTGACAGAACCTTTGTAAATCATAATGGTGAAGCTCTTACATAGAGCATCTATTTCAATAAATAACAGTTATAGGTGACGGTTTCATCAAACAAAGATGTCTCTTAGTAGTGTATATTTTCTTTGTCTTAGAAATGCGAGTGACTGGTCAAACGTTGGATGTGTGTGCCACCTGTCACCCTAACGCCACCTGTGAGGAGAAGGTGGATGGTACCGGCAAAGCTTGTAACTGCATGTATGGCTTTGTTGGTAATGGAAGAACTTACTGTCAAGGTGTGTATCTCCAGGTATAAACTCAAGATGAAGGAATTACTTATCTTTTATCTAATGTGTATCAGTTGTATTCATATTATACTAGTATTTATTGATTATTTTATTATTTTACCACTATTCTTCTCTCTTACAGACAAAAATGAATGTCAGATAGGAGCCAATAAGATCTGTGGGCAGCATACTGCCTGCCATAACACCTATGGAAGCTTCTACTGCACCTGCCTGGCAGGATACAGCCCTTCCAACAACATGGCCATCTTCATCCCCAATGATGGAACCCGCCGTCAGGGTAAGTTATAGTGATTACTGATGCTGAATACTTCAGCAGCTTTGTAACATTATGAAAAGAAGGGTGACATAAAAATCATTGCCACTTTGGCAGATATGATATGTGATTGTGAGTCTTCTTAAGCTTTATGGACATTAACTTGATGCTAATTTAGAATGAGTGAATGTGCTACAGTCACGCACATATTGGTGCCTAATAACTGGGTACATTACCCAACCACTAACACAACATTCATGTTGGTTCTATCTAGACATTAATGAGTGTAGAGTCCAAGGGATCTGTGGTGAGGGGGGTAAGTGCACAAACATGCAGGGGTATTTTAACTGCCTCTGCCAAGTGGGATACCAGGTTCACAATGGAGCAGAGCCATTCCACCCACACCAGGACAAGGCCTTGTGCAAAGGTAAATAACATCAACCACTTGGCTCAGTATTGTAAGACTTTTCAGTTAAATTATAGGTACAATTCTAAGATAATGGATAATAATCAGAGAGCTGAATGCTTCAAAAATGCATGTTTCAGAATCTCTTTGCCTGCTGCCTTATACTATACTGTAGCCACTGCAATAATTTCATGATTTATAGAAAATTTGCAGAATGACAGTAGTGTTATCAAAAACGATGGTATCTGTAGTGTTGTCCTTTTCCCCATGTGTAGCCATTGATTGTGGGCAGCCTCCCTCGGCTCTGAATGCAGTCCAGCTGTCAGCCACAGGAACACATTACGGCAGCGTCGCTAAATTTGGCTGCTCTGATGGATTCTTCTGGAAAAGCGGGGAGAACTTTAGCTCAAGTGAAATAGAGATGTCTAAGTGATGTTATGACAAAGTGTGGTGATGATAATTTCCTTTGCTATTTCAGTGCAGCACACCTCAGAGAAGTGCATGAAGAAAAATGAAAAGTAAGACCAGCGCCATCCACCTCTCCTCTCCAGTGGCGGAGGGCCAGAGGAAGCTTGATGGAAGCAGCTTGACAGTTTACAATGAGGGCTAGAAGGTGAAGGTGGTGTATGAGGTCGACCCTGGTGATGTCTGCACCATGGAGAATGGTGCCCACTCCCAGAGACAAGGTCTGTGCAAGGTCACCAGCAGAGATGGTGGAGGAAACGTGCCCTCTCCATCGGGTGTAGTCACCAACGGCAGGAGACAGAAAGACCGACAGGACCAGAAAGATGGAAATAACAGTAACTCCATGTTGATGTGTCATGCCTCCATTAGCCAGCCCTGCTCTGGGCCTGAGGACAACTCAACAGAGGCACACAAGACTTTAACAGTGACTTCAACTACGACCTTTGTGGATGCACACACCATCGAAGAGTCGTCTGAGACGCACAGCCTTTTGGGTGTAATGGAGGTACACATTAAGGAGTTTGTCCTTATTGATGATGATGATGATGACAGTGGCATGTCCCTAAGAGAGAAGACTGTCACTGACATGTCCATCATGGATGTTAACGCTGCAGACCTGGTCTGTGGCAGACTACCGTCCATCACTACTGACACGTCCTCTGAGTGTAAAGAGGAGAGTCTGGCCCCGGAACCTCCACCCCCTGCACTGACACTAAAAAGCAGTCCTGCTGCTTCTTTTCCATCCAATGATCATTCTATCTGTTCCTTTTTATGACCATTTCATCAATTCACACTGTAACAGAGGCAGAGCACAAACTGTAGTTATTTTTAGTTTTTGTAATTTTGTGTTACCATCGGGGGGGACTTTTTGACCTTCCTGAATCAATCACTATTGCCTTCAAAAGCTGCCCACTATTCTTCACAAAATAAGTGTTTTGGTTTTAAATGATGGTTATTTGCCATGTTGTCATGTCTCACTTACAGTATGTGTCACTGCACAGTCTTTGTATCGATTTTGCATTCTTTATAGTGTTGGGTAATATAGTAGTAAAGGTGCACAGTAAATAATCAGCATTTCTCACAGTAACTTTGAATACTTCGAATGCTTCTTGAATCGAACACTGTTATCTGAATGATATGTTCTCTGCACAGAAAGGCCTTGAGTGATCAGGTGTTGATTTCTATTCATTTTCCATTCGTGTTCTGCTTTCTCTTCTTCACTTCAGATAAACTTTTCTTACTTGAATTGTATGTACAAATCTTTGTCCTTTTTTTATCGTACAATTAATAAACTTCACATTTTTAGAATTTCTAAATATTATTTTCAAATGTTAAGTAATCAGAAATCTGAAAAGTAATCAGAAATATAGCTGCGAGCAGCAATAAACGGGGTTCACAGGATGACAAAGGACGCAAGATCAGTTGGATAACAAAGCAAGCACTCTATCATGTAGGATCTATCTACCTTTTATGTCCAATTAGTGATAGCATTACCATGTTTATCTCTCAATACCACAAGGATGTGAAGTTTAGTATTGTGCTCTAGGTTGGTTATCTTTGAATGCAACAAGTATCATCATTATTAAAATCATTACTTAATGTATATATTTATATATACATTGACTGGGCAAACAGCAGGAATTCTGGTTTCTCTTTTACCCAAATAAAATATCCACTCAGACATCTCTAGGCATTTCTCTAACTACATTAAGAGATGTACTATGGGCCTACATTTGGAGTTGCTATATGGACTTATGGTTCATGATACGTTTTTAAATGTTTTCTGAAATTTCCAAAATGGAGGAAAATCTATCCAGACCTTATGGGTCCTTGATGCAAATTTGTTCAGTATGGGTAAAGACAACTACATTCAACGTTTCAAGTCTAGGTCAATCAGGGTGGCGGATATGAGGTTTTAAGTGAGACTTTATAACAGCGCCGCCTATAGGCCAACCAGTGCCATTATTTTTTACCAAGTTAATCATGGCCAGTGGTTTCTGTTTGCCAAGTTAGAAAAACGTTACCAATCTATCCTTGAGTTATTTGACTATGAGCAGAATACAGAGATTAACAATAGGTTTCACAGCTTCATTGTGAACCAATAAATAGAGACCCATGCCTGCTCTAGACATTCTATGTCTATCTAGTTACAATGTTGTGTATGTTGCATTTCTCATATGTGCTGCTGGTGGAGAGACCCTAGTGTAGCGTGTTACAGAGGGTCTGGTGGTTTTGAGGGACAGGCTGGTGCTTAATCAGGCCTCTCCAGCAGGCGCCGTGTGAGGTGTGGGCTCACTGGAGGAGTGATAGAGGGAGACCCCACTGAGTCCTGGTGGGCTGGGCGATAGCAGCATGATGGATTTATCTTCCCCTTCCACATTATACTAGATTAACTCGCTACCCAAGAACCAACTGGAAACAGCTCAATGGTGGATGGCTGTTCCCACTGTGTTGACACTATTGGTGCAATGATGAGCCAGTTTTACTCAATTTCACACCTTTTTTTGTGCATTTTCATGAACAGGGTTTTCCTTTAATTCATGTGACAGAGCACCTAGTGTGGATTGTAGTTATGATGGGTCTCACAAACACGGGATAAAGTTGATTCAAGAAAAGGTAGGATGTATAAACAACTAGGTTGGCCTAGTTAATTTACTTTAATAAATTGTTAATTGTTAACAATCACCAATTGTTAATGTCACTCTTATATCCATGGTTATCATCTAGAGTCTGTTAATTTACCTAGTTTTTACTTTTTTAGTTCATAATGTTATGTTCATTATCAACCCCAGGCAGGTTTGCTGAGCCAAATATAGCTCTTATCAGCATACACAGCATGACCGTGCAATTTGAAAATGTGTTTCAGATGTCTCCCAAAGCGTAGAGTACATTATCACACATGTGAAGTATAACTGAATGTGTCAAAATGCTGATGATGACAGACATGTCCCCAAACCACTAGTGCCAACATCACCATTGAGAAGAGAGAGCGGCGGTTGGATTTCATTGTGACCTCAGCTAACTCTTATACCCTTCTTTCCATCCTGGTTATCAAATCCGCTCAGCACCATGAGTTCTGCAAGACGGAAATAAATAAAGATGTGTTTACAAAGAATGCGTCTTTGCAATATCTAAGAGAGGGAAATGGACATACTTTGAGAGGATGTATTGGAGAACAGCACTTGTGATCTTGGCCTTTCTTACTCATGCCATTACAGGTGAGTGGATCAAAACAAATCAATCACATTGGTAATATATTCAAATTAATATTGACAGAACCTTTGTAAATCATAATGGTGAAGCTCTTACATAGAGCATCTATTTCAATAAATAACAGTTATAGGTGACGGTTTCATCAAACAAAGATGTCTCTTAGTAGTGTATATTTTCTTTGTCTTAGAAATGCGAGTGACTGGTCAAACGTTGGATGTGTGTGCCACCTGTCACCCTAACGCCACCTGTGAGGAGAAGGTGGATGGTACCGGCAAAGCTTGTAACTGCATGTATGGCTTTGTTGGTAATGGAAGAACTTACTGTCAAGGTGTGTATCTCCAGGTATAAACTCAAGATGAAGGAATTACTTATCTTTTATCTAATGTGTATCAGTTGTATTCATATTATACTAGTATTTATTGATTATTTTATTATTTTACCACTATTCTTCTCTCTTACAGACAAAAATGAATGTCAGATAGGAGCCAATAAGATCTGTGGGCAGCATACTGCCTGCCATAACACCTATGGAAGCTTCTACTGCACCTGCCTGGCAGGATACAGCCCTTCCAACAACATGGCCATCTTCATCCCCAATGATGGAACCCGCTGTCAGGGTAAGTTATAGTGATTACTGATGCTGAATACTTCAGCAGCTTTGTAACATTATGAAAAGAAGGGTGACATAAAAATCATTGCCACTTTGGCAGATATGATATGTGATTGTGAGTCTTCTTAAGCTTTATGGACATTAACTTGATGCTAATTTAGAATGAGTGAATGTGCTACAGTCACGCACATATTGGTGCCTAATAACTGGGTACATTACCCAACCACTAACACAACATTCATGTTGGTTCTATCTAGACATTAATGAGTGTAGAGTCCAAGGGATCTGTGGTGAGGGGGGTAAGTGCACAAACATGCAGGGGTATTTTAACTGCCTCTGCCAAGTGGGATACCAGGTTCACAATGGAGCAGAGCCATTCCACCCACACCAGGACAAGGCCTTGTGCAAAGGTAAATAACATCAACCACTTGGCTCAGTATTGTAAGACTTTTCAGTTAAATTATAGGTACAATTCTAAGATAATGGATAATAATCAGAGAGCTGAATGCTTCAAAAATGCATGTTTCAGAATCTCTTTGCCTGCTGCCTTATACTATACTGTAGCCACTGCAATAATTTCATGATTTATAGAAAATTTGCAGAATGACAGTAGTGTTATCAAAAACGATGGTATCTGTAGTGTTGTCCTTTTCCCCATGTGTAGCCATTGATTGTGGGCAGCCTCCCTCGGCTCTGAATGCAGTCCAGCTGTCAGCCACAGGAACACATTACGGCAGCGTCGCTAAATTTGGCTGCTCTGATGGATTCTTCTGGAAAAGCGGGGAGAACTCCTCCGTTTGTGGGGCAGAAAGTGTGTGGAAGGGCCCAAGTCTTGTTTGTGAAGGTAAAATTAATTACATTTTCCCTCCTAGCATTGTTTCATTTAGATTTTTGCATTCATTCATGTATTTAACATGAGGATGGATGAGTGCTTTTTTTGTAGAGAAAAATGTTATCATGTACTGCGTATAGGAATGGTCACTGGTCAATGTCATTGCTTTGCCTATCAGAGGTTGACTGTGGCTTGCCCCCTGCCCTCCCTCACTCAGTAATGTTGTGGGATCAGAGCACCAGGATAGGCTCTGAGGTGGTTTATCAGTGTAACTCTGGATATTACAATGTGGGAGAGGGAAATGTATCAGTATGCACTGCCAATGGACAGTGGGACAAGTCAGCTTTGCTATGTGCAGGTAAAATAAATCTTCTCTCTCAGCAATACCATCTGGAATCACTACCTTACATCCATAACTAACTCAGAACTTAATTAACCAAGTGCTTTAACAAATACCTCCTAGGCCATGTTGACCATACCATGAATTATATTGTGTGTCCAAAATATCAGACATGAATGTTTGCCTGATGGAAATTGCACACTGTTGTAATGCTTTCTCTTTATAGAGATAATGTGTGGTGATCCCCCTATACTGCCCCACACTGGGCAGGTGTGGAATGGCAGCACAAACCCTGGCAGCGCTGTGCTGTTTTACTGTAAAGGAGGGTTTTATAGAGAGGGAGGGGGGAATATTTCCCAATGCACTAGAGATGGTTACTGGACAAAGGCAACGTTGTCATGTAAAGGTAACAGTTTTGCCACGTAATACTTTCTCACATATTCTCTTGTGAAACCTCTTTTGAGAGTTTCTGTGATCTATATGTCATGTAGGAATCATATCAGAGAGGCCAAATCTACTACCTATACAAATATCCTGGTGAATAATCTGTTATCTCAACCATTCTCTCATTCTCTGTGTAGAGGTTGACTGTAGTTCTCCCCCTGCCCTCCCTCACTCAGTAATGTTGTGGGATCAGAGCACCAGGATAGGCTCTGAGGTGGTTTATCAGTGTAACTCTGGATATTACAATGTGGGAGAGGGAAATGTATCAGTATGCACTGCCAATGGACAGTGGGACCAGACATCTTTTATATGTGAAGGTAAAATAAATCTTCCCTCACAACATTACCACCTGCAATCAATACCTTACAAGTTATCCATAACTAACCCATAACTGAATTACCCAAGTGCTTTAACAAATACCTCAGAGGTCATGTTGACCATACCATGGAACAATATTGTGTGTGCAAAATGTAAGATATTAATGTCTGCTTGATGGAAATGTGCAGAAATTGCACACTGTTGTAATGCTTTCTCTTTGTAGAGATAACGTGTGGTGATCCCCCTATACTGCCCCACACTGGACAGGTGTGGAATGGCAGCACAAACCCTGGCAGCGCTGTTCTGTTTTACTGTAAAGAGGGATTTCATAGAGAGGGAGGAGGTAACATTTCCTACTGTACAGAAAATGGTTTCTGGACAAAGGCAACATTATTATGCAAAGGTAACTGAACATTTCTTACGTACACTGACAGAGATGAAATGATGAGAAATACATGGTTTTTAGCCCCCTGATACAGTAGTAGAAACAAAGCATTATTGATAAATAGCTACATGTCTTCATAAGATAAGACCTGTGGTTGAAATGAAAGTGTTGAAAGTCAAATCTAAATGTGCCTTATGCTTTACATCCAGGATACACATAATCAATTCCATACTGCTTTCCCCCTTAGAAATAATGTGTGGCGGTCCCCCTATACTGCCCCACACTGGACAGGTGTGGAATGGCAGCACAAACCCTGGCAGCACTGTTCTGTTTTACTGTAAAGAGGGATTTCATAGAGAGCGAGGGGGGGATGTTTCCCAATGCACTAAAGACGGTAACTGGACAAAGGCAACATTGTCATGTAAAGGTAATGTATATGACTTTGTCACATGTTCTCTAGTTAAACCTCCTTTGAGATTTTGTGTAATGTATGTATGAATCATATCAGTGAGGCCAAATCTCCTTCCTATACAAATATCCTGGTGAACAATCTGTTATCTCAACCATTCTCTCATTCTCTCTAGAGGTTGACTGTGGTTCTCCCCCTGCCCTCCCTCCCTCCGTAATGTTGTGAGATCAGAGCACCTGGATAATTAAATGATTTATAGAAAATTTGCAGAATGACAGTAGTGTTATCAAAAACGATGGTATCTGTAGTGTTGTCCTTTTCTCCATGTGTAGCCATTGATTGTGGGCAGCCTCCCTCGGCTCTGAATGCAGTCCAGTTGTCAGCCACAGGAACACATTACGGCAGCGTCGCTAAATTTGGCTGCTCTGAGGGATTCTTCTGGAAAAGCGGGGAGAACTCCTCCGTTTGTGGGGCAGAAAGTGTGTGGAAGGGCCCAAGTCTTGTTTGTGAAGGTAAAATTAATTACATTTTCCCTCCTAGCATTGTTTCATTTAGATTTTTGCATTCATTCATGTATTTAACATGTGGATGGATGAGTATTTGTTTGTAGAGAAAAATGTTATCATGTACTGCGTCTAGGAATGGTCACTGGTCAATGTCATTGCTTTGCCTATCAGAGGTTGACTGTGGCTTGCCCCCTGCCCTCCCTCACTCAGTAATGTTGTGGGATCAGAGCACCAGGATAGGCTCTGAGGTGGTTTATCAGTGTAACTCTGGATATTACAATGTGGGAGAGGGAAATGTATCAGTATGCACTGCCAATGGACAGTGGGACCAGACATATGTTCTATGTGAAGGTATTACATTAGTCATTTCTGTGTGGTCATGACACATTAATAACAATTACATATGATACCAACTCTTATATAACCACTATCCCCTTTTCATATTATAGAGATTGACTGTGGGGAGCCAGTATTTATATCCCATGCTAAGATGCTATGGGACCGGACATCGTTGATTGGTAGTGTGGTTTATTACCAATGTGTTGAAGGATATTACTCTACGAGTGGGAAATGTTATACTGAGTGTGGAGAGAATGGACTTTGGGAGGATATAGAAATTCAATGTGAAGGTGCATTTCTTTTACCAGCAATATAATGAAGGTCTTTCAAAGACATGTGTTTTCATTTATATTCAAATGCACATTTGCTTTGTTATTGTACTGAATAACTTAAACATGTACAGTAATGTTTTGTCTCTTTATGTTTAACCAAACAAACCTCAACTGATTTCTGTGAACAGAGTTAAACTGTGGGGCTCCACTAACCCTTCCCCATACTAACATGCTGTGGGACAATACAACTGTCCTGGGCAGTGTGATTGAGTATGTATGTAAGGATGGATTTTACCAGGAGGGAGGAAATAGTCTCTCAACATGTATATCATCAGGACAGTGGGGAATTGTTTCAATAATATGCAAAGGTACGGTAACAATATCTCACTCTGAAGCAAACCCTATTCTGCTGCGTGATCAATTGTCTGTGCGGGCACACTGTAACAGTTACTGCCGTGAACTCATTATATTGTGTCAAAGTGCTCACATTCAAATTGATGTTGTATGTCTATCATGAATGCGCCAACCTATGTAGTAGATGTGCTTTCAGCACTTACTGTTCTGTACCAGAAGGGGGTAATGTTGTATTGGGTAATGGGTTGTAAATTCATGTTTAATCATGATCATGAGTATGATGCAACAAAATAATCCAGACTAGTATTTGTGTATACTGTGCAGTGTAATCTAATATTTTATGGTAATCCTCACATAATTCAATTGATCCACCTTGTTTTGACAGCTACATGTGGACCGGCCCCTGCTCTGGCCAACACAGAGGTGGTGCTGCAGAACACAAGTGTTGTGTTCCATCGTTGTCTGGAAGGATTCCACAGCTGGAGAGGAAGAAACATCTCTGTTTGTGACATCACTGGGAAGTGGCAAGCTGCCACAATGCGATGCAGAGGTATGCATTCATAAATCTGTGAACTAAAGTTAATTTGAAAAGCCTTTTAGTATGTGGAAGGAATTAGTGTAGATCAGTGATTTTTTTCATTTCACTCTTTTTTTTAACACATTGTTTCTCATCCCTTGTGACTACCAGAAATCAAGCCTGCCATCAGCGACTTGGTTGTCTTTAATGAAAAATGTTTGCGTTGGAAAGCAGACAAGTATGAAGAAGACACAGAGAATTACAGAGTAAGTTTACCTTAATAACAAGGACCTTAAAATATGATAATATTATTGATTATAAAAAGTGCTCTCTGAACTTCCTACACCTTGACCATCATTATTTGATCTGTCTATCTGTATGTAACAGGTAGTATTTGTGGGATTCAGGGCCTATCAAAGGTCATTCCATGACAAGAGGAAGAAGCTCCTCAGCTCCACTTCAGACCACCCTGAGATCTGCCTGAACCTGCTGCCTGTTACCAACTACACCATCAGCATCACTGCACTGTCTGCCAGGTTCACCTCCACACTCACAACAAACACCAGCCTACAAGGTACACTACAAACACCCTTGACTAACAATGACAATTTGATTAATAAATATTTGAAGATATTATGAGAAACATGGAGGAGAATATTGACTTTGACTTGGATATGAAACCCAATGTTATTAAATGTGTCAATACCTTCTAATCTTATAGTGCCTCAAGCCCCAGAGATTTTATACAGAGAAATTGAGGCTCCATTGCCCACTTTGTGGCTACGCAGATCAGCTAACACTCTGGACCCAATTAGGTAATTCATAATTTTACCTCCAACGCTCTCCCGTACTAAAAGCTGATTTTGTATCTTGAAATTTGCCCACTGAGGTCTGGCTATTACGACACAAACCCTTTTCTATTTTGTTCCTGGGTTTACAGTTTCTACCAGGTGTTTGTGTTGCCACTGGAGGGGACTCTTGTGTTTGACTGCAGCTCTCTTAACACCCCAGACTTCTCCAGTCAGAGGAAGCCCCATGGACAGTACATCACTGCCCAGCTCTATCTGAGGGATATAGGGAAAGAGATTAACCTGACTTTGGGCGATGGACACTACTATGGAGGGTTCTACAATGCTCCTTTACAGAACGGCAGAGACTATTACATCATATTACGAGCTGTCAGTCAATGGGGAGGGGTAAGACTAACTGCTATGCATTGGAAATAAAGGATATGTGGAGTTTATTCATATAAAAGGAAGGACAGTTTTGAAGGTCATCTTTAACAAATGATTATTGATCGTGCTTGTTGATCTTATAGAACTCCTGCATTAATAATTAGTCATTCTGTATGTGCCATTGGAACTATTTTCTAGGCTTTCAAGCACTCTTGTGTCATTTGGGCAAAAGTGAGAGGTAAGGGTTCCTTTTCTCATATTTAGCCCACTGTTTTGGTTTAATCAGATTGTTGTATTGATGTTGCTTTCTCTTGTTTGGCAGATGTATCCTACATAATGAAGGTTTCATCACTTTTTGCTGGGGGATCAATTGGAGTCTTTGCTTTGGCCATTTTTCTGGGACACTGTTACACTTGGTAAGATCTATCCTATCCTAGTGTGTATGCCTACATATGACATTTATGATACAGTTGAAGTCGGAAGTTTACATACACCTTAGCCAAATAGATGTAAACTCAGTTTTTCACAATTCCTGACATTTAATCCTAGTAAAGATTCACTGATTTAGGTCAGGCAGAATCACCACTTTATTTTAAGAATGTGAAATGTCAGAATAATAGTAGAGAGAATGATTTATTTAAGCTTTTATTTCTTTCATCACATTCCCGGTGGGTCAGAAGTTTACATACACTCAATTAGTATTTGGTAGCATTGCCTTTAAATTGTTTAACTTGGATCAAACGTTTCAGGTAGCCTTCCACAAGCTTCCCACAATAAGTTGGGTGAATTTTGGCCCATTCCTCCTGACAGAGCTGGGGTAACGGAGTCATGTTTGAAGGTCTCCTTGCTCGCACACGCTTTTTCAGTTTTGCCAACACATTTTCGATAGGATTGAGATCAGGGCTTTGTGATGGCCATTCCAATACCTTGACTTTGTTGTCCTTAATCCATTTTGCCACAACTTTGGAAGTATGCTTGTCCATTTGGAAGACTCATTTGCGACCAAGCTTTAACTTCCTGACTGATGTCTTGAGATGTTGCTTCAAAATATCTACATACTTTTCCTGCCTGATGATGCTATCTATTTTGTGAAGTGCACCAGTCCCTCCTGCAGCAAAGCACCCCCACAACATGATGCTGCCACCCCCTTGCTTCACGGTTGGGATGGTGTTCTTCAGCTTGCAAGCCTCCCCCTTTTTCCTCCAAACATAACGATTGTCATTATGGTCAAACAGTTCTATTTTTGTTTCATCAGACCAGAGGACATTTATCCAAAAAGTACAATATTTGTCCCCATGTGCAGTTGCAAACTATAGTCTGGCTTTTTATGGCGGTATTGGTGCAGTGGCTTCTTCCTTGCTGAGCGGCCTTTCAGGTTATGTCGATATAGGACTCGTTTTACTGTGGATATAGATACATTTGTACCTGTTTCCTCCAGCATCTTCACAAGGTCCTTTTCTGTTGTTCTGGGATTGATTTGAACTTTTCGCACCAAAATATGTTCATCTCTAGGATTCAGAACGTGTCTCCTTCCTGAGCTGTATGACGGCTGCGTGGTCCCATGATGTTTATACTTGCGTACTATTGTTTGTACAGATGAATGTGGTACCTTCAGGCATTTGGAAATTGCTCCCAAGGATGAACCTTGTGGAGGTCTACAATTTATTTCTGAGGTCTTGGCTGATTTATTTAGATTTTCCCATGATGTCAAGCACAGAGGCACTGAGTTTGAAGGGAGGCCTTGAAATACATCCACAGGTACACCTACAATTCACTCAAATGATGTCAATTAGCCTATCAGCAGCTTCTAAAGCCATGACATAATTTTCTGGCATTTTCCAAGCTGTTTAAAGGCACAGTCAACTTAGTGTATGTAAACTTCTGACCCATTGGAATTGTGATACAGTGAATTATACAGTGCCTTGCGAAAGTATTTGGCCCCCTTGAACTTTGCGACCTTTTGCCACATTTCAGGCTTCAAACATAAAGATATAAAACTGTATTTTTTTGTGAAGAATCAACAACAAGTGGGACACAATCATGAAGTGGAACGACATTTATTGGATATTTCAAACTTTGTTAACAAATCAAAAACTTAAAAATTGGGCGTGCAAAATTATTCAGCCCCTTTACTTTCAGTGCAGCAAACTCTCTCCAGAAGTTCAGTGAGGATCTCTGAATGATCCAATGTTGACCTAAATGACTAATGATGATAAATACAATCCACCTGTGTGTAATCAAGTCTCCGTATAAATGCACCTGCACTGTGATAGTCTCAGAGGTCCGTTAAAAGCGCAGAGAGCATCATGAAGAACAAGTAACACACCAGGCAGGTCCGAGATACTATTGTGAAGAAGTTTACAGCCGGATTTGGATACAAAAAGATTTCCCAAGCTTTAAACATCCCAAGGAGCACTGTGCAAGCGATAATATTGAAATGGAAGGAGTATCAGACCACTGCAAATCTACCAAGACCTGGCCGTCCCTCTAAACTTTCAGCTCATACAAGGAGAAGACTGATCAGAGATGCAGCCAAGAGGCCCATGATCACTCTGGATGAACTGCAGAGATCTACAGCTGAGGTGGGAGACTCTGTCCATAGGACAAAAATCAGTCGTATATTGCACAAATCTGGCCTTTATGGAAGAGTGGCAAGAAGAAAGCCATTTCTTAAAGATATCCATAAAAAGTGTTGTTTAAAGTTTGCCACAAGCCACCTGGGAGACACACCAAACATGTGGAAGAAGGTGCTCTGGTCAGATGAAACCAAAATTGAACTTTCTGGCAACAATGCAAAACGTTATGTTTGGCGTAAAAGCAACACAGCTCATCACCCTGAACACACCATCCACCCTGTCAAACATGGTGTTGGCAGCATCATGGTTTGGGCCTGCTTTTCTTCAGCAGGGACAGGGAAGATGGTTAAAATTGATGGGAAGATGGATGGAGCCAAATACAGGACCATTCTGGAAGAAAACCTGATGGAGTCTGCAAAAGACCTGAGACTGGGACGGAGATTTGTCTTCCAACAAGACAATGATCCAAAACATAAAGCAAAATCTACAATGGAATGGTTCAAAAATAAACATATCCAGGTGTTAGAATGGCCAAGTCAAAGTCCAGACCTGAATCCAATCGAGAATCTGTGGAAGGAACTGAAAACTGCTGTTCACAAATGCTCTCCATCCAACCTCACTGAGCTCGAGCTGTTTTGCAAGGAGGAATGGGAAAAAATGTCAGTCTCTCGATGTGCAAAACTGATAGAGACATACCCCAAGCGACTTACAGCTGTAATCGCAGCAAAAGGTGCCGCTACAAAGTATTAACTTAAGGGGGCTGAATAATTTTGCACGCCCAATTTTTCCGTTTTTGATTTGTTAAAAAAGTTTGAAATATCCAATAAATGTCGTTCCACTTCATGATTGTGTCCCACTTGTTGTTGATTCTTCACAAAAAAATGCAGTTTTATATCTTTATGTTTGAAGCCTGAAATGTGGCAAAAGGTCGCAAAGTTCAAGGGGGCCGAATACTTTCGCAAGGCACTGTAAGTGAAATAATCTTTCTGTAAACAATTGTTGGAAAAATGACTTGTGTCATGCACAAAGTAGATGTCCTAACCGACTTTCCAAAACTATAATTTGTTAACAAGAAATTTGTGGAGTGGTTGAAAACCGAGTTTTAATGACTCCAACCTAAGTGTATGTAAACTTCCGACTGTATGTGGAATTCATTTTCAGTATACTGATAAAATCTGACTTAATACATTGCCTACTTAACTTTCTGTAACCCCTTTTCAGGTTTTGTAAGAAGACATGACAGTCATCCTGAGGACTGACTTTTTAAGTTGGGTCACACTTGGTTTATATTAGCATAACGTTCAACGACATTTACCTGTAATATTGTAACTGTGTAAAAATGTGTTTTGTATTGCAGTTGTTTTCTGTACTAAAATAAAGGTAAAACATTTTTTGTCATTGTTTATAGAGTTTTATTATCAGCAATATCATAAAATACACAGAATATCATAAAATACACAGAAACACATGCAATACAATGCATTTAAACTTTTTACTCTGTTGGTTTGCTACATTTTTAATTACAAGTTTCGAAAAAGGCAACAGTAAACATGTCGCCCCCCCTACCCCACACACACACTATAGCGCTCCCCTTGGGCATATCAGTGTAATTTTGTAAATGCCGGATCTCTATGGCAAGACACAACAATCACCCAGGTTTCGTCAAAATCGGGCCAATGGTGTCTGAGATACCGTGTGTGACTAAAGTACAAACGGAAGGAAAGAGACAGATCCATATTTCCCTCTCCGAATTCATCGCGGGGGACAATTACAGACATCACCAGACCCAATCAAAGGGATGACTAACTCTGGAGATCCTTTAGGCCCCTTAGGTAGATCTGGGTTTCGTTTTTTTGCACCTTGTAGAATGATCTCCAGAACTCTCTAAGGCTGGATGTTTTGGTGCCGCAGTTCAGACGGCTGGTTGATTACTTTTTTACTGAGGAATGTGTTGTTTTTCATGAGCATGTTTTGTAAGTCACTTTTCTTAAATTGCTTGTAAATATTGTATGTTTTTTATTGTGTTGGATTTGTAAATATTGTGAATGTTCTATGATTTCTATGAAAGAGAGGCCTTGGTCTCAATGTGATTCCTTGTTTAAATACATTTTAAAAAGGCAACAGTAAACATGTAGTCATCCACAAATGATGCAGCACCCCGCTTGGGCCAGTCAGTGTAATTTTGCTAATGCCGGATCTCTGTGGCAAGACGCATCATTCACCCAAGTTTCATCAAAATCAGGCCAGTGGTGTCTGAGATATCGCATGGGTTAGCTAGACTCATATCCTTGAGCATGTCTGCCAAATTTCAGCACTCTGAGTCAAACAGATCAAGAGATTTAAATATGTGCCCATTATAGTGCTACCATGTGATCAATGTGAATGTTCTTGAATATGGTGAGTCTTGACAGTGTTTGCAACATGTGTACCAAATTGTGTGACAATATGAATATCCTTGACTTATTTATATGCGTTTATGTGCCAGACCACACCCGCGTGAATGTTTATTGGTCAATAGCAGCCATTTTATTTTAGGTAATAGTCTGAAAAATATTTAATCGAGAGACCATTGTCCATAGATAACAAATATCAAGTTTCATGCATATCGGTAATTCGTTGCCAGAAGAGTAGCGTTTTAAATGTTTTTCACAAAATGCAAAATGGCGGACCTGATGGGTCCCTGAAGGGAATTTGTTCATTGTGAGGAGAGCAGACGTGGCACCACGGGTTCAAAAGTGTATTTTCTGTGGCCTGGAGTTTTCCCTTATCTCATGACCTGGTCAGGTAATTTGTAGCCTACAATGTGGACTAATTTGTAGTCCACAATTATCTTTTTGGGCCAGTTGATCCAATTGGGCCAGTTGGCCAAAAGTCTACAGGCCTGAACAAAATTTATACTGGCCCGGACATGGTGTACATTTTAAATGCATTGGGGTCATGCAGGGCCTATAGCTTGGCATGCTTTCTCTGTATATGCAGCTATTAATAGTCTATATTTATAATAAATAAATACAAAATAATTTGGTCGGTGCTTATATTTGACCTATTTCACACATGTGCAAGTGTGCATTAATACACACTTGTGAATTGGAAATGTGATTTTTGCATATCCCAGCTCTCCCTGAGACACCTTTGGAGAGTGGGATTACGGTCAGGGTCTGCCATTATTAACGGCAATCCTGGAGCAATTAGGGGTTAAGTGCCTTGCTCAAGGGCACATTGATAGATGTTTCACCTTGTCAGCTCATGGATTTGAAACAGTAACTTCTCGGTTACTGGCCCAAAGCTCTAACCGCTAGACTACCTGCCACCACCTTTAAAGAGCTGTTTAATATAATACAAAAATGTAAGTCATTACTCTATTCTTAAGAATTGCATTGCATTCATTTGATACATTTTTAGATTATTATTATTTTATATTTTTTACATGTCAAAATAGCATGCTTCCCCTTTAAGAGAACTGTGTTCCAAAAGAAATAACGACCTGAGGTGCATTCAGTTCGCTTGAACGTTTGCTACTTTGCAGAACGGTTTGTACTGAACTATACGTTTCCCCAAAACGTTCTTGAACAGACTTTGAGGTAGGTTTGCTCCCGTTTGGTGGGTGTGGCTTGAAGCAATGACTGACATATCTAAAGGGAAGTGGCCATGCTGACAGCGTTCCCCAACCTCTACCTGTTTACAACTGGTCATTCAGTACAGCACTGTTTCCGTTCAATTTAATGTTTCAGGATGTAAAAACATACTGAACTCAGCCCAAACCTCCAGACGAGCTTCAATGACATACAACACTCCTTCCGTGGCCTCCAGCTGCTCTTAAATGCAAGTAAAACTAAATGCATGCTCTTCAAACGATCGCTGCCTGCATCCACCCACCCGTCTAGCATTACGCCTCTGGACGGCTCTGACTTAGAATATGTGGACAACTACAAAAACCTATGTGTCTGGTTAGACTGTAAACTCTCATTTCAGACTCACATTAAGCATCTCCAATCCAAAATTAAATCTAGAATCGGCTTCCTATTTCGCAACAAAGCATCCTTCACTCATGCTGCCAAACATACGCTCGTAAAACTGACTATCCTACCAATCTTTGACTTCGGCGATCTCATTTACAAAATAGCCCCCAACACTCTACTCAGCAAATTGGATGTAGTCTATCACAGTGCCATCCGTTTTGTCACCAAAGCCTCATATACTACCCACCACTGCGACCTGTATGCTCTCGTTGGCTGGCCCTCGCTTCATATTCGTCGCCAAACCCACTTGCTCCAGGTCATCTACAGTGGGGAGAACAAGTATTTGATACACTGCCGATTTTGCAGGTTTTCCTACTTACAAAGCATGTAGAGGTCTGTAATTTTTATCATAGGTACACTTCAACTGTGAGAGACAGAATCTAAAACAAAAATCCAGAAAATCACATTGTATGATTTTTAAGTAATTAATTAGCATTTTATTGCATGACATAAGTATTTCATACATCAGAAAAGCAGAACTTAATATTTGGTATAGAAACCTTTGTTTGCAATTACAGAGATCATACGTTTCCAGTAGTTCTTGACCAGGTTTGCACACACTGCAGCAGGGATTTTTGCCAACTCCTCCATACAGACCTTCTCCAGATCCTTCAGGTTTCGGGGCTGTCGCTGGGCAATATGGACTTTCAGCTCCCTCCAAAGATTTTCTATTGGGTTCAGGTCTGGAGACTGGCTAGGCCACTCCAGAACCTTGAGATGCTTCTTACGGAGCCACTCCTTATTTGCCCTGGCTGTGTGTTTTGGGTCATTGTCATGCTGGAAGACCCAGCCATGACCCATCTTCAATGCTTTTACTGAGGGAAGGAGGTTGTTGGTCAAGATCTCGCGATACATGGTCCCATCCATCCTACCCTCAATACGGTGCAGTTGTCCTGTCCCCTTTGCAGAAAAGCATCCCCAAAGAATGATGTTTCCACCTCCATGCTTCACGGTTGGGATGGTGTTCTTGGGGTTGTACTCATCCTTCTTCTTCCTCCAAACACGGCGAGTGGAGTTTAAACCAAAAAGCTCTATTTTTGTCTCATCAGACCACATGACCTTCTCCCATTCCTCCTCTGGATCATCCAGATGGTCATTGGCAAACTTCAGACGGGCCTGGACATGCGCTGGCTTGAGCAGGGGGACGTTGCGTGCGCTGCAGGATTTTAATCCATGACAGCGTAGTGTGTTACTAATGGTTTTCTTTGAGACTGTGGTCCCAGCTCTCTTCAGGTCATTGAGCAGGTCCTGCCGTGTAGTTCTGGGCTGATCCCTCACCTTCCTCATGATCATTGATGCCCCACAAGGTGAGATTTTGCATGGAGCCCCAGACCGAGGGTGATTGACCGTCATCTTGAACTTCTTCCATTTTCTAATAATTGCGCCAACAGTTGTTGCCGTCTCACCGAGCTGCTTGCCTATTGTCCTGTAGCCCATCCTAGCCTTGTGCAGGTCTACAATTTTATTCCTGATGTACTTACACAGCGCTCTGGTCTTGGCCATTGTGGAGAGGTTGGAGTCTGTTTGATTGAGTGTGTGGACAGGTGTCTTTTATACAGGTAACGAGTTCAAACTGGTGCAGTTAATACAGGCAATGAGTGGAGAACAGGAGGGCTTCTTAAAGAAAACTAACAGGTCTGTGAGAGCTGGAATTCTTACTGGTTGGTAGGTGATCAAATACTTATGTCATGCAATAACATGCAAATGAATTACTTAAAAATCATACAATGTGATTTTCTGGATATTTGTTTTAGATTCCGTCTCTCACAGTTGAAGTGTACCTATGATAAAAATTACAGACCTCTACATGCTTTGTAAGTAGGAAAACCTGCAAAATCGGCAGTGTATCAAATACTTGTTCTCCCCACTGTAGATGACTTGCAGCCACTGTATAAGTCTTTGCTAGGTAAAGCCCCACCTTATCTCAGCTCACTGGTCACCATAGCAGCACCCAACCGTAGCACGCACTCCAGCAGGTATATTTCACTGGTCATCCCCAAAGCCAACTCTCCATTTGGCCGCCTTTCCTTCCAGTTCTCTGCTGCCAACAAATTGCAAAAATCACTGAAGTTGGAATCTTATATCTCCCTCACTAACTTTAAGCATCAGCTGTCAGAGCAGCTTACCAATCATTGAACCTGTACACATCCCATCTGTAAATAGCCCACCCAACTACCTCATCCCCATATTGCTTTTTTGTTTTTTGCTCCTTTGCACCCCAGTATCTCTACTCGCACATTCATCTTCTGCACATCTATCACTCCAGTGTTTAATTGCTAAATTGTAATTATTTCACCACTATGGTCTATTTATTGCCTTTACCTCCCTAATCTTACTTCATTTGCACACACTGTATATAGATTTATCTATTGTGTTATTGACTGTACGTTTGTTTATCCCATCTGTAACTCTTGAGTTGTTTGTGTCGCACTACTTTGCTTTATCTTGGCCAGGTCGCAGTTGTAAATGAGAACTTGTTCTCAACTGGCCAACCTGGTTAAATAAAGGTGAAATAAAAAAGAATCAAAGAACGACTATGTGTATTAAACACTATTCCCGAGGAAAAACAATACTGCGTGGATGTTTTGGAGTCTGATAACTCTGAGGAGGACGTTGGGAAAAAAATATATTGGGTATTGAGTGATACCCCATTTCATTGATCCCCAATCCTTAGGTAAAGCTGTAGTGCAATATGAATGTCAATACACACAATATGCTGACTGGGGAGGTGATTTCACAGTCACTGTCCCGCGATAAGAGCTACAACGCTAATATTTGTGTAAACTCTTAACTCTTGTGTTCTGTGGGTGTCACCGAGAAGACTGATACCCCATTTCATTGTTTCACATTCCAACCTTGTTTTACATTATCTAGTCTAAATATGGCATGATTCCACCAATTGTAACCTTCTGCATCACTTTCAAATAGGTACTTTTATTTTGATGGCAAACCGCAAATTCCACTAGTGTGCCTACTGGGCAACAGGGTTAAGTTAAATGTCAATAGGCGAACAACAATTGGATTCCTAAATCATTGCTAAGAATAATGAAAATGACTGCACTTTCTACTGGTCAGTTTTCAGGCTGATTGTGTTGGTGCTAGTTAGGTACAAAGCTAAAGCTAGCTACCCAATAAATTGCGGTCGAACAAATAATGCCTTATTACCAACGCGGTATTGTAAACACATCGTTCGTGGCTGGTGTGTGCTTGTTTACTAACTTTTTTTGTACAGCTTATAGTAGTGGTGGCGATTGGCTTGCACGTGCAAATTCAGCACACAAACCATTCTATAATAGAATTGTGTTATTTGACGTGTATCTTTTTTGACAGGCAAAGACCCAAACAGCGTTCCACACCTTTCTACCATTGTGACTAGATTGAGTAGGCCTTACAGCTCCATCTAGCGGTCGCGTCGGAGGCAACAGTTGTCGACAACTGTAACGTTGTAGCAAAGCCTAAGCCAAAATGTCCTAACCTTAACCTCAATTCTCCTAACCTGCCATGTTAACATAACCTGGTGCATTCGTTTTCCTAACCTGCCACATTAGTTATTCCAACTTGCTATGTAAACAAACCATAAGTGGTGACAAATCATCAATATTACCACATCTGCGTCCACATCCACATTACCACAAAGTAATTAAGAAAACATACTTTAAAGTATTACTTAAGTATTTTTGGGGGTGTATCTGTACTTTACTTTACTATTTATATATTTTTTTACAACTTTTACTTTTACGTTTTACTCCATACATTTTACCTGACAACCCAAAGTACTCCTTACCTTTTGAATGCTTAGCAGGACAGGAACATTGTGAAATTCATAGACTTATCAAGAGAACACATCCATACTGCTTATGTTTTGGAGGACTCACAAATGCATATTTTGTAAATATTGTCTGAGTGTTGGGGTGTGCACTTGGTAATCCATACATTTTAAAAACAAGAAAATATTGCTGTCTGCTTTGCTTAATAGAAAGAATTTGAAATTACTTTGATGCTTAAGTATATTTTAGAAATTGAATTTACTTTTGATACTTAAGTATATTTTAAACCATATACTTTTAGACTTTTACTAAAGTAGTATTTTACTTGGTGACTTTCACTTTTATTTGAGTAACTCTCTATTAAGATATCTAGACTTTTACTCAAGGATGAAAATTGGGTACTTTTTCCGTCTTCTAGGTTTTCTATTATACACAAAACTACAATATTTCATGAAGGAAAGATCAGCTTTCAGTGATTCAGTCATACTTCTTAGAATAATCAAATCATTGAGCTCGAGGAAGCATAAAAATATAATTATAAGTGAAGAAGGACGGTAATAACGAGTATAGTTAATATGTCATTCTATTTTATTTTAAATATTGCAGAAAAAAACTGTTTACATACAAGAAGTATACAAACAGACAATGATAACATATGCAAATTACAGATTATACAAAGACCTTAAAAGATGCACACATATTGATTGTTTTAACAGCTTTCTTTTTAGAAGAATGTAGAATGGTCTTAATGTACTGTTTGAAATGATAGAAAACACAGAATAGTTTTTTTATTTGGGAATTTACATTTATGAATATGACATTTTGCCATTAGCACAATTCAATTCGATTTATGAGGTAAAATGATTCGCTGGGTAATACTTATGGATCATTCTGAAAGAGGCCTATTTGACCTTGTTAACAAGCAGCTATTTGTGTGGTTATAACCAGACTTTTTTCCAACAGATATTATTAACAAATGTATTCCAGTAACTTGTGACATAAAGAATGGATACAATATCCCTTTGAAATAAAGCACATATAGATCTGTTGTTCTGAGGGAGCAATGAGAAACACATTTTCCCTATTGGAGAGTCAACTGGATTAAGCGAGGGTAGGTCAAGAAAGTGAGGTCTGGTTACACCTCTAAACAACATGAGAGTTCCAGATGGAAATATGTCATTCTATGGATGGGAGGTCCTACTTGTGATGTCATGATTTTCTGTCAAGTGAATGTCACGAGAGCATCGAAAGGTGAGACTGAAGTGAAGAGGTTCTGCATGTATTTATTTTTAGATTCAAATTGTAATCAAGTGCACTGATAAGCAACATGTACATAGAGGATTTTTTTGCTGGCGTTCTATAAGAACACCCCCTTGTCCTCCCACCAATTTGCGCGCTTCACCCTCATGCGAAAATGTTTGTAAACACAGAAAGCGGGTCTATTCAAAGCACAACAAAGCCCAATATCAGGGTTTTAAAAATACAGTCTGGGAATCTGTTCAATTGTCATTTAGATTATTTATATAGGCCTATCCATTGACTAGAAGAATAATATAACATAGCTACATTTTAGCTAAGCACAACTGTCATACCCTTTCATAGCACAAAATGTTTTTTTTAATTAATCGTAAACAAACCGATGTATAGAGCTATACATTGCTCTTCTAATTATGTTTGAAACTATCATGTCGATGCCATGGACTATCAGCTGTATACCAGTGGCAGGGTGGCTGTTTTGTTGTTTTTCTAATCCCAGACTGTAGCTTTAAACAACCCAAATTGGGTCTGACCTGTGGTGTTGAAAATTGTCTCTCCTATGAGGAGTGTCAAATTTACATCTGTCTGACCGAGAGGACTGATACGTCAATTAAGCAAATCCACCCACAGCCTGAACACTTGTGGTGTGTGTACGTGTGCATGTGAGTGAAGATATGTGTACTTGTGATTTTAGCGACTGAAAAAAAATAGAGAGAGAGTGGAGGGGCTACATTTCCACCTCAATCATCTGTTGGACTCCTGGTACAGGGCAGTTTCCCAGCCCTGTGGAGGTAGAGAAGGGGCTGCACCAACCCACACAACACAGCCATGTTGATGCAAACACTGGGAGCAATTAATTCCACCCTATTCGATTGATCAATCAGGATGACAACCACTAGTAATGGGATATAGTTTACTGCCACAGACGTCATGAGAATCAAAATGATCTTAAAGGCCTTCATCTTCAAGTTATTTCCAGACTCCTTTTCACCGTCCCCCGGCCCAGGCTTTTTAAGAGCTCTGAGAATTGAGAGGCAGCAGAACAACATTACCAAAAAGGGAATCAGGAACAAGACCAAGATCCCATAGTGTGGTACACGAGGATAGAAGATTCCAAAGACCACAGAAGAAACCAAAACTACAAACCAGACTAAACCGCTACATCTCACTCTGTATCTTAGGGGTCTGTACTTTAAGAAGACCACAGGGTGGACCACCGCCAGGTAGCGCTCTACACAGACACAGCACTGGAACAGGGGACGACAAATCCAGACAAAGCCCCACATGAAGGCCGCCACTTTTCCAAGAGCCACCTCGGGGATGTAGGTGTATACAATCGTAAGTGGGGTACCTATGCAGTAGAGGATCTCAGTCATGCTCAGGTTAAGGGGGAAGATCTCCGCAGCCACCCCAGACCCAGTCAAAATCAGCCACACCACCCAACTGTTAACAGGAAGGCCAACCACAAAGTTGGTGACATGGACAACTGAAAAAATATACATTGAAGAGTAGTCCAGTCCAGTTGAGTTGCTATAGGAGAGGTTGGGGACTGCAAGGCGTTCATTGTCAGTGGTGTTCATCTCCTCTTTGGTTGTAGTCTGGTTCGTCTGAAAAATGACATTTGGAGTATCTGTGGACATGAAATCAAAATGGTGGCCAGGATTCTATAGCCCCTGAAATGTGATTTAAATCATATTATAGGTTTCAACCCCATTACAGCTGGAACACCACCCACGTTGCTTCCGTTTGTGTCCCTGACTGTGTTCTCAAAGATTTCCATCACAGACATTTTCAGTGGATATTGATGACATTAATTCAAATCTGTTGTTAGACTATATGGCTGAATTATGCACCTTCTTTTTAAATAAAATGGCTCTCAAAAGTCAATTTCTCCTAATTTACGACAACATACTGTACTTTGTCCTCAAACTTGTCCAATATGTCAATCATTTCTGAAGTGAAACAAAGGAAAATGTTGAAGAAAAAATACAATGACGAGCCATGACACAGCAATATACTCCATTTGTCTCGCACTAATCATTAATTATTTGAAAATATTTGAAACTCAAACAAACCTTGGCTGACGGAATGTTCTTCTCTTTAGTAGTGATGAAAAACTTTTCCTTTGTTTTATCTGTTGTATTCAACACAGAGTCCAAACACCTGTGTTAGTTTGTGTGTTTATATTCCTGCAGCAACTGGCTCACATAAGTGCAAAGCATTATGTCACCCAATACTGTCGGCTATTTAGTCATGCAAATACAGCATTACATGACCAATATCCATACTTTAAGGCTGCTTCTCTGATGTGACCAATGTATTAAAAGTATTACAATTATACGTAGCAAGTACTACTTGGATCTTGACTCTACAGTCGTGCTCTACTTTTGTTTGTCCCCCTCCAGGTCTGAAGATGGGTGCACTTTCTCAAGTCATATTTTCGCAAACAGTCAAATACAAAGCTCTCGACTATACTTTTGGGGCGAGTTGGCTACTTAGGCCTTTCCCCTCTGTCTAAAGCCTGTGTCTTAGCCAATGATTTATACACAGTTTATTAGTTCTAGTAAACATAAATTAGTGTTGTGTATTGTTACCAACCCTGGGTTCAAATGCTCTATGAAATATTTTGCTTTAGCCTGCCTGGAGTGCCAGGTGGGCAGGGTTTGGAAACAATACACAACAACCAAACTCAATCTAGCACAGCTAAAGTATAGTATTATTTAAACCTGGCTGTTATATTGCATTCTTGTCAGTCTATAGGCTTCTACTAGTCTCAAGTTGACCATAAACTGGCTGGCCTTGCCGATGCCCTACCATCTTTGCTGCAGTGACCTTTACCCTCACACTGGTAACCCCCCTGAGGTCACCTACAGGAAACCATGGAGCAGAAGTAGGATGAGTGACTCTTTTAATTGACATAATCTGCCCAAATCTACCTGACTACCCAGCAGTTCTACCCAGCTGGCCAGCAGTTTACCCTATTCCAAGTATTTTTAAATGTAGATATAAATATTTTCAATGTATATAGCTCAACAAAGATTTTAAATATTAAGATTATCTATAGGAATGAGTCTAAACATTCATTTAATCGCATCAGCAGTGGTTAGATAAGGACTCATAGACAATTGTTTCCTATTCCTTGTTTTGACAGGAAATGTAATTTCCTCCTGCAAACTGTTTGTCATTGGATCTGTACTAGATGACTTGTGGACTAAAGGACAACCAACATACTCCCTTGAAAAGTAAACATTTTATGTAGCTAGGCTACTGTACACCTACAGTATGTGTGTTTTAAATAGAATCAGAATGCTTAAAGTTCAATGGAGTTGACAGCTGGGAAGTTGCTGAAGGACTTGAACGTGCTTCAGATATCTGACAGGGTTTTCATGATGTCATTTTTCAGTTTTAGTCTGACCCAGGTGAGAGGGGATCCTCTGGAGGGGAGCTCCAACCCCAACTCACAGCTTGATGTAGATGAAGCATTGTGGCTTCCAAGAGAGGCTAGGAAGGACAAGGGACACTTTGTCTGCAATGAATCCTTTAGCAAGAGCGAAAGAGCCCAAGGCATGAGGGTCAGATCATAGGACAATGTTTTGATGCAAATATTCCTACACTGTATATCAGTCAATGTAATTTCCCTGGTATTGGATGAATACTGATAAAAATATCTTGATTTGTCTTTATTGTGTACTCAAACATACATGACATATCCAGCGATATCCTTTCCTAAGGTACCTGATATAAGATGTGTCTATGTCAATAGGTGTAAGTTAAAAGAAACAAGTGGCACAATAACTATGTAGACATGTGCTGATCTAACCAAACCTGCATTTTTGTCTCAGATCTTGTCATGCCAGAGGAGGTGCTGTTTTTCGATCACTTGTCACAGCTCAAGAAAAGTCTGCCCTCCTTGAAATTTAGTTAATTGAAAAAATCCAAATAGAAATCAATAGGCAATAATCAATTCATGAGTTACACTGAGTGTAGAAAACATTAGGACACCTTCCTAATATTGAGTTGCACACCCCCCCAATTTGCCCTCAGAACAGCCTCAATTCTTCAGGGCATGGACTCTACAAGGTATTAAAAGCGTTCCACAGGGATGCTGGCCCATGTTGACTCCATTGCTTCCTGCAGTGTCAAGTTGGCTGGAGGTCCATTGGGTGGTGGACCATTCTTGATACACACAGGAAACTGTTGAGCGTGAAAAATCGAGCAGCGCTGCAGTTCATGACTCAAACCGGTGCGCCTGGCACCTACTACCATACCCTGTTCAAAGGCACTTTAAATCATTTTAGGCTAAAATTGAAAAAAGGGTTGGATCCTTAAGAGGTTAATTAATTAGTTATTGTTTTGTAAACTATTCCATGTCTTATGGAGCTTTCAAGCACTGTGCGGCATATGAGGTACCCCTTGACACAGAGACAGACAGCTCAAACACCTGTTCAAACACTGACGAGGAGCTGAGCAAAGAGTCATTGTTGAATGAAGCAGGGGTGGAAAAGTTAGCCTGGGGGGCATGGTAGTGGGTGTGGCCAATTGCCTGGTCTCCGACCAAAGATTTTGAAGGCCCTCTTGGCAGCAGAGACAACATTTTGCGGTTTTAAAGCACATTTCCTGAAATTGTACACATTTTGCCATGTTTTTTTCCATCTCCTTATGCTATCTAAGTGACTCAAACATTATAACAAAATCCCTATCACCCTGCCATGACATTTTTAACATTTTTGATTCTCTCTGACTTGTCTAGTTTTTATTGGGGATTGTTAGTTCTCCAAGATGATCTCATTAAAAAAATATATTGCTCCTTTATCTTTTCTATATACTTTATATCTAGTTTTAGTCATTTAAGTTTACACTACCAAATTTTTACCATAACCAACATTTTTTTTCAAAAAAATAAGTACATCTTGGAGTGGCAACAACAATTTAGCAGCGGCGGCCTGCCACTGCAAATGAATATAGGGAAATACTGGGACACTGAGGAGGAAGATGACATAACACATCTGTTTAGGAAATATTTACCAGATCTAATGATTTATTTATACAATGTTATTCCTTTCTTACAGTCTCTGATGTTACCTGTTGAATAGGACACTTGCACACTCAAGAGGGAAGATTTGAACCCCTTTTCAAATATTCATAAACTATTGAATGTTTTATCAGAATTGATAGAGGACCAAACCTCTTGCCTGGATATGCTCACTACAGGTAAAGGATAATTCTGTCAAGGACCAACATTTACAGTGTAGAATGACTGTGATTGAGGCTAATTGCAAAGTCCCTGTCAGTTGGTGAGTGGAGCTGGTGCATGAAGTCAGGCGCGGGAGAGCAAAATGAGTGAGCAACGTACTTTACTCAAAAATAAAGGCACAAGGTAACAAATACACTTGACCAAATACAAACGGCCACCACCGACCTGAGGAGAGACACATGGAACGAGGGGTTAATTCGATAATCGCGGGGAAGCTGTAACCTGTAACATACCTCGTTCAGTCTCCTCAGGACTTTGAATGTCCCCACAAACCGCGGGCCCAGCTTCCAGCAGGGCAGGCAGAGGTGCAGGTTTCGGGTCGAGAGCCAGACCCGGTCCCCCGGTGCGAACACCGGGGCCTCACTGCGGTGGCGATCTGTGCATGTTTTCTGGCACCTCACGGCCTGCTAAAGGTGCACATGAGCGGTGTCCCATGTCTCCTCAGCATGCCTAAACCAGTCATCCACCGCAGGAGCCTCGATCTGGCTCTGATGCCAAGGCGCCAGAACCGGCTGGTATCCCAGTACACACGGGAAGGGGGAGAGGTTAGTGGAGGAGTGGCGGAGCAAGTTCTGGGCCATCTCTGCCCAGGGCACGAACGCCGCCCACTCACCCCGGCCGGTCCTGGCAATAGGACTGCAGAAACCTGTCAGTAAATGTCAGTTGGCTTTTCATAGCCGATCATTCAGAGTATTTCTACCGCTCCTGCTGTCTCTAGAGAGTTGAAAGCAGCAGGTCTGGGACAGGTAGCACGTCCGGTGAACAGGTCTGGGTTCCATAGCCGCAGGCAGAACAGTTGAAACTGGAGCAGCAGCACGGCCAGGTGGACTGGGGACAGCAAGGAGTCATCATGCCAAGTAGTCCTGAGGCATGGTCCTAGGGCTCAGTTCCTCCAAGAGAGAGAGAAAGAAAGAAAGAAAGAAAGAAAGAAAGAAAGAAAGAAAGAAAGAAAGAAAGAAAGAAAGAAAGAAAGAAAGAAAGAAAGGAAGAGAGGAAGAGAGAAAGAGAGAAAAGGTGAGAAAGAGAGAGAGAATTAGAGAGAGCATACTTAAATTTACACAGGACACCAGATAAGACAGGACAAACACTCCAGATATAACAGACTGACCCTAGCCCCCCGACACATAAACTACTGCAGCATAAATACTGGAGACTGAGACAGGAGGGGTCGAGAGACACTGTGGCCCCGTCCCATGATACCCCCGGACAGGGCCAAACAGGCAGGATATAACCCCACCCACTTTGCCAAAGCACAGCCCCCACACCACTAGAGGGTTATCTTCAACCATCAACTTACCATCCTGAGACAAGGCCGAGTATAGCCCACAAAGATCTGCACCACGGCGCAACCCAAGACAGGAAGATCACGTCAGTGACTCAACCCAATCAAGTGATGCTCCCCTCATAGGGACGGCATGGAAGAGCACCAGTAAGCCAGTAACTCAGCCCCTGTAATAGGGTTATAGGCAGAGAATCCCAATGGAAAGAGGGGAACCGGCCAGGCAGAGACAGCAAGGGCGGTTCGTTTCTCCAGTGCCTTTCCGTTCAACTTCACACTCCTGGGCCAGACTACACTCAATCATAGGACCTACTGAAGAGATAAGTATTCAATAAAGACTTAACGGTTGAGAACGAGTCTGTGTTTCTCACATGGATAGGCAGACCATTCCATGAAAATTGAGCTCTATAGGAGAAAGCCCTGCCTCCAGCTGTTTGCTTAGAAATTCTAAGGACAGTAAGGAGGCCTGTGTCTTGTGACCGTAGCGTACATGTAGGTATGTACGGCAGGATTAAATCAGAGAGATAGGTAGGAGCAAGCCCATGTAATGCTTTGTAGGTTAGCAGTAAAACCTTGAAATCAGTCCTTGCCTTAACAGGAAGCCAGTGTAGGGAGGCTAGCACTGGAGTAATATTATCAATTTTTTTGGTTATAGTCAAGATTCTAGCAGGCGTGTTTAGCACTAACAGAAGTTTATTTAGTGCTTTATTCAGGTAACCTGAAAGTAGAGCATTGCAGTAGTCTAACCTAGAAGTGACAAAAGCATGGATACATTTTTCTGCATCCGTTTTGGACAGAAAGTTTCTGGTTTTTGCAATGTTACGTTCGTCAAAAGAGAGATCAGGGTCCAGAGTAACTCCATGGTCCTTCACAGTTTTATTTGAGACGACTGTACAACCATCAAGATTAATTGTCAGATTCAACAGATCTCTTTGTTTCTTGGGACCTAGAACAAGGATCTCTGTTTTGTCCTAGGTTAAAAGTAGAACATTTGTCAGTCATCATTCAGGTAGGTCCTAGCCAGTCATCATTCAGGTAGGTCCTCCTAGTCAGTCAACCAGTCATCATTCAGGTAGGTCCTCCTAGTCAGTCATCATTCAGGTAGGTCCTCCAAGTCAGTCATCATTTTGATAGTTCCTCATAGTCAGTCATCATTCAGGTAGGTCCTAGCCAGTCATCATTCGACCAGTCATCATTCAGGTAAGTTCTCCTAGTCAGTCATCATTCAGGTAGGTCCTCCTTGTCAGTCATCATTCAGGTAGGTCCTCCTAGTCAATAATTTAGGTAGGTCCTCCTAGTAAGTCATCATTTTGGTAGGTCCTCCTAGTAAGTCATCATTCAGGTAGGTCCTCCTAGTCAGTCATCATTCAGGTAGGTCCTCTTAGTCAGTCAGCATTCAGGTAGTTCCTAGTCAGTCATCATTCAGGTAGGCCCTAGTCAGTCATCATTCAGGTAGGTCCTCCTAGTCATTCATCATTCAGGTATGTCTTCCTAGTCAGTCATCATTAAGGTAGGTCTTAGTCAGTCATATTTCAGGTGGACCCTAATCAGTCATCATTCTGGTATTCCTAGCAAGTCATCATTCAGGTAGGTCCTCCTAGTCAGTCATCTCTCAGGTAGGTCCTAGCCAGTCATCATTCAGGTAGGTCCTCCTAGCCAGTCATCATTCAGGTAGGTCCTCCTAGCCAGTCATCTTTCAGGTAGGTCCTAGCCAGTCATCATTCAGGTAGGTCATCCTAGTCAGTCTTCATTCAGGTAGGCCATAGTCAGTAATCATTTAGGTAGGCCATAGTCAATGATCAGTCAGGTAAGTCCTCCTAGCCAGTCATCGTTTAGGTAGGTCCTCATGGTCAGTCATCATTCAGGTAGCTTCTAGCCTGTCATCATTCAGGTAAGTCCTCATAATCAGTCATCATGCAGGTAGGTCCTCCTAGCCAGTCATCAGTGAGGTAGGTCCTCCTAGCCAGTCATCATTCAGGTAGGTCATAGTCACTCGTCTTTCAGGTAGGTCATAATCAGTCACAGTGAGGAGAGGGCCTTGCTCTGTTTGTCTTTAGAAGGATCTTATCCTTTGTCTAGTTGTGTCTAGGGTTGCAACATTACAAGAACTTTAAATAAATTCCATGGTTTTCCAGTTGAAGGATCCCAGAACCAGGAGGAAATAAGCAGGACATCCGGAACCCTCCAACCAGGATTTCTGGAAAACTAGGGAATTTATTGACAGTTCCCAGAATTTTGTAACCCTAGTTGTGTCCCAATAACTGCAGAAGGAGCTGTGCCAGGAGAGGGCCTGTGGGAGTATAGTGATGAGATTGACCACTCTCTCTGTGGTACAACTGCTGCTGACTCATCCTGCACTACCTGCAGGACTCAGGGTTAGTACTCATCACACACACACACACATTTCCCCCAGATGACATTTGAACCGTCCTTGTGGTTGTCTCGGTGGGTGTAGTTTGACCAGTGAGGGTTTCAACAACTTGTTGTTAGTCTACTCCTCTCTGGTTCTGTTTGGCTTCAAGAGTGAAGATCTGGATGTCAAGGTAACATACATTTCAGCTCTCTTCAAAATAAGTCTTTCAATTCACTTCAGATCTGGATGTCAAGGTAACATACATTTCAGCTCTCTTCAAAATAAGTCTTTCAATTCACTCTGATATGAAATGTTAACAAATGTTTTTTTTGCTGACCTACGTCTCTCAATACCAATTGCTGATTGTATCAGAAGTTGTGTACATTGCCAAATGGATCTGCCAGATAAGATGGCGCCGAAGAACAAGGCTGACATTTTACATATTCCTAACCAATTTTTTGTTTGTTTCTTTGCATTGTTTGTAACTTTTTTTTTTTTACGTATTTTGTACGTAATGTTGCTGCTACTGTCTCTTATGACTGAAAATAACTTCTGGGCATCATAACTGCGATTACTCACCACGGACTAGCAGAATGTCACGACTGCCGCCAAAGTAGGTCCCTCTCCTTGATCGGGCGGCATTGTGCGGTCGACGTCACCGGCTTTCTAGCCACCCCCGATCCACTTTTCATTTTCCATTTGTTCTGTCTTTGTCTTACACACCTGGATTCACTCAACCAATTACATGTTTATTATTTAACCCTCTGTTTCCCATGTTGTGTTTGTGAGTGATTGTTAATTGTAATTCGGTCCGTCTTTGTGGGCTTGTGATGTTACTTTGTATATTTGTCTTTTGAGTAAAGTACGTTGATTACTCATATCTGCTGCCCTGCGCCTGACTCTCTACACCAGCTACACACAGGACCCTTACACAGCATCCTTTTTTTCCTTTAACGAGTCCGACATGCCCAATGTGAATGATGTACTGCTTCCCCGGGAACAGGCCCAGATCCCCGTGATTTGCATGAAGAGAAGGCAGAGAAAAAGGGGCCAGAGGGCGGGCTGGCTTCTGAGAATTCATAGGCGATCGAATATAAACCCCCACTTCCTTCCATTCTGCTAGCAAACGTGTAATCTTTGGGAAATAAAATAGATGACCTACGCTGAAGAATAGATAATCAACGGGATATTCAAAACTGTAATATCTTGTGCTTCATGGAGTCGTGGCTGAACGATGACATTATCAGCATACTGGCTGGTTATACACTGTATCGGCAGGACAGAACAGCGACGTCAGGTAAGACAACGGGCGGCAGACTATGTATTTTTATAAATAACAGCTATAGTGCACGATATCTAAGGAAGTCTCGAGGTTTTGCTCGTCTGAGGTAGAGTATCTCATGATAAGCTGTAGACCACACTATCTACCTAGAAAGTTTTCATCTGTATTTTCCATAGCTGTCTACAGAGCACCACAGACTGATGCTGGCACTAAGATCGCACTGAATGACCTGGATTCCGCCATAAGCAAACAGGAAAACGCTCACCCAGAGGTGACGCTCCTAGTAGCCAGGGACCTTAATACAGGGAAACTTAAATCCATCTTACCAAATTTCTATCAGCATGTTAAATGTGCAACCAGAGGGAAAAAACTCTGGACCACCTTTACTTCGCACACAGAGACGTGTACAAAACTGTCCCTCGCTCTCCATTTGGCAAATCTGACCATAATTCTATCCTCCTGATTCCTGCTTACAAACATAAATTAAAGCAGGAAGCACCAGTGGCTCGATCAATAAAAAAGTGGTCAGATGAAGCAGATTCTAAGCTACAGGGCCGTTTTGCTAACACAGACTGGAATATGTTCCGGGATTCCTCCGATGGCATTGAGGAGTATACCATATCAGTCATTGGCTTCATCAATTAGTGCATCGATGGTGTCGTCCCCACAGTGACAGTACGTACATACCCCAACCAGAAGCCATGTATTACAGGCAACATCCGCACTGAACTCATCAATAAGCAAAGGGCCCTGGGACTAAACACCTCCCTCTGCAACTGGATCCTGGACTTCCTGACGGGCTTCCCCCAGGTGGTAAGGGTAGGTAACAACACATTCGCCATGCTGATCCTCAACACAGGGCCCCTCAGGGGTACGTGCTCAGTCCTCTCTTGTACTCCCTGTTCACTCATGACTGCACGGCCAGGCACGACTCCAACACCATCATTAAGTTTGCAGATGACACAACAGTTGTAGGCCTGATCACTGACAATGACGATGCAGCCTTTAGGGAGGAGGTCAGAGGTCAGAGACCTGGCCGTGTGGTGCCAGGACAACAACCTCTCCCTCAACGGGATCAAGACAAAGGAGATGATTGTGGACTACAGGAAAAGGAGGACTGAGCACGCCCCCATTCTCATTGATGGGGCTGCAGTGGAGCAGGTTGAGAGCATCAAGTTCCTTTGTGTCCACATCACCAACAAACTAACATGGTCCAAGCACACCAAGACAGTCTTGAAGAAGGCATGACAAAACCTATTCCCCCTCTGGAGACTGAAAAGATTTGGCATGGGTCCTCAGATCCTCAAAAGGTTCTACAGCTGCACCATCGAGAGCATGGTTACATCACTGCCTGGTATGGCAACTGCTCTGCCTCCGACCGCAAGGCACTACAGGGGGTAGTGCGTACGGCCCAGTACATCACTGGGGCCAAGCTTCCTGCCATCCAGGACCTCTATACCAGGCGGTGTCAGAGGAAGGTCCTAAACATTGTCAGAATCCAGCCACCCTAGTTAAGACTCCAGCCACCCTACTTAAGACTCCAGCCACCCTAGTCACAGACCATTCTCCCTGCTGCCGCACGGCAAGCGTTGCCGGAGCACAATGTCTAGGTCTAAGAGGCTTCTAAACAGCTTCTACCCCCAAGCCATAAGACTCCGGAGCATCTAATCAAATGGCCATTTGATGGCTATAAATAGCTATAGTTATCATCTATGCATAGTCACTTTAATAACTCTACATACATGTACATATTACTAACTAACCGGTGCCCCCGCACATTGACTCTGTACCGGTAGCCTCTTGTGTATGTCTCGCTATTGTTATTTTACTGCTGCTCTTTAATTACTTGTTACTTTTCTTTCTTATTCTTACTCATTTTTTTTAGCTGCATTGCTTGTTAGGGGCTCGTTAGCATTTCACTGTAAGGTCTAAATACCGGTAGCCTCCTGTGTATAGTCTCGCTATTGTTGGTTTCGACACATGTGACTAATACAATTTGATTTGATTTGTGTGCTAGACCCTCCGTTAAATTACGCATTTCTCGAGGTAGGAATACAGCAAAAAATATGATCAATGGCTCATTCGAGAGAAGACATCCTCCCGAGTTATGGCATCGGCCAGATTTTAAAACTGACATGTATGATAGATGTTTTCGGCAATCTTAAAGTCATATTCCTATTAGCTTCCAGTGTAGTGAGTGACTTTATCACGGTGCTACGTAATACCAGACGGATTTCTGCCTGCTGGAATGCCAATAACTCAGATAAACATGAAATTACCCAGGGAATCGATAGAACATCACTCCGAGATGCACAAAAACAATATAACATTCAAAATGGGTGAACCTTCCCTTTAATTTCATTATCTATTGTGTAATAGTAGCAGTGTCATCATTAAATTCATTACTGATGGAAGGATACAGGTTACACAGAGAGAATGAGTTGTCCCAGTGGATGGTTTGTGCGTGTGTATGTGCGTGTGTGTTTGCATGTGTATTTGCAAATGTATATTTGTATATGTGAGTGTGTATGTGCATGCATGTGTGTATATGTTTGTTTGTTAGGTTTCACCCCTTGCTCTCCCCCTGTCTTCCCCCCATGAACCCTCTAGCGGCTCAGCTGATGTTGAGGAGGAGCCCCTCTCGCGACTGGCTCCTGGGGACCTCCCTCTCCCAGCTGCAGGAGCTGCTCTCTGAGGTCCCTCACAAAGTCATCAAGGTGACCTGGCCAGTCACCTCTTCTCAATTTAGTGTCCTGGTCTTGTCATACACCTTGCCTTCACTGGGAAGACAATATGGGGTTGTATATTGTGTTCTGTTTCCATATACACTAGAGCAGCTACATCCTCTTCATTACGAAATTTGCCAACTTTGTTTATCAGTCAAACTCCGGTGGTGCTATATTGATAATACTTGCAGTAATATCTTGTTTTTATTCCAGCTCTTCAGTGACACCAGGTCTCTGTACAAGCTGACTGCAGCAGCCTCCTCTCCAGAGTCTCACACTGAGTCCACTCATCAGAAAGACCACAGTAGCTCCACCGACCCTTGTGCCACAGCAGAGACAACCAACACCCACACACCGCGACCCACACACACACTGCGATGAGAACCATTCAAGCCTATCCCCAACAGCTGCCTCGCTGGCTCCCCCAGTGCTGAGAGTTTAGCTAGGAGTTTATATGAAGAGAGCTCTCTCATTACCAAGGAGGACAGTGCAGACTTCCAGGTAGACTTGAGTCAGGCCCCTTTCCAGCACACCTGGAGCCACAACCCATGGGAGACAGATGAGGTGAAATTTGTAGGCTGGAATGCAGGAGGACGAGGAGAGGAGTGGACATCCAGAGCATCCCTACACCAGGAGCCCCGTGGCTCCCCCAGAGACTACACGCCAGAGAACCCTGTTCAGACAGACCCCTTGTTATCATTCAGCTACAGCACCAACACACAGAGACCAGCGTACTCCGACAACCAGATGTACTCGTTCTCTACAGTAGGCTACAGTAAACAGCAGCAGTACCCTGGTGGCAGCCGGGCCTCGCCTAGAGGAGCTCTGCCATGGGGGGCAGTAGCAGTGGCAGTGGCCCCTACAGCACAACTCAGGGGAGGGGTGACATGAGTGAGACACCGGACTATGGGACCAGTTACACGACGGGGATAGAGAGAAAGAGGAGAGCAGAGGCCCCAAAGATGAACAATGAGAGTAACATGTTAGACTGCTGATGAAGCAAGTTTGCATTTAAATATATTTTTTAGAGATCTCCTTTAGTGGTTTGGGAAAGTTCCAGTATAGCCTCTAGTGTGGAAATTATATCATTATTGAGGTAAATGTGAGCAATTACGAGATTATATTGTTCTGTTTTCATGTATTCTTTTCAGTTTTAAAGGCCATTGAAGAGGGGAAAGCTTAGTTATGAGAAGGTGTTAGGCTGAAGGGATGGACAGATGAGACTAACCTTTTTCTAAAATGTCTCATATCTGTGAAATACTGAGATATTAAGATTTGCTTGAAAAGTGAACAGTACAATATAATCTCGTAATTGCTCACATTTCCCTGTCAGTCCCTTGCCCTGTCGACAACTACAGATATTTGGTATGTAAGAAATACATGCAGTATGCCATAGGTTCTTGAGTGTTTGAAAGACACTATTAAATGTTTAACTGTTGTTGGGAAAATATTTGTCAATTTATGTGTGTTAAGGTTTTTTAAAATAATTATTTTGTTAATATTTTTCTAAGAAGGATAAGACTAAATAGACGGTTTTGTTATATTTTGACTTCATATAAAACACATAATTCTAAATAAATAATTGTAAGTTATGCTAGGACAAATACTTTTTAAATTAAAGCCAATCTGAAATGTTGTCCATCTTTTGTAGCTTTTGCCAGAATGTGTTAGGAATTGTATCAGACAGGATTAATATTTCTGAACTCAAATGAATGAATGACAGTAATTTCCATGAATTCAAATGTTCACTTAGTGCATATCTTCTTCCAACTAGTCCAGCGGTGTCAAACTCATTCCTTTTTCCCCGGGGGCCACGTTCGGTCTTCAACGAGGTCCAGAGGGCCACACTTAAACTGTGTTATAATTCCCGCCTATCAAAAAAATATTTCTTTGAAATTATGATCCTCGCTGACTGTCTAACTTTCATTTCGGTGATCATTAGAGAGTCAGACACAGTCTAGAACAGGGATCAGCAACTATTCAGCCACGGGACAATTTATTTTCTTGAGTGGATGGTCGGGGGCGGAACATCATTTCAAATAATTTGTAGACTGCAAATTGACCACAAGAATCCCAAACAGATATATTATTTATGCGTGGGAAAACTTGGTAACAGATTTCCAATTGGATCTGATTTCCTGGTGTTTAAACGATCTTATATACAACAATTAACATTTTAAATAAACAAATAAAACCACCTGCGGTCTGCAATGCTGGTGAAGCCAGGTGTAGAAACTGTATTAATGTAGTTCCATTGTCATTTATACACAGTTTCGATTTGGTGTTAGTCATATTAAGTATATTGAGTTTTAAATATATATATTTTTTTACTCAAACCTCACGCTGGCCCTATTGGACCCTGCCGGTACGTTTAACACCCCCTGGTCTAGTCTAATGCTATCATCCTGTGACCTTCATGTAGCAGTCCTGTTTCTCCATGTTAGTGTGTCTGTGCTGTGTGAGAAACAGCAGGTGGACTGAACATCAGGACTGCAGTAAAAGCTCCATTCACAATCATGGCCACTGTGTTTACCAACAATGAGGGACATTTCCCTAAGACTATAGTGGTCCCAAATACCTCAGTTACAACTTCTAAAAAGGCTCTATTACGTAGTCCTACCGACACTGCATTCCAATGCAGAATGGGTGCTGAGAGAAACGTTTCGCAGGGTTAGAGCGAGAATGCCGAAAATAAATATTACATACGAATAAATATTTAGACTTAAAAAATAACGTTTGGTTTTGATATCTTAAACATTTGGAAGATGTGAGTGAAGTAACCAATGGTAAAGCAAAACATGCTTTGTTTTTGCTTTTGCTGGGAATTCAGGTTGATTTGGATTGTCCCTGCAATGAAAAGAAGTATACCTTTTACTCTGTAATTGACCTGCAATTTAGTCCTTGATACATCAATAATTTTACAGTCTAAAATGTGTCTGTTTACGAGCAAGGGTAGATGGAAAAACCCAGATACATTATTATTAACGAATACAACATTTTACATAGAACACTCTCAATATTTCATAATCAAAATGTAAAAAATGTATGGAGGTTTTATTTTTCCAGCTAAAACGGATAGTCTCCCTCCATTTCAGAGCTCAAAAGGTCGTTTTTCATTTAGCGCAGCAATCCCCTTATCACAGTCTATCAGAGTGTGGAGAGAGTGCCTATCTTCACGAGCCAGCAGTCTGAAGCTTTCTCCCGCAGGAATTAGCCTCAGACAAGGAGCCCCCCAGGGCATAGATTCCTGCCAGCAGCAAACCTACTATGTCCATAAGCTAACACAATGACACACACGCACACACACCATAAATAACCACCTAGCTAACCTTTTGTTTCGGTTATATGTCTCCTGCCACATTGCCTTAACAACAAGCCTAACAAAAGAGCCAAAAGGGTGTGTTTTTAATGGCAGGCGAAACAAAAGCTGAGTGAGAAAATTGTTAAAAAAGTCCAACACGTGGTGGCTAAATCAACATCTGTGTAATGGTCCAGTAATTGGTCCTGCCTGCCATACTTTAGCCCTTGAGTGAATAGCAGACATATTGTGAACAGGCTGTTCAAACCCAACCTTTAGAGCAGAATTATTTCCTTACCACTGCTTCAAAGGTCAGGCTACTACTGTTATTTTTTATATCACTCTGTTCAACTAGATTCAATACTTTGATTGGACAAGCTCTCGATGGGGACATCAGTTGAAAAGAGATGTACCTTTGTAATTGTAGACTCTGCATAGTTGTTTCTTTAGCTACACAGATGTTTTTATAATGTTGACAGCACTACAGTATGGCTCTCTTACTTCATTTGCTGTACTGACTAATGTATTTTTCCTCACTTCTCCATAGGTTCTTTATGTTGTTGTTTTCGTCAGGGTTGTCGAGCTGCTCGGCTCTATGCCCCCACACACTACCCTCTGTGACAGGAAAAACCAAGTTCAAAACGATCTGGCCCTGCTGAATGCGGCCCTGGTGTGTGTATGAGAAGGGGATGGAGGGACAGGCTGGCTGGCTGAAGGGGCCTGCTGCCTGCTGTGAGTGTGTCTGCAGACCTGAGGCCAAGTAGAGTGCAGAGAGCAGGGGAGTGGGGACCCACCACTGCAGGTGCAGCCCCTTGGAAGTGCAGCAAGGCCCATGAATGGCAGCAATTCAGGGCCAGCCCCATTGGGCCTGTTCTCCAGGACCCAGCGCTAATCCCAGGCCCTAATCGGATTATGTAAATTTCTACTCCACACAGAGATACTTTTATGGAAAGCTGCATCTTTGAAAAAACACTTGAAGGATGTAAAAAGAACAGTAGCAATTGGTTAAACTAGACATCGTTAAATAAAAAAACATCTGAAACTGAGGTTGAAAGTGGGAGGCAGAGAGAGGGGATATGGAAGAGGAGTGGCGAGGAAGAATGGTTTTAGAGAGATGGTTTGGCATGCGCTCATGCTTGTGACCCAGGGAAGGACTCTACTTTCACCCGCCTGGCTCGTTCCCCATGCTCCCTTTTGTAATTTATGTGTGGCCCCTGGAATGGATCAACAAGATTACCATAGTCATAACAAAACCCACATTGTTAAACTGTCAATCTGGATATGGTATTTCTGGCCCAATCAGAGTGAATTAAATGGCAGCAGGACTGGCGATATCAAAGTTTTACTGAACTGGCTACCCATTGTTGATGTTTAACCAACCGTAACAAGTGTCCAGAATTGTAAGGGTAGGATCAGGCAGGGAAACATCTCAGTTTCATCTCAATAGGAATTTATTTGTAAGTGTAAATGTAACCTTTAATAGTCACGTTGTGTGTTAAAATTATTAATAATTTAATGAAATGACCAGGTTTGCAAAGTTAGGTTATATTATTGGAAACTTTCAGAGTTTACCAGTTAACTACCAGAATGTTGGTATCTTTCAAGGATTTTATATAATCTATCACAAGACATCTAATGGCACTTTTGTGTACCTCAGATTATCACAGGTGTCTGTAATTATCTATTGTCCTCTGTGTGGCCTTATCACATGTAAAATATATGAAATAATTGAATAAGATGATTTTAAAATAGAAAATAGAATGAGAAAGCTGTGAACATCCTAAATATAAACCATCAATTTAGTGAATGCTAAGTTTTCAGCATGAAATATGCTTTCCATTTTTTTTACACCGTTTTATTCATTTTACTATATCAATATGTGTTTGTTGTCAATGTTTTGGTGTAGGACTGGTGGCAGTTGTGAAAAATGTAAATCATTGGAAGAGTTTCTTTTTTAAAAATGGCATTGATGATTTGATGCTTTGTCATTAATTAGGCTATTTTCTCTTGAACCATATGGTCTATCTAATAGAAACTCATATAAAAAATTAATACTATATATCGATATCTTTTTTTTTAAATGATTCAAGTACAAATTACCAAAGTTACGATTGATTGCCATAGATTTTCTGTTGATTACCAAAATTACTGAAGATTCTGGTAGCTTTGGTAAATTACCGGTAGCTTTGCAACCCTAGAAATGACTCAACAAAAAGTTGTGGATGATATGAAAGCAAAGTTTCCAAATACTCTTTCAAATTGTTAAACATTATTGTATGATATTATGTATTTGTATGTTTACCCCTAACCTCATTTTTCTAACCCATTGGTCATCTATTTGTTTACAGACAGAATAGAACATCCAACACAGCGGTCTGTGACTGGAAACATCTCTCTTGAGTTGAACACCTCACACAATGCAGCAGACTGAAGGAGAGGCTCAACGACAGCACACGTCACACAATAGGGGCTCACTCTGCTATAAAATGTGAGAAGCGTGCGCTAGCCTTTCCCCTCTCTCCATCCCTCCCTCTCACACACAGTCATCAGAGAGTATGAGAAGGCTGGACTGACTGGACGGACTATACACAGGACTTGGTTACTGCAGCTGGAATAGACACTTCTACTACCTGATACCTCTGTCTGCACGCTAAAGCACTTAACAGGTGAGATCACGGACAATAAGTGGATTCGTTTTTTTTCCTCTGTTGAATTTCATGTTGTGGAATTGTTGGAGTAAGGAACTGGTGGAATTACAATTCTCATGAAATGTTAAGAAACCTAATTGTTGTTAAGATAAAATAAATGATTATCAGTTTGTATTCATGCGTGTACCATATTAGAAATAGATAGTTCTTCAATACAGCCAAAGTGTAATTACTTGTATGTACGCTAATAATGCCGTAACACAATAGCACAAGCATCCTCTATGCATTGACTGAAGGTCAGACATTTTCCACAAACATCTATTTTCATTATGGTATTTTTCATCTTCTAAAGATGAAACTGAATTCCAATGTCAAATGCATTCTATTTGTCATACTTCAACTATATTTTACATCTATTACTTTCCATTACAGTGTGAATGCGTCATATTTCAGTTATCGTTGAGATTTAGATTCTCTGGTGCCACATTTTATGTGATACCACCATATAGTGTTTCTGTCTAGGGTCTGCGCCAGAAATGGCACCCTACTGAACAACACCTGCCTTCTATTAGAACAGCCTCATGGGAGTTTGAATTGTGTGTACATTTCTCTCTAAAACACTCTCCTCTTCTCCTCCCTCCAGGAGAGCCGCACCATGACCAGAAAGGTGTTCACCAACACACGGGAGCGCTGGCGGCAGCACAACGTCAACACTGCCTTCGCTGAGCTCCGCAAGCTCATCCCCACCCACCCACCAGAGAAGAAGCTGAGCAAGAACGAGATCCTGCGGCTGGCAATGCGTTACATCAACTTCCTGGTGCAGCTGCTGGAGAGCCAGAGTGGCCAGCCTGTCTCACACTCCCCCACAGCCCTGCTCACCTTCCTCAGGGGCAACGTGGAACGTCTCCACTCCTCCTCCCAGACCTGGGGCCTGGCCAGCGACACTGACGCCCTCTCCCCTGGATCAAGCTGTGACAGCACTGAGGCCTGGTAGTGTGCCTGCTGCAGTTTCCTCTGAAGGGTGATCATCTACAACTCCCTGGGTGAAACGGTCTGTCACAAGGCCCCCATTCATAGACTCCATTTTGGTTCTGTGACACTTGAGGAGTACAGTGTTGGTTGTGATGGCAAGCAGACGATATTTGTGGATGATGCCCTTCCTGCTGAATTAAATCAACTCTTGATGTTGACATTATGACACGGGAGGATGGGAGCCTTGTGAAATGTAATCTGTAATCTGCATGGATGTAGCTTGGATGTATTCCCCCCTTCATGTCAGACATGTATTTTTATCTTGTCGGTGGGGAAAGATGTCCACATCAACAACAAAAAATGTTTTGAAATAAGAAATAAGGATGCATTAAGGCCATAAAGGATCATTTAAGGGAATTTATTTGGGAAAGACATTTCAGGAAAGATAAAGTCTTGTCCAATTCACCAAGGACTGCAATCTAATTACAAAATGCAAAGGGCACTTTCTTTTGTTCAATTGACGATTTTATGATGAGACTGATTATGACCTTGCTTATTTGCAAATCAATCATTATTATCAAAATCCTGCAATATGACCACATTCATTGATTGACACATTGCTGTTATACGCATTAATTGTAACGGTTCTCTAGTGGTGAAGGAGAGGCGGACCAAAATGCAGCGTGGTTTCTTTGATTCATGTTTAATAACAACAGATAAACATGAACACTACAAAACAATGAACGTGGAAAACCAAAAACAGCCCTATCTGTTGCAAAACACAGAGACAGGAACAATCACCCACAAACACACAGTGAAACCCAGGCTACCTAAGTATGATTCTCAATCAGAGACAACACCTGCCTCTGATTGAGAACCATACTAGGCCGAAACATAGAAATACCCCAAAACATAGAAAAACAAACATAGACTGCCCACCCAACTCACGCCCTGACCATACTAAATAAATACAAAACAAAGGAAATAAAGGTCAGAACGTGACATTAATTGACTATTTATTGGGACGACAGGATTGAGCTGCATGATAACACAACTGACAATCCTCTGAAATATGTTCCAATTGTAGGACTGTATTGTGTGAACAGATAACAGGAATAGTTTTTGTTGTCTGTCCATTCAAGTATTTATTCATCTGGCTCTTTTTGTACAATAAGCATGTCATGTAACCAAAGATTATTATTTAACCATCATTTGTCAAGGCTATTGTGATTATTTATTTTTTGTAAACTATGTTGGTTAGTATTAAGTTGTGAATATCTTATTTATTATAACTATTTAATAATGGTTTGTTAATAAAAAATATTTATCAAAAGTAAGTACACATTAAGTACCATCCTCTTATTGTAAATAACCCTGGTATTCCATTGACACCATGCAACCATTTGTACTAATTTATCAAACACCTCAAAGTGCCGAGCCAGGAATTCAACAGTGCAGCTGCTCCCTATGTGTTTGTACTGGTCCATTCTGGACCCTCTGGTCTACTAATGCCCTTGTTTCCTCTCAATGGGGCCAGTGATGGCCACGCCTCTGATTGTCCTCTACAAACCCTCTGACCACTGTGTGGACACGGAGACAACCCCTAACCTCTAAACCCTTATCTAGTGTCCGAGGGCAGAGAGAGGGGAAGAGAAAACAGACAACTTAACTTGTGACCTGCAATCACACAGGTCAACATGTAGTCAAACCCTGATCACTGACCCAACAGGCAGATACAGCGCTGCTAGTCCTGAGGGGCTCCTACGGGCTCTTGAATGGAGTGTTTTTATCCCCTTTCTGTGACAAAATGTCAATGAAGTCAGATGCCAGTGTAGTTTACACAGGCCATTTCTGTGTCCAATAACGTTTGAATTGGAATATGTCATTATTTGGATATTTGCCCTAGGTATGGATATGCACATATTAGATTAAACTTGAATTACTGAATTTGCCTCTAGGCTCTAATCATGGATTATTATGTAAGAACTGTGAAATTAGATTTAGAGAAATGCATAACCTTACAACACAATAAACATGTTTTGAGAAAAAGTGCCATCTGTTAAATACACAAATTAACAGATCCATTTTGTCAAGTACCAGTAAGTACCAGTACCAATAAGTACCAGCAAGGTTCGATCCTAGGCCCCACGCTCTTCTCAATTTACATCAACAACATAGCTCAGGCAGTAGGAAGCTGTCACGCTGGTATAAAGGATTTTGGAGACAGGCGCAGGAATACACAATAGGGGTTTTTAATACACTCAAAACAAACACGTATACAAAAACACTGGGCTGTACCCAAACAAAAGAGCGAGGGTAAACCTCATTGACCGATACGGGACGATACCCGTAATACACAATATATATAGCACGCAGCATAACAGCTGGACCAACGCATAGGTACTCACACCACCAACAGACATGGGAACAATAACCGACAAAGACAGAGGGCACATATATAACATACTAATCAGGGGAAATGGGAACCAGGAGTGTGTAAGCAGACAAGACAGTTCGGGGTTGATGATAATGAATCCCGTTCAGTGAAGCCTAGAAAGCCGGTGACGTAAACCTCAGGAACTGGTGAACAGAATGAGCATCAGTATCGGGGGGATCCATAACAGAAGCTCTCTCATCCATTTATATGCAGATGATACAGTCTTATACTCAGCTGGCCACTCGGATTTTGTGTTAAATGCTCTACAACAAAACTTTCTTAGTGTACAACAACCTTTCTCTCCCCTTAACCTTGCTCTGAACATCTCCAAAACAAAGGTCATGTGGTTTGGTAAGAAGAATGCCCCTCTTCCCACAGGTGTGATTACTACCTCTGAGGGTTTAGAACTTGAGGTAGTCACCTCATACAAGTACTTGGAAGTATGGCGAGACGGTGCGCTGTCCTTCTCTCAGCACATGTCAAAGCTGCAGGCTTAAGTAACATCTAGACTCGGTTTCTTCTATCGTAATCGCTCCTCTTTCACCCCAGCTGCCAAACTAACCCTAATTCAGATGACCATCCTACCCATGCTAGATTAAGGAGACATAATTTATAGATCGGCAGGTAAGGGTGTTCTCGAGAGGCTAGATGTTCTTTACCATTCGGCCATCAGATTTGCCACCAATGCTCCTTATAGGACACATCACTGCACTCTATACTCCTCTGTAAACTGGTCATCTCTGTATACCTGTAAACTGGTCATCTCAAGACCCACTGGTTGATGCTTATTTATAAAACCCTCTTAGGCCTCACTCCCCCCTATCTAAGATATCTACTGCAGCCCTCATCCTCCACATACAACACCCGTTCTTCCAGTCACATTCTGTTAAAGGTCCCCAAAGCACACACATCCCTGGGTCGCTCCTCTTTTCAGTTTGCTGCAGCTAGCGACTGGAACAAGCTGCAAAAAACACTCAAACTGGACAGTTTTATCTCCATCTCTTCATTCAAAGACTCAATCATGGACACTCATACTGACAGTTATGGCTGCTTTGTGTGATGTATTGTTGTCTCTAATTTCTTGACTGTTGACTGTTGACTAATTTCTTTGTGCTGTTGACTGTGCCCAATAATGTTTGTACCATGTTTTGTGCTGCTACCATGTTGTGTTGCTACCATGTTGTTGTTCTGTTGTGTTGCTACCATGCTGTGTTGTCATGTGTTGCTGCCTTGCTATGTTGTTGTCTTTAGGTCTCTCTTTATGTAGTGTTGTCTCTCTTGCTGTGATGTGTGTTTTGTCCTATATTTATATTGTATATATATATATATTTTTTAATCCCAGGCCCCCGTCCCCACTGGAGGCCTTTTGGTAGGCCGTCATTGTAAATAAGAATTTGTTCTTAACTGAATTGCCTAGTTAAATAAAGTTCAAATAAAAAATAAAGTAAGTGCCCATTGTTACCTCCACATATTTTCCTATTAAATACAAAGAAAATATCAGTGAAAACAGTCATGTAAATTAAAGTGTCACCGATTGGTGAACAAATGTAAACAAAAACAAAACAGTTTCCTCGTTTCACCCTTGCATTGGCCCTGATGTCATCAACTAAGAAGACGATTATACCCCAAGGTCACACATCTAGAGCCCTAATCACCTAGCCTGCTTAAACCAGCCTGAATGCTGAGATCACCATTGTTTAACATTTAACCAGGCTACTAATCACCTATTGTCACTGTTTAAATCTGCCCCATGTCCTTTCCGTGCCAACAGGCTGCAACTACTGAGCTGAAGGGTAAACAGTGAGTTGGTGTAAGGCCTTTTCTCCACCACCATTAAACCTGCTAATGGTGTGTAAACGGAGCAATGTGCAGCTGCTGAACACAGGCATACAGCCCGTGGGAATGGACAGGTGACTGCTCTTAAAGGGATAGTTCCCCCAAATTACAACATTACATATTGGTTTCCTACCCTGTAAGCAGTCTTTGGACAATGTATGACAGCAATCCATGCTTTGGTTTAGTTTCCTTGGCACTGTTTACAAATGCTACAATTTTTGCATTTGTGACACAAATTCCCTTCAAGTCAGGGTACTGATATGAGCAAAGGACATCCAGCCAACTTGACACAACTGTGGGAAGCATTGGAGTCAACATGGGCCAGTGTTCTGAGGGTGTTCTGAGGGCAAAAGGGGGTGCAACTCAATATTAGGAAGGTGTTCCTAATGTTTCGTTCACTCAGTGTATATGGTAGAGAGAATGCACACATGATGCAATAAATCAATTTGTTGTTGCTCAGCAAACTATAGCACTCTTTTAAGGCCAAACAAATGTAAATTTTTCAACACAACACATAGGCCTTCAGTGTAGTCATATTGAATCATTGTCTTATTTACAGACATTTATGTACATTCTTGGCAGAAAACATCCAATCACAGTAGATGCTTCCCTGACAACATTTCAGCAGGATAATGTCAAACTCACTAGCTACTGAAAATCAAATCTGTATTCTGCTCATCTCCTCATCCAAGGATATTTGCCTGATTGACTATTCTCTCCCAAGTACAGTGGTAATGGTCTATTGAGAGCACATTTCCTTATCTACGTCTAACACACTGTCTGAATCTGTTATCACAATGGACCAGATCAAGCCCTCTCTCCTGGCTGAGGTGCCATGAAAAATATTTTCTGGAGCTGGGTGCCAACCGATAGGCCCTGAGCTCTTTATCCCCTTAAACCAATTCACACTGCATGTTTAAATTTTTCAATCTCCCCCTCCTCCTTCCCCATCACTTCCTTTCCTCCCCCTTTTTCCCTCCTCTCCATTGCTCGGGTCTTCCCCAGCGAGGACAGGGAGAAGAGGGCAGCCCAATGAGGGATGGATGCAGGTTCAGGCTCATCGGCGGAATGGGGACCCCATTCTTGGCTGGACAGCACCCTCTCCTCTGGAGCACTTTCTTATAGGGCCCACCACTGACAATCCCACATTCTAATCAGATTATGCAAATGTAGACTTCAAAAAGCAACACACTGTAACCCAAACCCAGGCACTGAGAGAGAGAGAGAGAGAGAGAGAGAGAGAGAGAGAGAGAGAGAGAGAGAGAGAGAGAGAGAGAGAGAGAGAGAGAGAGAGAGAGAGGGGCCAGAGGGAGGGGCCAGAGGGAGGGAGTTGGGAGGGAAGTACCAGGGATGGTTAGAGAGAGAAACCATTTCGAGAATAACAACTTCCAATAAATCTTGTTCACATGTATATATCAAACACTACGCACTAAAAGCTCTACTGACCACATGTACTGTATACACCTACATCCTTCACAACAACAGTAGCCGAGGACCGTTATTTCCCAGAGAAAAACTTTCTGAAGGCTGGTATACACTGTCTATTCACCCAACCCTGACCCTGGGAAAACTCTGTGGCTCCACACTTAAACCAGCTGCCGAATTTACCTGACAACTATGCTTCTACATCTCACTTGCTAAACAGAGATAGGGGCCTATAAAATAAACTATACTGTCGTTAGCGAGGAAGTTTAGAAATATCTATTACCAAATGTAATAGTTTGTCACACGTAGTAGTAACACAAACATTTTGAATGAAGACTTCTATACACTTTTATAGTTGTTTTACTTTGTTGACTTTCTCTGTGTGTTGACTATTTTCAGATTTACAATGTAGGCTTTTACCTTTCACCCCCAAAGTCCACCGGTTTGCTCTTTTACCCGGTGGCATGAGATAAGATGAGTACCACTATGATTCAGAGTTCAAGTTCTTCAGTTAATGATTGCTTGACTTAAATGACTAGTTTAAAAAGGATTGATTATAGACCCTGTCTACACACTTACCATGAGGCTGGCAGGCAGAGCATACCGGCTTAAATAATCATACAGTTATATATCATAGGGTGCATAGACTGTGGAAACATATTAGTTTGGCACACTGAAGGCAGTCACTGGATCAACCTCAAGCCTGTATTGGAGACTAATAGACAGAGGCCACAATGTTACAGTGCTGGTAAACAGTGCTTCTCTGTACATAGACCCCACGGAATGCTCTCGCTTCAGCTACCAACCCTTCAATGGCTCAGTCTCTGTGGAGGATTGCCTTGAGGAGTTCATACATTTTTCCATGTACGAGATGGACCACCTGTACTACTGGCAGATCCACTGGAGACTTGATGAACTCATACAAAGACAAATTCAGCAAAACATGCAGATTGTGGATGGACTGTTAAAGTCAGAGAGCGTCATGGAGAGACTGAGAGAGGCCAAGTATGAACTTCTATTAGCTGATTCCATTTGGCCTGGCAGTAAGCTGGTGGTAGAGATGCTGGGACTTCCTCTGGTGTACACGTTTCTCTATCGCCCACACCAGGGAGAAGCTCTGTGGGCAGCTTCCGGCCTACCATTCTACGTCCCTAGTGCCATGGTAAAATGAACGGACAAAATTAATTTTGCTGAGACTGAGGAATTTCCTGTTCTATACGTCTTTTGGCGTGATATAGATGACTACTACAGTGATGCTATAGGTGAGCTGTTACAGTATCATTGGATGAGGTAGCCACATTTGATGATAACTACAGAATAACGTAGCATAGTGTATTTATTTATATTTAAATGTCAGTTCTGATGCAAATACCACTTAATTCTACTGATTTGTAGCCAACAACAACTTGTGCGATGATAGGAAACGCTGATCTCTGGCTGGTCCGTACATACTGGGACTTTGAGTACCCCCGACCTTTCCTCCCAAACTTCAAATTTGTTGGAGGAATCCACTGCAAGACCGCCAAGCTCTTACCAGAGGTAGGCTATGGCAAAAGCACACTTACCTTAAATCAGCATCACTACAAAACATATTAGGTATATCAACATCAATCTGTCCTCACAGATATCCGTTTGTCTTCTCCGCAGCATCCGTTGCATACACAATGTCATTCTAACTAAGCCTACAAAGTACATTATGGTCATGTTTTAGCCATGTCATGTCATAGTCATGTCAATGTCATTACGCTCTGGATAAGAGCGTCTGCTAAATTATTAAAATGTAAATGTTTGAAACAGAACAATACAAAGAGCTAGATATACAGTAGAGTTCTATTTATGGCTCTGTGGTGAAGTGAGAGGACTACTGTCCCATCAGGCCCTGGAGGAGTTTGTGCAGAGCTCTGGAGATCACGCCATTGTTGTGTTCACTCTGGGGTCCATGATCAGGAACATGACCACAGAGCAGGCGGATATGATCACCTCAGCCCTGGGACAGATACCACAGAGCAGGCGGATATGATCGCCTCAGCCCTGGGACAGATACCACAGAGCAGGTGGATATGATTGCCTCAGCCCTGGGATAGATACCACAGAAGGTCAGAGAGAACCTTTAGACCTACAGTAGAACATTCCCTAAGCATATTTGTTCTATTACTGGTTCTTATTTACAGCAAACCAAGTAGACGTGTTGCATCTGTCTTGTGCAGCCTGTGTAACATACTTAAACAGTTCAATATAAAATATAATAAATTATAAATAATAACATATAAATATGTCCCTGTCATGGCCAGATTCTGTGGAGGCACAGTGAGGAGAAGCCTGAGACTCTGGCTCCCAACACCAGAGTGTACAACTGGATCCCACAGAACGACCTGCTGGGTAGCTATGGGTTTTTTATAACAAAGACAATAATTCATTATTATGCCTGTTTGGTATAGTGCATAAACCAATCTAAAACTAGAGCATTGATCACCCATGGTGGAACCAATGGAATCTATGAGGATATTTACAATGGGGTTCCCATGGTGGGTATTCCTATGTTTGCTGACCAGCCAGACAATATGATCCATATGAAGGCCAAGGGAGTTGCTGTCATCATGGACTTCAACTCCATGCAAACCTGGGACCTTGTGGATGGACTCAATGATGTGATCAATAACCCATCGTAAGTTGTCCTCATTTTCACAAACATTTATTTTGCTACAGAGTACAGAGTAAATGAGCAACTAGTTTGCTATCACATGAATACACATCTTTATTAAATATATTAAATAAATAGAAGGCCCTACGTATTCTAGGTCATCTGAGAATTGATCAACAGGTATAGGGAGAACGCCATGAGGCTGTCCAGAATCCATTATCACAGACCGCTCAGTCCTAAGGATGAGGCATTGTTCTGGCTGGAGTTCACTATGAGAAACAGAGGTTCCAGGCCCAACAGCTCACCTGGTACCAGTACCACAGCCTGGATGTGCTGGCTCTGCTTCTGGCTGTCCTGCTGCTCCTAACCCTCCTCTTCATCAAAACAGGCTTCTTCTGCATCAGGAGTTGCTGTTATGGAACCAAGTTTAAAAGCAAGGCAGAGTGACAGCTTCAGCCATATAAATACAATGGACATCTCTATTCACGTCAATTATGGCATAATGGGTGGACTGGAAGCCTTTGAGTGTGCACGTAAGAGCAGGAAATAAAAGCAGTAAGTAAAAACATCAACATGTGTTGTGATTTGTTAAATCAACTCAACTGACATTACAAAAAAATACATTCCATTGCATGAGCCACATCAGTTAGCCTCATTTGAATTAACATTCTATATTACCATGGAAATGATTGCATCGTAATACCAGGCAGCAATTGAGTGTATCCATGAGTTTAATCAGTCAAATTGCCAGGGTTAGAGGTCCCTTGCCCGTTCTATTCATTCAATTTATGGGTTCAGCACCAGGCAATATTATTTCAATACTGTTACTTGACTTTCTTCCTCATCAGGGAGAAGTGATAGCCACCAAACATAATGTTTTGTCTCATATTGTACGTTCCATTTATTTTAGTTAACGTTTGCATTCATTGCCTGGTTGTAGAGGAAATTACAGGCTTTACACAAGTTGGACCTGTTCTTTCAAAAGAATGGTGTTAAATAATTATTGAAATAGTTTATCCTCAGTGACACTGAGGTTTTATGTATCATCACATAACATCTGAAAGTGTTGAGGACTGTAGATAGACTGGGGAGGGGCCTGTTTCTTGCTCACATTGAGTTTATTGGATGTTGGACTTGACTCTAATCTCCTCAGGTGTCACACACCGCTATGAAAGCATAATGCTGCAATTTCCATCAACCATGATCATAATAACAATAATACCCCACAACAGATTTCTTTACTGTGCTTTTACTTTCAATATATATATATTATTCTTTCCCAGTGTTGAGTGCATCCCCAAATAATAACTACATTGGCATAAGAGACTGAGAAGCATAACATAATTGAACAAAGATTAAACAAAAATGAATTCCATCAAAAAACAAATGTACATAAAATATAATTTACCTCTCCAAGCCTACCCAGACCATTTGAAGAAATTAGCCAACAACACTTCCCCTTTATACAAATAAGTGACATTTTAACATACATCTCTGTGATTTCATGAATAACGAAGGTGGGCGATGCCAGTTTTATTCAGATCACCATCGTTTAGTTTTGCCATCTTCTTTGACCTTCCACAGCATGAGCTCCATACAGGCAGCAGCATCTTCTGCTGAGTCATGGCCACCCACTGGAAGAGACAGGAACAATGCCATACACACTGTTACTGCAAGACTAATGTAGGCCTGGATATATCTTACATGTATCAGAAAGCCTTGGATCAGGAATGATTCTCGCATTAGTGGATACATGTTTTAGGACTTTAGCCTCCTACGCAACACAAAATATTCTCGCGCAGAGTTTCCTTCTCACCTGTAACGTTCCTTTTTATTAGTGTTCTAAGAACATTTTTTTAAATGTAGTGAATGGACAGAATTGGGATTGTGAAATATTTTTCATTAAGAACATTCATGCAACATGTCTCCCTGATTTCACCATGATCAGTTTGACGGTATAAAAAAATGTTTAATGACACACAGTAGATGGACATCCTCCCCACTGTCAGACTTGTTTGTGTTTGACCCACCACTCTCCTGGATGATCCTCCTGAGGTAGTCTGCTGTCAGGTTGTGGAGGGTCATCTTATGAGGCAGGCCTAGGCGGTGGGGGAACGACACAGAGGTGTCCACCACGGTGCCATGGAGCAGCTGAGACAGGCAAGGTGACAAACTTTATGGGCCAGTTTCCCAGACACAGATTAGGCCTAGTCAGGACTAAAAAAGCATGCTCTAAGAGGATCGTAGTAATGTTGTTTTATTTGATGTATCGAAAAAAAGAGTGATATTGACTTTCCATATCAGTGTCCATTCACTAATAAATAGTTAAATAATGCAGCACAACTCACCTTCAGTGCACAGAGGTCAGATTCCAAGCCGTAGCCGATCAGTATAGTCTCAGCACTGACAAAGCTCAGTAGAGTCTCCTGAACGTCTCGGATGGACGAGCTTGTTCCTTTCACATCAGCTTCATTGATGCCTGAAAACCTGAGGAAAAGAGAGCAATAATGACTTCCATGCCATCCTTGTCAAAAATACTGGATTAAATAAAAGCAGTCTGTCAAGATTCAATATTAATTATGAAGTGTTATGTGGCCTTACCTGGTGTTGTAGTCAATGACGTCATTATCAGGTTTCACAAAGGTGTCATAGATGACCTGCAAACTGGAGTTGACAACAGTCACTCTGGCCAGCTCCAGACCTTGAGTGGTATAGCACTGAAGAAAAATAAATGTATTAATCATACAATAAACTTCACCAGATCACTAGTGTGGCAGTGTGGACATTGATATTCAAAACACACTGACCCAACCTTAATTGGCATGTCATGCAAAATGTTGCCTATGAATTCCATAATGTGACTGTTGAATCTCACCATTTCACAGTCGACTGAGAACACACCCGGGCATCCCTTGTCAGAGGCAGGCCTTGGAAGGGTACTGACAAAGCCATCCAGGCTAACTGCATCATGGACATGCAGCTGAGGGGGGAGACATGTGTGAGCAATACAAAATGTTCCCTGACATCTTTGAAGGGTCTTAAGGAAAATAAGTGTGATGCACCAGTCATCTTCTTACCTTGAAGACTTGGCATCCAGGGCACCCAGCCACACCTTCACAGCAGCTGTAGCGTGTTTCCACTCCACCTGGAACTGTACAGTAATAGCAAGTTATTAAATATCTGTATTCAGACATTTAAAACATACCATAACGTCCTCTCACCCTTCTTCTCAACTCCTTTCCCATAGTGGTAGTTGCACTCCTCCTTGCGAGTGTGCTTTCCCACTTGGTTCACAGAGTAAGTGGCCCCACACCGACAGCAAATCCTCTTCAAAGCTTTTCCCCCAGAAACAAACAAAAACACAAGTTGCCAATTCAGGAGTTAAACAGAGCCCTGAAAGCAAAGACATTATAAAGCTGGAGTATGCCCTCTTCTGGAATGGGGAATGATGAAAAGAACATGGAAGAACAGGTCCATGTTGACTACAATAGCCAAGGTAGACCAGTCCTAGGGAAATGACTCATACCACAGGCCTAAAATTAAAATATGAACCGTTGAAGCCAGTTCCACAGCTTTCTTTCATTGTTCCCCTCTAAAATCTTATCCTTTATGGGGCCTAGTGGTTCGAGCGTTGGACTAGTTAACCGGAAGGTTGCAAGTTCAAACCCCTGAGCTGTCGTTCTGCCCCTGAACAGGCAGTTAAACCCACTGTTCCTAGGCCATCATTGAAAATAAGAATTTGTTCTTAACTGACTTGCTTAGTTAAATAAAGGTCAAATAAATAAATAAAATAATCAGGGACTAATTCAGAACTGGGACACCAGGTGTGTGCAAGTAATTATCAGCAACAGAGAAACAGTACTCTCAGTACCTCCAGGGTTGGATTTGAATACCCCTGGCCTATTGATGTATTTTACATGCTTGGCTTGCTACAGGCAATACATGCTTATGACCAAATGTCACATTCCAAGAGGTACATTTTTACATTACTCAGCAATATAGACCTGAACAATGCAGTGCGTCATACTGTACTCACGATCAGTGATTCCCTTTTTATAGTCTTCACGGTACAATATGGCACTGCCAGATTTCTCTGGGTGCTGAAGAGGATAGTTATTCTCCGTCAATATCTCCTCTGACAGAATGTGCTCCTTCAAACTGTCATACAATGCAACATCTCCTTCAGCAGAAAATGAATAGGAAAGCTAAATGAGTCATGGAAGTGTCAGAAAGGCAGTCAAGATTTTGATATGACGCATAGCATAACTTAGAAAAAAATCTTATCCTTTAATGAAAATGTGTGTTGAGGAATGCATGATACCATTTCCCCAAAGTGCTTTTTCATTGAGTGGAATATTTCCTTTGGACAACTGGACATTAGTTTCATTTCCAGCTGCAAATGAACAGACAAGAAACAATTCAACTTGAGTTGCGAAGCCCAAAATGTCCTTTGTTTACATCTGTCCCACCACAACATATTTAACAATATAATACTATTGCAAGTAATCAAAAAGCAATTTAGAATACATTCACTCAGTTGCTGTAGATTCCCACCTTTGACAGAGACGGAGCTCTGGTTCTTCAGCCTCTTCAGTGCATTCACTGCAACACTCAGATACTTGAGTTTGTTGATGCTGCGATCATACACAGTCTTCTCCTCAGCAAGAGCCTAAAGTATAAATCACACTGTCACAGCTTCCAACATAAAACAATAGGTCATGGCAACATGTATTACAATTCCCATTTAATATAATCATGGCTAGTAGAAATGTTGACTGCCCTGGGTCAAACCTTTTCAAAAGCATCTTGTACAGTGACGGACGTTTTGAGGAATTCCTCTACAAACAGGTTTACATAGCGCTGCCGTACATCATGTGGGACTTTGGCGCTGACCTCAGGACGCATCTTGGCCTTACGTTTGGTAGGAATGGGCTGGGAGGTCAAAAGCAAAGTAATGATTTTTTACTTGAGAAACAAAACAAATGACCTTGCCATGCAGTTTTTTTAGAAAAGATATGTATGCAAGCGCTAATGAAAATAATCTGCTCAGTAATGTGCTACTGTGTCAATACAAAGAAAACCACTAAAGCCATTTCATTCCACCTCTACATTATGTTGGTACTCACCTTAGCAGGGATATAGGCAGTAGGCTGAGGTTGTACAGGAACAGGTGTAACTGGAGTATGGACTGGGGTATGGACCGGGGTATGGACCGGGGTGACTGGAGAATTAGCTGGAGTGATGGGCAGAGTGTAGCTTCCCTCTGGGAGGATGAAGTGCAGGTTGTTGCCCACCTGGATGGCTGTTCCCACAGGTATGACATTCACACATGCTAGCAGGGAAAATATATAACCAATAACTTAGTATCATGTACAGATGGAAATAAGATGCATATAATATAGATGAAATATTCTGATGCATAACAGACAAAATATGTACAATAGGATATACATGCCAACTGACTGGAGGAGTGCATTTTCACCTCAACATCACCCTGTTGTACTTTAGCATTTACAATGTCAAATTGCAGTGGTTGGTACATTCCTCACACATACAAAAGTATAGTTTACACATTAAAGATATGGACTCTTACAGTTTTGCATAGTAGCTTGGTGAGTTGGCTGGTGAATGAGGTATTGAACAGGATGGTGGGTGGCCTGATGACTGGCCTGATGAGCAGGAGAAGGCAGCATCACCATTTTTCTCTGTGAGTTGGAGATGAACGCCTGGCCTCCTTTCAGAGCAGCGGACAAAACGGAGGCCCTCTGCTGCAGCTGCTGGATCTTAGAGGGGTTGGACAACTGGGGGGCTCCTCCACGGAAAGGAACGATCACCTGGGCTTTGCTTTTGCCCACCGGTGGCTGTAGGACAGGAAGGCAGTCAATTACAATAAGTAAAGTTTCATGAATCACAGTTAATAAAGTAATTCATATGCTTGAGTTGTAGCCTTCAATAGTGTACCTCAGTATATCTGGACACATGGGCCACCCTCTTCCTGGGTCCTGGCAACGGTTTGGGTTTCACTGCTAACCCTGGTGTCTCCACATCCACAGCGTCTACCTAAAACACACAATGACAACATTTTCCTATCTCCATTGAACTGTACAATTAGCCCACCCAATGTCTGTTTGCATGCACTTACAGGTGTACAAGCCTGGTCTGTCGATCCCTCTTCACCCTTGTTGGCTTCCTCCATGAAGATACGATAGCATTCCTCCATTGTGTCACTATCAGATAACTCTGAATACTCGAGCTCCTCAGAATTTGAATCAATAACAATGTGTTCATTCATTGCTTCCACAGTAGGCTGCTCTAAAGGAGCAGATTGTAATTCTACTCCATTAGTCCCTGACGCAGTTGGCCCATATGACAGCTGGCATTGGGTGAAACCCACAGTAGTGGCCGCTTGCTCTACAAAGTTTGCTCCCGGAACTGGACTAGGCAGGGAGAAATCAAGCGCTGACGTTTGGCCTGGTATTTTCTGCAGACATGGCACTGATGATACACTTTGTACAGGTGACCAGTAACTCTGAGCAGAGCTCTGTGCTACTGGCTGCTCACTTCTCTGGGTCTCAATGGGGAGTTTATGGGGGGAGTAGACAGAGGGAGGGACTAAAAGATGAGGTAGTGAAGATACATGTCCATATGAGACTTCATTGGGTTGAAGATGGTTACTGTTCTCAACACAGTTGTAGGCAAGCTCACGTTCAAGCAATCCAGGCTCTGCCATCAGTAAGTTGACATCAGTCTTAACTGGCTCATTATGGTGGTGTGTCTGTAAGGATGATAGACTCATTTTGAGAGTCACAGGTTCTGGGACACAGTTGCTTTCCGCAATGACTTCAGCCTCTTGGTAACAAACTATTCTCTCACTTTCACTCCTCAGGTTTTCCAAGCATTTGGACAAGTCATCGAATACACTCTCAGCACTGGGTTCACCATCATTTCCCCGACTAGCGGAAACACTAGATAGGCCATAAGTGTTGAGGTTATCATCTTTCACAATCTCAGACACTGCAGGTGGGGATAGGACTTCGACTACTTCAGGACCAGGAGTGGACACAGGAAGTGGAATACTAAGTGGAGCATGAGCCACAGTAGGAACAAAAACAGGGTGGACTTCCTCTTTGATTTCCTGTGATTGGTTTGTGTTGATCTTACAGGGCTTCTGAGCCCGACACCTCTTTCTATCGCTCTCCAGAGGTGGAATATCAATGATGAGGACCCCTTCTTCTTCAGAGTCATCAACTAGCTTGTTACTACTAGCTGGTGAGGCAGTGAACTCTTGAGAAGGTGGCTTAGTTTGGTCCTCCTTACAAACATTCTCTCTAGTCCTCTTCACACCTTGCCCACTTCTCACTTTCTGCTCATTACCTGGTTTGTACTCAGAACAACCACTAGATCGCAAAGAAGCTGAGAAGTTGGACAAGGGGTCGTATTCCAAATCAGTCCTGGGTTTGGAGTTGTCAACCACATACTTCCTCCGGGCAGGAGAATAGACTGTAGTTGACTGCCTGTGTTTAGACTTGACACTATTTCCATTCAGATCTTTACCTGGGGTTTCAGATTTGACAATCAAGACTTTCTTGGACCCTGTTCTTTCACTGTCCACCTGCACAGTTTGGTAACGAGATAATCTCCTTTGCTCCTTCTCAACCTCATTCTTAACAGTCTCAATTTCTTTGTTGATCCTCTCCAACTCCAAAAGGCAAGGGTCTTTGGCTTCATTGACCTGTGGGACTCCATTAATGGAAGTGGAATGAGTTTTCCAAACACCTGTTCATGGAGAAAAAGTAAATAGAAATCTGATGTCATTAAGAAGATCAAACGACGTAAATTACTACACTTACATGCCATACTATTTTTCCAAAGTGAAAAAAATAAAATAAAATGCAGCCACCTCGCATAATTCCTTACAACATGGTCAGGGCAGGTTGATGCGCTGCAATTAGGTTATAGGCAGATTTGAAAATAAGTAATCCGGTTTCAAATTGATGGGCTACTGCCCATTTCCACTTGAGGATGTAATGTGGCAATTAACAAGTATGCCTTTTTGGAAAACTATGGCAAAACTAAAGGCAAGCTGAAGAAAAAAAAAATACTTCGGGGAATTTGTATTAAATGAATTACAATAAAACCAGACTGACCTGCTGCTGTTACCGGTGACCCATACAGGGTGTTGTCAAACATTCCTCGCTCGTCTTTGTCATGCTTGTACAGACAGTGGGGCCGCTTACAGTGGTCACGTCTGAAAAATGGACAGTCTATTTCAGCGAAGAACCCAATGGAAGACAACATCGACTACTTATAATGTATCTGTACTCCGGCTATATTTAATAACATTTATTCACGCGTGGGCGCTTTCCATTAATTGTCCACTCACAACACTATGCACCTGTCATGACGTCAGTGTTACGTGAGTTTTATAGCATCAGTCTTGGCGCGGGACATTCTGTCAAAAAAATTATAGTGGACTGCCATGCGCAATCATTTAAATTAATGATGATGATGATCATGATCATGTGAAATAAGTTCGCTTTGGTAAAGAGTCAAGCTAGCACATTTGAAATTAATTGACAGGGAATCCACCTGTAATTGATAAAGCTTTCCCCAGGCCTAAAATACAAATATGCCTAGTGGCTGGTACCACCAAGTGGCTGTGTCTGTCTGCTACTCTGGAAGTACTTCAGAACTGTAGGTGGTGCAAATGCGCTTGTTGCTGCTCAAGCCATCGAACCCAGAATCAGAAGAAGACATCCAAGAGACGTTCGTGTGTTGCGTGAAAAATCGAAACAACACTCAAACATATTCATATTAGATGTTTGAGTACATCAGAATGTTCTTGTTGTTTAGAAATGGACGTGGGTGTTGAGGACATTTATGAGGATGAAACTGACTGGAACAGCATTTGCTCGGACTTTGTTCAACCCCCCCATGTTGGTAAGAAAACAACACAAATGACACCACATGACGGAAGCATATTCCTTTGCTTACATTGCATGTTAAGTGTAGTGAATAATAAGTGTGTAATGCTATACTCCGTGTGTAAACAGTGTTTGCCTACCCTTTTCGGTTACTGTACCACTCCTTGGTCATGACTCTGTTCCATTGCATTAATGTTACACAAGAGTCATTGGACGAAGGCGTGTTGTGTAGGGGAAAGTTTTGTTAAGAGCCCTGATTATCGGTTTGAACATTAACATGCATCGCTTGCACTACGGTTTTGGAAGCATAACGGACCTTATTTCATATCAGCGAGAAATAATTTTCAAAAAACAAAAGGTTAAATTAATACACACCTTGTTAGTGTTCCCACACGGCAATATATCCATGTTACAGCGCTTGTTTACGGAAGACGAGACTATCTAGCATGCTCTGAACACCTGTGTGTAAGTGTAACTCGGGATATGTAGCGGAAGTGTAGTTTCCTCGTATGGGGGCACCCATAGCTATATGGATCTGTGCAAAACCGCTACAGTAAGTGTATGTTTTCTGTGTGAATAATTGTTTCTCGCTGATGAAAGACAAGTGCATATGCTTCGAAAGCCATATTGCAATAAATGATTTACGTTTCTAAACGTTAAAACACAACGTCAATATTGTAATTCACACGAGGCAGTCGTGGGTGAAGCAAATGGCTGAGAACAATAGGGAGAAGGCAGACTGTCGCCTAGAGTTTGAGAGCTACTGTACCACCAACTGAATGTTGCTCTGCCCAGACTACCCTAGTCCAGTGGTTCCCAACCGTTTTCCTTACTGTACCACCAACTGAATGTTGATCTGGCTAGAGTACCCTAGTCCAGTGGTTCCCAACCTTTTTCAGTTACTGTACCACCAACTGAATGTTGATCTGGCTAGAGTACCCTAGTCCAGTGGTTCCCAACCTTTTTCAGCTACTGTACCACCAACTGAATGTTGCTCTTCCCAGACTACCCTAGTCCAGTGGTTCCCAACCGTTTTCCTTACTGTACCACCAACTGAATGTTGATCTGGCTAGAGTACCCCAGTCCAGTGGTTCCCAACCTTTTTCCTTACTGTACAACCAACTGAATGTTGCTCTGCCCAGACTACCCTAGTCCAGTGGTTCCCAACCTTTTTCCTTACTGTACAACCAACTGAATGTTGATCTGGCTAGAGTACCCTAGTCCAGTGGTTCCCAACCGTTTTCCTTACTGTACAACCAACTGAATGTTGATCTGGCTAGAGTACCCTAGTCCAGTGGTTCCCAACTTTTTTCCTTACTGTACAACCAACTGAATGTTGATCTGGCTAGAGTACCCTAGTCCAGTGGTTCTAGAAATATAAAGCCCTTTACTTTCATATCACATAAAAAATAATTTCACACCTACTGTCACTGTTTTAACCAGTTGCAGCCAAAAGTATTTTTCAGTGACAACACGTTTCTGGAGGCCTTCTTCCGTTACACACAGGTTTTCAGAGCATGCGAGAGAGCGAATTAGCACAGGTGGTCCCATTGTCTTGTGTCTGTCTTCCATAAACACACGTTTAGCCCCTCCAGACCCCCTTATAGTAAAAATATATTACCTTTAAATGTGCCATGAACACAACCAGTTGGGATGTTTTCATCTGATTGTCAAACAAATCACTTCACAAAGCAGTTTACCTTTCGTACGTTCATCTAAAATGATTCCAGGATGCGAACAGTGCACTGTGCACCCGCCAACGCTCCTTCACTCATGCGAGTGGTTGACACTATCTTACCGGAGAAAGCATCCAAGCAAGGGAAACAGTGCCCCTCTGTCTTACTAAATGTATCTGATGCTGTCTGGCCCAAAAAAAAATTATTATATGCCATACTCTTTTTGGCCAGACAGCATCAGATACATGTGCTACACATACGTTGTTCTTAACTGACTTGCCTAGTTAAATAAAGGTTCAATAAAAAAAAAAATGAATGTCCTCTGCCTCAATGATGATGTCAGTATTATCATCAGCACCTGTCTTTCTTCTAAAGAAGTGTGTATTGTATCCCCATAGAGTCTAAGGACCCGAGGCTGGGTTTCTACTAAACTAACCTGGTCGAGAACCAGGGTTCCCTAATACGGGCAAGCCTGGGGAAGTTCATTGTTGAAAAATGGCTAAATAGGGGTGGAGACCCGGTGTAATACGGTGACGCCTCGGTACACATCAAACCAGTCAAATGCCTTGCTTGGACGGAGCTCCAATAGTGCTCACTAGATGAATGTTGTAGGTGCAACAGTGCCTGACGATTCTTTGGTGAGGATGGCCAGGAAATCGCTGATTTTAAAACCCCATCAAAATATGTTGATGTATGCAATTTTATGTATAGAGCACATCAGTGTGTCTAATTGGTATATTGTAATTACTTCGCCACCATGGTCTATTTATTGCCTACCGCCCTTTTCTTACCTCATTTGCACAGACTGTATATAGATTTTCTTCAACTGTATTAATGACTGTATGTTTGTTTATTCCATGTGTAACTCTGTGAGGTTGTATGTGTCGAAGTGCTTTGCTTTATTCTTGGCCAGGTCGCAGTTGTAAATGAGAACTTGTTCTCAACTTGCCTACTTGGCTAAATAAAGTAAAAATAAATGTAATAAATTCTAACAAAACAGAATTATGTTTTTCTTCCAGGCTTTCATCCATTTTCTGCAATGTTGCAAACTAGCATACAGAACAACTCTCTGCAAAATGTGACCTTCCCTGTCTAAAAACAGTGGCAAACATTACACGTAGCACCAATGGGCATGGGGAGAGAGGGTTCTTGAACCGTAAAGTCCTATCAAAAATCTTGCCGCTGGGAGCCATTAAACCATTCAAACTGTTTTTGCAAGAAAAAATGATCCAGACCTCCAAAGGAGGTGTGACAGTGATGCGATATTGGAGGTATGGCAAAGCGAGATGACTACTACTAAGCTAACATATGGAATTGTTTTAAGATGGTCATAGCAAGGATATTTTAGCTATTTTATTTTAGGACCCTTGTAGGTATATAAATAAGGACCCCTATAGGTATACAATAAAACAAAATTATACATTTTTGTTATGCCTCAAGTGGAGCATGGGGGCCTCAAGTGGAGTATTATTATTATTATTATTATTATTATAATATATTTTATATGCTCAACTTATGAGGCCCCTTGATGATGTGAGGCCTGAGGCAATTGCCTCTTCTGCCAAATGGTAAGTCCGCTAGCGCCTCTAAAGATGTGTATCAATTTAACCTTTTGTTTTTTCTCCCTGATATGAAAGATGAGGTTCTTATGCTTCCAAAACTGTACCGCAAGCAGTGCGTGTTAATGCTCAGACATGGCATCTGGGCTCTTATCAAAACTTCCCCATACAGAAGACGCATTCGTCCAATGACTTATGTGTAATGTAATAGAACTGGGAGTCGTGATCAAGGGCTAGGAGTACCCCTGAAGTACCCCCTCATGTGCATTTTACCAGTAGGTCTATGGTCTCATGAGTCTTCTCAAGTACCCCCTGTGGATAGGCCGAGGACCCCTGGTTAGGAACCACTGGTGTAGTAGCTCTTTCACCTGTAATTGTTCTCACTATGAAACTGCCCTTCTCTCTTTCAGTGATCCATGGGGGCAAATATTGCAGTAAGGTACCTGCACCACCAGTACAGAGAGTCATCCTGCATTTTGACCTGGACTGTTTCTATGCCCAGGTTGAAATGATCCGCAACCCAGCACTGCGGAAGGTGCCTTTAGGTGATTTATTTTACATACTATTTCTATTTTGTCTCCTATTCTTTGTGTCTAAGTATTGTTTCTCAACATGTTAACGGAAGCACTGGTTGCATAACAACTTCCCTCTGGACTCCTTGTAGGTATTCAGCAAAAGTACATCATCGTCACCTGTAACTACGTGGCCAGGGACCTTGGTGTGACAAAGCTGATGTTAGTGACGGATGCCAAAGAGAAGTGCCCTCAGCTCGTGCTGGTCAAGGGAGAGGACCTGACGCACTACAGAGAGACATCTTACAAAGTCACAGGTAATCAACTCAGTAACTCTTGAAAGGAGTTAACCACCACAAACAGCTAGAACTGTGATGATCTCACAAACATCAGATAAATAATTTTTATAGCCACAGTGTTACGCTCTAATGAATTCTACCTTACTATCAGTTTTTTGTTATGGAAAAACTCTCACCTGTCTCTGTGCTTTCCTCCATTTAGAGTTGCTGATGTCGTTCTGTCCATTAGTAGAACGGCTAGGGTTTGATGAGAACTTCATGGACATCACAGAGATGGTGGAGAAGAGGATGGAACAGACCCCAGAGTCTGCTCACTATTCATACGAAGGCCACGTTTACAATCTTGACAGTGAGTAGCATAAGATCTAGCAGCATTCAGACGGGGGACTTATGAAACCAAGATATGGGTTGTGAAACAACCTGTGAAGCTAAATGTATAAACATTTGCATTGCACTTTCAGTTTCCTACATTTAGAGCCACTGTGGGTTTGGATTCTTAACCTTAGCCTTTAGTTATTAGAAATTCCATGTCTACATACTAGCAATCAGGTTGAGATGATGTGAAATTTAACCGTGAATTGTGTATGTTTTTGTTTTGTCTACTCAGCCTCGGATGCCAAAGTCATGGTACACCCTAGACTAGCGGTAGGCTCACATATCGCAGCTGAACTGAGAGCAGAGATCCACAGCAAGCTGGGCCTCACTGGCTGTGCGGGCATTGCTACCAGTAAGCTGCTGGCCAAACTGGTGGCGGGTGTCTTCAAGCCAAATCAACAAACCACACTTTTGCCAGAGAGTGTGAAAGACATTATGGGCAGTCTAAATGGTTTACGTAAAGTACCAGGTATAGATTTGCGCTTTATTCCTAATTTGACACTCAGCAAGTTATCCAAGTCACTACATGAAGTAGAGTATAGTGGTAGATTATCCAACCTGTTGTTGATCCATGTAGCCCTAGTCGTAATCACCTCTGTATCTGTTGTCATGCCATTCAGTGCTTTACCTTTCTTTACCCATTATGGCCCATTTCAGGAGTAGGCCACCAGACTGCTAAGAGGCTTCAGGCCCTGGGATTGGTTTGTGTGCAGGACCTGCAGCTCTTCCCATTGGCTGACCTGGTGAGGGAGTTTGGAGTTTCCACTGCTCAGCATCTCCAGAACCTGGCTTTGGGCATTGATGACACTCCAGTCACCCCCACTGGTGCTCCACAGGTGTGAGATGATAACTGATCAATACAATAATCAATTTTCAGCTAATACTGTTACAGTGCACATATTGATATGTCTTTCTGTATTTTTTTCTCCCTGTCTTCATAACATACCAAGTCTCTTAGCAATGAAGACTCCTTCAAGAAAATGTCCTCAACCAATGAAGTTTGCCAGAAGGTTAAAGATTTGTTGAGTAGCATTTTAGACAGGTAAGCATAAGGTTTGAATTGCAAGGTGCAGAAATTCCAAGTAGTGTTTCTGCTCTTAAGTTTAACTAAGCTGTCTTGGTTTTAGGATGCATAAAGATGGCAGGCAGCCTTTGACCCTTCGACTGACCATCAGGCGTTACTCTGCAACCAACAAGTGGTTCAGCCGGGAGAGCAGGCAGTGTCCCATCCCCAACCACATTGGGCAAAAGATAACCTCTGGTACCTGTTAAATAATTCTCACACATATGGAGTATATTTTGTCTGCAAGTCATTAGGAATTGAAACGGCCAATGTACTGCCAATGGCTTTAGCAAATATACAGTAGCTATTGTTTAGTACCTACTGTACTGTGTATCTACATTTTAACTGTACATTAATTTCTAAGTATGGATTTCACAGATCTTGAATGGTAGATCAGTTACTGTGCATTTAGCAGCTAACACCACTTAAATCTGCTGTGTTATTTGTCAGGCAACTGTGATGCCTTGGCCCAGCTGGTCACCATGGCCATGAAGCTCTTCCACAAGATGGTGGACACCAACACAGCCTTCCACCTCACCCTCCTCAACGTGTGCTTCAGTAACCTGCAGGCCAAGTGTGCTGCTGTCAGCAAGGGATCCATCGCCTCCTTCTTCACACACAGATCTCCTGAGAAAACACAGGCCTCCTCTCGGTGCCAGGTAAGAAGACCTGTGGATGTCACCCATTAGAAGTAAACTAGTATCTCTGTCTCAGGCTTTACCCTGCCATGTGTACTCCTTATGTGTCATCTTTAGAATTCTGAAAATGTGCATCCTTTCTCTTTCTCTCTTCTTCCCCTCTAGGAGGATCTGTCTCAAAGTGTGCTTGGTAACCTCCGTGGACAGGCTGGATCTGATGTTGAAGGTAAGACAGAGGAGTTGACTGGTCAGGATGCATCACACTGGATACCAGACATACCTAGCAACCTTAAGATCAAGCCTTACACACAGTCAACGATGCATAGCCCTGAGGCCTCTCAGCAGCGGCCTATAGTGCGTGAGTGCTGTAAAGGTGGAACAGTAGATGATAAAATTACCAACAGTCCTGGGATGACAGATGTTCATCCATTGCCCCCCAACATTGACCCTGAGGTGTTCAGACTCCTGCCTGAGGACATCCAGAAGGAACTGTTATCAGCTGCCTACCCAGAGACCACCCATGGCCTCCACAGCCATGGCACTCAGTCCGTCAGACCCACAGTATCTGATCCAGCAGACAGAGTCCACTCATTTCACCACAACCATTCAGAACAGCCTGCCTCTTCCTCTCAGCCTGCTGCATGCAAACTTAATGACTCATTTCACAGCACTCCCATAGACCTAAGAGAAACTGTGAAGGGCTTTGACAGACAGCCCAATGCACCGACAACCAACAACCAACAAGAACACACAGTCTCCTCCCTGCACTATTCACTCACAGACCTCTTGGAGGAGGGAAACTCCTCTACAGGCCTCGTGTCACAGAGGCAGTCAGCTGACTGTGGTTTCCCAGGAAGTGTGGACCCCAAGGTGTTCTCAGAACTACCTCCAGAGGTTCAGAGAGAGCTACTGTCTGAGTGGAGACAACAGATACCTGTCCTTAAGATTTCCTCCTCTTTGAAAAAACAGGGCAAAAGCCCCCTGGCCAGAGAGAAGAAGGCTCCAGCTAAAAGCAGTCAGGCTAATAAATTATTGAACTATTTCAAACCCAGCTCAGGTTAGAATGTGTCCGTTATATCAAAGTGATTAAGATGTGGTGATTAAGAATTTGGACAAATATTAAAATCATTCTCTTATTTTTAGGATGTTCAGCAAGTGAGATTCATACAGTTATTTTAGTCAATGCAAATATAAGGAATTGAATGTTAAAATATAAACAATTTCAAACTGTTTTACATTTGTAAACATGGTAATGTTCCAAGAAATATGTAAATAAAGATCATTTCCTTATTTTATTGTACAGTTTTAAATTGATAAACATTGTAATTAGTTTGCATTGCATGTGATGTTTAAGCCAGAGCCTTAAAACGTAGATGATTATGCTCCCAGGTGCACAATTCTGTGTCATATGGTTAATATGCAGTTTATCTAGTGTAGACCTTCTATAAAAATTATTTACATACAGTGGATGACACAATACATGTTCCCCCCACAAGTTGTCTTCATAATTTTTCCTAATAGATACTTTTTATTTTTTATTAGCCAACGATTAGCCTACTTGTTGAGCTTCCAGAAGAATAAGTGGGAGAAGGGGCCTTTTAAGGGGTTTACAAAGCTTACAGTTGGCTGAGTTCCACTGAAATCCACAGCAGGACATTATTTGTGGACAGGGCCTCAATCCAGTTTTTCTTTTTTTTTCTCCTGAGAAATACCAGAAAGCACAAGGTCTGAACACCGCACTCTGTGGTTGTTTTTTTTTTGCTGGAAACTCCTCCCTTATAGCATGTGAGAGGGGAAAAGGTTCAATCAACAGCATGTCTCCCCCCACTATGTGTTTACCAAGCACGGGTTGAGCTCCCTGAATGGAAGTTGGCAGTACCTCCGGCTAAATCGGTAAGACTGAATTTATTTGTTTTTGTCAAATCTTGGTAAAGTTAATCTAATTATTCAGCGGCATCAGTGTGTGGCATATTGGCTTAGTCTTTCAGGCATTGATTGTGTTGTCTGTCACACTATATTGTTTGGGGGCTTTATCATTGGCCTACATTTTCTGAAAAGGCTACGTGAGACTTTCCTTATGTGCATAATGGCCATTTATCATCATTAGAATTTGCATATTGATTGATTTGATTTTGTTCTATGGCTCAAATATTTCTCGCATCACAAACACATGCCACTGACAGAATTCTGGGTTTTTTTCTGGATCAAAAAGGGGCTGTGGTGGTGGGCGTGGCAGAGCACGTGGTATTGGGCAAGGTTGGCTGCATTTAGCAGAACACTTTAGAGGCCCCCATCTTGGTGTTTTTTGTTGTTGCATTTTTAAGCCAATTTCCTGCAATTCTCAGAAATCCTCCTCCGAGCCGAGATATATTTTTGCCGTTTTAAAGTTAATTTCCTGCAATTCAACATATTTTGCCATGGAGCTGAGAGCAAATGTTGCAGTTTTTTAAGGATAATTTCCTGCAATTATATGCATTTTGCCATGGCTAATGCTGTGTTATTTTAGTCAAACTCAATAACTAAATAAATACTCTTAAATTCAATGTTTTATTCATTTTCAATTCCCCTGACTGTTTAGCTTTTATTTTGGTGATTGTTAGTTCTCAGTTATTATATTATAAAACAATATACAGTGCATTCAGAAAGTATTCAGACCCATTGACTTTTACCAATTCTGTTACGTTACAGCCTTATTCTAAAATGGACTAAATTGGGGGGTTTTCACATACACAATACCCCATAATGACAAAGCAAAAACTGTTTTTCAGAAACTGCTAATACATTTACATAAGTATTCAGACCTTTTTATTCAGTACTTTGTTGAAGCACGTTTGGCAGCGATTACAGCCTCGAGTCTTCTTGGGTATGACATGGGAGAAACTCCAAATACTGGCGTGCCAAGCTTCTAGGCTTGGCACGCCAGTATTTGGAGTTTCTCCCATTCTCTGTAGATCCTCTCAAACTCTGTCAGGTTGGATGGGGAGCGTTGCTGCACAGCTATTTTCAGGTCTCTCCAGTGATGTTCGATCGGGTTAAAATTTGGCCTCTGGCTGGGCACTCAAGGACATTCAGAGACTTGTCCTGAAGCCATTCCTGCGTTGTCTTACTGTGCTTAGGTTTGTTGTCCTGTTGGAAGGTGAATTCAATTGATTGGACATGATTTGGAAAGTCACACACCTGTCTATATAAGGTCCCACAGTTGGCACTGCATGTCAGAGCAAAAACCAAGCCATGAGGTCGAAGCAATTGTCCGTAGATCTCCGAGACAGGATTGTGTCATGGCACAGATCTGGGGAAGGGTACCAAAATATTTCTGCAGCATTGACGGTCCCCAAGAACACAGTGGCCTCCATCATTCTTAAATGGAAGAAGTTTGGAACCACCAAGAATCTTCCTAGAGCTGGCTGCCTGGCCAAACTGAGGGAGGAGAAGGGCCTTGGTCAGGGAGGTGACCAAGAACCCTATGGTCACTCTGACAGAGCTCCAGAGTTCATATGTGGAGATGGGAGAACCTTCCAGAAGGACAACCATCTCTGCAGCACTCTAATCAGGCGGAAGCCACTCCTTAGTAAAAGCCACATGACAGCTCGCTAGGAGTTTGTCAAAAGGCACCTAAAGGACTATCAGACCATGAGAAACAAGATTATCTGGTCTGATGAAACCAACATCCAACACTGGCCTGAATGCCAAGCGTCATGTTTGGAGGAAACCTGGCACCATTCCTTCGGTGAATAATGATGGTGGTAGCATGTTTTCCAGCGGCAGGGACTTGGAGACTAGTCATAATTGAGGGAAAGATGAACGGAGCAAGGATCTTTTATATAATCTACACGGGTAATGAGTCCGTATTTAATGAGGGTATCTCATCCCTTTTTAAGTGTTTAAGGAATCTGAGTCTCATGACAGGCCTCTTAAGAATGACACAGATTGCAAATAAACAAAACATTTGAAATAATCAAGAAGGTTGTGCTTTTTAGACTTCTCAACTCGTAATGGGTCAATTGATGTCCATGATGGTAATGATATAAAAATGTAAACATCCTTTTTGATATTTTCTTCCACTTGACCTTTCTATCCATCAGACTACACAATACTTTGTCATTTCATTTCTCAAATAAAAATTTACCGGTGTAACTGAATAAGTAAGAGGAGCACAAGTTCTTTGTGCTCTTTTGTATTCTCTCTCAGAACTATATGAGATTATACTGTATGTGGACAATGAAAGAATTTCCTCGCATCAATAGAAGCCACAGTTGAGTTTTCCTACAGCTCACACAGGACAGCCACTTGACTGATCATGTGAAAGCTGGGTCAAGTCATGTGCTAGCTCCTCTCTGATCAGCTTTTAAAACGTCCTGTCCATGGGACGTTTGAGCTAAAGTAGGCTAATGCGATTAGCATGAGGTTGTAAGTAACAAGAACATTTCCCAGGACATAGTCATATCTAATATTGTCAGAAAGCTTATTCTTGTTAATCTAACTACACTGTCCATTTTACAGTAGCTATTACAGTGAAAGAATGTCATGCTATTGTTTGAGGAGAGTGCACAATTTTTAAAAGTTATTAATAAACAAATTAGGCACATTTGGGCAGTCTTGATACAACATTTTGAACATAAATGCAATGGTTAATGCAATGGTTAATTCATTCAGTCTAAAACTTTGTACATGCACTGCTGCCATCTAGTGGTCAAATTCTAAATTGCACTTGGGCTGTAATAATACATTATGGTCTTTCTCTTGCATTTCAACGATGATGGTACAATTTTTTTTTTTTACAAAATAACTTTTTTTTCTTTGTATTATCTTTTACCAGATCTATTGTTATATTCACCTACATTCCTTTCACATTTCCACAAACTTAAGTGTTTCCTTTCAAATGGTACCAAGAATATGCATATCCTTGCTTCAGGCAGGAGCTACAGGCAGTTAGATTTGGGTATGTCCTTTTAGGTGAAAATTGGGAGAAAAAAGAGGCGGAACCTTATGCCCCTGTGATCATGAAGCCACTCATTGGGAATTTCAGCTATGTGTTCTGTTAGACCTGTGTTTGCCTGTTTCTAAATGTTAAGGCAATTTGCAGTATATTGGCTATATTAACAGTACTGTAATTACATTGTATATTATGACCGTTTCCAATTATATAATTAGTTAAGCCTGTAATGTCCTCTGGAAGACCTGTATAGAATCTTCTGAAGTCCTTGCAATGTAATAGTGACTCAACTGTATTTATTGTTACTATAATAATGGTGAATGTACCACTATTTACAGTAATGTAGTTGTGTTCTCTATGCAAAAGCATGTTACATGCAAGTAAGAATATGACCATAATATGGTACTTTTGTTTAATATTTTAGGGCAGGTTCAGTACGAGGCTGCACAATGACAATGACTGACTGGGATTATGACTTTCTGATCAAGCTCCTGTCGGTAGGGGATTCTGGAGTAGGGAAGACCACATTCCTCTACAGGTACACAGACAACAAGTTCAACCACAAGTTCACCACCACAGTGGGAATAGACTTCAGGGAAAAGAGAGTGGTGAGTCGTGATGCTTTACTCCAGTGTGTAGCTTATGACATTCATTTCAAAGAGAAAATTCATTTTCGGTCATCATTGCTCCACAGCTTCCAATTTATGATAATGTGGTTCTGCAAATCCAAAAGGTTGAACAGTTGATTTGTTTTTTTACAAGGAATAGTAGGGTATCAACTCAAATATAGCTGCAAGCAGCGATGACCTGGGGTCCAAGCCTTTCTCGCCTTCTCAAATATTCTGCCTTATTTTACAAGTCATAGATTTCAGTTCAGGTACAACACCAACAATCCCTCACTGTCTAGGGATGTCTATCTGAAACCGGCAGTGGTGGGATTTGAACCTGGGCTTTCATGTATTACAAGACGAAGGCCTATGGTCACAGAAAAAAAATGGGTTGAACACTGTGGAAGAGCATGCGTGTATGTATGAATTGCAGGTTCCAGTCTTGACTCAATCTTGTAACACTGTAATATTTGCCATTTAGCAGGTCACTTTTATCCAAAGCAACTTGCGGTCATGCGTGCATTCATTCTTTACATTTGAGTGATCGTGAGAATCAAACCCACTATCCTGGCATTGCAAGCGCCATGCCCTACCAACTGAGCTACAGAGGACCACCATGTGGGTAGCGTGCTGGCAATGTAAACATCTGTCGTTCTGCCCCTGAACAAGGCAGTTAACACAATGTTCCTAGGCTGTCATTGTAATTAAGAATTTGCTCTTAACTGACTTGCCTAGTTAAAGTTTCAAATAAAACATACTGTACTGTGCTAAACTATGGTGAACTGTGGGGCTCAGTTGGTAGAGCAAAGCGCTTGCAATGCCAGGGTTGTGGGTTAGATTCCCACGGGGTACCAATACGAAAAAGTATGAAAATGTATGCGCTCACTACTTTAAATTGCTCTGAAATAGTGTCTGCTAAATGACTAAAATGTACTGAACTTAACAGAACTATAAACTACTCATGTTTACTCTATTGGGTCTTATTTTTACCCATTTAAACTGGTCTTGTTTTGGTCATGGTCTCGATCCACTGGTCTTCGGTCTGGGTGTTAGAAAGTCTAGTCTGAATCTAAAGGGCTCCGGTCCTGACTTCATCTCTGGTACTCGCACCAATTTTATACTCTTGAATCCATACGTATGGTTACATGTAAACAATAATGTGATTATTGTGGTTGTGGATAGTCAGATTAATATAATAGTTTTATTAAAACGTAAACAAGCTTTGCAAGAAGAACTATTTCCCTAATAATGCTGTTTTATATAATGCACTCTAATGCAGAAAATCGACATTCAAAATTAACATTCTACTACAGCGACCATGTTATTTTTGGGAAGCATATTTGATTCTGAGTTCGATCATGTAAAGTTTGTATGTGGAAAACTACGTCTAAGACGCATACATTGTTTCCTAACTCGCTGATCTGCGCATATCTCAGACACCGCTGGAATGCCGATTTAAGACGTTTACATGTCCTAATAATAAGAAAGAATCCTCAGAAAACCAGGTGTTTTAATCGGCTGACGCTAACTTCGATTTTGACCTCATGCCGATTTAAGATAAACAGAGTAAGGTGTGTACATTACTTTTTCATAATCTGCATACTGCCATAATCCCTTTAATATCGATGTATTAGTGTGCGTGTAAACGTACTCCATGTTGGTAGTGGACAAGTGCACACTTCAGGTAACATTGTAGAGTATTGAGATGAATGGCCAGGAGGGGGCTCTGTTTCCTTCAAGGTTGACTTGAATTGTCAGGCCGGGGCTCACTTTACTTTTAAGAAATCAACTTAATTTATGGAGCATATAACGATATTGGTCTATAGATGCTGTACACCAAGCTTCTGAGAAATCGGTTTAGCGGTGTCTGAGAAAAAGTTGAACATTTTGGAAATGTCAGATGATCCGTCATGGTGATGTCATTGGTCCTAGCGGAAAATGTGTTTATTGGGTAAGGAGAAACCTTTGTACCTAATTCTGTGACTAGGTCAAATGGGGAGGCGGGGCTGACCTTTTGAAGTCAAAAGTTGTTTATAGTGCCACCATTTTTTTAAATTAAAAATTAGTTTTTATTGAACTAGGCAAGTCAGTTTAGAACAAATTTTTGTTTACAATGACGGCCTACCCCGGACAAAGCTGGGAAAATTCTGTACCGCCCTATGGGACTCCCAATCACGGCTGGATGTGCTGCAGCCTGGATTTGAACCAGGTACTTTAATGATACCTCTTGCACTGAGATGCAGTGTTTTAGACCGCTGTGGTACTCGGGAGCCTGAGTTGCACCATTTAGCTGAATTGCACCCGTATTAACCAGATGTATTTGTCCACCAACGTACACCATCCCACCAAGTTTGGTCTCTATAGGTCTTACCATTTTAAGCGCTATAGTGCTCCAAAAATAGGATAATAATAATAATCCGAACAATTGTAATTTCAAGCCTCTCCGGGACTTGGACCGCTAATTATAACAGTATGTTGGATTGGTAAAACAAATTCTAGAGCCAAAGAGTATGTCTTTGGTCCTTGCTCTTGATATGACACTTATTTGACATCTTATGTCTTCAGACGTATTTGGGGACTGGCTCTGATGGAACGACAGAGAAGACTTTTAAAGTGCACCTACAGCTCTGGGACACAGCAGGGCAGGAGAGGTAGGCCATGTAAACAAGCAGACAGTACATTTTGTATCATTTTGTAAGATAAGGATTTTCAATGATAGTCCACATCCATCGCTTTACCAGCATCTGAACATTGTTGTAATTGTATAAATTCCAGGTTCAGAAGTCTCACCACAGCCTTCTTCAGAGATGCCATGGGCTTCCTGCTCATGTTTGATCTAACCAATCAGCAGAGTTTTCTGAATGTCAGGAACTGGATGAGTATGTCTGTGAATCATCCATTTAGTACATCCTTTAAGAACCAGACCGACCACATTGATCGGGTATTTCAGTTGTGTATTTGGCATTATCAGTGGTGTAAAGTACTTAAGTAAAAATAGTTTTTTGGGGGTATCTGTACTTTACTATTCATATTTTGACAACTTTTACTTCACAACATTCCTAAAGAAAACTATTTACTTTTCTTACTCCATACATTTTCCCTGACACCCAAAATGATAGGAAAATTGTCCAATTCACACACTTATCAAAATGACATCCTTGGTCATCTCTACTGCCTCTGATCTGGCAGACTCACTAAACACATGCGTCGCTTGTAAATTATATCTGTGTTGGCGCGTGCCCCTGGCTATCCGTAAATATATACATTTTTTTTTAATGGTGCCTTCTGGTTTGCTTAATATAAGGAATATTACATTATTTATACTTTTACTTTTGATACTTAAGTATATTTAAAACCAAATACTTTTAGACTTTTTGCTCAAGTAGGTTTTTTACTGGGTAACTTTCACTTTCGCTTAAATCATTTTCTATTGAGATCTTTACTGTTACTCAAGTATGACAATTGGGTACTTTTTCACCACTGGGCATTATAGTAAATTATCTTGGTAGCATGGTAGCTTGCTGTGATTCAAATATGATTTGACATATCCATAAATAACTGAAATTGTATTATGTCTTGTTATGATTGTTCAGGTCAGCTGCAGGCAAATGCCTATTGTGACAGTCCAGACATAGTCTTAGTTGGCACCAAAGCAGACCTTAAAAACCTGAGAGATGTACAAGGAAAACAAGCCAGAGACCTGGCGGACAGATATGGGTAAGTGAGATCAATACTTGCTTGCTCAGGACAAAATTCTGCTGCCTCTATGAAATCTGATCTGACCGTACAATGCAATAAAATGACTGGCTAGTCCTTTTACCATTGGCACTGCTAACTTCTCCAGTGCCTTAACATGAACTGAGGTTGTTTGAGTTCATACCTTCAGCACCACTGTAAAGCATTTATACCGATCCAGATTCAATGCTGGAAACAGGCTCACTATTTTAATACCTCTAATTTACAAGGAAGGAATCCGTGATCTACTACAAGCCAAGGTCTATGGATCTTCTTAAGCATCTTTAAACTAGAAATGACCCTATTAGAAATAAACCACAAGTTAACTGACCTTAATAATACATAAACCGAAAGTTAACTGTTCTTTATCCATTCATTATTCAGTATAGTGTTCAGTATAATAAGTTCCTCCCTTCCTGCTTAGTATCCCCTACTTTGAGACGAGTAGTGCCACAGGGGCTGAGGTGGACCAGGCAGTGACCACTCTGCTGGACCTGGTGATGAGACGCATGGAGCAGAGCACAGAGGGGCCTGGGTCAGAGGCAGCCAATGGGAGTGCTGCCACTAACGACACGGCTGAAACATCCACCAGCAGGAGGTGTGCCTGTTAGGATGTAGGGATGTCCATCCATTCAAATGTGTAACTATTGCATCTGGGGAGTATTATTACATTAGAAAGTTCAATTATCCCATACAGTATTTATAGGAAGTGTATTATCCTCTTATGCATTAATGTGTGTTTGTCTGGATTGATAACTGTCACACTCAAGCTATATATTCCCAACCTGGTCATCATTACCTGCTGAGTCTGTACATGTACTGTATGTTAATAATATGAAACGAGCAAAAGAACACACAATCTAATACTGTAAAATGATTCAAAGTAAATGAAAGCACCATGTGTATGTACATCTCAAACTGATATTTGCAATTTGACTAAGCTTTGTGTGATTCTAAATAGGTAAATACTAATGGGAAGTGTTTGAAGAAAAGTTGTATATCAGAGATTTATTTTTATTTATTTTATTTGACAGATTGAAGCATTGATGGAAGGAAAATACAGGTACATACATTTATCATTGACAATATATAATCCTAACAGATTATGCAACAACTCATTAACAATCATGGTTATTTCCTTAAATGTGAATGAGAAAATGTATTATTCTGTTTCACAAACCGAGATAGCAAAGTGCATTACAGGATCCATGAGTTCTATATGACATGGAGCACATTTGGTGTTTAGCTTGATTATTAGTGGAACAAAATTGTCATGCACATTGAATAAAGTATAGAACATGTTTAGAGCCCATAAATACTGTCAACCCAGACAAAAATTAGTTGAATATGTTTTAATACAAAGTCTTCAGAGTAAATGCAGTCACTTTAAATAAAGTTAATGTCCGTTTTACCAATGATTGCCTTATTGACAGGAAAATGTCTGGTTGCTTTATCTTTATCAAAGAAATACATACAAGCGCAAACTTTTGGTGATTTGCAATCCTATAGGAATTCCGGGGTTCTATCACTGGCATAGCAACAAAAAAAACGCCACACACACCCCTGAGTTTTGGGGGCCCCGGGCCACGCAGATGGTACTGAAAACATAAGCCATTCATCATAAGCCATTCATCATTTTTTTTGTTACATTAAATTAGTACTGCTAAATTTTCTCTCAGCCTCATGGCAGAATGTGTCAAATAGCAGGAAATTGGGTCATGGATTCTTGAAAGTCGGGGAAATCCTTGTCCAGCAGGAAAAAAATAAATTTATAGTTGAAAAAGTGATTTTGTTGCATTCTTTGATCTAAAATGTATATTTAGCAAAATTATGTAAGGAAAACCTTTTTGTGGGGTAATATTCAATATACTTTCAATATTATTTGTTTCCATGTCGGCTCTATGCCTGGAAATGCCTTTGTCCCGGAGCAAAGGATTTCCATTTCAAACTCTCCCAAAAAGTACTTAAAAAATAATGGATATTAATTGAAAACATATGTTTCTTTCAATAGCCCTCTGTGACTTTAATATTTATCTCAAAACTTGTGGCTGGAGATTTGGTCAACTTTGTCAGATTTGTCTAAAATGCAGAATTAATTAGGAATGAGCAGGGCCAGCTATACCATAAAGACCCCTTGTTTTAAGATGGTCATACCAAGGATAATTTAACTATTTAATTTTGAATTTTAGGACCCCTTAAGGCACGAGTGTGCTAAGCTGTCATCAAGGCAAAGGGTGGCTATTTAAAGTATATAAGTAGCGTACTACAGTACGTACTACAAATATAACAGATTTGGATTTATTTAACACTTTTATGGTTATTACATGATTCCATATGTGTTATTTCATAGTTTTGATGTCTTCACTATTATTCTACAATGTAGAAAACAGTAAAAATAAAAACCCTTGAATGAGTAGGTGTTCTAAAACTCTTGACTGGTTGTGTGTGTGTGTGTATGTATATATATGTATATATATGATGAAACATGAATAAACAGTCAAAATAATTAATAGGATGATTGTTCTGAAGAGTCTCTCCTATATCTGAGAGATACAGTGGGGCAAAAAAGTATTTAGTCAGCCACCAATTGTGCAAGTTCTCCCACTTAAAAGATGAGAGAGGCCTGTAATTTTCATCATAGGTACACTTCAACTATGACCGACAAAATGAGGAAAAAAATACATAAAAAATCAGGAGAAAATCACATTGTAGGATTTTTTATGAATTTATTTGCCAATTATGGTGGAAAATAAGTATTTGGTCACCTACAAACAAGCAAGATTTCTGGCTCTCACAGACCTGTAACTTCTTCTTTAAGAGGCTCCTCTGTTCTCCACTCGTTACCTGTATTAATGGCACCTGTTTGAACTTGTTATCAGTATAAAAGACACCTGTCCACAACCTCAAACAGTCACACTCCAAACTCCACTACGGCCAAGACCAAAGAGCTGTCAAAGGACACCAGAAACAAAATTGTAGACCTGCACCAGGCTGGGAAGACTGAATCTGCAATAGGTAAGCAGCTTGGTTTGAAGAAATCAACTGTGGGAGCAATTATTAGGAAATGGAAGACATACAAGACCACTGATAATCTCCCTCGAGCTGGGGCTCCACACAAGATCTCACCCTGTGGGGTCAAAATGATCACAAGAACGGTGAGCAAAAATCCCAGAACCACATGGGGGGAACTAGTGAATGACCTGCAGAGAGCTGGGACCAAAGTAACAAAGCTTACCATCAGTAACACACTATGCCGCCAGGGACTCAAATCCTGCAGTGCCAGACGTGTCCCCCTGCTTAAGCCAGTACATGTCCAGGCCCGTCTGAAGTTTGCTAGAGAGCATTTGGATGATCCAGAAGAAGATTGGGAGAATGTCATATGGTCAGATGAAACCAAAATATAACTTTTTTGGTAAAAACTCAACTCGTTGTGTTTGGAGGACAAAGAATACTGAGTTGCATCCAAAGAACACCATACCTACTGTGAAGCATGGGGGTGGAAACATCATGCTTTGGGGCTGTTTTTCTGCAAAGGGACCAGGACGACTGATCCGTGTAAAGGAAAGAATAAATGGGGCCATGTATCGTGAGATTTTGAGTGAAAACCTCCTTCCATCAGCAAGGGCATTGAAGATTAAACGTGGCTGGGTCTTTCAGCATGACAATGATCCCAAACACACCGCCCGGGCAACGAAGCAGTGGCTTCATAAGAAGCATTTCAAGGTCCTGGAGTGGCCTTGCCAGTCTACAGATCTCAACCCCATAGAAAATCTTTGGAGGGAGTTGAAAGTCTGTGTTGCCCAGCAACAGCCCCAAAACATCACAGCTCTAGAGGAGATCTGCATGGAGGAATGGGCCAATATACCAGCAACAGTGTGTGAAAACCTTGTGGAGACTTACAGAAAACGTTTGACCTCTGTCATTGCCAACAAAGGGTATATAACAAAGTATTGAGATAAACTTTTGTTATTGACCAAATACTTATTTTCCACCATAATTTGCAAATAAATTCATTAAAAATCCTACAATGTGATTTTCTGGATTTTATTTTCTCATTTTGTCTGTCATAGTTGAAGCGTACCTATGATGAAAATTACAGGCCTCTCTCATCTTTTTAAGTGGGAGAACATGCGCAATTGGTGGCTGACTAAATACTTTTTTGCCCCACTGTAGATATAAGACAGATCAGGAAACTATTTTTATTTAACCCCTTATTTTGGCCACTAAACTATCTCCATATATACAGTTCTTCCTTAAAAAAAATAACTGGTACCTGCTACTTTCAGACGAGGCTTGTAGGCAGCCTAGAGCAAACCAACATGTATGTGTTTGTGAGAGATTCACCTTTCCACAGAGGGGTCATATTAGTGTGTAGCCCAAACTGTTTGGACGCTACAGACAGAAGTTGGCAGATCGGCTGTACCGATTTCAGACGAGTCCTGTGATACTTGTCGGGGTTAGAACAAAACAGAGAACACCATTGTGTTTGTGACTCATCTTTCCATAGAGGGGTCATAATAATAGCCAATCCTTTTGAAAGTTACAGAGGTTTTTCTGAGAATATCAATTATCGAGATATCTCATGGACTGACAAACACAGCTCAAACACGGCGACATCTCCGATGTGGTGGATTGAGACACAGCCCTTGCAAAAAAAAAAAAAAAAAAAAAAAAAAAAAAAAACTGTAGGGTTAAACACTTGTTGGGCAATAATTGTACAAATTAAATGCCTTTTATGGTGTCAGATGGAGTTAAATCCAGCTAGTTGTATTTTATGGAAAAAATGGTACGCTAGCTGCTACTTTGGTCTATCAAAATGTATATTTCAAATGTTATTAATATTAAGACAAATAATTGTGGGAAAAAGTTGAGATTGTCCCATCTTTCAAGAATCCCTGAGCTCTAAAATAGCAACATTTTCACACAGCCTCATGGAAAAATTTGTAAAATAGCATGAAATTAGCTATAAAACTTAGACCTTGTGGGGGGACAGCAAAACTGCGCTATGCCACTGGGTTCTGTTGGTACCATTCCTTTTGAAAACAAAAGTGTTGGCACACACTAACACACACATTGGACATTTTTCTCTAAGGAAATGTGGGGAGAATAAATTCCCTTCCTTCATGTGAGCAGTACAATAGTCTTCTTTGGTGATGATCAGTACATGGAAGCAGTCAAAGGAAGACATTCATGGTGGCACAAGTAGTATAAATCACCAACAGAACCTATTAGATGAGACTGAAAAGACAAATATACCACACAACTATCCAAGTGTTTTCTATCTCAGGAAATCATTTGTCGACACATCATCAAATAAAAACCTCCATCGAATGAAAGATATTGTTGTACATCATTGCCATACTTAAGCCAACATTTCAAATCATGTTACATTCAGATAATTTAACATGTCTAGTTTTAATGGGCATTCGTTGGTATATTTACTTATATGAAACATTCTAAGAGGGAAAGATCTAATTACATTTCAAATCTAATCTACATAATCAGGGTATGGACTAAGAGTAAAGTACTACCTAGCAAACTAATGGCATATTAGTATCATATATTTGTATTATAATAATGATGACAGACAGTCCTATGATGGGAAAACAAATTGGTATGTTCTAAAATACTTCTGTGGGCATACACCATCCATTTAAGACTGAAGAACTTGAAAAGAACCAATGATCTGGTTCATGAGCATAGTCAATCTGAACTCATAAGCAGGGTCACCACCTTCCCAATGAGTGCATGTGCTGTGAGTCATGTGGATATCATGTTGTACCATTTGAGCAAAGTCGTTGTACTGACATCAATGGTTAAGTACTAAAAAATGTCCAATCCATACCCAATCCTCTAACATAGTGGAGCTTGACTTGATATTTTTCATATAACATTTTGCTGAGAAAAGTAAAGATAATCTAGAGATATAAAAAATAAAGTTACATTAGTTCTTTCATTGTCAGAAAGGGAAAACTAATACTTTTGGTCCCAGTGGTTTGATAGGAATTTATGCTTTAAAACAACTTTCATATAAAGTTTCTGATGATATTTCAATTAAAATATTAGCACAAATAATAACAAAAAACACAGTATCCCCTCGAAACATAATCTCCTTCAAAAATGTTGTATAAAACTAGCCTTGAACATTTGCTAGTCTCTTACATGCAATGTCATTCAATAGTGTATCATGCTCTTTGTACAAGATGCTATAATTATTAATCAAAACATGAATATCTGGTTAAAAAGTCAAAGTAATGTCTATGTGGTAGAATGCAAAACGTTTCCCTGTGTTGCTACATCATAACAATAGTAATGTGTTATTGACTAAAGATAGGAAGTAATGTTCATTTGAGGTGGTTCAATACATAAAATCTATATATATTACTGTATGCATCCCAGTGTGAAATCCCTTTAACTTTTATCACTATGATTTTCTATCGTATTTTGAAAATATAAGATTTGAAGTCATTTGAAATGTAAACAGAACACAGGCACTTTAAAAAATAAAAGCTGCAATATGTAACTTTTTGGGGACCCGACCAAATTCACATTGAAAAGCAAGTCTAAGAAGCTGTAGATCTGTTCTAGGTGCGTTATTTCTATGCTTCCCGTTCTTAAGTTTTGTTTTTGCCTCTATTACTTTTGTTTTTTTACACCAGCTTCAAACAGCTAAAAATACAACATGTTTGGTTATGGAAAATATATTTCACAGAGGTTTGGATGGTACAATAATTATCTACACTATACTTGCTTGTTATCACATAAACTGAAATTAGGCAAACTATTCAAATTTTTTGAACCAGGAAATGACAGAGCCATTTCTGCATAGTGCATATTTAATTCTTAATCTTAATGATGATGATAACAACAATATACATGTACTTTAAAGTTTACTGTAATTAAATTCAGTCTATGGCTTGGTGTTGGAATGCAGATTATTCATCCTCAAACTGAAATATTACCAGAGCTATCACCAGAATCCCAATAAAATAGTGGGACTAGAGCTATCACTGCAGTATCTTTATCTATATAGGGCAGCAATTTACATACATAAAGAGGCCTTGTAAACAAATCTGAAAACAGTGCAGTGTGCTGGCTGGGCCCATTGTCTATCTACTGGCACCTGTGGCGGTTCACTGTATGCTCAAAAGGGCTGGAAAATAGACAGTGTGTCTGTTTGCACCTCAGTGGAGGCATTTGAATCTGATTAGAAAAAAACACTGATCTCAACTCCATCCCTGAGACTAAGCAGAAGAACAATCAAATCCCTTTGAAGTAAGGCTACAGCCAAATAACAATTACAGTATGCCGACCCCTACACTATGAAAAACACTGTTTGGAAATAGTGATTATTTTGCATTAAATGTATTCCCTTGTGTTTTCTTGTTGAAATAGGTTATGTGTGTTTTATTGATCAATTTATCCACACAATTATGGTAGCAATGCAAATAAAGTGATGTGAAATATTGTATGATGATAGTGTGACATATTCAGCATAACATACATTGTTACGTCATCATCAACCAGTAATCCACATCTGGAATATTCTGCCATGTTCCTCGCAACCCAACATGTTAGTGTGAATTACATACATTGGACAAAGCTGAGGTAAGATGCAATGGTGATATGATAGTGTGTTTCTAGAGTGAAAGCGTAATATAAAAGTATTAATTCTAAATCATGCATTGTCTGCTTTGAGTCGCAAAATATATTACGTGAGTGCAAGGTCAGCTGCTGTATTGGAGAGTCACCAAATTAATCTCTTAAGCCCGGTCACCCAGTATGGGATGTCTAAGAACAGTGTGAAAGGCTCAGCTTGGTCACACCTTCGCCATGCATCTTGTAGAGCAGCTTAAACTCACTGGGCAGCTGGTGGGTCTCCTGCCACTTGGTGGTGAACTTGGTTCCTTTCTTGTCGTAGTAGTGGTAGGGCAGCTCCTTGCCTGTGTTGGGATCCCAGCCGAAGGGCCAGAAGCCATACAGATGGATCTCCTCACACATGGCCGAGGCCAGAGTGTACATGAGGATACCAGTGCTCAGTCGCTTGAGAGACAGGTTCTTGGTCTTCCAATATCTGTGGGAAAAAAGTAAACACAATAAAAACAATTATGTGTAAGCTATGGAAAATGAATTGTTCGACAGAACATCTACACTCTAAAAGATGCGGGGTTAAAAACAACCCAATTTGGGTTTTTTTGTAACCCAGTGCTGGGTAAATAATGGACAGAACACACTCTGGGTTATTTTGATCCAGACAGTTGGGTTGCATGTCTTCCTGGCGGGCTGTATCACCGCCTGGTACGGCAACTGCTCCGCCCTCAACCGTAAGGCTCTCCAGAGGGTAGTGAGGTCTGCACAACGCATCACCGGGGGCAAACTACCTGCCCTCCAGGACACCTACACCACCCGATGGAACAGTAGTGGAGAGGGTAGCAAGTTTTAAGTTCCTCGGCATACACATCACAGACAAACTGAATTGGTCCACTCACACAGACAGCATTGTGAAGAAGGCGCAGCAGCGCCTCTTCAACCTCAGGAGGCTGAAGAAATTTGGCTTGTCACCAAAAGCACTCACAAACTACAGATGCACAATCGAGAGCCTCCTGGCGGGCTGTATCACCGCCTGGTATGGCAACTGCTCCGCCCTCAACCGTAAGGCTCTCCAGAGGGTAGTGAGGTCTGCACAACGCATCACCGGGGGAAAACTACCTGCCCTCCAGGACACCTACACCACCCGATGTCACAGGAAGGCCATAAAGATCATCAAGGACATCAACCACCCGAGCCACTGCCTGTTCACCCCGCTATCATCCAGAAGGCGAGGTCAGTACAGGTGCATCAAAGCTGGGACCGAGAGACTGAAAAACAGCTTTTATCTCAAGGCCATCAGACTGTTAAATAGCCACCACTAACATTGAGTGGCTGCTGCCAACACACTGACACTGACTCAACTCCAGCCACTTTAATAATGGGAAATGATGTAAATATATCACTAGCCACTTTAAACAATGCTACCTTATATAATGTTACTTACCCTACATTATTCATCTCATATGCATACGTATATACTGTACTCTATATCATCGACTGTATCCTTATGTAATACATGTATCACTAGCCACTTTAACTATGCCACTTTGTTTACATACTCATCTCATATGTATATACTGTACTCGATATCATCTACTGTATCTTGCCTATGCTGCTCTGTACCATCACTCATTCATATATCCTTATGTACATATTCTTTATCCCCTCACACTGTGTACAAGACAGTAGTTTTGGAATTGTTAGTTAGATTACTTGTTGGTTATTACTGCATTGTCGGAACTAGAAGCACAAGCATTTCGCTACACTCGCATTAACATCTGCTAACCATGTGTATGTGACAAATAAAATTTGATTTGATTTGATGTTGGGATTAACTAAAACATGAGTTAATGTAACCATCAGTTGGGTTTTATTCACTTTCATGCTGGGTTGATCCAGGTTATTTTCAGGAGGTGTGGCTGTTACAGGCTTTAGTTTTCCCATTAATATTTTGTTAGTATAGTATGCATTACACCTGTGCTGGTTTGTCATCTTGTTAGTGAGAAGGTGATTCACCTGTGCTGGTCCAGGTGATATTTTAGAGTGGCTGGCCCAGTGCTCCAGTTGTCTTGAGAGATGTGGAGGATTAACACTTTTTGTTGGCTCTCCCTGTTTTCCTCTTGGTCCACTTCCTACCTTTAAGTTTGGTGTGGGTTTTTATTTGGTTCACCTGTTCTTAATCAAATTTAGTGGACGCTCATGGTGGGTGTCTTTTAGGTCCCAGTTGTTGTTGCTAGTCAACTTTCAGTGGACACCCCCATGAGGGTCTTTCAGAACCACTCCTAAAACCCCATCTGTTTCGTTGTGGTCAGTGACTATTTGATAGTTCCCCCTTCTGTTTGGGTGACATTATTTGGTTTTCTTGCTGGGGAACATAACAAAATGGGGGCTTGTCCAGGATCTTCTTTCCCTTGAGTATTGTAGGCCCTTTCAACCAGAGTGCATAAAAGGATTGGGAAAGAAGTTAATATTCAGACCAGAGAGGCGTGTAGCTGCAGCTCACATTCAAAGTGGTTCAAACTCTGAATATCAGCACAAAGTAGAGGGGAGAAGCTCACCTCCCGGACAATCACTGGTACAGCTGATTTGCTGTCCTAAGTAAAGTATCTAGAAAAGCGAATTTAAGTGGGACCATTCCACTACTCTTCTCAAATCACTGTAGTACGCTACTCTGATCTACCAATGAGAACCATCTACACGGCTGGCTAGCCTATCTTCCAGAGCAAGTGGAAGCAGAGTGAGCTCTGTCGCTCTGTTCAGGACTACCCGACGCGTCGCCGGCAGAGGAGAGCAACAGTAGAAGATGAGTGAACGACATCTTTTGGACAATCAGAGCCTTACAAGCGTGCCGCAGCAAGCCTAACACCCTTCATAAGAAGGCCTGGTTCTGAAATGGCAAACGAAGGCATTCACACGTAAATACATTCATGATTTCTTTCTCCAAATGGGCGGCGGTTCATGTGCAAAGTATATGATTACTGTGAGAGAAGTGACTCTCTCTCTCCCTTCCTCTCCATCTCCTTTGTAACAAGCCACCATATGTTGTGTCAGTACGCTCGGGACCTGTTTGTAATGTGTTTAAGTGTGCATGTTTATCCTGTGTTATCATTTAGTTAGCTAGTAAATAAATAATTAAACCACTTTGTGTAGTAATGAATCATCAGTAAGGCTGGGGTTTTTGCAGATGCAGGAGGTTATGACTGTTCAGAATGACGATATGATATGAGGTTATGATTAATAGGTTGACTGTTTTATGGATGTGATCGGTAAAGACCTTTTAGAGTTTAATTCTGGAGATGGTAACTCTTTAAACAACTGCTCTCGTGGTGCCCCAAATTCCTAATTAGTTTATTGTTACATGATAACAATTAAACATAGTTAGTTGATTAGATAAATAAGTAATCAGATTAATGAAAGTAAAGTCACGACACCAGACTAGAACAAGAATGCCATTCAATTAAGTGATTAAGAGAGATGGATCTGGAAGTGCTCCGAATCCAATCAGGCTATCCTGCACACTCAACAGAGTTTGATCTTTGTCGGAACAGCCGACTTGTATCGCCTTTCAATGAAAAGGAGGTGGATATATATTTTACTCTGTTTGAGCGGATTGCAACATCCCTAAAATTGTCGCGAGACATTTAGTCACTGCTCCTCCAAAGTGTTCTTGTGGGTAAAGTCAGAAAGTGTATTCCGCTTTATCTCTTGGGCAGAGTTCAGATTATGAAACGTTTAAAGCTGCTATCCTTCAGGCTTACGAGTTGGTCCCAGAGGCATACAGACAACAGTTCCGTAAATTACGAAAGACAGAATCACAAAGCCATGTTGAGTTAGCAAGGGAACAAGCATGTCTTTTTGATCAGTGTTGTGGTTCTCAAGATGTCAGGGACCTTGAGGATTTAAAGAAACTCATACTTCTCGAGCAATTCAAGAATTGGCTTCACGAAAGGGTTGCTACCTACAATACATTTATGAGCACAAGAATCTCACTCTTAAGAAAGCTGCAGTTCTGGCAGATGAGTTTGTGTTGACACATAAAACTACTTTCACAAATAAAACACCCAATTGTTATCCCTACGCAAAAAGCAATCCAGAGAAGTCACCTCCTACCGCAAGGTTTCAGTCCTTTTCTACAGTGCCCAAAGATAAATTCAGCAGAAAACTGTTTTTTTTGTATCCGACAGTTTGTAATTACTCCTGTGAGAATGAGAAAGAGAGAAAAATCTGTTTCTTGTTGTGTGAGCACTCCAGCCCATTAACTTTTTAAGGCTATGGGGCAGTATCCTGAATTCCGGATGACTGACGTGCCCAAAGTAAACTGCCTGTTACTCAGGCCCAGAAGCTAGGATGTGCATATAATTGATAGGATTGGATAGAAAATGCTCTGTCTAAAACTGTTAAAATAATGTCTGTGAGTATTGCAGGCGAAACCCAGAGGAGAATCCATCCCAAATTATTTTTGAGGTCACAGGCCATTTCAATGCAAGCCTATGGGATATTCAAAATAATTCCTCTCAGATTGCAGTTCCTATGGCTTCCACTAGATATCAACAGTCTTTAGAAAGGGTTTCAGGCTTGTTTTTTGAAAAACGAACGAGTAGTTGTAGTTTTTCCCTATTGGATATACTATTATTCGTCTTAAATGTTATAGTTTATTTAGATATTAGAGTACCTGAGGATTAATTAGAAACATCGTTTGACTTGTTTGGACGAACTTTACTGGTAACTTTTTGGATTAGTTTGTATGCAAGTTGAATGAGTGGATTACTGAATCAAGCGCGCCAACTAAACTGACATTTTTGGGATATAAAGAAGGACTTTATCAAACAAATCAACCATTTGTTGTGTAGCTGGGACCCTTGGGATTGCAAACAGAGGAAGATCTTCAAAGGTAAGTGATTTATTCTATTGATGTTTGTGATTTTGTGACGCCTGTGACGGTTTGGAAAATTATTTTGGTGTGGGGCGCTGTCCTCAGATAATCGCATGGTATGCTTTCGCCATAAAGCCTTTTTGAAATCTGACAACGCGGTTGGATTAACAAGAAGTGAAGCTTTTAAACGATGTAAGACACTTGTATTTGCATGAATGTTTAATATTACGATTTTTGTATTTTGAATTTCGCACTCTGCAATTTCACTGGATGTTGTCGTGGTGGAACGCTAGCGGCACACCTAGCCCAAAAAGGTCCCATTAAGTCTCTGGTTGGAACTGGTGTATCTCCTAAACAAGATTTTGTATCAGATGTGTATGAGCCCTTTGTTTCAGACGGGTTTGTGTCTTTGCAGATGCTGTTAAGCAGCCAGTGAAGATACTGCGAGATACTGGGGCAGCCCAGTTCTTCATTTTGGAGGGTGTTATGCCTTTGTCTGACATGTCAGCAACTGTTACATTACCAGTCAAAGGTTTGGACACATCTACTCATTCAAAGTTTTTTCTTTATTTTTCCTATTTTCTACATTGTAGAAAAATAGTGACAACATCAGAACTGTGTTAACACACATGGAATCATGTAGTAACCAAAATAAGTGTTAAACAAATCAAAATAGATTCTGTGACACTGTATGTGATTTATTTCGAATTCAAGGCACACTTAACCAGCATGGCTACAGTACCACAGCATTTTGCAGTGATACGCCATCCCATCTGGTTTGCGCTTAGTGGAACTATCATTTGTTTTTCAACAGGACCATGATCCCAACACATCTCCAGGCTGTGTAAGGGCTATTTGACCAAGAAGGAGAGTGATGGAGTACTGCATCAGATAATCTGGCCTCCACAATCACCCGACATCAAACCAATTGAGATAGTTTGGGATGAGTTGGACCGCAGAGTGAAGGAAAAGCAGCCAGCATGTGCTCAGCATATGAGGGAACTCCTTCAAGACTGTTGGAAAAGCATTCCAGGTAAAGCTGGTTGCGAGAATGCCAAGAGTGTGAAAAAATGTCATCAAGGTAAAGGGTGTCTACTTTTTGAAGAATCTAAAATCTAAAATATTTTGATTTGTTTAACTCTTTTTAGGTTATTACATGATTCCTTATGTGTTATTTCATAGTTTTGATGTCTTCACTATTTTTCTATAAGGTCCCAATGTTGACAGTGCATGGCAGAGTAAATACCAACCCATGAGGTTGAAGGAATTGTCAGTAGAACTCTGAGACAGGATTGTGTCGATACACAGATCTGGGGAAGGGTACCAAGAACACAGTGGCCTCCATCATTCTAAAATGGAAGAAGTTTGGAACCACCAAGACTCTTCCTAGAGCTGGCTGCCTGGGCAAACTGAGCTATCGGAGAGAAGGGCCTTGGTCGGGAGGTGACCAAGAACCCAAGGTCACTCTGATAGAGATCCAGAGTTCCTCTGTGGAGATGGGAGAACCTTCCAGAAGGACAACCATCTCTGCAGCACTCCACCGATCAGGCCTTTATGGTAGAGTGGCAGTTGGAAGCCACTCCTCAGTAAGGCACATGACAGCTCGCTTGGAGTTTGTCAAAAGGCACCTAAAGGACTCTCCGACCATGAAAAAAAATTATGAAACCAAGATTGAACTCTTTGGCCTGAATGCCAAGCATCACATCTGGAAGAAACCTGACACCATCCCTACGGTGAAGCATGGTGGTGGCAGCATCATAGTGTGGGGATTTTATTCAGAGGCAGGGACTGGGAGACTAGTCAGGATTGAGGCCAATAGTGAACAGAGCAAAGTACAGAGAGATCCTTGATGAAAACCTGCTCCTGAGCGCTCAGGACCTCAGACTGGGGCAACGTTTCACCTTCCAACAGGACAACGATCCTAACCCACACAGCCAAGACAATGCAGGAGTGGCTTCAGGACAAGTCTCTGACTGTTAAAGGTGCTTCAACAAAGTACTGAGTAAAGGGTCTGAATACTTATATAAATGTGATATTTTCGTTTTTTTTTCTTCTAAAAACCTGTTTTTGCTTTATCATTTTGGGGTATTGTGTGTAGGTAGATTGATGGGGGAAAAAATCTACTTAATACATTTTACAATAAGGCAGTAACTTAACAAAATGTGGAAAAAGTGAAGGGGTCTGAATACTTTCTGTTTCACTGTATATTTACCCCAAAAAAGTGGCTGTTCTGTCTGGCATTGAATTATTGTCAGCCAGTAGACACAATGTTTATATTGGAGAAGGTGACGCATTTAAGTTGATCATGTTGTGAGATGGTAGTTATTTTCTGTTGGTTGAGAGCAAACTTGTCCAACAAACATATACAGTAGGATATATTTGTTATCTTAAGGGGGAAGGTGTTACAGGCTTTGGTTTTTCCATTTATATTTTGAGGATGCATGCTAGCACATGGGGTGCACCAATTGGTGCCACCTTATTGTCATCTCGTTAGTGGGAGGTGTTTCACCTGTGCTGACCCAGGTGATATTTACGAGTGGCTGGCCCAGTGCTCCAGTTGTCTTGAGAGATGTAGAGAGTTAAAACAATCCTTAATCTGATCTTCCTAGTTTTCGTTTTGCTCCCATTTTTGTTTTGCTTACTGTCGTACTGTTTGGTGTGTTTTTTTTTGTTTGCCTCTTCTTGGGCAAATTTAGTGGGCGGTCATGGTGGGTGTCTTTTAGGTCCCAGTTGTTGTTGCTAGTCAACTTTCAGTGGACACCCCCATGAGTGTCTTTCGGAACCCCTCCTAAAACCCCACCTGTTTCATTTTGGTTGTGGTCAGTGACTCTTTGTTAGTACTCCTTCTCGTTGAGTGACATTATTTGGTTTTCTTGCTGGAGAACATAAAAGTGGCTTATTAGAGGCGTAGCAACATATGATGCAAAATGCATCATACCGGCTGTATTTTTTTATTTTGAAAGTTATATATCTTAACTTGATTGCTGACATACAACACATTTTGGGACTAAATATTTATTTATTTGAATTATTATGTTTTCTTCTCGGGCCTCTATAACTATATCTATTGTTCTTATTTTTGTTGTTGTGTGATTTGGATTAATCCCCTCTACCACACGGAACCCCACTAATCTACTGACCGAACGCAAGAGGTGGCTAACAACAGACTCCATCCTATGCTAGCTTGCTACCGGTTGGCTTGGCTAGCTGTCTAAATCGCCGTGACCCTAAACCAACCTCTCCACTCACTGGACCCTTTTGATCACTCGACTAAGCATGCCTCTCCTTAATGTCAATATGTCTTGTCCATTGCTGTTCTGGTTAGTGTTTATTGGCTTATTTCACTGTAGAGCTTCTAGTCCTGCTCACTATACCTTATCCAACCTATTAGTTCCACCACCCACACATGCAATGACATCTCCTGGTTTCAATGATGTTTCTAGAGACAATATCTCTCTCTTCATCACTCAATACCTAGGTTTACCTCCACTGTATTCACATCCTACCTTACCTTTGTCTGTACATTATACCTTGATGCTATTTTATCGCCCCCAGAAACCTCCTTTTACTCTCTGTTCCAGACGTTCTAGACGACCAATTCTTATTGCTTTCAGTCGCACCCTTATTCTACTCCTCCTATGTTCCTCTGGCGATGTAGAGGTGAATCCAGGCCCTGCAGTGCCTAGCTCCACTCCTATTCCCCAGGCGCTCTCTTTTGACGACTTCTGTAACCGTAATAGCCTTGGTTTCATGCATGTTAACATTAGAAGCCTCCTCCCTAAGTTTGTTCTTTTCACTGCTTTAGCACACTCTGCCAACCCGGATGTTCTAGCTGTGTCTGAATCCTGGCTTAGGAAGACCACCAAAAATTCAGACATTTTAATTCCAAACTACAACATTTTCAGACAAGATAGAACTGCCAAAGGGGGCGGTGTTGCAATTTACTGCAAAGATAGCCTGCAGAGTTCTGTCCTACTATCCAGGTCTGTACCCAAACAATTTGAACTTCTACTTTTAAAAATCCACCTTTCTAAAAACAAGTCTCTCACCGTTGCCGCCTGCTATAGACCACCCTCTGCCCCCAGCTGTGCTCTGGACACCATATGTGAACTGATTGCCCCCCATCTATCTTCAGAGCTCGTGCTGCTAGGCGACCTAAACTGGAACATGCTTAACACCCCAGCCATCCTACAATCTAAACTTGATGCCCTCAATCTCACACAAATTATCAATGAACCTACCAGGTACCTCCCCAAAGCCTTAAACACGGGCACCCTCATAGATATCATCCTAACCAACTTCCCCTCTAAATACACCTCTGCTGTCTTCAACCAAGATCTCAGCGATCACTGCCTCATTGCCTGCATCCGCAATGGGTCAGCGGTCAAACGACCTCTTCTCATCACTGTAAAACGCTCCCTGAAACACTTCAGCGAGCAGGCCTTTCTAATCGACCTGGCCGGGGTATCCTGGAAGGATATTGACCTCATCCCGTCAGTAGAGGATGCCTGGATATTTTTTAAAAATGCCTTCCTAACCATCTTAAATAAACATGCCCCATTCAAGAAATTTAGAACCAGGAACAGATATAGCCCTTGGTTCTCCCCAGACCTGACTGCCCTTAATCAACACAAAAACGTCCTATGGCGTTCTGCATTAGCATCGAACAGCCCCCGTGATATGCAGCTGTTCAGGGAAGCTAGAAACCATTATACACAGGCAGTTAGAAAAGCCAAGGCTAGCTTTTTCAAGCAGAAATTTGCTTCTTGCAACACTAACTCAAAAAAGTTCTGGGACACTGTAAAGTCCATGGAGAATAAGAACACCTCCTCCCAGCTGCCCACTGCACTGAAGATAGGAAACACTGTCACCACTGATAAATCCACCATAATTGAAAATTTCAATAAGCATTTTTCTACTGCTGGCCATGCTTTCCACCTGGCTACTCCTACCCCTGTCAACAGCACTGCACCCCCAACAGCAACTCGCCCAAGCCTTCCCCATTTCTCCTTCTCCCAAATCCATTCAGCTGATGTTCTGAAAGAGCTGCAAAATCTGGACCCCTACAAATCAGCCGGGCTAGACAATCTGGACCCTTTCTTTCTAAAATTATCTGCCGAAATTGTTGCCACCCCTATTACTAGCCTGTTCAACCTCTCTTTCGTGTCGTCTGAGATTCCCAAAGATTGGAAAGCAGCTGCGGTCATCCCCCTCTTCAAAGGGGGGGACACTCTTGACCCAAACTGCTACAGACCTATATCTATCCTACCATGCCTTTCTAAGGTCTTCGAAAGCCAAGTCAACAAACAGATTACCGACCATTTTGAATCTCACCATACCTTCTCTGCTATGCAATCTGGTTTCAGAGCTGGTCATGGGTGCACCTCAGCCACGCTCAAGGTCCTAAACGATATCTTAACCGCCATCGATAAGAAACATTACTGTGCAGCCGTATTCATTGATCTGGCCAAGGCTTTCGACTCTGTCAATCACCACATCCTCATCGGCAGACTCAACAGCCTTGGTTTCTCAAATGATTGCCTCGCCTGGTTCACCAACTACTTCTCTGATAGAGTTCAGTGTGTCAAATCTGAGGGTCTGTTGTCCGGACCTCTGGCAGTCTCTATGGGGGTGCCACAGGGTTCAATTCTTGGACCGACTCTCTTCTCTGTATACATCAATGAGGTCGCTCTTGCTGCTGGTGAGTCTCTGATCCACCTCTACGCAGACGACACCATTCTGTATACTTCCGGCCCTTCTTTGGACACTGTGTTAACAACCCTCCAGGCAAGCTTCAATGCCATACAACTCTCCTTCCGTGGCCTCCAACTGCTCTTAAATACAAGTAAAACTAAATGCATGCTCTTCAACCGATCACTACCTGCACCTACCCGCCTGTCCAACATCACTACTCTGGACGGCTCTGACTTAGAATACGTGGACAACTACAAATACTTAGGTGTCTGGTTAGACTGTAAACTCTCCTTCCAGACCCATATCAAACATCTCCAATCCAAAGTTAAATCTAGAATTGGCTTCCTATTTCGCAACAAAGCATCCTTCACTCATGCTGCCAAACATACCCTTGTAAAACTGACCATCCTACCAATCCTCGACTTTGGCGATGTAATTTACAAAATAGCCTCCAATACCCTACTCAACAAACTGGATGCAGTCTATCACAGTGCAATCCGTTTTGTCACCAAAGCCCCATACACTACCCACCATTGCGACCTGTACGCTCTCGTTGGCTGGCCCTCGCTTCATACTCGTCGCCAAACCCACTGGCTCCATGTCATCTACAAGACCCTGCTAGGTAAAGTCCCCCCTTATCTCAGCTCGCTGGTCACCATAGCATCTCCCACCTGTAGCACACGCTCCAGCAGGTATATCTCTCTAGTCACCCCCAAAACCAATTCTTTCTTTGGCCGCCTCTCTTTCCAGTTCTCTGCTGCCAATGACTGGAACGAACTACAAAAATCTCTGAAACTGGAAACTCTTATCTCCCTCACTAGCTTTAAGCACCAACTGTCAGAGCAGCTCACAGATTACTGCACCTGTACATACTGCACCTGTACATATAATTTAGCCCTATCAACTACCTCTTTCCCAACTGTATTTAATTTATTTATTTATTTTGCTCCTTTGCACCCCATTATTTTTATTTCTACTTTGCACATTCTTCCATTGCAAAACTACCATTCCAGTGTTTTACTTGCTATATTGTATTTACCTTGCCACCAAGGCCTTTTTTTGCCTTTACCTCCCTTCTCACCTCATTTGCTCACATTGTATATAGACTTGTTTATACTTTATTATTGACTGTATGTTTGTTTTACTCCATGTGTAACTCTGTGTTGTTGTATCTGTCGAACTGCTTTGCTTTATCTTGGCCAGGTCGCAATTGTAAATGAGAACTTGTTCTCAACTTGCCTACCTGGTTAAATAAAGGTAAAATAAATAAATAAATAAAAAATCAACAATGGACTAATGAAACAAATACCAAAATATGTTTTTGGGGTGGAGTTTTCCTGTAAGCCTCATAAAAGCTTGAAAAGTGTTTAACCGTAACATCCGGTATAGAACAAATGAACAGGAATGACATTTACTATCACCGGTGGCCAAAAAACCCTACCTAAAAGCCACGCCCCTATTAATCCATACCTCTGTTGGGTTATATCTCAATAACCCAGTATCAACACCCAACCTTGCTCTTTTTAAAGAACACAACTAAGTGACCCAATGCCTGCAATCCAGCATTTAATTTTTTTTTTACAGATTGTAGTAACAATAGTGTCTGAAAGTGAGAACAAAACCACCCATGACTGCTCTGATGCCCAGAACTCTGGCACAAAACTCAGTCCCTTCCTTCTCCATACCTGTTGACATCCTGCATGATGTTTCCTGGCCAGGCCAGCTTGATCTTCAGCTGCCCCTTGTGCTCAACAAAGAAGTCCACCAGGGTCCGTGTGACGGTGGCCGAGGTGTGGAGGAAAAATGCAGGGATCCACAAAATGGCCCCCTCCAGCTTCTTCAGGTTGAGAAAGAAGTTGTTGCGGTCCTGGATGGTCAGCAGATTGTTGTAGTATCTCTCCAGGATGCTGGGGTTAAAAGTGGTGAGGTTGGTCTTCCGGCCCACATCCTTGTAGTAGGAGTCGGTAGGGGCGAAGTTGCAGCGGAAGATAAAGTCGGCGCTGTCGATCTCTGGCCCACAGTGACTGCCTGTCAGGATCCCACTGTTACCCACCACGGCACACACGTTGTAGTGTTTGTTCTGGATTGGCGAAGCATCAGGAAGCAGTGACTTCAGGTTGTTGTTTATGGAGAAGACATACTTGTGACTGGAGTGATCGAAGTGCATCAGCTGGCCGACGCGTACACCGTTCTTGGTGAGGGAGAAGTTGTTGGCCACATCAATGTAATGGAAGATCTCTTTCCTGAAAGGTAGTTATCAGATAAAAATATCAGCTCATAGCTGCTGTTTCTACCAAATGTAGTTATGTAGCCAACTGCAAATGGCAAATAAACTGTAATGTTTTACTAAACACAAACAGTATTCTGTTAAACTGCTTTACAAACAATATAAAGGTTTCTACAGATTATTACAGAAATCCCACATAATCATAATACCTTTGCTGATAAAAGGCGGTCCTATTAAATTTCCATTTGGATGGTTTCCCTTGCAGCTCCTCATTCAGAGCATGGGTTAATGGGATGAAGGATGGGTCCAGGAAATTCAGGGCAAACTGGGACCTGAGAGGAAGAGAGTTTCCCTTAGTAAAGACACTGTTGATACTGTCAGCATGTCCTGTAAGCATTACATTGAGTATCATAAGTATTCACCCCCTTGGATTTATTCACATTTTATTGTGTTACAAAGTGGGATTCAAATCAAATCAAATCAAATGTATTTATATAGCCCTTCGTACATCAGCTGATATCTCAAAGTGCTGTACAGAAACCCAGCCTAAAACCCCAAACAGCAAGCAATGCAGGTGTAGAAGCACGGTGTCTAGGAAAAACTCCCTAGAAAGGCCAAAACCTAGGAAGAAACCTAGAGAGGAACCAGGCTATGTGGGGTGGCCAGTCCTCTTCTGGCTGTGCCGGGTGGAGATTATAACAGAACATGGCCAAGATGTTCAAATGTTCATAAATGACCAGCATGGTCGAAAAATAATAAGGCAGAACAGTTGAAACTGGAGCAGCAGCACGGTCAGGTGGACTGGGGACAGCAAGGAGTCATCATGTCAGGTAGTCCTGAGGCATGGTCCTAGGGCTCAGGTCAGTTGAAACTGGAGCAGCAGCACGGCCAGGTGGACTGGGGACAGCAAGGAGTCATCATGTCAGGTAGTCCTGGGGCATGGTCCTAGGGCTCAGGTCCTCCGAGAGAGAGAAAGAAAGAGAGAAGGAGAGAATTAGAGAACGCACACTTAGATTCACACAGGACACCGAATAGGACAGGAGAAGTACTCCAGATATAACCTACTGACCCTAGCCCGCCGACACATAAACTACTGCAGCATAAATACTGGAGGCTGAGACAGGAGGGGTAAGGAGACACTGTGGCCCCATCCGAGGACACCCCCGGACAGGGCCAAACAGGAAGGATATAACCCCACCCACTTTGCCAAAGCACAGCCCCCACACCACTAGAGGGATATCTTCAACCACCAACTTACAATCCTGAGACAAGGCTATCCTGAGACATAGCCCACAAAGACCTCCGCCACGGCACAACCCAAGGGGGGGGGGGGCCAACCCAGACAGGATGACCACATCAGTGAATCAACCCACTCAGGTGACGCACCCCCTCCAGGGACGGCATGAGAGAGCCCCAGTAAGCCAGTGACTCAGCCCCTGTAATAGGGTTAGAGGCAGAGAATCCCAGTGGAAAGAGGGGAACCGGCCAGGCAGAGACAGCAAGGGCTGTTTCGTTGCTCCAGAGCCTTTCCGTTCACCTTCCCACTCCTGGGACAGACTACACTCAATCATATGACCCACTGAAGAGATGAGTCTTCAGTAAAGACTTAAAGGTTGAGACCGAGTTTGCGTCTCTGACATGGGTAGGCAGACCGTTCCATAAAAATGGAGCTCTAAAGGAGAAAGCCCTGCCTCCAGCTGTTTTAGGGAATTTCTAATGGATTTAATTAGATTTTTTTGTGAACGATCTACACAAAATACACTGTAATATCAAAATGACAAAAAAATAAAAATGTCTTCAATTTGAAAATGTTATGAAAAATGAAACCTTGATTAGAAAAGTATTCACCCCCCACCGAACCAATATATGTTAGAAACACCTTTGGCAGTGATTACAGCTGTGAGGCTTCTTGGGTAGGTCTCTAAGAGCTTTGCACACCTGGATTGTGCAATATTTGCCCCTTATTCTTTTTAAATTCTTCAAGCTCTTTCAAGGTGTTGGGGGTCATGACTAGACAGCAATTTTCAAGTCTTGCCATAGATTTTCAAGCAGATTACAGTCTAAACTGTAACTTGGCCACTCAGGAACAGTCACTGTCTTCTTAGTAAGCAACTCCAGTGTAGATTTGGCCTGGTCAATGTCCTGCTGAAAGGTTAATTCCTCTCCTAGTGTCTGGTGTAAAGCAGACTGAAGCAGGTTTTGCAGTAGGATTTTGCATGTGATTTGCCCAATCCCGTTTATTTTTATGAAGGTAAGGAGGTAGATTTGCCCCAAACATAACCATTTGCATTTAGGCCAAAAATGTTATTCCTTTGCTGTGTTTTCTTGCAGTATAACTTTAGTGCTTTGTTGCATACATGCATGCATGTTTTTTTTATATTTGTATTAGTCATATTTACTGTATATTGTTATTTTCAATCATTCATACATTTAGGTCATTATTTTGGAGTTGCTACAATGTTGTTGATCCATCCTCAGTTTTCTCCCATCAGTCTGTAGCTCTGTAGCTGTTTTTCATGGTGACATCCCAGAGCAGTTTCCTTCCTGTCCTGCAGCTCAGTTCAGAATGATGACGTATGTTTGTTGTATCTGAGTGGTTTAAAACACAGCTTAATTATTAACTTGACCATGCTCCTTGACCATGCTCCCTGGTCTTTGTAGTTGAATCTGTGCTCGAAATGCAATACTGAGGGACCTTAGAGAGGTTGCATGTATGGGGGACAGAGTAGTCATTCAAACATCATGTCAATGCCTGTTATTTCACACAGAGTGAGTCCATGTAATTTATTTGTTAAGCCACGTTTTACTCCTGAACTCATTTAGGCATACCTAAAAAAGGGGGTGAATACTTAAGCAATGACTAACATTAGCCTATATTAGTTAATGATTTTGTATTAATTTGGAAACGTTTGTATAATTTTATTTTCACTTGGACAATATGGAGTCTTTTGTGTAGATCAATTACAAACCATTAAAATATTATCCATTTCAATCCCACTTCGTAAGGCAGCGAAATATGAAGTAAAAAAATCTAAGGCGGGTGAATACTTATGGACATTCAATGATTCCACCGTTGAATTTTCATTAAAAAAAAAATGTAATTGATGCTGGATTTGCATTAGATTAGGCAACAGCCGCGTGCAGAGGAATATTATTTATTTCGATTATTTGTCCAAGCCCATTCAGTCCGTGCTATCCGGGATCAGTGGGACGTCCCTACCCCATTGAAGTTGACTTTAAACTGGTTAAGTTAAGGGTTAAGGTTAGGGTAGGGGTTAAGTGTTTAAGGTATGGACGTCCCAAGGATTCCAGATAGCACTGACCAAAGCCCATTTACGGCATGCATTCAGGCGTGGGGTTGTCACAATAGGCAAGATTCGTTCCCTCAGCACCTTGGACAGTTCTCTTGTTTGAAATCCGGCTCCTTGTCGAGCAACGATTTGTTGTCACATATGGCATTTTTTAACATTCAATGATTCTACAGTCGAATTTTCATTTTAAAAATGAAATGTAATTGATGCAGGGATTTGCATTAGATTAGGCTACTGTAGCGTGCAGCAGAATATTATTTATTTGTATTATTTATTAAGGCCCTGATGCAGTTAGCCATATTATGCCATAGCCTACAGAACAATGTGGACATAAACAATCATAAAGATTGTTAGGAACAAAATTGTCACGCATGCGCCTTGTCGGTGACATAAATCACATCTTATTTGACAATTTCAGGTGGTTTGAGTCATGTCAAAATAAAAAATTATGAGTTTCAAGGTCTTGATTTAGCCTACTCACCGAAATCCTGCGTGGAACATTATCCGTGGTGGTCCTCCCATGTTGTCATATTTTGTGGAAGATAAGATGCTGTCCTTTCTAATGGACACATAACTTATTAAGGATAAAATGAGAAGAGCGACCATCAATATGACCAAACCCAGGGCGTTTGAGATGCGGACCATCTTGGAGCGTTTTCAGTCTTTGAAGAAAAGCGATTAAAATGTGTGAGCCTTCATCACCTCGATTCGAGATGCTGATTTTGGCTATACGTATTGGTATTATGATAAAAAATAAACATGTTTTCTCATGTAAAACGGACGGCAAATGTGCACTGCGGTTGAGAGGGCAGGATAGTCATTGAATGGCAGTCGGCTGCCTTGGCGATCCGTCTTCGTGCATTCTCATCATCCCTGCCTTGGTTTAGCGCTGAAATGCAATTTCTCTCCAGACAGATTAATTCCATTAGGGCGATGCATCTGAAATTCACGTCAACGCATCAAACCAGCAAACATCTCACTGCTCTGTTACGCACCCTTTCCTCAGGAAATAATTTCACATATTTCGATGTGTTTGTTGAGCCCAGATGAAAAGAAGACCCTAAAAGTGTCATGGCTGTATTATAACTCTCTGGGGTTTACAGATGGGAGCAATTAACTTAGTGGTATGCATACCATCCAAGATTACTTGCTGACTGTATAAAATACTGCAGCACAAAATATTAAGCAAATGTGGAAGCCTGATCAGCATCGCAAGTAGTCCTGGCTTGCAGTCAGAGTTCCAATTCATCCCAAAGGTGTTCGATGAGGTTGAGGTCAGGGCTCTGTGCAGGCCAGTAAAGTTCTTCCACGCCGATCTCGACAAAACATTTCTGTATTGACCAAGCTTTGTGTACGGGGGCATTGTCATGCTGAAAGAGGAAAGGGCCTTCCCCAAACTGTTTCCACACAGTTGGAAGCACAGAATCATATAGAATGTCATTGCATGCTGTATTGTTAAGATTTCCCTTCACTGGAACTAAGGGGCATTGCTCAAACCATGAAAAACAGCCCTTCCACCACCAAACTTCACAGTTGGCACTATGCATTTGGGCAGGTAGCGTACTCCTGGCATCTGCCAAAATCAGATTAGTCTGTCAGACTGCCAGATGAGGCATCACTCTAGAGAATGCGTATCCACTGCTCCAGAGTCCAATGGCGTCAAGCTTTACATCACTTCAGCTGACACTTGGCATTGCTCATGGTGATCTAAGGCTTGCTTTCATGAAGCTCCAGAGGAACAGTTCTTGTGCTTACGTTGCTTCCAGAGGCAGTTTGGAACTCTGGAGTGAGTGTTGCAACCGAGGACAGACGATCTTTTCAGCATTCGGCGGTCCTGTTCTGTGAGCTTGTAGGACCAACCACATTGTGGCTGAGCCGTTGATGCTCCTAGACATTTCCACTTCACAATAGCAGCACTTACAGTTGACTGGGGCAGCTCTGGAGATTATGGAGATTGCATGGCTGTGTGCACAATTTTAGACACCTGTCAGCAACAGGTGTGGCTGTAATAGCCAAATACACTAATTTGAAGGGGTGTTCGCATACTTTTGTATATATTGTGTATGATTAATTCGTTAAACAAAATTAACAATAATAGGGAATACACAACAGGTTTAAAAATACTCTTTTTTTTAGGGTTATTGGTTCATTTCTAACAATATGTTGATATACAGTAACATAAGATGGCCTATTCACAAAGCATGATACAACTTTCTTAATTTTATGTACATTGTTATTTGTTTAAATATAAATATTTTGCACATGTACTGAATCTCAATAGACAACAATCACCATCATTCTCTAACACAATCACATTTACATACAAGTCACCATTCATAGAATACAGTATCATCCTGCATATAATCTTACAAACACATTACAATAACATGGTGTATAGGACACTTTTACATGAATATTATTCTATAAAACAAGTTTTGCACAAATGTACCAATATGTTGGGTATTTCCCATTGATTTAAACAGTCAGTGCACAGGTTTGACATCCTAGGAAGAAAGTCATTACACCATTGTGCTTAATGTCACCTGGAATGTGTCACATTTGGACATAGATTGACACCAGCAACATCTTTAAAAAGGCTTTCAAAGATCTTATTGCCAGTCAGCTGCCAAGATATTGCAATTTAAATCTCACTCAGATCTAAAATCATAACAAAAGTTTAAAAACAGTACATGGACTAACACAGGCACTTGATAGGGCCTGTTGTTCACTATTTCCAGTATGTAGCAGAGGTGGTTTGTTGGACTACGCTCCCGTGATCAGTAACCTAGCTTTAGACAGGAAGACTTATGTCCACACCGAGGCTTTAGTGGAGAGGGCTATCCAGGCTCGCAGGCAACCCGAGTTTGATACCAGTCTGTCACACATACAGTATGCCAAGTGAAATAAACTATTTTGTCCTGAACCATGACTACAAGGAAGGGGAAACAGTACATTTAGGGAAAGTTACATTTAGCACCCTGGTTACACATAATCTCAATCACAAGTTTGAGCTCATCAAAAAAGAGGGAGTATCATTTTCTGCCCTGGTTGCGAAACTCTACGGGGAAGAAGGCTCCCTTTTCGTCGCTGCCAGGAGAGCTGCACGGGCTGTCCTCTTCACAGCTCATGTCCTCACAGGAATCCTCACTAAATATACACAGGGGAGAACACATGTCATCATTACTGTCTTCAAGCCACTGTTCCACTGATCTAATGTTATGTTTCTCTTCTTCCCTGAAACATCACAGCATTGCTGTACAATGTAGAAGTAATGTGGTGCATTATGTTACAGGTCAATAACGAGCCTTTATATACACACACAGTAGCTCTAGTGATATGAAATATTATTATACAGTAAAGTGCATTAAAGGGGCTGTTTGTTTACCTCTCCACAACAGTTTTTTGTTGTCTGGTTTGTTACATTCACTTGAGCGGTACTCAGTCATGCATTTGGCCACAAGTCCCCTCCAGTAGAGTAACTCACTGTCAACAATCTGTGAAAGAAATAAGAAACAGCAATTGGAAAAATACTCACTGATGACATAATGCAAAAAGTTATCAATTAAGAAACAAAGCACTCACCTTTCTGATGTAAGTGATACGATGACAGCATGGTATAAGTGTAAAAAGGTTAAGGCTGTGACGGCTTTGAGCTCCAAATTGAGTTTTCCAGAGATTATCTTCTCCATGCGGCTGAGGTCAGAAACAGTGAACTTGCTTTGGCTGATGCGGATGAGTTCATGGGTGGGTGAGATGTTACACTCATCCTCAACCATTTTGGCAGCAATATGGAGGCAGGAGACTCCAATGCAAGGCAGATGCTTAGGTTGGACCTGTGAACATACCATTATAGTGATACATAAGTCAGCATAAATGGGCTACTTCTGCTAAATTCTATTATATACTGAACAAAAATATAAACGCAACATATAAAGTCCCATGTTTCAGGAGCTGAAATAGTTTTCCATACTCACAAAAAGCTTATTTCACTCAGATTTGGTGCACAAATTTGTTTGCATCCCTGTTAGTGAGCATTTATCTTTTGCCAAGATAATCCATCCATCTGACAGTTATGGCATATCAAGAAGCTGATCAAACACCATGATAATTCCACAGGTGTACCTTGTGTGGGGACAATGAAAGGCCACTCTAAAATGTTTAGTTTTGTTACTCAACACAAAGGGAGCGTGAAATTATTTAACCTTTATTTACTCATCTCATATGTATATACTGTACTCGATACCATCTACTGTATCTTGCCTATGCTGCTCTGTACCATCACTCATTCATATATCCTTATGTACATATTCTTTATCCCCTTACACTGTGTACAAGACAGTAGTTTTGGAATTGTTAGTTAGATTACTTATTATTACTGCATTGTCGGAACTAGAAGCACAAGCATTTCTCTACACTCGCATTAACATCTGCTAACCATGTGTATGTGACAAATAAAATTTGATTTGATTTGATAATTAGGCAAGTCAGTTAAGAACAAATTATTATTTTACAATAAACGGCCTTACCCGGCCAAACCCTCCCCTAACCAAGATGACGCTGGGCCAATTGTGTGCTGCCCTATGGGACTCTCGATCATAGCCGGTTGTGATAAAGCCCAGGAACAAACCAGGATCTGTAGTGATGCCTCTAGCACTGAGATGCAGTGCCTTAGACCACTGCGCCACCTGGGAGCCCCCCAGACTGAGCATGCTGATTGCAGGAATGTCCACCAGAGCTGTTGCCAGATAATTGAATGTTATTTTTCTACCACAAGCCATCTCTAACGTCGTTTTGGAGAATTTGGCAGTACGTCCAAATAGCCTCACAACCGCAGACCACATGTATGGCGTTGTGTGAGCGACCAGGTTTGCTGATGTAAATGCAAATGCTCACCTTCGATGGCCACTCGCACTCGATGGCCACTCGCACAAGTGTGCTATTCACGGATGAATCCCGGTTTCAACTGTACCGGGCAGATGGCGTCGTGTGGGTGAGCGGTTTGCGGATGTCAACGTTGTGAACAGAGTGCCCCATGGTGGCGGCGGGGTATGGTATGGGTAGGCATAAGCTATGGACAACAAACACAATTGCATTTTATGGATGGCAATTTGAATTCACAGAGATACATGACGAGATCTTGAGCCCATTGTTGTGCCATTCATTCGCCGCCATCACCTCCTGTTTCAGAATTATAATGCATGACCCCATGTCGCAAGGATCTGTACACAATTCATGGAATCTGAAAATGTCCCAGTTCTTCCATGGCCTGCAAACTCACCAGAGATGTCACACATTAAGCATGTTTGGGATGCTCTGGATTGACATGTACAACAGTATGTTCCAGTTCCCGTCAATATCCAGCAACTTCACACAGCCATTGAAGAGGAATGGGACAACATTCCACAGGCCACAATTAACAGACTGATCAACTCTATGCGAAGGAGATGTGTCGAGCTGCATGAGGCAAATGGTGGTCACAGCAGATACTGACTGGTTTTCTGATCCACACCACTACTTTTTTAAAATATATTTTAAAAAAGTTTTAAAGTATCTGTGACCAACATATCTGTATTCCCAGTCATGTGAAATCCATAGAAAATACAGTGCCTTGCGAAAGTATTCGGCCCCCTTGAACTCTGCGACCTTTTGCCATATTTCAGGCTTCAAACATAAAGATATAAAACTGTATTTTTTTGTGAAGAATCAACAACAAGTGGGACACAATCATGAAGTGGAATGACATTTATTGGATATTTCAAACTTTTTTAACAAATCAAAAACTGAAAAATTGGGCGTGCAAAATTATTCAGCCCCCTTAAGTTAATACTTTGTAGCGCCACCTTTTGCTGCGATTACAGCTGTAAGTCGCTTGGGGTATGTCTCTATCAGTTTTGCACATCGAGAGACTGACATTTTTTCCCATTCCTCCTTGCAAAACAGCTCGAGCTCAGTGAGGTTGGATGGAGAGCATTTGTGAACAGCAGTTTTCAGTTCTTTCCACAGATTCTCGATTGGATTCAGGTCTGGACTTTGACTTGGCCATTCTAACACCTGGATATGTTTATTTTTGAAGCATTCCATTGTATATTTTGCTTTATGTTTTGGATCATTGTCTTGTTGGAAGACAAATCTCTGTCCCAGTCTCAGGTCTTTTGCAGACTCCATCAGGTTTTCTTCCAGAATGGTCCTGTATTTGGCTCCATCCATCTTCCCATCAATTTTAACCATCTTCCCTGTCCCTGCTGAAGAAAAGCAGGCCCAAACCATGATGCTGCCACCACCATGTTTGACAGTGGGTATGGTGTGTTCAGGGTGATGAGCTGTGTTGCTTTTACGCCAAACATAACGTTTTGCATTGTTGCCAAAAAGTTCAATTTTGGTTTCATCTGACCAGAGCACCTTCTTCCACATGTTTGGTGTGTCTCCCAGGTGGCTTGTGGCAAACTTTAAACAACACTTTTTATGGATATCTTTAAGAAATGGCTTTCTTCTTGCCACTCTTCCATAAAGGCCAGATTTGTGCAATATACGACTGATTGTTGTCCTATGGACAGAGTCTCCCACCTCAGCTGTAGATCTCTGCAGTTCATCCAGAGTGATCATGGGCCTCTTGGCTGCATCTCTGATCAGTCTTCTCCTTGTATGAGCTGAAAGTTTAGAGGGACGGCCAGGTCTTGGTAAATTTGCAGTGGTCTGATACTCCTTCCATTTCAATATTATCGCTTGCACAGTGCTCCTTGGGATGTTTAAAGCTTGGGAAATCTTTTTGTATCCAAATCCGGCTGTAAACTTCACAACAGTATCTCGGACCTGCCTGGTGTGTTCCTTGTTCTTCATGATGCTCTCTGCGCTTTTAACGGACCTCTGAGACTATCACAGTGCAGGTGCATTTATACGGAGACTTGATTACACACAGGTGGATTGTATTTATCCTCATTAGTCATTTAGGTCAACATTGGATCATTCAGAGATCCTCACTGAACTTCTGGAGAGAGTTTGCTGCACTGAAAGTAAAGGGGCTGAATAATTTTGCACGCCCAATTTTTCAGTTTTTGATTTGTTAAAAAAGTTTGAAATATCCAATAAATGTCGTTATGTTTGTCTTTATGTTTGAAGCCTGAAATGTGGCAAAAGGTCGCAAAGTTCAAGGGGGCCGAATACTTTCGCAAATAAGTTGCCTAATTTATTTATTTTAATTGACTGCTTTCCGTAACTCAGTAAAATATTTGAAATTGTTGCATATTGCGTTTATATTTTTGTTCAGTAAAATTAAACAAAGTGCACGCAAATTGACATAAGTTAAACAACAAATACAGGTATTAAACAATAAACAAAATGCATACAAAACGCTAATTCCGTAGAATATCCAGAATTACCATATCTCAACACAACAAGCATATCTTTAAGTCGATGTCCGCGCCCCCACTGAAATATTAATTAGCATAATACAAAATTCCCAATAAAAATCTGTCAGTTTAAGATAGAGATATTGATATGGTTTTTTGCATTGGATGCGTCTCAATCCACCGCATCCACCGATGTCGCACTTCCGCCTCGGTGAAAAGTGACAGAGCTAGAGCAGTGTTTGTTAGACCATGAGACATCCCGAAAATCCGTCATCTCACAAAATCGTCTGTAGCGTCCAAGCGGTTTGGCGACTCCCACCACTGTCTTGGGACACGTCTGAAGTCGGTACAGCCGATCTGCCAACTTCTGTCTGTAGCGTCCAAACAGTTTGGGCTACACACTAATATGACCCCTCTGTGGAAAGGTGAGACTCTCATACATGTTTTGCTCTATGACACCCAAAGGCCTCACAAGACTCGTCTGAAGGTCCCCCGGTACTAGTTGAAAAAAATGAATGGAAGTATATATGGAGACTGTTTAGAGCCAAAAATAAGGGGTTAAATACATGTATAAATGTAATTAAAAATCATGATCTTTCTTATATCTCCTTTTGACTTTTTTGGGGGGACTATCTGTTGTTCCATGTTTAATCTGTTATGGGTGAATAGCAGTAAGGTAATAACAAATAATACTTCAAGGGGTCTTACAATTCTAAATCAAATAGCTAAAAATGGTCCTTGGTATGACCTTCTTAAAACAATTCCATATAGCTTACTAGAACACCCCCCCAAGCTTAGACAGGGCTTAGCCTGTAATAGGTTAAAATACACACCTTCATAATGGCTAAGAACCTATCCAGTAGATTGACAGCCAGAACAAATGTCTGGGTGCTGAAACCAAAGAAACTGGTCAGGCTCCACAAGTCTTCAACTTTGGCATTTCTGCATTTTGCAGAGACTCCATTGTGATTCTGAAAATGAATGGTAAATAACAAAACTTCAAAATAGCACATCAAGAAACTGAAAGGTAAGTACAGTGAGTATATGTAACTGGGTCAGCGATACCTACCTCTGCTGCAGACTCCATTATATTCAGGCCAGTTTCCCTAGGTAAAAAGTATGATTCTTGAGAAATGTTTGACTTCAGCTCTTTGACAAGCCAACATGTTTCATTGTCAAGGTATTGAAGATCCCGCATCCTGAAAAAACACGTGATTAGCTAGATCCGAAAGAAATAACTAAAATGTTTCCCATCCCAGGCAATAAATGTAGACTGTCTTTACCCCACCCACAGGGTGTCAAGTATCAACGGTCAGCCACCAATATTATGCACATCACCCCGCTAGATAGCTAGCTATGACATAACAATATATGCCCAATACAGTCAACTTAAACACAAAAAGGCTAGCATTTTCAATCATTTACATTACTTCTTATATAAAGTGTCCAGGAAAATATTCGAAAGTAGAATGGATGGACGGAACCTTGTTGAAAAGCAACCAGTCTATTCTAATGCTTTACTTGAAGGGAGGTGTTTTAAGTTATCTACGTGAGAAATCGAAATGGGTCACGTAGGTTAGTTAGCTATTAAGCTCATATTTGTAGCCGTATGTGGAAAATGATTTCTGACGCAATTATTCACATTAATCATATAAACTATCCCATGTATCTCAAATGACATGCAAAGAGTAAGTAACGTTATATAGCTACAGTAGTTACCATCTGCAAAACACTGGGTCAACAAGCTAGTACCAGCTAATTAACGTTAGTTAACAAGACAGAGACATGTCTTACTTTGCCAAGTAAATTAACAAGATAGTTCCTAAATTGTCATCTGATGTTGGTGTTGATAATTTCCATCTGAAATGCGGTAGGATCGAACGGTCGTTGTCTCAACAAACTGCGAGACTACAACATCCATCAGCACCAGTGGATGACGACACGTTGTAGGCCAGAGATGGATAGGGTTTGCGTCATATGCTGCATTCAAAACAACTGGGTACTCGGGAAAATACGTAATGGACGTCAGGAATCTTCAGGTCGAGAAAGAGGTCCGAGTTGGAAGTCCGTTCAAATCGATTGATCCCAGTCGGAGCTAGTTTTTTTCCGAGTTCCCAGATATTTTGAACGCACTAAAGTTGGACGTTGAAGATTTCCGAATTACCATGACGTGTTCAAAACAACTAGGTTCTTGGGAATCTCCGACTTCAGAACGTTCAAAGCAATGGGAACTCACTCGGAATGATCCGATTGGAAAAAATATCGATGTAAACGATCATCCAACTAGAGCGCCGAGTTTCGATCAACGATCATCCTTTCTAGAGCGCCGAGTTTCCGGCCTGAAGATCACTGACGTTATGATTTGACTTTGTATTTTTTCCGAGTTCCCAGTTGTGTTGAACGCGGCATATGGCTTAATGGCTGTGGTAACTAGTGACGACCGACGGACTTTTGTTTTACTACCCTTCAATATTTTGTTTTAACGGAAAAGTAACCATATTTCTGTTTGTTCTTGAGATGGTATCTACAAAATTCCAGATTTAGCAACAACTTTGGGGAGTTCCTGTTTCTAAAATACACCGAATCTGAGTGAAGAAAGCGCGAAATCAACCGTTTCCATGGCGATGAAGCTTCGCTACTACTTGTTGTTTGCAGGCGCTGGTTGATTTCCACATGTTATCCCATACGGCTAGCTAGCTAACCAACTGATAATGTCATCTGGATTTCAAAATTCCATATCCAAAGATAGTAATTTATCTATTTACAAATCCTCTGAATTGTTTGATGGTTTATTGCACGAGATTCCAACAACAAGTAAGTAAATTAACCTGACTAACGTTAGCTAGTTACACTACATAAGTATGTCGACACCTGCTTGTCGAACATCTCATTCCAAAATCATGGGCATTAATATGGAGTTGGTCTCCCCCCGATCTCAACAAAACATTTCTGTATGGACCTTGCTTTGTGCATTGGGGCAATGTCATGCTGAAACAGGAAGGGGCTTCCCCAAACTGTTACCACAAAGTTGGAAGCACAGAATTGTCTAGAGTGTCATTGTATGCTGTAACATTAAATGTCCCTTCACTGGAACTAATGTGCCTAAGCCGAACCATGAAAAACAGCCCTCTTCCACCAAACTTTACAGTTGGCACTATGCATTGTGGCAGGTAGTGTTCTTGCATCTGCCAAACCCAGATTAGTCTGTCAGACTGCCAGATGGTGAAGCGTGATTCATCACTCCAGAGAACGTGTTTCCACTGCTCCAGAGTCCAATGTTGGTGAGCTTTACACCACTCCAGCCAACGCTTGGAATTTGTACATGGTGATCTTAGGCTTGTGTGCGGCTGCTCGGCCATGTAAACCCATTTCATGAAGCTCCAGACGAACAGTTCTTGTGCTGACGTGGCTTCCAGGGGCAGTTTGGAACTCTGTACTGAGTGTTGCAACCGAGGACAGACGATTTATACGCTCTTCAGCACTCGGCGGGCCCATTCTGTGAGCTTGTGTGGCCTACCACTTCGCGGGTGAGCCGTTAGACGTTTCCACTTCCCAATAATAGAACTTACAGTTGACCAGGGCAGAAATTTGACGAATTGACTTGTTGGAAAGGTGGCATCCTAAGACGGCACCACGTTGAAAGTCATTGAGCTCTTCAATTAGGCCATTCTACTGCCAATGTTTACTATGGAGATTCCATGGCTGAGTGCTCAATTTTATGCACGTGTCAGCAACGGGTGCGGCTGAAATTGCTAAATCCACTAATTTGAAGGGGTGTCTACATACTTTTGTGTGTATATATAGTGTATAACATTGCTAACTACTAACCTTCTAGCAAAGTTCCCGGTCTTATCACATCGCTGTGCTGATTCCTGGCATCAGTGGCAGCACTGAGCAATCCCTCTTTGGCTTTCTAATTTAGCAAGCTACCTCTACCTTACAGGTAAAAATGACACCAGCACTGTCCCTAGAAGGTACAACAATCTGGATGAGTTGAGGTAATTTTGCCCTTTTCTTTAAATTACTCTAGTTAGCTAACTCCCAGACATCCTTTTTCATAACACTAGCTACCTGTATTTGAAAACAGATTGTCTGCCTTTTGCACCATGAACCATCATCCATTTGGAAGCAAGTTTGTTACGTTCTTTCTTTACAGTGAGGAGCTTGACAGACGAACCAAGGAGACTCAAATGCTGCAAGAAGAAGTGGAACATGCAACTAAAATGACCATAGAGAAAATGGGACGCACATGTCCCAGCAGCTCACCTTCACAAATGAATTACTTTCCCATCTTTATGGGTGAGTATGTGGTTTTCTTGTGTCATGAAGAAAAATATAGCCAGTACTAGCTATACAGTTACACATCGGAGCTATTGTCACAACCAAATATGTCACTACTCTATTTTGAATTATGAAACTACCTGTAGTAGTTTGCTGTGATAAGTGTTCCTTATTGCTGCTTTACATTTTTATTTTACAGATGGTTCATCGGAGGAGAACTCAGAAGTGCTGTCTGTGATCCAGCCTCTTACATATGGCCTGGAGCTGGTCAGAAGTGGCATAACTTTCCCTGGGAAAGATGTTTTGGAAAATGCAATAGGGGACTACTCTCAACAGGTGTCGGAGCTCCAAAAGCAGCTGAGTGAGGTTAGTGTGAGATACAGTCCTATTTCTTTCTTCTTTCCTGGTGAGAGTTATATATTATTGTGGAAGGCCTCTTGAACTCAATGATTCTAATATCAAAATCCATGCAGTTCTTTGCCACGTGAGGTGCCATTGATTGCAACCGTTGCTAATACTTTTTCAGACACATGAGCTTCATGAACAGCAGAAGTTCTACTTCCGTCAGTCCATCATCAAGCTGCAGACAAAATTGCAGGAGTTCCAGATTGAGAAAGATGCCCTGACTGATCTAAGGTAATTGAAGCTGAAACTGTTGCACTGTAGGCCATTTTTACTGTATACCTTTGAACACACACAGGTTTTTTAGGACATGTTTTACAGTCCCTTCAATGCCCACTGGGCACAGACGTCAATTCAACATCTATTTCACGTTGGTTCCACCTAATTTAATTGAAATTACATGGAAACAACGTTAATTCAACCAGTAAGTGTCAATTGGGTGTTAATTGTTTTGTCCCTCAGAATGAAAGAGAGCAGAAAACAGGCAGATGTAATGGGGAAAATGCAAGCAATGATCAGGGAGCTGCAAGCCGCTAAACAGACCGGGGACCAGAGGCTACTGGAGGCTGAGGATGAAGCAAAGTCACAGAGCAGGAGAACAGAGTCAAGGGAGCGGACACTACAGGAGGTGTACTCCACGCTGTTGGCTTACGAAAAACGTTGTGGAAACAATTTGTACACTAGCCAGGACGCGCTGGGTGTTGCAGTGGAGAAAGTATTACACAACTTGGAGCATGCAAATCACAATCTGAGAGAAAGCCTTCTGCTGGTAAGACAGTGTGTTTTGTTTTATTTCACACAACACTTTTATCAAGGGTTTGAAATGTTGTTCTTGACATTGTATTTTTCATTCCTAACTCATTGTGCCAGCTGAAGGAGCAGATGGAGACTCAAGAACAGAAATGCCAAGAGAAAGCAGAGATCATGTTGAATGAGCAAAGGGAAAGGTACATTTTCATTAACTTTCCACAATTCTTGTCTCAGTGACTTGGGATTACAGTCATTCACTAATCTGATAGCCCACACATTACCTGCATGTAAGACTGTCTGGTATAGAATTTGTTGTAACCCTAAAACCGCATGTATGTTCGAGGCAGGTTCCTAGAGGTGACGTAAAGTTGCAATGCTTGAGTTGCTTTACTCTTTTCCAGAATGAAGCAGCTCACTACCAGTCATGACCAGGAGGTGGCGATATTGACTGAGAAATTGAGCAGCTCCAGAGGCAGAGCCTCCAGCTTGCATGTCCAGGTGGAGTTGTTACAGTGAGAGACATGAATTAACTAGCAATACTATATCTACATATTTCCTGAGTTTAATTAAATTCAAAGAGCGCGTCACTACAGACCCGGGTTCGATCCCAGTCTCTGTCACAACCGGCTGTGACCGTGAGTCCCATAGGGAGGCACCCAATTGGCCCAGCGTCGTCCGGGTTAGGGGAGGGTTTGGCCTGGGGGCTTTATCGCAGTCTTGCGACTCCCTGTGGTGGGCTGGGTGCCTGCAGGCTGACAGCAGTCGTCAGTTGAACAGTGTTTCCTCCGACGTATTGGTGCAGCTGGCTTCCGGGTTAATCAGGTGTTAAGAAGCGCGGTTTGGCGGGTCATGTTTCAGAGAACGCATGACCCAACCTTCACTTCTGCAGCGATGAGACAAGATCGAAATTGGGGAGAAAAACTGGGTAAAATACAAAAAATGTATAAAGTCACTCATCTTTTCATTCAGTTGTAAGACACCTGTCAAATCTTTCAGAAAGTGTCCAAATTAATGCATTATTTCCTTTCACCAGAAAACAAGGTGAAAGCCAGGCTTCAGTGCACCAGTGTCAGGTCAATGACTTGGAGTCAGCTCTCTCCGTCCTGCGCTCCGAACTACTGGACACCCAGCAGGGCCATGAAGACAAGGTTACAGCTAACACACACATGCCGGTTGTGATGTAGAATAATAGAGTGGCCTTAGTCTTTTCAAACAAAGGTTTAGGAGGTTCTGATGCTTTGGGTTGTCATGATGTTGTGTACCAGGTGGGTGCTCTGGAGATGCTGTTGGCCGAGGCCCAGTCTCAGGCGGGGGAGGCCCAGAGAGGGAGAGACAGATCCCTCCAGCAGACAGAGGAGCTGGACTCTCGGCTCTGCCAGCTCACGGTAATACAGCCCAGCCTCAGACACAAACAGCAAGGATACGGTACGTCCTTAGCTCCCTGCTGCTGTAGAAAGAGATACACTATCTTAACATTTCACATTCTTTGATTCCAGAAACTCACAGTCTGTCTATCATTGTGTTTGATATATAAATATGAATCTGGCTTTGATATGTTTTAAACATAAAAAAAAATAAAACCCATGAAATCAAACAGAGATGTTTGAATAAGAGTCAGTAGTGTATTACGTGTGTGCGGTCAGTCAGAGCTGCAGCAGGCCCGTGAGCAGCTGGCCCTGGAGAAGGAGCAGACCAAGCACCATTTTTTTTTTTTAAATGGAAGATGACACCAAGGCTTTAGTTGCCAAACACTCTTTATTTTTTGTCTCCTCTGCCAGTTGTTGGGCGAGAAGCATCAGCGGGAGCAGCAGAAGGAGCTGGTTGTGGTGCGACGGGAGCTGGAATTGACCACAGACCAGCTGTACAAGGCCAGGGACGAGGAGCTGCGGCTGCAAGCCCTGAAGGGTGACCGGGACGAGGAGCTGAAGAAGGTCCAGGCGCTGCTGGAGGAGAGGGACAGGGAGCTGCAGCTGAGGCTGCAGGAGGCGCAGCAGGGACGGGCCAGGCTGGAGGAAGCCCAGGGCATCTGCCAGGCCCTCAGGGCAGAGACTGAGGTGCTGAGACTCAAGCTGGAGGACCGGGAGAAGATGGTGGACCTGCTGCGGCTGCAGATGGAGAGCACTACCCAGATGACGGTGCAGCATGGACGTAGCATTGACTCCCTGCACAATGAGAAGAGCCGCCTCAGCAACCAGCTCAATGAGCACAAGCTGGAGATCCAACAGTTAAGGGTTAGTTAGTTGGCTAGTTAGTTAGTTTTGATCATATACTTTAGTTTCAAGGTTGGTTGTCTCCTACCCCTCGGGTGGGGAAACTTGGCATGCTTCTAAATCAAGACCAGATTTTGAGGTCATTCAGGCTGCTAAGGGGAGTCCTCAGGCTTGTTCATTGTCTTGGATTGTATAATACTCCATATTTTTCTTTTTGGGTGTGTTTTCAAAGGTATCCTACTATATACCGTTCCAACCCTGAGTCCCTCCCTTTACAGACATGCTTAGAGCAGCGTGAGGAGTGTTTGGCGGTGCTGGAGCAGGAGAGGCAAGTACAGCAGGCTGGTCTGTCCAAACAGAGCTGCTGTGTCAAGGAGCTGACGCTGGAGAAACAGCAGCTTACCGCTGAGCTAGAGGTGCAACGCATGCAACTGGTCAGCCTCACAGGTACACTGGCTGTCATAAACTCAGTTAAAAAAGAAACGTCCCTTTTTCAGGACCCTGTCTTTCAAAGATAATTAGTAAAAATTCAAATCAAAATTTCACAGATCTTCATTGTGAAGGGTTTAAACATCGTTTCCCATGCTTGTTCAATGAACCATAAACAATTCATTAACATGCACCTGTGGAACGGTCTTTAAGACACAAACAGCTTACAGACGGTAGGCAATTCAGGTCACAGTTATGAAAACTTAGGACACTAAAGAGGCCTTTTTACTGACTCTGAAAAATACCAAAAGAAAGATGCCCAGGATCCCTGCTCATCTGCGTGAATGTGCCTTAGGCATGCTGCAAGGAGGCATGAGGACTGCAGATGTGGCCAGGGCAATAAATTGCAATGTCCGTACTGTGAGACGCCTAAGACAGCGCTACAGGACGGACAGCTGATCGTCCTCACAGTGTCAGACCACGTGTAACAACACCTGCACAGGATCGGTACATCCGAACATCACACCTGCGGGACAGGTACAGGATGGCAACATCAAGTGCCTGAGTTACACCAGGAATGCATAATCCCTCCATCAGTGCTCAGACTGTCCACAATAGGCTTAGAGAGGCTGGACTGAGGGCTGTTGTAGGCAGGTCCTCACCAGACATCACCGGAATGCATAATCCCTCCATCAGTGCTCAGACTGTCCACAATAGGCTGAGAGAGACTGGACTGAGGCCTGTTGTAGGCAGGTCCTCACCAGACATCACCGGCAACAATGTCATCTATGGGTACGAACCCACCGTCGCTGGACCAGACAGGACTGGCAAAAAGTGCTCTTCACTAATGAGTCAAGGTTTTGTCTCACCAGGAGTGATGGTCGGATTCGCGTTTATCGTTGAAGGAATGAGCGTTACACCGAGGCCTGTATTCTGGAGCGGGATCGATTTGGAGGTGGAGAGTCCATCATGTTCTGGGGCAGTGTGTCACAGCATCATCGGACTGAGCTTGTTGTCATTGCAGGCAATCTCAACGCTGTGAGTTATAGGGAAGACATTATCCTCCCTCATGTGGTACCCTTCCTGCAGGCTCATCCTGACATGACCCTCCAGCATGACAATGCCACCAGCCACACTGCTCATTCTGTGTGTGATTTCCTGCAAGACAGGAATGTCAGTGTTCTGCCATGGCCAGCGAAGAGCCCGGATCTCAATACCATTGAGCACGTCTGGGACCTGTTGGATCGGAGTGTGAGGGGTAGGGCCATTCCCCCCCAGAAATGTCAGGGAACTTGCAGGTGCCTTGGTGGAAGAGTGGGGTAACATCTCACAGCAAGAACTGGCAAATCTGGTGCAATCCATGAGGAGGAGATGCACTGCAATACTTAAAGCAACTGGAGGCCACACCAGATACTGACTGTTACTTTTTTGATTTTGATCCCCCCCTTTGTTCAGGGACACATGTGACTAACAGAAATGGAATAATGTCTGTGGAACTTGTTCAGTTTGTCTCAGTTGTTGAATCTTATGTTCATACACATATTTACACATTTTAAGTTTGCTGAAAGTAAATGACAGTGAGGATGTTTCTTTTTTTGCTGAATTTAGATGGCTTTCATATGAGAGTATTCCCCTCACAGATAAAATGATGCATCAACTCTGTTTATTCAAACACTTATCTGCTAACGTTTTTGTATGAATTCTGAACTTTATTAATTCTTCAATAATAACTACCTTTCAGTAATTTGATTTAACGGCCTCCATTTTTCAAGTCTTTTGGTGGAAAATACAGGTCTTCAGTGACAAACGGCAAGAACAATGATCATGTTGCTAGACTGTGTTGGAAAACCAGTACAGCATGTAGCGTCTGTTTTTCTTGTTGACCGTCTGTCCCCCAGAGGAGCATGAGGAGTTGAAGAGGCTCCACAGCAGTAAGAGTGAAGAGCAGGAGGGCGTGGTGGTGGGTCTGAAGGCCCAGCTGAAGACCACCCGGGCTGAGCTGGACCAGGCCAGGAGCACCCTGAGGACCCTGGAGGGAGCGGACGGACACGGTCAGCACTGCACATCACTGAGAACATTATATTATAGCGGAGATCCGTGTTGGATTGAAACGTGGTCGATAAATGTGGTAATTGGGAGCTTATTCAGTGTGCGGGCCATTCTGTTATCTTTCATGCTCTGTGTCACTCATTGTGACACTTCACCTTGGATTTAGTTGATTCATTTCTTCCTCCATTGAATCGACAGAAAGAGATGAGAGTAGATAGGGCAGAGAGGATCGAGTCAATCAAGGTCTGTCTCCCCTTTCTCTGTCCAGGCCTGAAGGTTGCCATGGGGATGCAGAAGCAGATAACAGCCAAGCGGGAACAGATTGACACTCTCCATGGCCGAATCCAGCTCCTGGAGGAGACCATGGACAAACTGACCGAGGTAGCAACACCTCAATGTCTACTTTTAGTGCTCCACATCGTGTCTATCGTAATTACACATGCCCTGGCTTCCACACAGATAAAAGCCCTGTGTCCTTAAGGAGGGATTTGAAACCGCAAGATATTCTGGTGTTCACTTAAATGTATAATAATCTGCCTTCAATATGGTCTTTCCCTTCCCAGGAGAAGCGTTACCAGAGTCAAGAAAGTAAGCGTCAGATCCAGCTGCTGGCTTCAGTCACTGAGGAGAAGAGGCAGGTGGCAGCGGAGGTGGAGACCGTCCGCTCCCTGGAGAGACGGCTCAGGGAGAAAGTGGCCAAACTGGAGACGGCCCTACACAAGGTGGTGTGGCACTACCTTGTATTTACTCACTTTATCACACAGTATGAAATATACGTCTCGCTCTGACTGACCCCCATTTACACCTACGATGTTCTTCAGATGTCCGAGAGCTTTGTCCACTGTCAAGACTTCATCCAGTTGCAAGAGCAGGAGTTTGTACGGCTGAAGCTGCAGCATGCTCTGGATGTGACGGTACAGCACACTAGGATGGGTGTCCATCTGCCTCTATAGAGGTCTAATGCATATGCTGTTTTTTGTTTGATTTGCATTGTACTCTGAATATCCTTTCTCCTCTAAACTGTCTATAGCCTTCTATGCTGTATATATGCTTTTTCAAGTGCTGTGTCTTTTCTGCATGAGCTGCAGGGCCAAAACCTGCGAGCCACAGGGAATGCTCAGCGTGCTTCCCTCTCCAGCCCAACAGCCCTGACTGCTCTGCCCTCCAGCCAGTACGGCTCAAAGTGCCTGCTAGAGGTAGATCAATACAAAAACTTCCTACAAAATGCCTTGTGGCCCCAATCCTTCCAGGGCCTGGCTTTGTTGCTGTTTTTTCAGTGGTGGAAAAGAAAGACACAAGCTCAGCACATCTGACTCCCCCCAAATTAAAAACACACCCTGATTGCATTCCTGTGGCAGCATGACAGACTCGTTCATCAACCGTTTGACTTGACTCCAGAACAGTCGGATCTAAGCCAATTTACTGAAAGCATGGAAGAATCCCAGATGGTCAACAATAGATTTCTGTGTTGAATATAGTGTAACCCATAATGGTATTTTACTCAGCATCTCTTCACCCCTCTTACAGTTGAAACCCCAGCAGCTGCTGGAAAGCCCCACCACGGAGCTGCGGTCCCTAGTCAAAGAGCTACGAGGTGTGATTTCTGAAAATCCTGGACCACACACCAACAAAAGCACCCTCAGAAGGAGCTCTGTTCCAGAGAGAGATCACAGGACCACACTGTAAGTCTCTGAGTGTGACGTTAAAGATCACGATGCTACTAGTTTTTTCCCCCCACACATTTTTGTTGTTGTGCGTCATTCACTTGGTTTCTGAAACCACAGTGGTTTATTTCACAAATGTTTCACAGCCATGTGACATGTTTCTCAATGTATGCAGAGCTTGTGTTCTCTTTGGTTCTCAATCAACCCATCAACTACAATCATGTGGAGCTTCTTTAATTCAAATTTCATGCAAAAAAAAATGTCTCTTACAGCAACGAAGTGAACAAAAATGTTACAAGCAATGCCAAAACGATAAAAGGGACCAACAGCAGGTAAGAGCATGTATCCTTGAACCTCTTGTTTCTGACTGCCTGAGCATGGCTGTTGGCAACCGTTCCCTACCTTTGTATATTGGCTTCACTAATCCTCAGGCCACATGAATGTGCAATGTCTGCCTGTGGCTTCGTTCTAATGCATGTTTGTGTATGCAATATGTGCAGTGGTGTGGCTCACCTCCTTAGGACAACTGATCTGGATGAGCGGAATTTAAACAGCACCTTCTCAAGCGCCAGTGAGTTTCTCTGTTAGTACAATCAACCATTTTAACACACTCAACCGATCATGTGCTTTATTTTCCTAATTTCACCTTCCATATCACTCTACTAGACCCATTATCATCCCTGTGGTCCCCCTTCAAACATGTTATGATCAAGGTATACAGTTTTTCAGCAGTTAACCATTCCTCCACTTGAGACATTGTTTGCTATTTCTACAGGCCATGACTTCTCTTTTGCTGCATCTCTGCCTTCCTACACATCGTCCCCTCGAGCCATGGCACTGGGCCGCAGGTCCCCTGTACACTCACTTCTGACCTCTGACCACAACCCCACACCTCCACCACAGAGCAGGCCTCAGGCAGAAAGCCCTCTCACAGACACACACACCTGTAAGTCCCAATGCCTTCAGCATTATTACAACTCAGTTGTGTAACCAATGCGGGAGACAATGTCCCCAATGAAATGGCCTTGGAGAACCTTGGTTACTTTACAGAATGGCATCATAATAATGTTTGAATTTCAGAACTCTAATTTGATGACTTCTGAGTGAGTAACTTGTGGTTTCACTTGAAATGTTTGTCCAGTGGCCAATCTGCAGGCTGAGTTTACAGGACACACATGCAAGCACTTGCAAGGAAAACTGGACAGCCTTCAAAACATAGTGGAGGACTTGCAGATGAAGAACCAAGGTTTGTTGAACAGAGTTTATTTGGTTCATCTGACTGCTGTGCAGCACAGTGGTTAGTGACTAACATCAGTGCTAAAGATCTGAATCTGTATTAGGAGTTTTGAATTTGCCCAATGTTGTCCAAATTTAACAGTTGTGTGAATCCAGACATCCTTGTTATGTCTGCCCCTCCCTGCCTCACGTACTAGACCAAATTGTTTGATAGGAATGTCATCAGGACACAGAGAATCAGGACAATGATTATATTGGATAGGTCAAGTTCATGAAAACAAATTCCTGATTAATCCAGAAAAATTCCATTGCTGTTTATGTCCGATAAGATAACTGCCACCTTTGGGACAATACAGTTTATCTTGAAAACACAGTTTCTGTGAAGAAACTACTAAATGCATTTTAAGTAATTTTTTTCCCATTTTTTTTCTTCAGAAATGTCCTCTATGATAAAGGGTCAGGAGAAGAGGATGAGAAATGTCAAAGACAAAAGGAAGCTTTAGAACAATCAAGGCTCTGAGTGAATGTGTACTTGTGTACAAAAATAAACTTGTATTTAAAAGTAAAGGCACTATGATCATTATGGTGAATTGTCTTTTATTATGAATACAATTTGTCCATGGCATGTTACTATCAACATGGCAAAAATGAAACCAAATATAGAGGATTGGCACCAAATATGATGACAGGAGGATAAACAACAGGCTAGCAGGATATTTTTGTTATTCATGAAAGATGTCATTAGTCAAGGTAACTGAGGATGATCTTTGATGTACATGCATTGACAGCCAGTCAGTGATTTGGAAACTCATGAAAAATTAGGGGAACCTTTGTAGCAGCGTAGCGTCAAATGTTTTATGTCAGTTTGTTTTGACAAATTGAGTATACTACTGTGTAACTGCCCAACATATTGCCTATTGAAACCTGCCTAAAGTACCACTGTCCCCTTCCGTGTTGAAGTAGAGCCTGCTCCATCTGGCTTTGATCGGTTGTCTCCCTCCTCTTCTTCAAAGAGAGTACTCAGAAACTAAAAAGAAACCCAAGTTTAAAAGCCAACCAATTTCAGATAAAATATTTACAGTACCAGTCAAAAGTTTGGACACCTACACCTACTAGTTGTTCTTTATTTTTACTATTTTCTACATTGAAAAGTCATTGTGAAGACATCAAATCTATAAAATAACATCCTGTAGTAACCAAAAAACTGTTGAACAAATCAAAATATATTTTAGATTCTTCAAAGTAGCCACCCTTTGGCTTGATGACAGCTTTGCACACTTGGCATTCTCTCAACCAGCTACACCTGTAATGCTTTTCCAACCGTCTTGAAGGAGTTCCCACATATGCTGAGCACTTGTTGGCTGCTTTTCCTTCACTCGGCGGTCCAACTCATCCCAAACCATCTCAAGTCGGGTGATTGTGGAGGCCGGGTCATCTGTTGCAGCACTCCATCACTCTCCTCCTTGGTCAAATAGCCCTTACACAGCCTGGAGTTGTTGGGTCATTGTCCTGTTGAAAAACAAATGATAGTCCCACTAAGCGCAAACCAGATGGGATGGCGTATCGCCGCAGAATGCTGTGGTAGCCAAGCTGGTTAAGTGTGCCTTGAATTCTAAATCAGTGTCACCAGCAAAGCACCATCACACCTTCTCCATGCTTCACGGTGGGAACCACACATGCAGACAATACGTTCACCTACTCTGTCTCACAAAGACATGGTAGTTGGTATCAAAAATCTCAAATTTGGACTCATCAGACCAAAGGACAAATTTCCACAGGTCTAATGTCCATTGCTCGTGTTTCTTGGCCCAAGCAAGTCTCTTCTTATTGGTGTCCTTTTAGTAGTTGTTTCTTTGGAGCAATTCAACCATGAAGGCCTGATTCACACAGTCTCCTTTGAACAGTTGATGTTGAGATGTGTATGTTACTTGAACTCTGAAGCATTTATTTGAGCTGCAATCTGAAATGCAGTTAACTCTAATGAACTTATCCTATTCAGCAGAGGTAACTCTGGGTCTTCCTTTCCTGTGGCGGTCCTCATGAGAGCCAGTTTCATCATAGTGCTTTAATGTTTTTACGACTGAAACTTTCAAAGTTCTTGAAATGTTCCGGATTGAATGACCTTCATGTCTTAAAGTAATGATGGACTGTCATTTCTCTTTGCTTATTTGAGCTGTTCTTGCCATAATATGGACTTGGTCTTTTACCAAATAGGTGTATCTTCTGTACACCACCCCTACCCTGTCACAACACTGATTGGCTCAAATGCATTAAGGAAATTAATTCCACAATAACTTTTTAACAAGGAACACCTGTTAATTGAATGCATTCCAGGCGACTACCTCATGAAGCTGGTTGAGAGAATTCCAAGAATGTAAAGCTGTCATCAAGGCAAAGGGTGGCTACTTTGAAGAATCTCAAATGTTGATGTCTTCACTATTATTCTACAATGTAGAATATAATAAAAATTAAGAAAAACCCTGCAATGAATAGGTGTGCCCAAACCTTTGACTGGTACTGTATATATTAACTGACATTGAAATTCAAACACCTGTGCTGTGAAGCATGACCTGTGTAAAAATGTGAAGCAATGTTGTCTTACCCTAGGCACCCTCAGCCCTTTGCTGATGATGAACTGCTTGAACGCTTGAGTCCCATGCATCTGTTTCAGTTCATCATCCTATTGAGAAGACAAATTATATCAGACAATTTTACCTGAACCGTCAATGGGGATTGATATTCTGATTTAATAGTCAAAGACAGTTGTCTCGTTTTTTACCCACAAAGAACAAGGACAAGTGTAATAGTTATACCAAAGACCCACCATTTCACTTGGTTGTGCAGGAAACTCAAAGTCCTCAGGGATGACATTGGGGTCTCTTAATGGTTCATCAGCATCTCTTTTCTTCCATGTTTTAGTATCCAGGTACCATGCTCCATATTTGGGCCTTTTAGTTCCTGGTTTGCTCTGTTGAACATGTGCATTTTATATTTTTACCATAGGCCGGATGTGGACATAGTTGTGGGTAATGCTGTTTAGAAAGTGAAGAACTGTACAAGCAATTGATACATTTTCATCCATCTGTCTTGTGAGGTCTGTGGGCCTCAAGCTGAGACACTCAATACCTTGTATGGTTCTGAGTCCTTTAAGGGGTCTTCACAGGTGTGGGCTCTGCGCAGATCCTCCACAGAGTTACGTAGGTCCTCTGGCACGTTCTTAGGCTCAACCACCTGGATAGGGAAGGTCAGGGACGGCTTCTTCTCATACCCACTGACAAACAGGCCCAGTAGGGTGGATTCAGTCAGGTTGTTCTTCTCTCCTCCCTGCGAGAGTCAACCATTAATTTACCAGGGAGGTTAAATGTTAAGATCATTCAGAATGATCTGTTCCTGCTTCTACAAGGTCATTTAGAATATGATGATGATTCATCATTCTGATCTTTACTTGACCTTTAATTGGGGTGTGTATTCCTCACCGTGGCCGGTTTCTGTTAGCTGTGCTTACCAATGAGGCGACCCAGTCACAGAAAAGCTTAGTGACTTTCTTGATGTCCTCGTCTTGAGATGGGGAGCGCAGTCGTTTGACGTTTACTATCTGGTCTTCCTTGGCACTGCTCTGCTTTCTTTGCAGCCCTTTGTAAGGGTTCTTTGCGCATAAATCGTCCGTCCTTCAGCCAAATAATAAAGGGTTAACAACAGTAGTTATACCACTAGATGAACAGTTTATACCCTAGTAATGAAGAGTTTGCCCCAAAACAGACTTCTCCAGAAATCTACTTACATTATTGCACTGACAGGTGGTCCCTCTCTCACTTCTTCCTCTGACTCCAATTCCCGCATGATCGTTTCCCACGGCTCAGTGCAGTCGTCTGCCTGCTCCTCTTTTTCTGGTGAAGTCACTGCAGAAGCTCTGTTCACACACATATCTGGGTCCAGGACACATATCACCTGATCAAACAACTACGGGATAAAAGACAATCAGTAGGACATATTGTGTTATAAGTAAGCAAAACAAAGTCCTACTGTAAGAACAGCGTAAGAGTTGATTACTGTAATTCAGAATTGTATGTGCATGGGCCATCTGATGTATACTTTAGGGACTGGTTTACCACACACAGATTAAACCTTACCCTGGACTGAAGCCTTTACAATGGAGGATCTCCATTCAACATGCTTATTGAATTTTAGTCCAGGACTAGGCTTATTCGGTGTCTGGGAAACCAACCCTTTATGCCTTATTGCAAAAAGGATTGAGAGGTAACTTTCATCTGCAATGTGATTACATCGCTGATTAGTCTTATCTACCTGCCACTCACCTCTGGGGGCATGCCATGCTCTAAATGTGGGTACAGAGCCAGAGGATGCTGTTTGAGTTTGTGCTCCACTGTAGCCACATGCTCCCGGTGTACCTGCTGCTGAGGGTTCTTCTTAGAGAAGCAAGCCTGCTCTTTCGAGAAGCGCTTCCATTGTGTTTTATCAGAGAGAGATGTAGGACTTGGCATCCCAAAAATGGAAGGGGACATGCCCCTCTGGGCCTGAGAGAGAACCGCTGTCCCAGCACTAGGATAACCATCTCTGAAGTCATCAAGTCCCACATTTAGAAAACGCCAACGACGGCCATCCAAAGCACCTGAGAGATGATGTTTGTTCTTTGCATCTTTCAGGCATTTGGTCATCAACTTTTCCTTGTACCTGTGGGTCAAAGCTAAATTAAATCCTTCTACTTTCACATTGCCCTCATTAACATTTGGAAGCTCCAGTCCAGAGAGACTGGATGGAAGGTTATGTGTCAATGTTATGTATACGGAACAAAAATATAACCGCAACATGTAAAGTGTTCATCCCAGGTTTCATGAGCTGAAATAAAGGATCCCAGAAATGTTCCATATGCACAAAAAGCTTATTTCTCCCAGGTTTTGTGCACAAATTTGTTTACATCCCTGTTAATTAGCATTTCTCCTTTGTCAAAAGAATCCATCCACCTGACAAGTGTGGCATATATAGAAGCTGATTTAAACAGTATGATCATTACACAGGTGCACCTTGTGCTGGGAACAAAACAAAGGTCACTCTAAAATATGCAGTACGTCCAACCGGCCTCACAACCGCAGGCCACGTGTAACCACGCCAGCCCAGTACCTCCACATCCGGCTTCGTCATCTGCGGGAGCGTCTGACACAAGCCACCCGGACAGCTGATGAAACTGTGGGTTTGCACAACTGAATAATTTCTGCCCAAATTATCAGAAACCGTCTCAGGGAAGCTCATCTGCATGCTCATAGTCCTCACCAGGGTCTTGACCTGACTGCAATTTGGTGTCGTAACCAACTTCAGTGGGCAAATGCTCACCTTCGATGGCCACTCGCACTCTGGAGAAGTGTGCTCTTCACGGATGAATCCCGGTTTCAACTGTACTGGGCAGATGGCGTCGTGTGGGTGAGCGGTTTGCGGATGTCAACGTTGTGAACGGAGTGCCCCATGGTGTCGGTGGGGTTATGGTATGGGCAGGCATAAGCTAAGGACAACGAACACAATTGCATTTTGTCAATGGCAATTTGAATGCAAATAGTGATACCGTGACGAGATCCTGAGGCCCATTGTCGTGCCATTCATCCGCAGCCATCACCTCATTTTCAGCATGATAATGCATGGCCCCATGTCGCAAGGATCTGTACACAATTCCTGGAAGCTGAAAATGTTCCAGTTTTTCCATGGCCTGCATACTCATTAGACATGTCACCCATTGAGCATGTTTGGGATGCTCTGGCTCGCCGTGTATTACAGCGTGTTGCAGTTTCCACCAATATCCAGCAACTTCACACAGCCGTTGAAGAGGAATGAGACAACATTCCACAGGCCACAATCAACAGACTGATCAACTCTATGCGAAGGAGATGTGTCGAGCTGCATGAGGAAAATGGTGGTCACACCAGATACTGACTGATTTTCTGATCCATGCCCCTACCTTTTTTAAGGTACACTACATGACCAAAAGTATATGGACACCTACTCGTCAAACATCTCATTCCAAAATAATGGGCATTAATATGGAGTTGGTCCCCTCTGTGCTGCTATAACAGCCTCCACTGTTTTGGGAAGGCTTTTCACTAGATGTTGGAACATTGTTGTAGGGACTTGCTTCTATTCAGCCACTAGAGCATTAGTGAGGTCGGGCACTGATGTTGTGGGATTAGGCCTGGCTTGCAGTCTGCATTTCAATTAATTCCAAAGGTGATCGATGGGGTTGAGGTCAGGACTGTGCAGGCCAGTCAAGTTCTTCCAAACCGATTTCGACAAACCATTTCTGTATGGACCTCATTTGTGCATGAGGGCATTGTCATGCTAAAACAGGAAAGGGCCTTCCCCAAACTGTTGCCGCAAAGTTGGAAGCACAGAATCGTCTAGAATGTCATTCTATGCTGTAGTGTTAAGATTAACTCCAACTTTTTTTTAAACTTTTTGCCAACTTTTACTTAATAACATTCCTAAAGAAAGTAATGTACTTTTTACTCTATCCCTGACACCCAAAAGTTCTCGTTACATTTTGACAAGAAAATTATCCAATTCACACACTTATCAAGGGAACATCCCTGGTCATCCCTACTGCCTCTGATCTGGCGGACTCACTAAACACAAATGCTTTGTTTGTAAATTAATGTCTGGGTGTTGTAGTGTTCCCTTGGCTATCTGTAAATATATTTAAAAATAATAATTGTGCCATCTGGTTTGCATAATGTAAGGAATTTGAAACTATTAATACTTTTACTTTTGATACTTTAATTATATTTAAAACCAAATAGTTTTACATTTTTACTCAAGTAGTATTTTACTGGATGACTTTCACTTTTACTTGAGTTGTTTTCTATTAAGGTATCTTTCCTTTTACTCAAGTATGACAAATAGGTACTTTTTCCACCACTGACCTCGACACAATCCTATCTTGGGAAACTCTACGGACAATTCCTTTGACCTCATGGCTTGGTTTTTGCTCTGACATGCACTGTCAACTGTGGGACCTTATAAAGACAGGTGTGTGCCTTTCCAAATCATGTCCAATCAATTGAGTTTACCACAGGTGGACTCCAATCAAGTTGTAGAAACATCTCAATGATGATCAATGGAAACAGGATGCACCTGAGCTCAATTTCGAGGCTCATAGCGAAGGGTCTGAATAGTTATGCAAATAAGGTATTTCTGTTTTTTTGCTTTGTCACTATGGGGTATTGTGTGTAGATGTAATCCATTTTAGAATAAGGCTGTAATGTACCAACATGTGGAAAAGGTCAATGGGTCTGAATACTTTCCGAAGGCACTGTATATAATGTATATGTGACCAACAGATGCATATCTGTATTCCCATTCATGTGAAATCCATAGATTAGGGCCTGATTAATTTATTTAAATCGATTGATTTCCTTATATGAACTGCAACTCAGTACAATCGTGAAATTGTTGCATGTTGCGTTTTATATTTTTGTTCAGTGTACATATAATTATGTTGTCAACCACATACAGTTATGACTATATTGTTACAAAAGAGGCTACCCAATGTTGTCTTTAGTGTGATGTGACATCCACATTACCAATGGTAGGCAGGAAGCGTCGTTCTAGTCTCCGGTGGTCCAATTTGAAACGTTTTATCAGTCATTATGTGTCCTTGTTTTTTCATCAATTTCCACGTAAAAAAAAGGCAAACGAGTGTTGCCCCCGGGGCACGTCAAAAAGCTATCGACCCTTTCGTAATTCCGGTATTACTTAAAGCGATCTGGCTAGCTCCCTGCTCCTAATACAACGTTTGTTAGATGGTTACTATGGTAACAGTGTTTCGCGATAAATTGTAGTTCTTATGGGATGTTACAAAATATAAATGTAGTTTGCGTTCCAGAAAGCCTTTGCTGTAATTACGATTATGAACTTACTTGACAGTCACAAATTAACACGTAAAAAAAATAATAAGAGCAAAATCATCTTAATGCAGTTTTCACTGAAGACAATATAGCCTTGCTATGATTTTGACCACTAGATGGTGGTATGTGATCAGAGGGAACTGATGAGTTCCTCTTCTTTTGGGTGATCCTAAAAATTGTTAACGTTACTGCTAGATTTAAAAAAAGAAATACTTTGACAAATCTGAAAACTATAGCTGAAAGTACAGAGCAGAGCCCTTTTGGTGTCGGGTTGGTTGCTCTTGTTTTTCGGGCCGTCATGCATTAGTAAACTAGTTATTGTGTAATTTAAATCAATATTTCTCTAATTCAACATGTATTGGGATTATTGTATGATGCTGTTTACATCATTTGAATGTAGAATGCATGTGTATGTTGACCATGTGCCCCTCTACATGTGGTTCTGGTCAGGGCTCAGGAATTAGATAATATGTCCATAGGCCATAGGCCCTCATGTCTTGTGAAAATGAGAGAGTTGCTACTGTTCCCCTGTTTATGCATTGTCAAACTCAATTTATAGCAAAAAATTTATTAAAACCTGCTACTTTTTATCACTACCACTACTAATAAGGATAAATCTGAAATAAATACCTCTTCAAGTTGTAGAAGTGGTTATTATGACAACGTCATAGTCATACATTATCCCACAGTAAGTTAAGTAAAACTGATTTCCAGCCTGTGGTTGTGTAGACAGAGAAAAGAGTGCTAACAGAAATAATTGTAATGTACGGCTCCTTTGAGGTCTTCAGGTCTGTACAGCACTTTGAGATATCAGCTAATGTACGAAGGGCTATATAAATACATTTGATTTGATTTGATTCAGAGCTTGCATTCCTTCTTGCCCTATGTATTACTTGTGCTGTCACAGGACTGAGGTCAGTCAACGCTGTTGAACAACAGCACAGCCTCTTAAATGACTAATCATTATCCTCGTCATCATCATCATCCAATTCCATCAACATTGCACCATTTGTTAGGCCAGGGAAATTCCACTTCACGGATTTGTGGACTGTAGAAGTCACAGCTTTTAGCTAGTGCCTCTGACAGCTTTCACCCACATGCCTCAGCTTGACTAGGCACCATATTGTGACCTGCTTGGCTGGGTGACCAGCTGACCGCTGCTTTGACCTCTTCGGCACACTGTGAAACAGCCTGGGCCTGTTGGAGCTGGACACAGAAAGGCCATGACTAGGGTTGAAAAGGTACCGATAATTTACCAAATTTACCGGAATTTTCAGTAATTTTGGTAATTAACAGAATATCTATGGCAATCTATCGTAAGTTTGGTAGTTTATATATTTTTTTATATCAGTATCCATATTGTCTATGAGTTTCTAGTAGATAGACCATATGGTTCAACAGAGAGTATCCTAAATAATGACAAAAGCATCTAATCAACAATGTTATTATTTATTAATTATCTCTGCAACTCCAACTATTGAAGTTTTTCACAACTGCCATTAGTTTGATGCCAAAACATTGACCACAAATACATATTGGTATGCACCTCAATATTGGGGGTGCACCTCAATATTAGGAAGGTATTTTTAATGTTTTGTACACTCGGTGTATATTTTACATGATAAGGCCAGAGATAATTACAGACACCTATGATAATCTGAACTACCCAAAAATGGCCACTAGATGTCTTGTGATAGATTACATACAATTCTTGAAAGATACCAACATTCTGGTAGTTTACTGGTAAACTTAGAAAGTTTTGCAACCCTAGACATGACATTGTTTTAGCCAGACCACCAGAACATATTGGAACTTCTTTGGCAAATGTATCCTCTTGGCTCCAGGACCATCTCACAGGGAATTGTTGTCCCTTTGACAGGCTAAGCCTACTTTCCTTGTCTAGTTTTGACATGTTTAGGTTACTGTACCATTTTCCATCATACTTGTTACTGCATTCTGGTTTATGGTTCAGAACACTTGATAAGAAACAGATCATACCAAGACATTACTATTTAAAGTATCTGAAAGAATTTGGAAACATTTACTAAAAGGTTTGTAAACCGCCACTGTAAGGTTTGAATGATTTGAAGAGGTGCAAAAGAAGTTCTGCCTCTGTTCTAATATCAAGCATTTCAGGTTGGGAAACAATTCCATCACTTGTGCCATGGATTTTAATTGACTGAAATATGACACCCTTGACAGTTGTGATCACTTGGCCAATGCTCTCAAATGGTTGTGTTGGCCCTGGTCCAACTCTCCCTGGAGCCGTACCCTTTGGCATATTCATAGGGGAGTAAATATTAGGATTCGAAAAGGATCTCAGGATTATTTGTCCGGCATACTCCCAGAACACAAACACTATTGATATGTACAAACTTTAAGACATTGTGACGCATCACATACTTGGACTTCAAATTCTGATTGTCAAGGCGGATGTTGTCAGTGTAATTTACCATTAGTATTCCTTGCGTGATGGAAACGTTCTAACTAATTTAGGTGGATGTGTGTGGAACTATTATTATTCTATTGCTAATCATATTTTGTCATCATAAATATATTCCATTGTATATTTTGTTTCACATGATGTTGTGTTGACAATAATGTGCACATTTCCAAAAATGTACAAACGGCTATAGAACCAAAGCAACAGGACACCATATTTTTCTCAGGGGGGTGTTTACCTGTCATTGACAGCACACATACAATTGGGGGAAACCAGCTTAATATACAGGAAATGTTTTTGTTTACAATAATCAGAGGCTGGTTTTGCTGCCCTGTAGTTTTCAGTAGCCAGGGTGTTTCTGCCCAGTTTTAGCAACCTTTTACATCCAAACATATGTTGAGGTATTATCTGTAGAAAACAATCAACCATAGACGATGTTCTCACGGGGTGAGGAATCTGCATAGAAAGTAAAATGGTGGGGAACTGTCAAGCTTTTCCTCAGATTGTGTTCCATAAAATAAATGGGTAAAGGTGTGAAATAGGTATCTTTCATGTATTGTTTTTCAAACCTCTGCAATTTGTGAATTTCTGTTTCTGTTCACTTTTAGAATTATGCACAGAAGTTTTTAAAAAAGGTGGGAAACTGTCAAGCTTTTCCTAAAATTGTGTGCCATAAGATAAATGTGTAAAATGTTGACAGTACCAGTCAAAAGTTTGGACACACCTACTCATTCCATGGTTTTTCTTTATTTTACTAATTTCTACATTAAGGTGACTATCTCATGAAGCTGGTTGATAGAATGCCAAGAGTGTGCAAAGCTGTCAAGGCAAAGGATGGCTACTTTGAATAATCTAAAATCTCAAATATATTTTTATTTGTTTAACACTTTTTTTGGTTACTACATAATTCCATATTTTATAGTTTTGATGTCTTCACTATTATTCTACAATGTAGAAAATAGTCAAACATAAAGAAAAACCCTTGAATGAGTAGGTGTGTCCAAACTTTTGACTGGTAATGCTTGTTCTAGGTCCCAAGAAACAAAGATATCTTCTGTTGAATCTGACAATTAATCTTAATGGTTGTACAGTCATCTCAAATAAAATGGGAAGGACCTCGGCGTTACTCTGGACCCTGATCTCTCTTTTGAAGAACATATCAAGACCATTTCAAGGACAGCTTTTTTCCATCTACGTAACATTGCAAAAATCAGAAACTTTCTGTCCAAAAATGATGCAGAAAAATTAATAAATGCTTTTGTCACTTCTAGGTTAGACTACTGCAATGCTCTACTTTCCGGCTACCTGGATAAAGCACTAAATAAACTTCAGTTAGTGCTAAATACGGCTGCTAGAATCCTGACTAGAACCAAAAAAAATTATCATATTACTCCAGTGCTAGCTTCCTGTCAAAGCAAGGGCTGATTTCAAGGTTTTACTGCTAACCTACAAAGCATTACATGGGCTTGCTCCTACCTATCTCTCTGATTTGGTCCTGCCGTACATACCTACACGTACGCTACGGTCACAAGACGCAGGTACCTAATTGTCCCTAGAATTTCTAAGCAAACAGCTGGAGGCAAGGGCTTTCTCCTATAGAGCTCCATTTTTATGGAACGGTCTGCCTACCGATGTCAGAGACGCAAAATCGGTCTCAACCTTTAAGTCTCCCCCCCCCCCCCTCCCCTTGGGTTGTGCCGTGGCGGAGGTCTTTGTGGGCTATACTCAGCCTTGTCTCAGGATGGTAAGTTGGTGGTTGAAGATATCCCTCTAGTGGTGTGGGGGCTGTGCTTTGGCAAAGTGGGTGGGGTTATATCCTTCCTGTTTGGCCCTGTCCGGGGGTGTCCTCGGATGGGGCCACAGTGTCTCCTGACCCCTCCTGTCTCAGCCTCCAGTATTTATGCTGCAGTAATTTATGTGTCGGGGGCTAGGGTCAGTTTGTTATATCTGGAGTACTTCTCCTGTCCTATTCGGTGTCCTGTGTGAATCTAAGTGTGCGTTCTCTAATTCTCTCCTTCTCTCTTTCTTTCTCTCTCTCGGAGGACCTGAGCCGTAGGACCATGCCCCAGGACTACCTGACATGATGACTCCTTGCTGTCCCCAGTCCACCTGGTCGTGCTGCTGCTCCAGTTTCAACTGTTCTGCCTTATTATTATTCGACCATGCTGGTCATTTATGAACATTTGAACATCTTGGCCATGTTCTGTTATAATCTCCACCCGGCACAGCCAGAAGAGGACTGGCCACCCCACATAGCCTGGTTCCTCTCTAGGTTTCTTCCTAGGTTTTGGCCTTTCTAGGGAGTTTTTCCTAGCCACCGTGCTTCTACACCTGCATTGCTTGCTGTTTGGGGTTTTAGGCTGGGTTTCTGTACAGCACTTTGAGATATCAGCTGATGTACGAAGGGCTATATAAATACATTTGATTTGATTTAATGTATGTCTTGTTTAAATTTAAATCCTCTGCAATTATTGGATTTCTGCTTCCACTTCAAAAATTAGCATTGCATCCTCTTAGTCTTGAAGCAAAGTTTTCCTCTCAATATTGAGAACAGGAGGACCACATCTAGGTTACCACTGGAATTTGAATGACCAGTGCAAAACGAAGCTTATAATGTTTGTATTATAAGAAATATTTTAGGATCTGCTATAACAGAGACATTGCTCTGTTTTCTGTCATGAGATGGCTTTGCCCTTCTTCCTTACACTAATCACTGCTCCATCCTGAAACAACTAGGTACAAAACTTCCCACTCAATGGTGGGAACTGGACCACACCCAGGTGGCCATTGGCATTTGAATGGCCAGTGCAAAGCTTTATAGTTAAGTATATAACTTCAATAGCATGAAAAATGTGTGATAGGCTCTTTTACCTTGACCAATGAATGAATTAAACAATGCATCAAAGACATTGTCTTTAATTGTTTTAACATAATAGATTTAGTTACAACTTTTTTGCAATAAATTTCTACTTATGGCACTCAACAATTTCTACTACTTAACATTTATTGTCCTTTCTTTTCACCCTGGCACCGCACGTTCTCTCTTAACACCACGATATCTCCAAGGAGAGCTTGGAATGGAATAACACAAATATAAATTCAGTATAGTGTACCCTCCCATGGTACTTAATGGCTCTGGCTGCATCAATCACGTCTCCTGAAAAGGTCTAGCACTCCTCACAAGTCTCCACTCCCACAGCCATGCCTGTATATCAGTCTCTGGTCTACAAAGACTGTCTGGTGCCTGAAAGTGGCGTGACAAACAGGCAGTACCAGGGTGCACTGCGATTAGCCTCCATGAACTTTTCCCTTATGTTAAGCTCTGTTTGCTGAAAGTATTAATATTATTCCAATTGTGTTGATTTAAGGAGGGCATTTTGGAGGGCATTCATAAATTGTTTGGTGAATTGGATGTCCAACAAGGAATTCTCTCCTCTTGTCTAAGAGTTAGATGATGAGAAATATCTAAGAGTTAGATGAGGAGACATGTTAAATGTTTTGTAAGTTGGGCTTGACTGGGCCTGAAGTGCACATAGATTTTTGCATGATTCAGAATGTGCTGCAAGCCAGGGAGTGATGCAAAGTGACCATAGTAATGTTAATGTTGTTGTTTTCTTCTGCTTTACATTGACAGTTCATTTACTATTCAAATACATGGGGCTTTATTAAGTAGTTGCTCTTTAAAGGCTTTAGGTCAGTGAATGATCTAGTAAAGGATGTTATCGCCGACCTATTGGATCAGTTTACATCTACTGTAAAGAACTGTAATAGATGAGCGATTCTAGGAACATAATCTAGGAAGTTACAGTGCCTTGCGAAAGTATTCGGCCCCCTTGAACTTTGCGACCTTTTGCCATATTTCAGGCTTCAAACATAAAGATATAAAACTGTATTTTTTTGTGAAGAATCAACAACAACTGGGACACAATCATGAAGTGGAACGACATTTATTGGATATTTCAAACTTTTTTAACAAATCAAAAACTGAAAAATTGGGCGTGCAAAATTATTCAGCCCCCTTAAGTGAATACTTTGTAGCGCCACCTTTTGCTGCGATTACATCTGTAAGTCGCTTGGGGTATGTCTCTATCAGTTTTGCACATCGAGAGACTGACATTTTTTCCCATTCCTCCTTGAAAAACAGCTCGAGCTCAGTGAGGTTGGATGGAGAGCATTTGTGAACAGCAGTTTTCAGTTCTTTCCACATATTCTCGATTGGATTCAGGTCTGGACTTTGACTTGGCCATTCTAACACCTGGATATGTTTATTTTTGAACCATTCCATTGTAGATTTTGCTTTATGTTTTGATCATTGTCTTGTTGTAAGACAAATCTCCGTCCCAGTCTCAGGTCTTTTGCAGACTCCATCAGGTTTTCTTCCAGAATGGTCCTGTATTTGGCTCCATCCATCTTCCCATCAATTTTAACCATCTTCCCTGTCCCTGCTGAAGAAAAGCAGGCCCAAACCATGATGCTGCCACCACCATGTTTGACAGTGGGGATGGTGTGTTCAGAGTGATGAGCTGTGTTGCTTTTACGCCAAACATAACGTTTTGCAGTGTTGCCAAAAAGTTCAATTTTGGTTTCATCTGAGCACCTTCTTCCTCATGTTTGGTGTGTCTCCCAGGTGGCTTGTGGCAAACTTTAAACAACACTTTTTATGGATATCTTTAAGAAATGGCTTTCTTCTTGCCACTCTTCCATAAAGGCCAGATTTGTGCAATATACAACTGATTGTTGTCTTATGGACAGAGTCTCCCACCTCAGCTGTAGATCTCTGCAGTTCATCCAGAGTGATCATGGGCCTCTTGGCTGCATCTCTGATCAGTCTTCTCCTTGTATGAGCTGAAAGTTTAGAGGGACGGCCAGGTCTTGGTAGATTTGCAGTGGTCTGATACTCCTTCCATTTCAATATTATCGCTTGCAAAGTGCTCCTTGGGATGTTTAAAGCTTGGGAAATCTTTTTGTATCCAAATCCAGCTTTAAACTTCTTCACAACAGTATCTCGGACCTGCCTGGTGTGTTCCTTGTTCTTCATGATGCTCTCTGCGCTTTTAACGGACCTCTGAGACTATCACAGTGCAGGTGCATTTATACGGAGACTTGATTACACACAGGTGGATTGTATTTATCATCATTAGTCATTTAGGTCAACATTGGATCATTCAGAGATCCTCACTGAACTTCTGGAGAGAGTTTGCTGCACTGAAAGTAAAGGGGCTGAATAATTTTGCACGCCCAATTTTTCACTTTTTGATTTGTTAAAAAAGTTTGAAATATCCAATAAATGTCGTTCCACTTCATGATTGTGTCCCACTTGTTGTTGATTCTTCACAAAAAAATACAGTTTTATATCTTTGTTTGAAGCCTGAAATGTGGCAAAAGGTTGCAAAGTTCAAGGGGGCCGAATACTTTCGCAAGGCACTATATTTAGAGATGGGTTGAATCCTCTCTGTAAACTCACTCAAAATGAAAGTTCTACTATCTTAGGTCAGACAAGCAGCAACTAGACTTACATGTCCACCACTCACCACTGTGAGGGCATGGGCAGCCAAGCATTGAATTCAGAGTGCTTGTTGACTGAACAATACACAAATCGGCTTGTCCTTTAAGTGTGCTTACATGTGAAAGGCAAATACACATTGGCTCTTTGACTGAATCCATTTAGCACTATTTCAGGGAATGCAAAACTGCTGCATTTACAGAAATGATGGGACATTGTCATTTAATTGCATTTGACAATTCATGTTTTGTCCAACAAATGCCTCACTGTTGTGCTACAGGTCCTGCCTACAAAGTGCAAACCAAGCGCTATGGTTACAGTTTCTTGCTTATAGGACAGGAACGTGTGAGAAAACAATGAATGATCTGTTGGGACATCAGATACTCAGATGGGTTAGAAGAAAAAGTATTTACCCTCTAAATAAAAGTCTCCCTGTTCTGGGATGCATGAATGGTTGCCTTATTCGCATATTGGACCCTTTTAGAGTGCACCAAGGATATGTCCCTTGCACCCAAAAGTTTTTGTTCACAATATGATCAAATATCAATGTGTAGGTCTTCAAAGTAAACCATCTTAGGTGCAACTACCAAACAAACCAGTCTTCGCTTCACTGACCAAACTAAAAAAGAGTATTACAAAGGTTGACCTGTTTTTTTTCTCTCTTTTTGTCTTTTTCTTTTTGGCCAGAAACAATGTTGCTGCATTACTTGACTGTTAACCTTCCCCCCTGATGATTTGCTTCAGCATTTTTCACTTCTCTTGTTTGAACAGATGCCGCCCCCCTCCAGCATGAACCGCCCCCCGGGATTGTTATAGTACTTAGTACAATGAAGTAACGCGCAATTATATTAAGGTTAGAGCACACCCAAGTAAGTTCCCTTTCCAGATAGCGACATCAAACGATTTGATGTATAACATTTCCTATGGTTTATAAACCATGGGCCTCTTTTGTTTGATTCCAGTGAATGGCATGCAAAAGGTTGTCTGAGGTAAACGTGTTGTTGCATGAACGCACCCAACAGCTCACTTTGTAGCCTCCATTACTGTCCAAACAGCATTTTTTGCAGGATATTAAATCAAATGTTATGTTACTAATAGTGAAATGCTTATTGACAGGCCCTTCCCAACAATGCAGAGAGAAAGAAATACAGAAATAATAGAAAATTATTATTAGCAGAAGGTGTTGTCTGTAAATAAGGATGGTTGCTCTCAATTTGCTCTAAATGCAGCTTTGAAGTATCCCATTACACCCAACTGTTCATCTCAAGTTGTGAATGCCACAGCATCCAAAAGGCAAAAATGTCCTTTGAAAATAGGTCCTGAAAAGGTCCTGAAACCCCCTTAATGGTAGCAATGAGCTTGAGCATGAAACAGGAAGACGTCTCATCCGGACATCTAGTTGAAACATGGCGTGATCTGTCTCTGAAGGTTAACTTGTGTGACTGTGAAACAAATTAAACTAAAAACTTTATAACTGTCCCCTGGCAATTGTCAGTTTACAAAAGACTGGTTCTCAGCTATGTCAAGGCCCCATGCAGCAAGCATTGCTTCTGTAGTCTAATCCTATATTTACCTGCCACTGATATCACAATTAGGCTATAAAATCTATTCATGAATTTTCCTATTCTAACAAACATCTTCTGTTTTGTGTGCAGAACTCTATAGCTTACTGTAAATAGCCTCTGGTCTAGAATGGCCTATACTGAAACGGTCCAGTGTGCACATTGATGGAACTCTGTATCTTCCTGGTGGCATAAGAATGCTGCACTCCCTTTATATACCCACACATATTTTACATCAGGGTTGGGCAACTTTGAGGGGGGTGGGGCCGCAATGGATCTGTGTACCCACATCCATACCCACACATGAAGTATTTTGGGGGTTCTAAGCCCCCCCCCCCCAAAAAAAATGTTTTTGTCCTTGGAAATTGACCTGTTGCCCATCCCTGTTTTAGATCCTCTGTGTTCTTATAAAAAAATGTTTTGACTTGCCTTATTTAATTTACTGCATTCATTTAAATAATAGACACTATACAATATAGACATACTGTATATGTATCTTGGGCAATTCATAAAGCTGCATGAGGACCTTATTACTGATGAATGTGTTTGTTTTTTATGACCATGTTTTTCTTTCTGCTTGCATTTTGCATTTATATTGATGTGTGATTTTCTGTAATTTATGTAATTCAGAGCTCATCTGTAAAATAGACCCTTGGTCTCAGTATGACTCCCTGATAAAAATATAAGGTTAAATAAAACATTTATAAAGTTTTGGCATTTTGTCATTGGTGTTTTTACTAAGCATTGCAATAGTAGCCTATTATTGTGCAAATGGAGGAAATGTAACAACATTTAAAAAGAAGGGAAAAACAGAGAACTATTTGTTGAAATGATAATGTATTTCAAGTAGTATGTCTGTACTTATTTGTTATTTTCTCTATTTCCCTCGACCTTGGCTGGACTGGGTAGTAGATTTCCAGTTAGCTCTGTGAGTACATCTGATGCAGTGCAAGCGAATCACCCTGACAGTCCCCCTTTAAACGAGCCCCGCCCCAAAATCAGTCGATCAAATTCTGCATCACGCTCAACCTCGTCCGTCCAATCATAACCCACCAGGGGTGGTCTTAGGATGGTGGTCCGGGAAGCTGTTAGCCAATCAAGTTTACTGCTCAGTGAACAAAAGCTTCACGTCAACTATCGTTGGTTCTCTGAATAACACATTATTCATGTTCATGCAGGTTATTTAAGGGAGACCTGATGGTGATGATGAGGCGGCGAGATAGCGGTATTTCATGTTGAGAAGTAACGGTCGATGACTCCCAAACATGTATGAATGCAAAATAATGTGTACATTAATTTAGTTAACTCGCCACATCAGATGCACTGTGCTTTTTAATGTTTTATAGTTATCCAATAGTATACGGCATCCTGCTAAGAATAAGTGGCAGTAGTATAGCAGGGCTAGGCTACACGCCCCACTCTCTCAGTCTAGAAAGTTACTAACTAACTAGTAGCAATCCTAGTGTGACATCACATGTGAACGAGCATGCATTGCTAATTCATTCACAAGATCTTTGCCAGACGTTGTTAGCTTCACTTTACTACACTGCTATCTCTTCACAAACAACAACTCCAAAATTCTATACCAAAATTACACATATTTTTGATTGAATTGAACTATCTTATTAAAACCATTAACCCTAGTGAATAACAAACAAGAATAACATTTTCCTGAATCATTATAATAAGATTTTTTCAGAGTGATTACAATTGCACTAGAATTATATATTTTTAAATAATATCATTGATATTTTTAGTGTGCTTGAGTTTTTTACTGTTAATACCTGCGTTCTGTTTTGTGTGATGTAACAATGTAAATTGTTGATCTATATATAAATAAAAACAAATAAATACACTGCTATCTCTTGAAAGAATATTACTTGCATAGTTACACATGAAAGTGAATTGGTCTCAAATTACGTCAGAACCTCAAGTTTACTTTCAAATCTTTGCTTGGTTGAATGTATCCTAATATAAAACAGCGCTATGAAGGTAGATCAAATCAAGGGCAAATCGTAGTTTGTGCCGTCTTATGTTTATGGTGCTATAAAGTAAAACAGTGACCTCAGCCACAGAAAGCACGCTACATTTTAACACACCCACCGCCCAGCAGACACCAAAACGAACCTCTTCGCATGACCGACTTCATTTGAATCTGGTGAGGGAGGGAGTGGAGGTCTGGCGCCCGTCCTTAGCACTGTTATTTCTCCCGCTGCCTTCGAACAACACAGTCGATTCTCCTTAGGAAAACGGCTGAATGGAGAGAAGAACATTGTTCTATGACAGCACTAAGGAAACTATCAACGATATCTGCATATCAACGAGCAATTTTCAAATTCGTATAGTGAGGTTCGCTGTAGTGTAAGAGGCAAAGTGAGAAGTAGCGGCCACCTTTTGAGTAAAATAACCCCTAAAAGATCAGAACCTACAGTATTATCGTTAGTGTCATTTGGTAAGTAATTTCACATTTGCCAGATTAGTTTGACAGTTGGCTGGAATCATGACTCGGAGATCCTGTGTAATTTACGCTACTGGAATTGTCTGCGCCCACCTACTGATAGTGGGGATCGCCTTGGTGGTGGCTCAAGTCTTTCAAACAATGATTCACAACCGGCTAAAAAAGGTGAGTTGCAACTTTTTCCCACTTCAAACATACATTTGATAGTTTTATATGCTGGTTGCTTTAATGTGTTAGTTGTATTTGCACTAAACAGCAGACGGTGAGTCACATTCCCATTCCTTGTTATTAGGTGATGTTCGATAGAAAACGTTACAGCATTTGTTTGCTCTATCCGCATCTCCGGTTATTCTACCCAACATGGGTCAGTGCAGCATGCGTTCCAAGGTCGACAATTTACAAGTGCTGCATGCTTTACTACCAACCAATTGTTTTTTTTTTGTGGTAGGAAAGCAACATTGTATCATTCATAAATCAGCAATATTGATTCAACCCTCTTGAACAGCTCTGCAAGGCGTTCAGCATTTAAACTCAATGTATAGCCTGATTGAATCTCACCGGCTGATTTACAATGCCAGGTATGTTCCTGTCACAGCGCGTTGCGGTAACATCATCATCACCAAGGATTGGTGCACTGTAGGCAAGCAGCCTGTTTTATTCCAACAATAAAATAAAGCCCACTCACTTCATTTGCTTTATTATACATAATGGTTGACAGATGAGTTGAAATACAAGTGTACTGCTGCATCTTTATTTGTGGTGTATTCATCTCATTTACCTGTCTGTCACAATCTAATTTATTTGGGAATGGGATTTAAAATTTTAAGAGCTTTCCTCGTGGTTTATCAGTAAGGGGTTGGGGAGGTGCGTGCGCATGGATGGGGGAAGGGAGAGAGACCATGAAGGCTAAGTCCCGCTCCCTCATTTCACTTTTCATCCTTCTTTCTTGCTTACCTGGTTGAACGTCTCTCGCATCTGAACAGCTCTCTTTCTTCAAGTGCCATGCCCACCTCAGCAAAAATGTCAGACTCAGTCATAGGATAGACACATAAACATTCGTTTCGTGGCCGCTGTTAAATTACTTGGGTCTGGGTTTATTTGGGATATGGTGTCACCCTAGGCCTAGAATACATAACATGAAATGAAACATATTGCTGATGTTGTCATTCGGCCTACCTGTATTTTAAGTTCAATAAAGTGCAGGAGTCTTATGTGGACATATTGCCGGTGACTGAAAAGATGATAGATAAATTAAGAACGAATGTCCATCCACAACTGTACCACTTCTATATCTAAAACGGCTCTTAGAACGACTTTCCTGGATCATAAAACAACAGTGAGCATTCATCTGTTTCATTGTTTCAGCCCTGGCCTGTTCTAGGTCTAGAGGACTGCTCAGCCTGGAAAACAATCGCTGTCCCCTGCCAAAAAAGTTAACATATGTCATAAGTTTAAATTTTTGTCAACTTTCATTCAAACAGTTTGTCATCCCATAGACTGGAAAACCGCCCCAAAACATGACACTGAATAACATGTATTATTGTCTTGAGAAAGGTTATCAAACCACAACTCCCACAGATGTTACAGGTCAGGTTTTCATTTATTTTTGAGTGAACCTGATGGTTATGTTTTAATATCCTTACCACTCTTCATGTGACCCAACCACCAGCTACAAAAATAGTGAGTTTAAAAATATATATTTTAGATAAGATTGATAAGCCCTCAACCCTTTGTCCCTGCTTGCCTGTGCTTGTGAGATCAAGGTTTGAAGCATTTCTACGAGTGAATTTATGTAAACATGAAAGCTATGGAAGCCTTTGAGAGACTTTTTTCAAGGGTGTTAAACACAGGAATTCTTCTAATCTAGGCCTTGACTTTACCAAAAGTTAGTGTTGCACAGAAACGGTCTCTCTTGGGAATTGTATCCGTTTTGAGAGGGACTCTATTTGATTTATAAAAACAAAAGACATCACTGATTGTGGAACTTGGTACCATACTGCTGAAGATGAGTCTGAATCACATGTTGGTGGTGGTTTTCTCACACTCACCTTTTGTGTATGTAGTCAGTGTTTGGCTTTAAAACTAGAATCCATAGTTGCTACATCCATTTGTACTAATTATAGCCTACCAATTGATTCCTGAAGAATATACAGTGCATTTGGAAAGTATTCAGACTATCACGTTTTCCACATTTTGTTGCGTTACAGCCTTATTCTAAAATGGATAAAATAAACTTTCTTCATCAATCTACACACGTGTTGAGGCCCAGATCTGGTGAAGGCTACCAAAAAATTTCAGCAGCATTGAAGGTCCCCAAAAACAGTGGCCTCCAACAGTTTGGAATCACCAAGACTCTTCCTAGAGCTGGCCGGGGGTGAAGGTCACAAAAGGCACCTTAAAGACTCTGACCGTGAGAAACAAAATTCTCTGGTCTGATGAAACAAAGATTTAACTATTTGGCCTGAATGCCAAGTGTCACATCTGGAGGAAACCTGGCCCCATCCCTACGGTGAAGCATGGTGGTGGCAGCATTATGCTGTGGGGAGGTTTTTCAGCGGCAGGGACTGGGAGATTAGTCAGGATTGAGGGAATGTGAACTGAGCAAAGTGCAGTGAGATCCTTGATGAAAACCTGCTCCAGAGCGCTCAGCACCTCAGACTGGGGTGAAGTTTCACATTCCAACAGGACAATGACCCTAGGCTCACAGCCAAGACAACACAGGAGTGGCTTCGGGACAAGTCTCTGAATGTCCTTGAGGCCCAGCCAGAACCCGGACTTGAACCTGATCGAACATCTCTGGAGAGACCTGAAAATAGCTGTGCAGCGACGCTCCCAATCTAACCCGACAGAGCTTGAGAGGATCTACAGAGAGGAATGAGAGGAAATACAGGTGTGCCAAGCCTGCAGCGAGTATTCTTGGGTAATTGCTGCCAAAGGTTCTTCAACAAAGTACTGGGTAAAGGGTCTGAATGCTTATGTAAATGTGACTTTCAGTTTCTTAATTCTAATATGTTTGCATAAAATTCTCAACCTGTTTTTGCGTTGACATTATGGGGTATTGTGTGCAGATTGAGTGGGGGGGCAATTTAATCAATTTTAGAATAAGGCTGCGAGGTAACAAAATGTGGATAAAGTCAAGGGATCTGAATACTTTCCGAATGTACTGTAACTTATAAATGCCTCATGATTTTAGTTCAACTGTCATACCCCATCAACCTAAAAATATAAGCTTATTTTAATCCGTTGTCTGTAAACAAACACTGTACACCATCAAATCAAAGTTTATTTGTCACGTGTGCCGAATACAACAGGTGCAGACCTTACAGTGAAATGTTTACTTACAGGCTCTAACCAATGGTGCGGAGAGAAAAAAAAGTGTGTGTGTGTGTGTAAGTAAAGAAATAAAACAGTAAAAAATACCTCTTGAAAATATGAGTAGCAAGGCTATATACAGACACCGGTTAGTCAGGCTTATTGAGGTAGTATATACATGTGGGTATGGTTAAAGTGACTATGCATATATGATGAACATATTTTTACTTGATCAAGTAGAGTAAAAAGAGGGGTTGGCGGGTGGTGGGACACAATGCAGATAGCCAATGTTGGCTAACCGAGCACTGGTTGGTCGGTCCAATTGAGGTAATATGTACATGAATGTATAGTTAAAGTAACTATGCATATAAGATAAACAGAGAGTAGCAGCAGCGTAAAAGAGGGGTTGGGGGGGGGCACACAATGCAAATAGTCCGGGTAACCATTTGGTTAGTCTTGGTTACATTGAGACTAAGGAGATGATTGTGGACTACAGGAAAAGGAGCACCGAGCACATCCCCGTTCTCATCGACGGGGCTGTAGTGGAGCAGGTTGAGAGCTTCAAATTCCTTGGTGTCCACATCAACAACAAACTGGAATGGTCCAAACACACCAAGACAGTCGTGAAGAGGGAACGACAAAGCCTATTCCCCCTCAGGAAACTAAAAACACATAGGTAAAAATATAATTGTAAGGCCATGGATGGTCAGTCCTTGCATCCATAGCTCTGTCCATGATTTTGAGAATGGTTACATTTCTACAGGCCCACCCCTCAGCTTTTTACAAAAACAGGCGGAGTGACTGCTTTAATTGTTTCAACTGCGGATTCTAACTTTAAATGCAGCCAATATACGCATGATTGGAATAGCTGGCTTAGTATGGCTTGATTTGTCACAACTTTCAGGTGACTCAAATGATCTAATAAAATTTAAAGGGAAATGGCTTCTCGGCATCAAATATGCTATTTTGTTATATATTTCAGAAGTTCTCAGGGATATCTTTATTCCATGCGAAGCGATATTTGACTCCACAGCCTTCATACTTTGCTGTACATCATGAAATGGGCTATTGAATGAGTTGATTCATGTCTTGTGCTGGAAACAGCCTATTTCAGATATGTTTAAAACTGACTAGAGTCTAAGTGAAGCAACAGGCTTCTGTTTTCCCCGAGGAGCATGCCCCCAGTTCAATGCTCTAGCTAGTGAGTGGTGACCTTCTGCACAGTTGTGTTGTGTAGTGTGTTTGTCAGAATGTGTGTATGAGGCAAAATGATCAGATCATTTAGGACTCTGTAGGAAGTATGTACCCAGTTTCCCCTATATTCATTTAGTAGAGGTGGCCCACCGCTGCTTAATTCTTGCCACCAAATATGATATAAAATATATAGTTCTTCCGGGACATACTTTTAAATGGATAGTCCATTGGCCCAATGACTGGAAAACACTGAAAGATCAAGTCTGAACGGGAAACGAGTTTGTGCAGCCGTGTTGAGCCACACCTTAAAAGCGACAACTGAGCTTCTCTGAGACCTCAAGATGAGAGTGAGCTGTTTGAATGGTAAAGGCCTTTCATGTACACCTCACTTTACTCAAGGGACAGAGAAAGCCATGTAAAGGACGGGGGGGTGCGGCATTTCGCACTTGAAGTTAGAAATACCCCCCTTGAATGGTAGTTTGTTGTTACAGATTTCTCTATACAGTAGGCATACATTACTTACCAGTATTTTATGGATCAACCAACATTCTCTTTTTAGATTTGACAACCATGTTCCAGCACGCTTCATTTTATCAAAGTGTTGAATGTCACTGCATCTGTTTTAATTACAGTTGAATTACTCCGGTCTCAGAGCATTTCGTGTTATTTTGTACCTAAATCCGAGACGCTCCATTTAGTATGAAATGTTACGTTTCATATGGTATGTATTAACTTGTGGATGTCCATCATCCATTTCTTATGTTAAATGACAATTTGTATGTTATCTTCCGAATTTAGCTAGTTAGCGGTGGTGCGCGCTAATAGCGTTTCAATCGGTGACGTCACTCGCTCGGAGACCTTGAAGTAGTTGTTCCCCTTGCAGAGGGGCTGCGGTTTTTGTGGAGTGATAGGTAACGATGATTCGAGGGTGACTGTTATCTGTGTGCAGAGGGTCCCCAGTTCGAGCCCGGATAGGGGCAAGGTGACGGACTAAAGTTAAACTGTTACATTTGCAATATTAGGGTTGTTTACCTAAGGAAGTTAAACCCATTTTGTTTCCTTGCCACGATACTAATGAGTATTGCGATACTGGTATCCTCGCAGCTCTAGAATTTACCTGTACACTTTTTTTTTTTATCTAATCATTGCCGCATTTCAAAAACAGGACAAATTTAGTCCCACATGGATTACTGTCGTCTGAGGGACTTATCTGAACACATTTAACCACTTCCCTCTATTCATATGATGACCAATAGGACAGTGCTACTACTCCGTATTGTTTATTCAAACTGTCATGCTGCCAATTTGGTGAGTGGTCATTTAAGGAAAAATGCAAACATCCCTTGATCAGCCTGCTGGGGTTCACCCAAACCTCCTTTGCTGTTTTCACTCAGGTTTTCTTCTGACAGTTATTCACCTATGTTTTCCCCTGGGGTTTTGGTGTGCTGGCATTGTGTCTTCGCTACATTATTTGCAATTTGTGTGCTCTCTTCTGGTATAACCTGAAAGGGTTGTTGATGGGTGGTGCAGCTAAAATAAAAAATTAAATAGCTTTTGAAAGCCAAAATATCTTTCATTTAGGTTACTGTTTCAAATAGCTTTTTAGGCCAGCGCTCCTTCTATCGCTCAAACGTACTACCCTAAACAGATTACACTTGGAGAGATCATTGTTGTTTTGGACCGTCCTTAAATAACTGTATTTCTCTATAACAATATTTTTTTTTTAAGGAATTGACTTTGACAGAGGCAAGCCGAGTATTTGAGTCATGGAAGAACCCGCCGCCTCCAGTCTACATGGAGTATTACTTCTTCAACGTGACCAACCCTGAAGTGTTCTTAGCAGGGGGAAAGGCAGTGGTCACCCAGATTGGACCTTACACTTACAGGTGGGTTGACAACACACTCACTGTTGTCCTTTGAAATTAGGAGGGCTCAGTTCACACAGGGCTCAGTTCACACAGGAATGAATCGTATCTTGAGATCCAGAGTCATAACTTTGACTTAATTGGAAATCATGTATCGATGCCAATGGAAGGTTTTGCATGTGCTCATCTCAAGTTAAGATTCGGTTTACAATGTATTTGTTTTATTATCTGTTCGTTTGATCATGGGAAGCTGGTGATTCAGGTCCTGGGAAAGTCCTATTGAATGAAAGCGGTTCCATGCTGCTGAACCTGCTGGTGGACTTGTTTGAACTTGTCTTTCACCCCCATGTGAACATCTGTATGGACCGACTTAATCCTCATATCCACATCTTTCCATAACAGGGAATACAGACCTAGGGAAAATGTGACTTTCCTTGAAAATGGAACCAAGGTTTATGCTCTGAATCCCAAAAGCTTTGTCTTCGTCCCAGAGAAGTCCAGAGGTAATCCAGAGGTCGACATTCTGAGGACAGTCAACATCCCAGCTGTGGTGAGTTAGTATGTGTCCCTCTCGGCCTCTGCTTGCTTGTTACCTCTACATTTGGTATGCTTGTGCAGTCTTCGCTTATGCAGTGTATCTTAGCTGCCATGGACACGTTGTATCTGCAATATAGTGTGTTATAAACTGTGGTGCAACACAGTTTGAGTACTTAGAAACATGAGGGTGTGAATTATTCCACAAGTGTGTCCTCTTCTATTTTGGTTAAGTTTAACCTTTCAAGATTCCCAGTATAACCGCTGTAACCCTATATTGACATTCCTTTACTGCATCATTCCAGTAGACTTTCCCAGCATTATTCTAAATGCTGTATTATGACATCTTGGGGTCTTGTTCCTTCCAACCGTTTACTTTATAGCAGACACTTTCATGGACGTAATCCAATTTCCATTAATGAGAACCAAACCAGAGTCTAGACAGCAACCAAAGCTATAGACTTAGAAACATTGTTTATCATTTTGTTACTAGTGGTATGATAGAATGTGAGCTCTATCCCCTTCTCTCTCTCTTTCCTCTCCCTCTACAGGCGGTGATGAGTGAGCTGAACTCCTACTCCTTCCTGCTGCGTACCTTCGTCTCCATATATATGAAGTCCCTCGGCGTGGAGATCTTCATGACCCGCACCGTCCACGAGGTGCTGTGGGGCTTCAAGGACCCTTTGCTCACCAAAATCCACAGCATTAGGCCAGAGGTGGATGAGATGTTTGGGCTGATGTGGAAGGTAGGCAGTGTTTGTGTTTAGTAAAACCTTGAAATATATTTAATCAGATTACACTTCTGAATACAGTCATTCACTAAAGTTATAACCTTAGCTAATGGCCAGTCTTGAAATTTGTGATTTAACCGAAAGTTGTGAAATTGCACTAGAAATCCTTTAGTCATTGAACCAGTAGGTGGTTGGTAGGGCCTGGGAGGATGTTTCTGTCGGTAGGGCCCGGGAGGATGTTTCTGTTGGTAGGGCCCGGGAGGATGTTTCTGTTGGTAGGGCCCGGGAGGATGTTTCTGTTGGTAGGGCCCGGGAGTATGCTTCTGTTGGTAGGGCCTGGGAGGATGTTTCTGTTGGTAGGGCCCGGGAGGATGTTTCTGTTGGTAGGGCCCGGGAGTATGCTTCTGTTGGTAGGGCCCGGGAGTATGCTTCTGTTGGTAGGGCCCCGGGAGGATGTCTCTGTTGGTAGGGCCCGGGAGTATGCTTCTGTTGGTAGGGCCCCGGGAGGATGTCTCTGTTGGTAGGGCCCGGGAGTATGCTTCTGTTGGTAGGGCCCCGGGAGGATGTCTCTGTTGGTAGGGCCCGAGAGGATGTTTCTGTTGGTAGGGCCCGGGAGTATGTTTCTGTTGTTAGGGCCCGGGAGTATGTTTCTGTTGGTAGGGCCCGGGAGGATGTTTCTGTTGGTAGGGCCCCGGAGTATGCTTCTGTTGGTAGGGCCCGGGAGGATGCTTCTGTTGGTAGGGCCCCGGGAGGATGTCTCTGTTGGTAGGGCCCCGGAGGATGTCTCTGTTGGTAGGGCCCCGGAGGATGTCTCTGTTGGTAGGGCCCCGGAGGATGTCTCTGTTGGTAGGGCCCCGGAGGATGTCTCTGTTGGTAGGGCCCCGGGAGGATGTCTCTGTTGGTAGGGCCCCGGGAGGATGTCTCTGTTGGTAGGGCCCCGGGAGGATGTCTCTGTTGGTAGGGCCCCGGGAGGATGTCTCTGTTGGTAGGGCCCCGGGAGGATGTCTCTGTTGGTAGGGCCCCGGGAGGATGTCTCTGTTGGTAGGGCCCCGGGAGGATGTCTCTGTTGGTAGGGCCCCGGGAGGATGTCTCTGTTGGTAGGGCCCCGGGAGGATGTCTCTGTTGGTAGGGCCCCGGGAGGATGTCTCTGTTGGTAGGGCCCCGGGAGGATGTCTCTGTTGGTAGGGCCCCGGGAGGATGTCTCTGTTGGTAGGGCCCCGGGAGGATGTCTCTGTTGGTAGGGCCCCGGGAGGATGTCTCTGTTGGTAGGGCCCCGGGAGGATGTCTCTGTTGGTAGGGCCCGGGAGGATGTCTCTGTTGGTAGGGCCCGGGAGGATGTCTCTGTTGGTAGGGCCCGGGAGGATGTCTCTGTTGGTAGGGCCCGGGAGGATGTCTCTGTTGGTAGGGCTCGGGAGGATGTCTCTGTTGGTAGGGCTCGGGAGGATGTCTCTGTTGGTAGGGCCCGGGAGGATGTCTCTGTTGGTAGGGCCCGGGAGGAGGTCTCGTGGAGTCATCACGTGATGAGTGAAAATGACAAAATGCTGATGAAGCTGCTTTACTTACCCTTTTTCTGGGAGACTCGTGTCTACTTTGGAGACTCACATCTGCTATTCCACCTACCGCAATAACAATGTGAATAGTTTTCTCAGGTTCCACAAACCAGATAATGCTGCATTAATTGGAAATCCTCTGAAAGAACTAGACGTTGGGTAGAATTTGACCTAAATTGTAAAATCTCAACTGTCAAAGCATTTGTGTCAACCGTTTTGGTCAACTACAGTCTCTTACCGCTGCCTATAAAATTGTAATATGAGAAGGCAAAACAGACTGGGATAGGCAGGCTACAGTAGTGCAGTGGCATTTCTTTTCACACTATAGCACTATCCCCCGTCAGTACAGTTCCAACAATGACAACCAGACACTTTAAACACTGAAATTCCTTCCCAAATGACCGCATTGGAGGAAGGTGTTCTTATTTTTCCTCTGCTTATCAAGAGTCTGTGGCTGTTTCTAATTCTGTACCTGTCCACTGTTCTCCTGGATGTTGGATGTATTCCTTTTGATATGACAGTCTGACTGAACTATTGTCTTTCTCTCTCCTCCTAGAAAAATGGAACTCATGAAGGAGAGTTTGTGTTCCTGACTGGCGAACGTGACTACATGGAATATGGCAGAATAGACACATGGAATGGGTTGACGTAAGGTCCTTTATTTCCCTCTGTTTTCCACCTTCATGTTGTTGTAGTTAATGGTTGTCAAAAAACATTTGTCAGCAGTTTTCTTTTTGGTCCTTGCCCTGTGACGTTGGGTTTACTCATTGAACGGGAATGAATTGGGATCTGTCCAAATCAAGTATTCAAAGTCCAAGGATAAACTCATTTGCTCCCTGTCATGACAGAGCAGATTGCAAATTCGTATATTTAAATATCAGAAATAGAAAACCGCTTCCAGGCATTTTAAATGAAATCCGTATTTGGCCCCGCCATGTTGTTTTATAACAACCTTGTGTAAATGAAAGCTTCTTGATGTCTAACATATCCCGTACCTTTCCCCTATCAACAGTGAAATGTCATGGTGGTCCTCTAACCAGAGCAACATGATCAACGGGACGGACGGCAGTGTGTTCCACCCTCTGTTGTCTAGGAAAGAGCTGCTGTACATCTTTGCGGCTGACCTCTGCAGGTACGTCAGTCATATCTCCAAATCTGTATTGTCTGTAGTTGTATTATTTGTTTACAGTCAAAGCAGCCAGTACAGAGAGGGACGGTGGTTTAGGTGACAGCCAATAATTATTGAGAAACGACTGACTCGTATTCATATCGGACTGGTAAACCCCTGTAGAAGACGCCACACCCTGGCCATGGTAAACAGGTGTGAGTTGGGCATGATCCAACCAACACCATAATGCGTGAGGAGAATCTGGAGAAGAGGCACATAGTATAAAATGGAGCTTTGACTCAATCGAGACCGTTGTACTTTGTCTTGTCATATTCATCCAATGTTCCACACAGTAGGTGACACATTTGTTAACACAGACCTCACAATCTCCTCTGCAAAATGACATGTGTAGAACTGAATTCCAAATTCCTGCTGTAAGTTTTGTGAACTGAGAAACTCCTACACAGCTTATGTGTCCTTCTCCTTGTTCTTACCTGCCTCTGGGGTTTAGGTCTATCCATCTGGGTTATGTTGAGGACGTGGACGTGAAGGGCATCCCAGCCTACCGTTTTGCCCCGCCCCACGACGTCCTGCAGAGTCCTGAGGAGAACCCCACTAACGCCGGCTTCTGTGTGCCAGCTGGCGACTGCCTCGGCACCGGGGTGCTAAAAGTCAGTGTTTGCAGAGAAGGTAAGAGATGGTTAATTACTGTCACAACCCTGGTTGGCATAAAATATGTGCCCCACATACACACTGTTTGTTTTGACTAACCCCATAACCTAGTTTTTTGACCGATTTAAAAAAATAAATAAATAAAAATATATATATTAATAATAACCTAATCAATCTAGTTCTAGCTGCAATCCAAGCTCCAATAGATATCAGAAATGTCCATGTTTGAGTATCCAGATTTCATAGTAGTGTAGATGGTGAACGATTAACTCTGGATGAGGGCTATAAAACACTTGAATTTGAGGATAAAGATAATCTCAAGGCTTTCCCCTCATAAAACAATCACATGGCATATAAATGCACTACGTTAACCCTTAAGTCTCGTGAGGGAAGTAGATATATTGTTAAGAGACATCCGCTTTCGTAGTGTGGTGCAGAGCTAGTTCAACAATCGGGGCAAAGTTATTCCTCAGTGTTCGTAATGCTGAAATCATGGTTCTATTGATTTGAGGCTGTTCTAACCGCGTCCTCTTGGGGCTGCAGTATAGGTGAATAGGACCCTTTTAATAATATAGATGATTAGGACCCTTTATTAATATAGGTGAATAGGACCCTTTAATAATATAGGTGAATAGGAACCTTTATTAATATAGGTGAATATGACCCTTTATTAATATAGGTGAATAGGAACCTTTATTAATATAGGTGAATAGGAACCTTTATTAATATAGGTGAATAGGAACCTTTATTAATATAGGTGAATAGGACCCTTTATTAATATAGGTGAATATGACCCTTTATTAATATAGGTGAATAGGACCCTTTATTAATATAGGTGAATATGACCCTTTATTAATATAGGTGAATAGGACCCTTTATTAATATAGGTGAATATGACCCTTTATTAATATAGGTGAATAGGACCCTTTATTAATATAGGTGAATAGGACCCTTTATTAATATAGGTGAATAGGAACCTTTATTAATATAGGTGAATAGGACCCTTTATTAATATAGGTGAATAGGACCCTTTATTAATATAGGTGAATAGGACCCTTTATTAATATAGGTGAATAGGACCCTTTATTAATATAGGTGAATAGGACCCTTTATTAATATAGGTGAATAGGACCCTTTATTAATATAGGTGAATAGGACCCTTTATTAATATAGGTGAATAGGACCCTTTATTAATATAGGTGAATAGGACCCTTTATTAATATAGGTGAATAGGACCCTTTATTAATTCCTTGTGGTGGTTTGAATTCCATTTGTCAGATATAGCAGTTTGAATAGTTTTCATATTCCTTAGTGAGGGTTATTGGCTCCCACACTGGAACACATTACATGGTGTCTCTGAGTAGTACCTTGTGGAACTTCATAATGGTCATTCTGACCTCAAAGGAAACGCTTTGTCATGGGTTGAAAAAAACAAATCATTTCACTATCAGAACATGTCCGGTACAGGCCGCCTTTCCAATGGCAAGGAAAGAACTTGACACATATTTTTACTATTTGTTCCGTTATCTCCATGCCTGGGTAATAATACCAGATAGCACACGTTATCAATCTGATGTTTCCCTTTTAGAGCCCCAATATTAAAACTTTGGAATTTGTTTAGCCTAATCCTCTCTTATGGCAGTCCAAGATAAGGACGTGGGCTATTTGATGTAATATAGGTTGCTTGTGGTGTTTTCTCTTAAATTGTGTTTCTTGTCCATAGGTGCACCTATCGTGGTGTCGTTCCCCCACTTTTATCAGGCAGATGACAAGTACATTAATGCTGTTGATGGACTGCACCCCAACAAGGAGGAGCATGAAACTTACCTTGACCTTAACCCGGTATGAACAAACATTTTATCTACCATATACAGTGGGGCAAAAAAGTATTTAGTCGGCAACCAATTGTGCAAGTTCTCCCACTTAAAAAGATGAGAGGCCTGTAATTTTCATCATAGGTACACTTCAACTATGACAGACAAAATGAGAAGAAAAAAAATCCAGAAAATCACATTGTAGGATTTTTAATGTATTTATTTGCAAATTATGGTGGAAAATAAGTATTTGGTCACCTACAAACAAGCAAGATTTCTGGCTCTCACAGACCTGTAACTTCTTCTTTAAGAGACTCCTCTGTCCTCCACTCGTTACCTGTATTAATGGCACCTGTTTGAACTTGTTATCAGTATAAAAGACACCTGTCCACAACCTCAAACAGTCACACTCCAAACTCCACTACGGCCAAGACCAAAGAGCTGTCAAAGGACACCAGAAACAAAATTGTAGAACTGCACCAGGCTGGGAAGACTGAATCTGCAATAGGTAAGCAGCTTGGTTTGAAGAAATCAACTGTGGGAGCAATTATTAGGAAATTGAAGACATACAAGACCACTGATAATCTCCCTCGAACTGGGGCTCCACGCAAGATCTCACCCCGTGAGAACGGTGAGCAAAAATCCCAGAACCACACGGGGGGGGGGCTAGTGAATGACCTGCAGAGAGCTGGGACCAAAGTAACAACGCCTAGCATCAGTAACACACTACGCCGCCAGGGACTCAAATCCTGCAGTGCCAGACGTGTCCCCCTGTTTAAGCCAGTACATGTCTAGGCCTGTCTGAAGTTTGCTAGAGAGCATTTGGATGATCCAGAAGAAGATTGGGAGAATGTCATATGGTCTGATGAAACCAAAACACAACTTTTTGGTAAAAACTCAACTCGTGTTTGGAGGACAAAGAATGCTGAGTTGCATCCAAAGAACACCATACCTACTGTGAAGCATGGGGGTGGAAACATCATGCTTTGGGGCTGTTTTTCTACAAAGGGACCAGGACGACTGATCCGTGTAAAGGAAAGAATGAATGGGGCCATGTATCGTGAGATTTTGAGTGAAAACCTCCTTCCATCAGCAAGGGCATTGAAGATGAAACGTGGCTGGGTCATTCAGCATGACAATGATCCCAAACACACCGCCCGGGCAACGAAGGAGTGACTTCGAAAGAAGCATTTCAAGGTCCTGGAGTGGCCTAGCCAGTCTCCAGATCTCAACCCCATAGAAAATCTTTGGAGGGAGTTGAAAGTCTGTGTTGCCCAGCAACAGCCCCAAAACATCACTTCTCTAGAGGAGATCTGCATGAAGGAATGGGCCAAAATACCAGCAACAGTGTGTGAAAACCTTGTGAAGAGTTACAGAAAACGTTTGACCTCTGTCATTGCCAACAAAGGGTATATAACAAAGTATTGAGAAACTTTTGTTATTGACCAAATACTTATTTTCCACCATAATTTGCAAATAAATTCATTAAAAACCGTACAATGTGATTTTCTTTTCTCATTTTGTCTGTCATAGTTGAAGTGTACCTATGATGAAAATTACAGGCCTCATCTTTTTAAGTGGGAGAACTTGCACAATTGGTGGCTGACTAAATACTTTTTTGCCCCACTGTGTAGTGATGAGGCCAATATGCAGGATCAGTTATGGGGCCTATACACTTACATACTCTCATTGTGTGTGTATACTGTATTTAATAGCTCTATTACATGTTGTATGTGTCAATTAATGCAGTACCAGTGGAATATAAACATTTTGCTTCCTCCATGTTGGAAAGGGCATGTTCTAACTGAATAAGTTTCTATTGCTTAATTTTAAAGCCTTATTTTGTTTTTTAGACCACTGGGGTTCCCATCCGTGCTTGCAAGAGAGCCCAGCTCAATATAATTTTGAACAGAGTTCAAGGCTTCCCGTAAGTATAGCAATCTGAATAGTTTGCCACACTCATCCCTCATACAAATTGAGTGAAAAGGCCTTTTGTTGAATCTCAAGTCCTCACTTCATTTTCTCTTCCACAGCAAAACCAAACATCTAAACGAGATAATTTTTCCCATCATGTTTGTCAATGAGGTAAGACTTATCTCCTCCCTTTCTCTCTCTCCAATTTATGTTGTGAAATTCAGTCATCCTCACGTGTAACCAAGACATATCAAATTAGGTTGTATTAGACAGAAATCCAGATATTTAGCTAGAGAGAACCCTCTAGTCTATTATTAAGATCAGTTAATAACAACATATTAAAGACAGGTTAATAACCTTAGTGACCCCCCCCACCTTCCCCCAGACGGCCACTATTGACGATGACTCTGCTGCCCAGATGAGAACCCTGTTGCTCATCGTGATCTTGGTGTCCAACTTCCCTCTGCTCATCGTGGGCATGGGAGCCATCCTGCTCATTGTCCTAGTCGTCCTGGTCTGCAGGTCTCGCCAGAAGAAGGTAAGACCTGTCCTCTACCCCTGCACTTATTACCAGGAGACCCTAAACTGTTTTTTTTTGTAGCAATAATATTCATAAGCTTCTCTAAAATATAGTGTAAATTGTGCACGTCACTCACAATATGTCAGTTGTTGTCCAGGAATGTTCTAAGTGATTAGAATTGAATGGTGCATTGATACAACAGGTTTTATGTTAGCTTTGACTGTGCTCTTTGCATGTTTGATCTGTTTTATATACAATTTATTATTCTATATTAACATCAGTGGTCTGGTGTCTGAGTTCTCCATCTCCTTGCATGTTAACACCGTGCATGAGGAACCTCACATAGTCAACATTTGCTGCCTTCTGTAATCTCTGTATGAAATTATAGTGCTGCTGGCTTTTCTAACAATTTTAAATAACTGAGGTCAAAACAGGAAGTATAGATCTTAATTTAGCAGTCCCTGTTGGCAGATAGACAGTCACAATGATGACCGTGTATAGGCTACACTACCGTACAGGCCAAAGAGTGCTCTGAGCTCTAGTAACAATAGTTCTGTAGGATAGCCAGGGTACTTTCAACACTTATCTGTGTTTGTCTAGGTTAGTCCATCTGACCCCATTTGCACGACCTCATTCCCCACCCATCAGTTGTGACTCGGATAGATGGGGGTTATCTTAGTAGAAGTTCACATGTCATAGCTTGGAATATCAGATAAAGCTATAATCCTTAATTCAAACAATACCAAAACACAGCTTTGTTAAAAAGCTGAGGAATGAGTCTGGAGAAATGTAACCACTGACAGAACCACCAGACATGGATGCATGGACTGACCATTGACAATATAAAATAGAGTTTTTAACGCTTCAGTGTTTGTTTACATTTACACCGCTTACAAACATTGGAGTAAAGCAAGCTTGTATTTTGGGTTCTGATGGGGGTACGACAGTTGAAATAAGCTGATGAGTCATAACTTATATTTTCCAAAATCAAATTTATAAGATGAATGTATCAACTAAGGATTCCAGCTTTGAAGAACTGTATAGTTACCGTGCTATGATTAACATGTTCTGTAACCCCCCCCTGTTTCCTTTCTGTTTTAGAATGAAGTAAAACGTATTGATTTTACTGAAGCTTTTCATTCTTTTACTGTAAGTCTTAATTTGCCTCATTTGTCATTTTCGTTCAGTTATTAGCAATTCTTGCTTATTTTAATATCTTTAGGTATAATATATACATTTATTTTACATTCCTGCTTCATAGTGGTATTTCTTCATTAACTTGAAAGTATTTTGAGTTTGTTGGTTTTGTACAGTGACATTAATGAATGATTATCCACAATTAGTTTATTATATACCATTGCAATACATTTCCGATTTAGTTGTAAACAAATGACATTTGTTTGTTGTTTTCATGGTTGAATTCTGCTTTGTTTACAAAATGTCCTCCCCTCTTCAGACGGCAAAAGATGAAACGGCCTACACTCAAGTCAGCGACAAACCAGAGGTTGAACCATCAGAAAACAACTATACCAACCAGCCAATGAGGAACGGCTCCTACATCGCCATGTCTCCCGTGGAGGCTCAGAAGTGTTGATGCAGGCTGCATTGTGTGGCGGGGCAGGCGGAGCATTATAACCAAGGCAGGGTTTTTCAGTGCGGACAGGGGTTTTCACTTTTGGGCAACCACCCCAATAAATGTCCATGTCAATCAAGATGCTGCTCATCTCAATGATGCTCTTGACTATCCTGCTGAGCATGGTCTTTCTGCCTGCCATAGTGCAAAACAACAACTCCTGTCTACTACTACTACTACTCCTACTGTCACTTCTGTCTCTGTTCTGTTGGGCTCAGTGCTGGGTTCATGAAGGAACACTTGGACAGCCAGGACAAAGCTTTTTTGAGTATTTTCTGCGAGGGAATAAGTATCAAATTAGGCAGTATTCTCACTAATTAATAACAACCACTGAGCAGTCACTATCAGCGTTCTACTGACTGATGGGTAGTCTTCACCTGATTTAATGAAGACTAGAGGGTCCTGAAACATTTCTTTGTATCAGTGTTTGTGAGGTCACCTCAAACAGCCACCAGATTAAAACATCTGGTATTCTTCTCTCCCTGTAACTGAGTATTCACTGACTCAGAATATAAGTGGTTTTGCTAGTAAAACTGTACTTAGCATATCCTTTTTGAAGAAAAAAGAAATTGACTACTTATTTTATTTTCCAGGGATGAATCCGTCAGTGCACACACCCAAGTTGTTATCAAATAGAATTTGTGACAGTTTGTGTGTGCATGTCTTACCATGCAGTATGACAACTGAGAAACTAGACATTTAGCTCTTTTTCCCTTTCCCTTCACCTTTCCCAACACTAGTTTGAGACAGATTTTTTTTCTAAACCTTAGACATTTCCTCAGATAAGGCATTAGTAAATAGCTGCTTTCCCATTCAGGAAAGGCCTTAACTTTCATCTCATATTGAAATTGTAAGAAAAGAAACATACCCACAAAACTTATAAGGGAGACTTGAACCTACTTTCTGCCTTACAATTTTCTGTGTTTCTTTGTTGATATGGTAAAAAGCTGGATATCTTAATAGTTGTACATATGCAAGGGGGAAATGTCTGGCTACCTCTGACCTAATCCAGCAAGTAGTCACAGGTGTGCCAAAGACACCATTTTTTTAACATCAGTGTGGACCCACTTTGTGTGTCTGCATCAATACTTGGAGAAAGCACAATTTGGATTGATAGTACAGTCCTCATAACAAGGTGACCAGGTTTTCACATAAAGACGAAACACTGTTAGAAACATCGACTGGTGCGCCGTAAAAAAAAAACGCAGGTGAATTGTAGAATAAACAATCGGGCCATGCACACCGCTTCTGCTGTGCATGTTATGTCAGAGTCAACTGGCTTGCCAAGGAGCTGTAGATATTCAGACGAACATGGCACTTGAATCACTCTTTGTCTGATGTTTTGATTTTTTTTTTTTGCCATTTTGGTCACTAGTCTCTGTGTTGTGTCAAGCCTTTTGGCAGTTGCTTCTGGAAAAAATGAACTAAGGCCATAATACTGTCAACTTGAAAATTCCTGCACTTTCCCCAAAAAAAGAACGTGCCCTGTATTTTTTGGGTTGTTATATAAAATGCAAGGGTCCTTCTGTGTATTTCAGTAGTTTGCCCCAGGGTTGTTTTTCAATGTGGTTCCTGAGGTGTTATTCTAGATGGACACTTTGCCTTTGTTACTTGCTTCTCAGTACATTGAATATGATTTTTTTATTTGTATCTGTTATTGCTGCTATTAATTGCCATAACCTATGGACTTGTATTTTTTATATGGATGAGCCATCCATGCTCATATTCTGTTTTTAAGGTTGTTCCAACAGAAACCAGTATCAACTTCTGAATTGCTATGTCTGGTCTCTGTGAAGCAACTCTTTAAATATTGAAGAATATTTGAGCAGGATACAATGCCCAAAGCTTGCTGTCATTTACTGTGATTAGCACATAACTATAGATAGCAACACATTGTAACATGAGGAATTGTCCATATTGATATCATTTTGATATTTGTAATACTTGTTTCTGTGGGTGATTTATAGGGTTTGTTCAACTGGAAACTCTGGAGTTCTAGATGGGATGCCCTAGTAAACAAATTTTATATATATATTTTTTTTTTTCAAGCATGAGTTTGGTTGTGCAATTAAGGACGTTTGTCAGACATGGCTTTGGGCATCTACTCAAACTTTGGTCCTGGTTATATTATATGTCAAGGACCAATAAACAGTAGGCCTTTTCAGCTCAATCTATATACAAGCAATCATGGCCTTGTGCATGTATTGCTTACTTGTTTAATCATCACAGTATATCTTACCATCCTTATTGACTTGAATCTATAAGACCTTAAACCAGAACTGTGTTGTGTGCGCGTGCACACACGCATACACCTGAGCCAATACTTACCACTGTCTGACTGACTAGTCCCATTCACCTTTTGTACCCAATCATTCAAGTCCATTCGCTCCCCTGTGCTTGACCAAAGATAACCTACATAGATCGGTTCCAGCTCGTGTTTACTCAATTTAGAGATAACGGTTGTGCCGCCACCACCGTCTGCCTACCTTCTATACTATGGCTGCGTCTGGAATTGCACCCTATATCGTTTACAGTGCATTACTTTTGACCAGGGCCCACAGGCTCTGGTCAAAGGTAGTGCCCCCTGGTCAAAGATAGTGCCCCCTGGTCAAAGGTAGTGCCCCCTGGTCAAAGGTAGTGCCCCCTGGTCAAAGGTAGTGCCCCCTGGTCAAAGGTAGTGCCCCCTGGTCAAAGGTAGTGCCCCCTGGTCAAAGGTATTGCACTGTATAGGGAATAAGTTGCTGTTTTGGATGCATTCCAAATGCAGTGTATTTACAACAGTGTTTGAGTCATGTGCTTCTCCCATCAAGGCCAAAACATGTAGTTTTTACAATTTGATAAGGATTATTAATATTAAGCGAACTTCAAAGGGTTAAAATGCATCTCTAATGTGAAGGGGAAAAACTGAGTTATGTATTGACGCAGCAATACAAGGTTATGTAAAATGTTATATAAAAGTTTTTTAATCTGACACAATATTTATGTATCCATATGTTCATTGTTATATTTGTCCCGAGTGTACGTTTTTTGTGGTCGTGTTTCATTTCCAAGTACAGTTTATTTTTTAATATTCAACGGGGGTTATCGCACACATGTTCAGTTTGTATCATGAAATGTTTGTCTCACAGAGAAATACATCTTGTAAAGCTGGTTCATAATGTGAGATATTGATCCATCAGTGAGGGTAGCAAAGTCCCCAAATGTTCTGAGAGAATTCCTTCATGGTTGTGAATGTGTGTGTGTAGGATAATAAGCTAATGTAGACCTATTTTTGTGCAGCTAATGCACAGTTTTGTCAAACTGGAGTGATTAATTGGAAGGCTGACTATCTGTGTACATGTGTAGGGAGATTGCCTTGGTGCCAGAACAGGAACAAGGGAAGTGTACTCTCAATCTAACCCATAGATGAATGAAGCCCTCCTTCAGGGAAGAAGAACGCTGGTGCCATACATCCTTTTATTTCAGAAATGTACTTAAACGTTACGGATTTTTGTTTTAAGCAGTGTAGCAACTGTATACTGTTCACATGTCATTGCGTGTAAGTTTCTCAGTCACCGACTAACAGACATTTCATGTTACTTCTGAGATATATATTTTTTTGCTGCTGAAAGTGACAATCGTCATGTTTGGTGCAAAACTATTTCAAAAGTAATCCATAACTTTTAGTTAATTTACACTGCACAAATGTTTATACAATGCTTTTGTAAACATTTTTAGTGTATTTGCGAAAATAAATATATTTGCAATGAATGCAAAGAATACAGTTGATGACTTAATTTTTTCAGTCTTGCTTGCTTTTAATACACTACTGATAAATACTAAAGTTTTACTTTTGAATACATTGAGACCGTAGTAGTTTTAAAATTTTCTCTGCTTGTGGTATTTGTTGGTGCCTTCACACACATGTCCAAAAGTATGTGGACCCTGCATGTCGAACCTCTCATTCCAAAATCATGGGCATTAATATGGAGTTGGTCCCCACTTTGCTACTACAACAGCCTCCACTCTTCTGGGAAGGAGTTCCACTAGATGTTGGCTCAGTGCTGAGGTGACTTGCTTCCTTCCATTCAGCCACGACCTCCCCTAATTGGAGTAAACTAATGAACAACACTTAGGCTTCTACTTCCAGTGAGGTCGAGCACTGATGTTGGACAATTAGGCCTGGTTCGCATTCTGCGTTCCAATTAATCCAAAAGGTGTTCAATGGGGTTGAGGTCAGGGCTCTGTGCAGGCCAGTCAAGTTCTTCCACGCCGATCTCGAGAAGCCATTTCTGTATGGACCTTGTTTTGTGCACAGGGTATTTGTCATGCTGAAACAGGAAAGGGCCTTCCCCAAACTGTTGCCACAAAGTAGGAAACACAGAATAGTCTAGAATGTCATTGTATGCTGTAGCGTTAAAATGTCCCTTAACTGGAACTAAGGTGCCTAAGCCGAACCATGAAAAACAGCCCTAGACCATTATTCCTCCTCCACCAAACTTTACAGATTATTATTGTAAAATAGATTGTGTCTGTAAAATGTACAAGTATGTAAAAGCTGGATGTAAAAGCTGGAAGTAGAAGCCTAAGTGTTGTTCATTAGTTTACTCAATTAGGGGAGGTAGGGTTAGTGAAAAATGTGTGTGTGTGTGTGTATGTGTGTGTGTGTGTATGTATGTGTGTGTGTGTATGTATGTATGTGTGTATGTATGTGTGTGTGTGTGTGTGTGTGTATGTATGTATATATATATATATATATATATATACATACACACACTGCTCAAAAAAGTAAAGGGAACACTAAAAAAACACATCCTAGATCTTAATGAATGAAATATTCTTATTAAATACTTTTTTCTTTACATAGTTGAATGTGCTGATTTACACAAATTATCAATGGAAATCAAATGTATCAACCCATGGAGGTCTGGATTTGGAGTCACACTCAAAATTAAAGTGGAAATCCACACTACAGGCTGATCCAACTTTGATGTAATTTCCTCAAACAAGTCAAAATGAGGCTCAGTAGTGTGTGTGGCCTCCACCTGCCTGTATGACCTCCCTACAGCGCCTGGGCATGCTCCTGATGAGGTGGCGGATGGTCTCCTGAGGGATCTCCTCCCAGACCTTGACTAAAGCATCCGCCAACTCCTGGACAGTCTGTGGTGCAACGTGGCGTTGGAGGATGGAGCGAGACATGATGTCCCAGATGTGCTCAATTGGATTCAGGTCTGGGGAACGGGCGGGCCAGTCCATAGCAGCAATGCCTTCCTCTTGCAGGAACTGCTGACACACTCCAGCCACATGAGGTCTTGCATTAGGAGGAACCCAGGGCCAACCGCACCAGCATATGGTCTCACAAGGGGTCTGAGGATCTCATCTCGGTAGCTAATGGCAGTCAGGCTACCTCTGGCGAGCACATGGAGGGCTGTGCGGCCCCCCAAAGAAATGCCACCCCACACCATAACTGACCCTCCGCCAAACCGGTCATGCTGGAGGATGTTGCAGGCAGCAGAACGTTCTCCACGGCGTCTCCAGACTGTCACGTCTGTCACGTGCTCAGTGTGAACCTGCTTTCATCTGTGAAGAGCACAGGGCGCCAGTGGCGAATTTGCCAATCTTGGTGTTCTCTGGCAAATGAAAAACGTCCTGCACGGTGTTGGGCTGTAAGCACAACCCCCACCTGTGGACGTCGGGCCCTCATACCACCCTCATGGAGTCTGTTTCTGACCGTTTGAGCAGACACATGCACATTTGTGGCCTGCTGGAGGTAATTTTGCAGTGCTCTGGCAGTGCTCCTCCTGCTACTCCTTGCACAAAAGCGGAGGTAGCGGTCCTGCTGCTGGGTTGTTGCCCTCCTACGGCCTCCTCCACGTCTCCTGATGTACTGGCCTGTCTCCTGGTAGCGCCTCCATGCTCTGGACACTACGCTGACAGACACAGCAAACGTTCTTGCCACAGCTCGCATTGATGTGCCATCCTGGATGAGCTGCACTACCTGAGCCACTTGTGTGGGTTGTAGACTCCGTCTCATGCTACCACTAGAGTGAAAGCACCGCCAGCATTCAAAAGTGACCAAAACATCAGCCAGGAAGCATAGGAACTGAGAAGTGGTCTGTGGTCCCCATCTGCAGAACCACTCCTTTATTGGGGGTGTCTTGCTAATTGCCTATAATTTCCACCTGTTGTCTATTCCATTTGCACAACAGCATGTGACATTTATTGTCAATCAGTGTTGCTTCCTAAGTGGACAGTTTGATTTCACAGAAGTGTGATTGACTTGGAGTTACATTGTGTTGTTTAAGTGTTCCCTTTATTTTTTTGAGCAGTGTATATATATATACGTTTGCAAAAATGGGGGATTGGAAATGACGCAGACAATTACATTGATGGAAGCTATAATCTATTTGCAATATTAAAGCTGATCTACCCCATAAAGATAAAGAAAACCTTTACTGTTGACACTATGCATTGGGGAAGGTAGCGTTCTCCTGGTATCCGCCAAACCTAGATTCGTCTGTCTGACTGCAAGATGGTGAAGTGTGATTCATCACTCCAGGGAACGCGTTTCCACTGCTCCAGAGTCCATTGGCTTTACACCACTCCAGCTGATGCTTGGCATTGCACATGGTGACCTTAGGCTTGTGTGCGGCTGCTCGGCCATGGAAACTCATTTCATGAAGCTCCAAACAAACTTATTGTGCTGACGTTGCTTCCAGAGGCAGCTTGGAACTCGGTAGTAAGTGATGCAACTGAGGACAGATGATTTTTATGCTCTTCAGCACTCTGTGGTCCTGTTCTGTGAGCTTGTGTGGTCTACCACTTTGCAACTGAGCCGTTGTTGCTCCTAGACTTTTCCACTTCACAATAATAGCACTTACAGATGACAGGAGCAGCTCTATCAGGGCAGAAATTTGACAAACTGATTTGTTGGAAAGGTGGTTGTCACGATCGTCAGATTGAGGAGACCAAAGCGCAGCGTGATGTGAATACATCCTTTTAATGATAGATGAAAACAAACACGAAGTAGACTAAACAAACAAAATATCAAAACGACTGTGACCGCTATAAATACTTAGTGCAAACATGCAACATCACATAGACAATAACCCACGAAATACCCAAAGAAGATGGCTGCCTAAATATGGTTCCCAATCAGAGACAACGATAAACAGCTGCCTCTAATTGAGAACCAATCTAGGCAACCATAGACATACATAAACACCTAGATGGTAACCAACCCCATAAACTGACAAAACCCCTAGACAGTAAAAAAACACATACATCACCCATGTCACACCCTGACCTAACCAAAATATATAAAGAAAACAAAGAATACTCAGGTCAGGGCGGGACAGTGGCGTCCTACAGTATGACGGTGTCAGGTTGACAGTCACAGCTCTTCAGTAAGGCCATTCTACTGACACTTTGTTTCTGGAGATTGCACGGCTGTGTGCTTGATTTTATATACTTTTCAGCAACGGGTGTGGCTGAAATAACTGAATCCACTGTTGTAGGGGTGTCCACATATTTTTGTATATATACAGCGCCTCCGGAAAGTATTCAGACCCCTTGACTTTTTCAATTTTTTTTACAGCCTTATTCTAAAATGTATTGTCCCCCCCCCCCCCCCATTCTACACACAATACCCCATAATGACAAAGCAAAAACAGTTAAAAAAAGTTTTTTTGCTAATTTATTAAACATGAAAAACAGATATGAAATGTACATACATATTCAGACCCTTTACTCAATACTATGTTGAAGCACCTTTTGCAGCTATTACAGCATCGAGTCTTCTTGGGTAGGACGCTACAAGCTTGGCACACCTGTATTTGGAGGGTTTCTCCCATTCTTCTCTGCAGATCCTCCCAAGCTCTGTCAGGTTGGGTGGGGAACGTTGCTGCACAGTTATTTTCGGGTCTCTCCAGAGATATTCAATCGGGTTCAAGTTTGGGCTCTGGCTGGGCCACTCAAAGACATTCAGAGACTTGTCCCGAAGCCACTTCTGCGTTGTCTTGGCTGTGTGCTTAGGGTCATTGTCCTGTTGGAAGGTGAACCTTCGCCACAGACTGAAGTCCTGAGCGCTCTGGAGCAGGTTTTCATCAAGGATCTCTCTGCACTTTGCTCTGTTCATCTTTGCCTCAATCCTAACTAGTCTCCCAGTCCCCGCTGAAAAACATCCCCACAGCATGATGCTGCCACCACCATGCTTCACCGTAGGGATGGTGCCAGGTTTCCACCAGAGGTGACGCTTGGCATTCAGGTGCGAAGAGTTCAATCTTGGTTTCATCAGACCAGAGAATCTTGTTTCTCACAGTCTGAGAGTCTTTAGGTGCCTTTTGGCAAACTCCAAGCAGGCTGTCATGTGCCTTTTTACTGAGAAGGGGTTTCCTTCTGGCCACTCTACCATAAAGGCCTGATTGGTAGAGTGTTGCAGAGATGGTTGTCCTTCTGGAAGGTTCTCCCATCTCCACAGAGGAACTCTGGAACTCTGTCAGAGTGACCATCGGGTTCTTGGTCACCTCCCTGACCAAGACCCTTCTCCACCGATTGCTCAGTTTGGCCGGGTGGCCAGCTCTAGGAAGAGTCTTCGTGGTTCCAAACTTCTTCTTCCAATGATGGAAGCCACTCTGTTCTTGGGGACCTTCAATGCCGCAGAAATGTTTTGGTACCCTTCACCAGATTTGTGCCTCAACACAATCTTCTCTCGGAGCTCTATAGACAATTCCTTCGAATTGGCTGGGTTTTTGCTCTGACATGCACTGTCAACTGTGGGACCTTTATATAGACAGGTGTATGCCTTTCCAAATCATGTCCAATCAATTGAATTCACCACAGGTGGACTCTAATCAAGTTGTAGAAATATCTCAAGGATGATCAATGGAAACAGGATGCACCTGAGCTCAATTTCGAGTCTCATAGCAAAGGGTCTGAATACTTAGGTAAATAGGGTATCTGTTGTTGTTTTTTTACACATTTGAAAACATTTCTTAAAAACCTGTTTTCGCTTTGAAAGGGATCTGAATACTTTCCAAGTGCACTGTAAAGTGTAGTATGTTAGAATATATGCATTTAGTTTTGAGAACTGAGAAAAATCACTTTGGGAGTTTGGTTTTGAGTTTTATGAGTTTTGTGAAAAAAACATTACTCGCATTTTAACAAGCTCTGTCAGAAAAGGCAACAGAACCATGACACAGCAGATCTGAATAGTCATGACTGCCCTAAGATCATTTAGACTACTATACAGATCATTTAGACTACTATACAAAGGAGGTTTGTGTTGGCCAGATTCACTGATCAGGTTTCATAGTCTGTGGTTCTTCTTGTCATCGAATAGATGGCATGTTCCTCCAGATCGCATGTGAATTGCTGTAACGTACCATTCAGGATGAGAGCTTTGTGCTGCTTAACTATACAATAAATGGTCAGAAACTACAACTTTAACTGAACAAAATACTCATATTTTCCTTCTTAGCAATACCCCTAGTGATGATCTCATCTTGACCATCAAGCTTAGGCCTACTTATAACTTTTGGGCTAGCCTCGGAGTTCCAGCCCTAGGTTCTGTTCCAACGGCAGGTTTTTAACTTGGTTTAAAAGAGGCCAAAGTAAATAGTATCCCAGATCTCCTAGGGTGACCAGTAACAATGCATGTCCCCTGATGCACTCTCAGCCTGTCTATGCAGTCATTAGTCACCAATATGTGATGTGGGGGTTGTGCCTGAGAGGAGGGCCGGGTCATTCACCTTATTGGCCAGCTAGCAACCACCCCACAGGCCCTATATGGCTCCTGGGAAACTAAGGAACACAGTACTTTCAAAACATTGAAAACCTTACCTTGCAGATAATAGCGGTGTTTGTCCTTCTTCTAACATGACCTCAGGCTCAGAATTCCTATAAGCCATTCTATTTGTCCTATATACATTTGAAATTGACAATTGTGGCATGGTTCTCCATATCTTCTACCATAGTTATTTTGAAATAAAAACCAAATCAAATGTATTGGTCACATACACATCTTTAGCAGATGTTATTGCAAGTGCAGCGAAATGCTTGTGTTCCTAGCTCCAACAGTGCATGTTTGAGGCATGTTTGGGCACTGTCTGCAGTGTGGGTGTAACCAGATCGTGTTCTCTCTCTGGTCCTTTTATTCTTTCTGTTGAGACATGACTTAATGGTCATTCATTTCAAAATCCTTTAGAAAATGGGTTCGCTGATGCTTATGATCATTCTTTGTGGAGTCTAGGTCACAGAAGGGTAAGCCAAGAAAGTACTGCTTCAAGCCACTGCTTTGTTCAACTAATATTTATTTCCATGTCATAAAAGGTGTGGTTCTTCCTTGTGGTTCACACTTTTATATTGATTGGGCTTCGTTTTTTTCGTGGATCGGCAACAGAGCAATTACGTTCTCAATCAATTCTGAAAATCCCCCAAAATGTTTTTTAACCTTCAGAAATAACATCCCGAATGGATGGTCTTCCTCTCCATAAAACAATATTAATTCATCAACAAAAGCTCATGCAGGAAGAGTTTAGGGTAAATGGAACACTTCTACCAATGGCTGTATCATAGTCTTGACATGTGAAAGAGATGTGGCTGAAAGGAATAATTTTTTCAACTATCGGTAAAAACGATCAAGGAAAGAGACAGCAATAGAATACTGAGACAGCCTTATATCAGATTGGATATATGCAAGTGAACAACAAGTGGTGTTTGTGCGCCATCTGGTGGTTCGTAGTCATCTGCTGTTAAATCGGCTATTAGCCTCTGGGTGACCCCTGTCTGAGGATATGGGTCAGCATTCGGGCTGCAAAACTACTGGTCATTTATGAACGTCACTGGAATCTTCAGTGATTTAGGTAATTAACAGAAAATCAATGTCAATCTATCGTAAATGTGGTCATTTATATTTGAAGAACATTTTTTTATTGATATATAGTATTCATTTTGTATTCTGTGTCCATATTGTACTTAAATTGTTAGTAGATAGACCATATGGTTTCAGAAAAAAATGACCTAATTAATACATTTAAAAAGCATTTTAAAAAGGCATCTAATTAACAATGGCATTATTTTCAACTATTGACTTTTTTCACTAGTTTGACACCAAAACATTGACAACAAATACACATTGATACATAAAAGTATCTAAAAAATGATCTGAAAAATAATATAAAGGATATTTCAAGCTGAAACCCCTCATATTAAACACCAATGATATTCAATTTGATGGTTTATATTTAGAATAATGATTTACAGCTTTGTCATTCCATTTATTTTTTAGCATCTTATTTTATTGGGCCAGAGTTATCTGAAGTACCCACAAGGGCCACTAGATGTCTTGTGATAGATTACATAAAATCCTTGAAAGATACCAAAATTCTGGTAGTTTACTGGTAAACTTAGAAAGTTTCCAGTAATATACCCTCCCCTTTGCAACACTAGTCACCACTCTAGGTGACCCTCCTGAGGCGAAGGTCGATAGCTGTAACCCAGCTATAGGCACGCTTAAGTATGTTTAATATACAGTATACTCTGACCCAGTGTAGATAACCTTGACTAATGTTTTGACCAGGAGCGGGTTAACACTTGGAGAACAAACATATAAGAAACAGTATTTATGCCTGCCTGCCCTTGAGGAGGTTCGCAGATTGCTACGAATCTCTGAGAGGAACGTGTCTGACTCCCCATATGCATATGCCTGTCTATTGTTTGTCTATTAAACCTTAAATATAGAAGTCGTTTGCCTTATCTTTGGGTTCAGCATTTTTCACACCTTGAGCAAACCAATTATTCCTGACTTCTTTAAATATGTTCAATAACGTTACAGCATCAACCGCAACTTAATTAAAAGTAATACTCAAAAGTGAACAAAACATCTGGCAAGTCATAGCTTGCCCAAAAATTGCATGTTTTTTAAAAATTTTAAATAGAAGGAATTATGGAAAGAATTGGTCCAAGACAGGCAAAAAAGAGCTGGAGAGGTAATTGGTGCCATCTCCTCTTCCATATTGGTGTTTATACAGTAAACCAGAATGTGCCACTGAGTTTGAGCTCTGCTCTTTTGAGAAATGACCAGTGGCGATATTAACATGTAAATCTTGGTGAGCAAAAATTGGGATGCATGCCAGCAAAGCCACAACACAACACTAAACAATACATTGATTGCACTATAACAGTTACAAATGGTGCCCACAAACTGTTAGGACCTACATAAAGCTGTCCCAACAGCAGAGCTTTCTTTTCAGCACCATGGAGTGAATCCTTATCCCTGCTACACCTAGCCGTGTCTGGCAGCTCAAACAGTTCATTCAGACTCATTTACTGCCTTTAAAAAAACATAGATGACAAGGCTGACTTGCTTAAACAAATGTGGTTGCAACTGACAATTGAGATGCATAAAGTATTGCATAAGGGGATGACAAGTGGATAAGAGGCCATTCGTAATTTAGATTAAGACGTTAATGAGCGAGCGAGGATTGACGTAGTCAATATAAATATTTGTTCAGCACTTTTTAAATGTACAGCGACATAATTCAGAACTTGGGCCGTTCTTACAGTATACTTCCTGTACACCAAGTCAGAACCAAAGGATAAATAAAGGGTGCATTTAAGCAGACAATGAAAGCTCTTACAATATTCGATGATTGCATTTCTCTAAAACAGGCTATAGGGTACATGTGCACCACCAAGTCAGAACAGTGGGCTAAGTTATGAAGGGAAAAGTGACCAAATTATTAGGGTGAGGCACATGGGCTACTAACAGTTTACTACGCAACATTCACTTAGGATTACTTTCTTAGCTAAAGTATACATATATCCCTGGCATATTACATCATTTATGCAGCAGCATACAATACATTTTTCAACTCACCTTGTTGTGCTGTGCTCACTTGAACAGGAAGGTGGCGCGGCTGTCCATTTTTTGCCATCAAAGTCTGGCATTCTCTGGATGTATGGTGCTTTAAAGACAACTGGGAACAAGGTTGAATTATGATGTCAGCAATCTTCAGGTCAGAGCTCTAGAAAGAGGCCCGAGTTCCCGACTTGGAATTCCGAGTTGGATGACCGTTCAAAACGTATTTTCCCAGAGCTCCCAGTTGTCTTGAACTCACGGACATCTGACGTTCTGAGTTTCCAGTTGTTTTGAATGCGGCAGAAGTCATGCTGGATGGACAGAATGGCCAATGTATTCAAACTTTTCTGGACCATGGAATGTGAATGTCTTTCCTTTTAAACTTGGAAAAGAGACCCTTAAACCCAGACTTGAACCACACACCCACTCCACAGAATAGCAGGCTAGAGATTGCTCTGCGACTCTTGCAGTTAGCCACTGATTCCTTCCACACCACTCATTGTTGAATTAGCGATTTACAACTCATTGTGTAATGTTTATGTCCAATGTTTATGTCCAATACTCAATAAAGCAAAAAAGAGACCATGTTTGTATGCGGCTTTATTAACTCAAGTATATATTTTTGTTACATTGTTTGCGAACTGTGACACATATTCATTCCAAAATAACATGCAAAACAACAAAATATAGACAGTACAGGTCAATGGTTTGGACACACCTACTCATTCAAGGGTTTATCTTTATTTTTACTATTTTCTACGTTGTAGAATAATAGTGAAGACATCAAAACTATGAAATAACACATATGGAATCATGTAGGAATTTTATATTTGAGATTCTTCAAAGTAGCCACCCTTTGCCTTGACGACAGCTTTACAAACTCTTGGCATTCTCTCAACCAGCTTCATGAGATAGTCACCTGGAATGCATTTCAATTAACAGGTGTGCCTTGTTAAAAGTACATTTGTGGGGAACTTCTTTCCTTCTTAATGCGTTTCAGCCAATCAGTTGTGTTGTGACAAGGTAGGGGTGGTATACAGAAGATAGCCCTATTTGGTAAAAGGCCAAGTCCATATTATGGCAGGAACAGCTCAAATAAGAAAAGAGAAATGACAGTCCATCATTACTTGAAGACATGAAAGTCAGTCAATGAGGAACATTTCAAGAACTTTGAACGTTTCTTCAATTGCAGTAGCAAAAACCATCAAGTGCTATGTTGAGCTGGCTCTAATGAGGACCAGCACTGGAAAGGAAGACCCAAAGTTACCTCTGCTGCAGAGGATAAGTTCATCTGCACCTCAAATTGCAGTTGAAATAAATGCTTCACAGAGTTCAAGTAACAGGCACATTTCAACATCAACTGTTCACTGCATGAATCAGGCCTTCATGGTCAAATTGCTGCAAAGCAACCACTACTAAAGGACACCAAGAAGAAGAAGAGACTTGCTTGGGCCAAGAATCACGAGCAATGGACATTAGACCGGTGAAAATGTGTCCTTTGGTCTGATGAGTAGGTAAATGGACGATCTCCGCATGTGTGGTTCCCACCGTGAAGCATGGAGGAGGAGGTGTGATGGTGTGGGGGTGCTTTGCTGATGACACTGTCAGTGATTTATTTAGAATTTAAGGCACACCTAACCAGCATGGCTACGACAGAATTCTGCAGCAATACGCCATCCCATCTGGTTTGCGCTTAGTGGGACTATCATTTGTTTTCAACAGGACAATGACCCAACACACCTCCAGGCTGTGTAAGGGATATCTGACCAAGAAGGAGAGTGATGGAGTACTGCATCAGATGACCTGGCCTCCACAATCACCCGATCTCAACCCAACTGAGATGGTTTGGGGTGAGTTGGACCACAGAGTGAAGGAAAATCAGCCAACAAGTGCTCAGCATATGTGGGAACTCCTGCAAGACTGCATTCCAGGTGAATCTGGATGAGAGAATACCAAGCATGTGCAAAGCTGTCATCAAGGCAAAGGGTTGCTACTTTTTGAAGAATCTAAAATATATAATGTATTTTGATTTGTTTAACTCTTTATTGGTTACTACATGATTCCGTATGTGTTATTTCATAGTTTTGATGTTTTCTCTATTATTCTACAATGTAGAAAATAGTCAAAAAATAAAGAAAAACCTTGGAATGAGTAGGTGTGTCCAAACTTTTGACTGGTACTGTATATATATATATTTAACAGTTGGGGCTCAAAACAGGTGGGTCTCTGCCCCACCTGCCCTGAATGACGGGTCACCACTGGAAAGGACCAATGTCCCCTTGGAGATATATAACCTTACTGCCACATCCAGTGGACAGGTTGGCAATGACACGATTCAATCAGTACATTAATAAGAGTTTCACTAAAATGATGGAATGCTTTCCCTATTCTATCACTAAGGCACCAATAACAGTCCGGATCTATTTACATGAATCTGGCAAAAATATAATGTTTTTCATATTTGAACGTTTCAAATTATGTGCAAGTCACTCCGCTTGGAAGGACATCAACTATGACAACGTTGTGTATATTTGTTGTTGGCCTCTGCATCTGCATACATACTGAATTCATCCAAAACTACATCACTCTGTGGTGTCTTATTGAACTTCAACCTATGACGAAAATAAAATCCAGCCATACGCTCTAATCACCAAGGAGATGGTCTGCCAACCACCTTCTAGCCTAATCGACACTGCTGTAACACTCCATAGTCTCAGTGTCTCAATGTGCGTCAATGATCAAAGCAGCTTGTTGGCTTGTTTGTTTGTGCGCTACCTCCATAGCCCCTGAGGTAATAAACAAGCAGTCATTCTCTCTCTCCATACGGAACTTCTCCCACTAGTAGTAGTTTGTTGGTCTTGAGTGGATAGTGTCTGTTTTTTTTGTTTTTTTTACTCAAACTACTACATACTTGTTGGGCTTCCCCTCCAGTCCCACTAATCCCTCATATATTGGGGTCCCCCTCTAGTTTGGTCAGGTCAGTGGTGGTCCCCATAAACATGCTCTTTCCCCTCTCCAGCCGGCTTTTCTTGTCTGTCAGCCGGAAGGCCTCCATGAACTCATCGATGTCAATGTTGCCGTCCTGGTTGGTGTCTATGGTGACGGCCAGGTCCGAGATAGCCTCGTCAGTGATCTCCATCTTTAAGAAGGCACTCAGCAGCTTCCACGTCTGACGGAAGTCCTCCATTGTGATGAACCCTGGAAGGAGGCGGGAGGAGGGGGAGAGAGAGTGAAGGGAGAGACAGGAAAGAATGGTTGAGAGGAGAGGGAGGAGAGAGGGGAAGGAAAGATGGAGGAGAGGGGAAGGGAGGAGAGATGGAGAGCCAGTGGGATGAGGGGAGAGATAAGTAGCAGGGCTGGCGTCAGTTGGCTGGGTGTGATACTAGAAGACCAGTGGGTTAATCCTAAATCAATCTACTGCTGACGTTAGCGTTAACACCCCACAGACAGACTACAGGGAGGTTGGCCTCAATAAGTACAACATGTGTCTGAGTGTACTTACATATGTACGTTTGTAAACTATGCGCCCTAAACAAATAACACAGGTAACCAACCGGTAGTTGACGTCACGTCTTGTGCGATCAAAACGTTCACCTGAAGAAACAACACATGGAATGAAGGCGGAGTAAAGGAGTATTGTTACCTGAGTTGTCTAAATCCACTATTCTGAAGATGGTCTCCAAGGTGGCGCGATGGCGGTACAGGGTCTCCAGCAAACCCTGATCGATGTGCTGCATAGGCAATCAAGGGGAGAGTTGTCTGTGAACACCAATTGTTTTCTATGGCATCAGGTTTTGAAATAAGAGGTGTGTCATGACATACAGCTGTGTTCCCACAGAATGCTATATAACCATGTATGTTTGGACAAGACAAACAAACACAATTAACCTGTTGGGACAGAAGTATGTACATCCACAAGGATTTGATCAGTATTGTCAATATGGAAGTTAAATGACAGACGTAACATGCCATTACCTCCATTTGTGGCTCTTTTATGGAGAGTTCCTGGAACCACTCCTGGTAGTCCAACATGCCCCCCGGGGTCTTGCAGGTGGCCAGCTGAAAGCGCAGCATCCTCCAGGGTAGGCCTAGACGCAGCACACTCTCTACCGCCGTAGCCCAGTCATTCAGAGACACCTGCCCTGTGTTGGAGACAGGGAGGAGGGGACTGCTTAACATATACATATACACACATATATATATATATATATATACACACACACACACACACACACACACACACACACACACACACACACACACACACACACACACACACACACACACACACACGTATATATATATACAGTTGAAGTCGGAAGTTTACTTACACCTTAGCCAAATAGATGTAAACTCAGTTTTTCACAGTTCCTGACATTTAATCCTAATAAAAATTGTCTTAGGTCAGTTAGGATCACCACTTTATTTTAAGAACGTGAAATGTCAGAATAATAGTAGAGAGAATGATTTATTTCAGCTTTTATTTCTTTCATCACATTCCCAGTGAGTCAGAAGTTTACATACACTCAATTAGTATGGGTCAAACATTTTGGGTAGCCTTCCACAAGCTTCCCACAATAAGTTGGGTGAATTATGGCCCATTCCTCCTGACAGAGCTGGTGTAACAGAATCAGGTTTGTAGGCCTCCTTGCTCGCAGACGCTTTTTCAGTTCTGCCCTCAAATTTTCTATGGGATTGAGGTCAGGGCTTTGTGATGGCCACTCCAATACCTTGACTTTGTTGTCCTTAAGCCATTTTGACACAACTTTGGAAGTATGCTTGGGGTCATTGTCCATTTGGAAGACCCATTTGCGACCAAGCTTTAACTTCCTGACTGATGTCTTGAGATGTTGCTTCAATATATCCACTTAACTGTCCTTCTCATGATGCCATCAATTTTGTGAAGTGCACCAGTCCCTCCTGCAGCATAGCACCCCCACAACATGATGCTGCCACCCCGGTGCTTCACGGTTGGGATGTTGTTCTTCGGCTTGCAAGCCTCCCCCTTTTTCCTCCAAACAGAACGGTAATTATGGCCAAACAGTTCTATTTTTGTTTCATCAGACCAGAGGACATTTCTCCAAAAAGTACGATCTTTGTCCTCATGTGCAGTTGCAAACCATAGTCTGTTTTTTTTATGTGGTTTTGAGAGAACGAGAACAAGTTCTCCAACCAGGGCAGGGGGTGGTAGAAAAAAAAGAATCCAAAAGGATTCAAGTAATGTAATTTGATAGACTTAAATTGTATCTGCTAATTTCATAGCTGATCTAACCCCCCCCCCCCCCCCCCCCCCCCCAAAATAACCACAAAATAAGAGATATTATATCTCATGAAATATGAGTATAAACAATTAAAGGGTGTAAATTGTATTAAATCACATAAATCTTAATCCTTTGGGGGAATATTTGATCATGGCTATGTCAATTGATACGACACCTGTTTTGTCTTTGTCAAACTCTTGGAAGGCACTGACGAGGTCAGACTTGTGTGCAAACAGCTGTTCCCGCAGGACCTTGAGGGCTGAATGTTCCACCTTCCCCACACTGTAGTCCAGACAGGGAGAACAGATCAAACTCTGTGCACATCAATTTAATAATCTTAATTTTATTAATCTAAATAATTTTCCACTGTCTGTTGTAGCTTACTTTTTCCTGAGGGTGAGTTCTCGAGTCATACTGCTAGCCTGGTACTGAATCAAATAAGGCACTAGGTCTGGTCCCAATTTCACGTAGGCCCCTCTGTTGCTGCCCACTTCATAGTAGTTGGAGGCAGAGAACAGGGTGAGGACCTGTTGTACAAATTGTAAACAATACAGAATTACCAAATAGTGAAAAGCAGTGTTTTAGTTTCCAGAAACCTCTGGTACTGCACTTTCAAAGCACACAAATGTAGGCTGACTAAAGCAAGTGAGCAGCAAATGTAGGCTCACCGGAACTGATTACTGGCACCTGTTACTCTTATAGAATATTAGCTCAAAAGTATGGTGGAGCAACTGCTCTGCTCTGCCAAGTGAGATAAGACTTTAGTGTAGGCCTATGTCACGACAGGGCAGTGGGCATAAATGGGACTTAGCATTCAAAATATGCCATTACCAAGGCCAGGAGTTGTTCCTGGCCACATGACCTGACTAGGACAAACTTGTGGCCCTAGTTATAGCGCATAAGGAGGGTCTAGAGTGTTTTATGATCAGGTCACGTCTCAGAGTATTGCTGATCTGACATCAGATTTGCCGTTTAGATCATAATGAATATGGTTATATGGACAGGTGGAAGTGTAATATATCCACACTCCTACTCTGAGACACTGTTTGGATAGAGGCCCTAGTCTTACCCATCTTATTTAATCCCTTAGACACCTTTAGCCTGACTGTTCTCACCCTGCGGTTGTGGCAAAACTCGTAGCCATCCTGCTTGCACTCGTGGGAGCGGATGATGAGCTGCATGTTGTGTCTGTCCAGGAAGTCCTGGGTGACGTCTGGCCCCCAGTAGCAGCCTCCTCCCCGCACTTCGTTGGGTATGCAGCCGTTCTGAGACATGGGGTCACTCCACAGTAGGTCCAGAATCTAGTCATATAAATAATACATTGTAAAATTATTAGCATTTTTGTCAGACCCAAGGACGCTTATATTATATCAGAGTATATACTACATACTGCTGACAATCATTCACCATTTGGAGACAGATTTTCCTTAAAATACTGTGATGGATTCAGTTGAATAACTATTGTACTGTAAGACACATTAACCTTCACCATTGAGTTAAAGTGAAGAAAACAAAATGTAGTTGGCTCCTCTTGTAAAATGAGGGTTTGTCCTGAAAAGTGTCTGCTTGTAAAACAGATGGCAAATTGGAAAACAAGATTGTTATTCAGGTTGACGGATTAACGGTCCTCTGTTTTAGTCTGTCTGTGACTAAGTAAGTGACTGTAGGCAGGTTGGCATTTACTGTCATGAGTCTTGCTCTGGAGGCAGCTCTGCAGAGTGGTGACTAACTGGCACAGCCAAAAAGTCATAAAACCTGATTTTAAACCCAACCCTAACCTTAACTCTAACCTTAACCACACTGTAAACCCTAATGCCTTAAACTAAGATTTTTGTTTTCATTAATTTGTATTATATAGACAATTTTGCAGCTGGTCCATCTAGCGCCTGCGGCACTCCAGGACCAGGGTTGCCTACCTTTGATCTAGTGGAAACCTCTCTGTTCCGGCTCAAGGGAAAGAATCATGACAATAAATGTCAATCTGCGACATACACAAACAGAGCATAGAGCACTCCTAGTGCTGAGGTGGTGTTTAACAACCAATCATGAGTAACTGACTGAGTATCGAACCTGTATAGAGCTAAAGGCTAAAGTCGTCAGGTCTCAGACAAGGTTTACTGTTACTCATCACACAGCACAGCTCACCAAACCACCTCTCTAGTCTACAACACATCCCCAGCCGGAATTCCTCACCTGTTTCCACTCCTCTACGGTAGTGTCTGCTGTGTCGGGGGATTCCTGCGATGCTGAGGAGACGGCCAGGTTATTGAGTTCCCCCTGACTGTGGCTGAAGCCGCCCTTGATGAAGCCGGACTGCCTCCGCCGCACCTCTATCTCCTCGTCAACGGTCCGGGGGACCCTGCCGGAAAAGTCCTGGAGTGAGCGGCGCTGGAAGCCATCCCGGGGTCCGAAGGAGTTGGCCTTGATCAGGGAGACCCGGCGCTGGTTGTTCTTGGTGCCTGACAGGTCGTCTTCCATGTCCAAGTCCACAGAGGACTGACTCACTGGGTATTGTGTCCTCTTCTTAGGAGGCCTCAGGGCTGACACGTACTGGGAGACGACAGAGAAATAGAGATAGAGAAACGGGGAGGGAGAGAGAACACAAAGGCATTATTTCAATTATATGAAATAATGTATTAACATTTACATCTGTCCTCTTTGTCAGTCCGTGGAAATGGACCGTTTTCCCTTTTCTTCATGTGTTTGTAGTGTATGTTCCACCATATTTTTGATTGATTGATAGAAACTACATTTGTCTAGAGAAAGTCTCACTTACTTTGTGTCTGTCCACTCTGGCTATGAGGCAGAGGTCCGTGGTGTTGGAGATGCCCCCATGCAGGATCAACACTTTCTGATCGATGACTGTTGCCAGGGGCAACCAGCTGAAGATCTTCTGAAGCAGCTTTAGAATCCTCTTGCCGTGCATCTGAGGACAAGGGAAAATAACTACAATTATAATTCATCACTGCATTGTTGAATAGATGAGACGAGTGTGACATTTTGTCCCTATATGTGCCAGCAAAGTTGGGAATTGTGTTTAAAAAATGTATGTCAAACTGATCTGGCTTTTAAACCAGTGTAAACAACTAATCACTTTAGCTGTACTGTTTTGATGCATGTTTAGAATCTGGGTAAAGATCCAAGAGTGCATTGCTGCGTGGGCGTAAGTACAGTAAAGCCACTGATCATCCTGACTCGCTGTAACCTGTAACCGGCACATTGAGAGAACACTGATGACCTTAAGTCATCTTGTTTAGCAACCTCTTAATCCTTTTACTGGACGTTACGAGTCAGTGAGTGACCCACATTGAATGTGGAAATACACCCCTTTTAAACTCTGAGCAATGAGCGAGTCAATTGCAGTTTATAGTTGTGATTCCAAGTTATCGAAGTATTAAATAAAGATACTATTTAGATAGCAAAGAGATTTTCCTGATGTTTTATAAGTAGGATAAAGAGGATTTAATGCCATATGGTCAACAAACTATTCTGAACATCCTGCACGTATTTACAGTCCTACATGAGACTGACATCAGACTTCAGTGAGCTTGTGGGCATGGCCCTAATTTGTGAGTTCTCTGTCACCTGGAGCTGCATGGCAAATGGTTCAGGAACACAAGGATAGGACAATGCCCAAAGACTGGTCAGCCCTTCCTCCTCTGGGGGGCCAAAATGAACAGTTGAAGTTGGAAGTTTACATACACTTAGGTTGGAGTCATTAACTCGTTTTTCAACCACTCCACAAATTTCTTGTTAACAAACTATACTTTTGGCAAGTCGGTTAGGACATCTACTTTGTGCATGACACAAGTACTTTTTCCAACAATTGTTTACAGACAGATAATTTCACTTATAATTCAATATATCACAATTCCAGTGGGTCAGAAGTTTACATACAGTAAGTTGACTGTGCCTTTAAACAGCTTGGAAAATTCCAGAAAATTATGTCATGGATATTGAAGCTTCTGATAGGCTAATTAACATAATTTGAGTGAATTGTAGGTGTACCTGTGGATGTATTTCAAGGCCTACCTTCGAACTCAGTGCCTCTTTACTTGACATTGTGGGAAAATCAAAAGAAATCAGCCAAGACCTCAGAAAATAAATTGTAGACCTCCACAAGTCTGGTTCATCCTTGGGAGAAATTTCCAAATGCCTGAAGGTACCACGTTCATCTGTACAATTAATAGTACGCAAGTATAAACACCATGGGACCACGCAGCCGTCATACCGCTCAGGAAGGAGACACGTTCTGTCTCCTTGAGATTAACGTACTTTGGTGCGAAAAGTGCAAGTCAATCCCAGAAACAACAGCAAAGGACCTTGTGAAGATGCTGGGGAAACAGGTACAAAAGTCTCTATATCCACAGTAAAACGAGTCCTATATCGACATAACCTGAAAGGCTGCTCAGCAAGGAAGAAGACACTGCTCCGAAACTGCCATAAAAAAGCCAGACTATGTGTGGGCAGAACTGAAAAAGCGTCTGCGAGCAAGGAGGCCTACAAACCTTACTCAGTTACACCAGCTCTGTCAGGAGGAATGGGCCAAAATCCACCCAACTTATTGTGGGAAGCTTGTGGAAGGCTACCCGAAACGTTTGACCTAAGTTAAACAATTTAAAGGCAATGCTACCAAATACTAATTGAGTGTATGTAAACTTCTGACCCACTGGGAATGTGATGAAAGAAATAAAAGCTGAAATAAATCATTCTATCTACTATTATTCTGACATTTCATATTTTTTAAATAAAGTAGTGATCCTAACTGACCTAAGACAGGGAATAATTTTTACTAGGATTAAATGTCAGGAATTGTGAAAAACTGAGTTTAAATGTATTTGGCTAAGGTGTAAGTAAACTTCTGACTTCAACTGTGTCTCTCTGGTACAGTATCCAGAACATTGAATATTGAATGTGATAGAATAATACTATAGTATCCATGTATAGTTTCTATCTGAAACTTGTTCACTGAGGATACCTCTATATACAGTACCAGTCAAAAGTTGGACACAACTACTCATTCAAGGTTTTTTTTATATTTTTTTTACTATTTTTTACATTGTAGAATAATAGTGAAAATATAGTCAAAATAGTGAAAATAATAGTCAAAACTATGAAATTACACATATGGAATCATGTAGTAACCAAAAAAGTGTTAACTTCATATGGCTGCAGGGGCAGTATTGAGTAGCTTGGATGAAAAGGTGCCCATTGTAAACGGCCAGCTCCTCAGTCTCAGTTGCTAATATATGCATATTATTATTAGTATTGGATAGAAAACACTCTAAAGTTTCCAAAACTGTCAAAATATTGTTCGTGAGTTTAACAGAACTGATATTGCAGGCGAAATCCTGAGGAAAATCAAAACAGGAAGTTGCTTCTATTTTGATAACTCCATGTTCCATAGCCTCACTTTGCTGGATTTAAAGGGATATGAACCAGATTCATTTTCCTATCACTTCCTCAAGGTGTCAACAGTCTTCAGACATAGTTTCAGGCTTTTATTTTGAAAAATGAGCCAGAACGATAACATCGCGTCAAGTGGTCACATGAGTTTTGCTTGCGCAACAGAATTTGGACAGCCATTGTTTTTCCCTCTCCTACTGTGAAAGACATTTGCGGTTCATATATTATCGATTATATATTTTAAAAACAACCTGAGGATTGATTATAAAAAATATTTGACATGTTTCTGTGGACATTATGGAAACTATTTGGAATTTTTGTCTGCGTTGTTGTTACCGCTCTTTCCTGTGGATATCTGAACATAACGCGACAAACAAACAGAGGTATTTTGGATATAAAAATCATCTTTATGGAACAAACTGAACATTTGTTGTGTAACTGGGAGTCTCGTGAGTGAAAACATCTGAAGATCATCAAAGGTAAACGATTAATTTGATTGCCTTTCTGATTTTCGTGACCGAGCTACCTGATGCTAAGTGTACTTAATGTTTTATTGTGCGATCGATAAACTTACACAAACGCTTGGATTGCTTTCGCTGTAAAGCATCATTTCAAAATCTGACACGACAGGTGGATTAACAAAAGGCTAAACTGTGTTTTCCTATATTGCACTTGTGATTTCATGAATATAAATATTTATAGTAATATTTATTGTATGTAGCGCTATGCTATTCAGCGGTTGTTGATGACACTTATCCCGATAGGGGGATTGCAGCCATAACAAGTTAAACAAATCAAAATAGATTTTAGATTTTTCAATGTAGCCACCTTTTGCCTTGATGACAGCTTTGCAAACTCTTGGCATTCTCTCAACCAGCTTCGCGAGGAATGCTTTTCCAACAGTCTTGAAAGAGATCCCACATATGCTGAGCACTTGGCTGATTTTCCTTCTTGGTCAAATAGACCTTACACAGCCTGGAAGTGTGTTTTGGGTCATTGTCCTGTTGAAAACAAATGATAGTCCCACTAAGCGCAAACCAGATGGGATTGCATATCGCTGCAGAATGCTGTGGTAGCCATGCTGGTTAAGTGTGCCTTGAATTCTAAATAAATCACTCACAGTGTCACAAGTAAAGCACCCCCACACCATCACAACTCCTCCTCCACTTTTCTCGGTGGGAACCACACATGCGGAGATCATCTGTTCACTTACTCTGCGTCTATAAAGACATGGCGGTTGGAACCAAAAATCTCACATTTGGACTCATCAGACCAAAGGACAGATGTCCACTGGTCTAATGTCCATTGCTAGTGTTTCTTGGCTCAAGTCTCTTCTTCTTATTGGTGTCCTCTAGTAGTGTTTTTTTTGTTGTTGCAGAAATTCGACCATGAAGGCCTGATTCACGCAGTCTCCTCTGAACAGTTGAGGTTGAGATGTGTCTGTTACTTGAACTCTGTGAAGCATTTATTTGGCCTGCAATCTGAGGTGCAGTTAACTCTAATGAACTTATCCCCTGCAGCAGAGGTAACTCTGGGTCTTCCTCTCCTGTGGCGGACCTCATGAGAGCCAGTTTCATCATAGCTCTTGATGGTTTTGCGACTGCACTTGAAGAAAGGTTCAACAAATTATTACTTACAATAACGGCCTACCCCAGCCAAACCCTCCCCGGGATCGAACCTTCTAGCATGGCCAGTTGTGATACAGCCCGGGATCGAACCCTCTAGCACTGCCTCTAACACTGCGATGCAGTGCCTTAGACTACCCAATCAGGATCCCTAATTCCACAAATTAACAAGGCACACCTGTTAATGCATTCCAGGTGACTACCTCATGAAACAGGTTGAGAGAATGCCAAGTGTGTGCAAAGCTGTCATCAAGGGAAAGGGTGGCTACTTTGAAGAATCTCAAATATAATACATATTTTGATTTGATGAACACTGTTTTGGTTACTACATGATTCCGTATGTGTTATTTCATAGTTTTGATGTCTTCACTATTATTCTACAATGTATAACCTTCAGATGTTATATATTGAATTAAATGCCTTTGCTCTCTCTCTTATCCTGTATCCAGTCCATGGAGGAAGGTTGTATGATCAATTCTCATTTCCTAGGCTTCTAGGCCTCTGGCCTAGTAAGCATCTCTTTGTCCATGCTTTGCCTTATAAATTAACCTTAGAATCTATATGCTAGAATAATGATTTGTTGATCTCAGTATTGCCTTGTAAATGAAGCTTTATGCCTTGTATGAGAACCCATTCATTTTATTAAGTTATTAAATAGTACTTTCTTTGATATTCACTTCTCATGACCATTCATTGATCTTAGTCAGCTAAACCCATAATAGTTTTATATTTTCTTCCGGGGGTGGATCAGCTTTAATAGTGCAGATAGATTGTAGCTTTCGTCAATGTAATTGTCTGCATCATTTCCAATCCCCCATATATTTTTTTGTAAATATATATAATCTCAAATATAATATAGATTTTGATTTGATTAACACTTTTCTGGTTACTATGTGATTCCATAGGTGTTATTTCATAGTTTTGATGTATTCACTGTTATTCTACAATGAAGAAAAGAGTCAAACTAAAGAAAAACCCTTGAATGAGTAGGTGTGTCCAAACGTTTGACTGGTACAGTATGTATGATCTCTGTGGTTACACATATCTGTACACATGTATACATACATATCTATTTTAAATATTTGTTCCTTTATTATTTTCTCCTAACCCTACCACCCCTCCCATAATTACTTCCAGCTTATACATACTATATACATTTTATAGACATAGTGTATTTTACAATAGTTATCTTTTGTTTGTTTTTAATCCCATCCTTCAAACATCATCAACCCCTCCCATCTATTTCTGAAGCCCATCCAGTTCAATTTTGCCATATATTTTTAACTGTGCTGAGTCATAAAATTCTGAACCTATATACAATTTACAGACACAGTATATTTCACATTAGTTATGTTGTTTTTAATCCCACCCTTCAGCTCCACTCGACCTCTCCCATCTATCTCTTAACACCATTCATTTATTTTACTTTTTTATTAGGCATTCAACTGTGTTATGTTTCACAAAAGTTCTGAACCTTTCTATTCTCATAGTTGCTACTGATTGCAAATTAAAGATAACATTTTTTTCAAAAAGTATTATTATATTATTGAATCCATAATACTTTATTGTGCATGGTTCAACTGTAGTCTCTTGCATATTGCTAATTGAATTTATGGAGTCAGATAAACATTTTAATAGGCTAATTGCTAGGTCTTATTACGAGTCGCATGTGAGGCATTTATAATATCATATGCACTGTATTATATTATATATTATTATAAAATATATTATATGTATTATATGCACATGTCAAATATTTCGGCCCACGACAAGTTCATCTTGTGTTAGTGATCTAGAAGAAAAAGAAATGCACACCTATTAAGACGAGGTGCTGGCTAGCGGAGTGGAAACTTGAAAATAAAAGAGAGCCGCACACTCTAGGAGCTCAGATGCAAAAATGTAATACCAACGTTTCGACAGCCAAGCTGTCTTCATCAGGGTCTAATCACAAACACTGCGGGATGACTCGTTTATATAGTGTCAAAAGACACAGGTGTCTGTAATCATGGCCAGGAGTGGCCTAATATCATTGGTTAATAATCAAATATTAAAATGTCATACAAAGAACAGCATACAAACAAATGGATAGCATACGATCATAGATTAATTTGACTATACAAGTTTACACACAATTACAATGGCAAAGTCACAATAATCACAAGAATGGCTTCAGATCAAAGTCTACGTTGAGACCGAAAGGTGCAAGGGTCTTTAAATTAAAGATCCAGGCAGCCTCTCGTTTTAACAATAAATTATCAAGGTCACCCCCTCTCCTCATCTTGTGTTAGTCAACACAGGATGTGTTCTTTATTTATTTAACTTTTCTAAAATGAAACCTACCTTGTATTTCCCCAACACCTCCTTGGTGAAGCCATACCTAAACAAACAACAAAGATATACCAGAGTTGAAAATATGTGATTGTTTAAATGATTAAATAGATTGAATTGGTACATGATCAGTGTTTTGACTGTACACCTCAAGTTGACAATATGGTCTTCATGGTTTCCCCTGTTGAGGTGAACATCGTTTGGATACACGAGCAGGAAGGCAAAAAGGATGAGGAGAATCTCAATGGAATCTTTGCCTCGATCAACAAAGTCTCCATTGAAAACATATGGCCGATCCAATGATGGCATGCCATTCTACAGGGGAAACAATAAACACAACAGACTATGAATATCTTAAATGTATATCTTCATATCTGTTATGGGGGAAAGTTTCAACAAAAATAATGATTTAATTTCATATGTATTTAGCTGATAAATTGTAGCAGGTGACGCACAGTACCTTGTAAAATATCAACAGCAGGTCTTCAAGCTGCCCATGTAAATCACCTTGGATGAAACAATGCTGTATCAATACACTGATATAACCATTACAGTTTATCATTTACCAATATTTGTATAATTTAGGGTATATAAAAAATAACATTTGAAAAGGGTTGCTCTCCTCGATGAGGTGAATCGAGACAACAACAAAAAACTGTGGTGATTTATTACTCACCACAAACAGTGATTTCTTTGCTGTGACAGGTGGAGATTCGACTGATATTTGGCAGCTTTCGGAGTAACTTCCATGTTTCCAGGAGAAGTTGGAGAACGTACCGAGAGTGGAGCTGCTACTGGGAGAAACAGTTGTGTAGTGAAAGGGATTTGTGATAAAGCTAAAGCGCTATAGTTAGGAACAGAGAATCAATTTCATTCTAACTGTACATAAATGCACCTACTCTTTTATTCCTGAAGGCCTCTACCATGGAAGCCACTTGTTCCACAGTAAGAGGGAAGATGAGACGGGGACCTGAGTAGATCTCTGGCACCTCAATATTCTTATAGCAGAAGTGCCTCTCCCACTCTGTATCGCGGCACACTTCATTCTCTCTGAATATGTGGGAGATTAAGTTGCCTGTAGTGGAGAAACCACAGGTATAATATGACAACTTTCGTGAAAACAGAAATAAGGGTCCCAATTGTATACAAAAGCCACAACAGAAGGGCAGGGAAAGTCTTACGTTCAGTGCTAGTTGGGTTGAAGTTGTCCATGAGGTAGCCAAGGAAATTGTAAAGCTGCATAGAAAAGAGAGAGATAGACATTTTTTAGCAAAGTTTCACAAAGTATTCTATAAGTAGCTATTCGCCAGGGGAACTGTATGATTGTGTTGAATTACTATGTATTAAACCTTTCCTCACACAAAGTAAATACTAGTATTGCACTTTTGGATGATTTATTTGCTATGTAAAAAAACATCTAATGTTAATCAATCTTTTACTTTCTTATTTTTTCTACTTTCATATGCCATGTCCTTCAAAGCACAGGAGGATACTAATTGGAGGTGACACCATTATAGGGGATAACGGGCTCGTTGTAATGGCTGGAGCAGAATGGTATCATATACATCAAACACATGGTTTGATGCCAATCCATTTGTTCAGTTCCAGCCATTATTACGAGCCATCCTCCCCTCAGCAGCCTCCACTGCTTCGAAGGTAGTGTACCAATTCATGGGGAACATCTGGGGGGAGGGGCATGAACCAGCTACCATGTAAGTTGTAAGGCAAGTGCACTACCAACTGTGCCATAAAGTCTCTGGCAGTTGTACACTAATATACAGGGTGACTACAGTGTCTCACTTTGATCTGGGCCTGCTCCCCAGAGTATTCTATAGACTGGAAGATGTTCCAGGTGTATCTGCGTCTCATCTCCATACGAGCCACATATTGACGGTACCAGCGCTGGATCAACACAGCTGCCTTCATCGCTGTTGGACAGAATAGAGAGAGACCATTCAGTGCTAGACCAAGACCCACGAACATGCCTGTGTATGTTCATGCATTATGTGGTTGTATGTCTCTAGGGGGGTCACAACAGTAGAGTATTAGATATATAATCACAACAGTATTATAACAAGGACAGATCATTGATTGCCCTGATTTATCAATGCCAGGTCTGGACATTGTGTAACAAATACTGTTCTGGTCCCAGTCCACCCTTGCTAACGGGACACAACAACATACTGTCCAACAAAAGCCAGACCACTACAGCCTTGACCTTTGACCCAGACTGACCCTGCAGTAAACATTCCATCTGTTTCCTGTTACCTGCTACCTTACAAGTAAACAACATCAACATAGAAGGGAAGCATTTGGGCTTACATGTGATGGCTTCATGTAGCATTGCAGGTACAGAAAAATAAGAGAAAATACATGACATTATTTCACACACACACAAATAGGTTAGGATTTGAGGTAAAGGCGATAAAGTCACCATTATTCTGTGTATACTGCAAATTGGTCTACATTTTCTAGAGGGCAATGCTTTATCTTTGTAGAAATTGCTTGAACATCGCTAAAATAAAAAAAGAGCACACACATCCTCTAAAGGCTCCTACACATCTATCCAACTACAGCCAACCCAACCGGCTATAGATCATCATCAATATTTAGTTGGCTGTAATTGGATAATTGTGTTGAAGTCTTTATGAAGCATGGAGAAATGGATACATTATCAATGTTTCTCAATCTCCAGTAGGTGGATCGGCATTGTTCCCTGAAATGGTTACCAGACAGAAATTTAGTCAGCTCTCATTAAAGTGATGCTCCAAAGCATTTGTATAATATCAGCTAGTAGCTTTGAAAGTAATGCTCACGAGCCAAAATGGGTCCCCGAAAATGTTGCTAAATTGTGTAGTACATCATCCATTTCGTATGATATGTTACGAAATGTTTTTGCAATTCGTATGATATGTTAAGAATTCCAATTCATACAACATGTCAGACTTAGAAAATGTAGGCCTTTCCTATGCACGCCTTTCTTATGCACTTCTCAGTATTTGGTTTTCAGACTTTCCTTATTCAGTCACTTAGAGCACTCTGCAGGCGTGGTTACCTTGCACGATTGAAATAAATGTAATTCAACTGCTGAAAACCCTCCTACTTGCTGGCCAACATATTTTCTCGTAGAGTTTTCATTCAATAAGGTTTCCAGTACATTTATCTTGAGCCATCCCTTTAAATACGGTGTCCCTTTTAGTTAGAAGTTTGTCAACAGACTCTAGAATATATGGAGAGAGCGGGTTCAGAATATCAGGAATCAATGAAAGAAAGTCATCTAAATATATGCGCATTCGTTTCCGTTTGACCACAAATTGGTAGATTAATAAATACTCTGATCTTGTAGATTATTTAATGTTAGGAAAGTATTTTTGTATCAGAGAGAGAGAGCCTTTATGCACAAAATATATGGATTCATCAAAAATACAGTGGTTTGACTTATCCTGAAAGTTGCCTTATTCAGTTCTTCAACCCATGGTAATGTTGGAAGATAAGTCTATATAGAATTATAGTAGGGAGAATAGTGTACAATAGTAGGCTATATATACCCTTGTCTATTGCCTGCTCTTGTCTGCACTAACCATTGGCTTCAAACGGTTACAGTTTGGTCTGCGTTCTGCTCCATAACCATTTCATTAGCCTACATGTTTTTTTTGTCCACCTCACTAATATGTCCGACCTCAAACCTTGTTATCAACTGTAGCTAAGGATCCTCAGCAACAACCACACGGCCGTGACGACATTTACAGAGGAAGCAAATGAAAGTAAACAAAACAAAGTATGAAATAAAAATGTAGGCTATACCAACTAAAGGGGCCTTACAGTAAATTGACAGTTGAATATGTGTGGTTATTAGGCCTACTGACAGTCGACACTGATAGTGGCTAATATTTATCATGATAGAAATATGAAATAGAGAAAGTCGAGATAGCCTATAAGTAAGACATTCGAGAGTACCCATCCCTGCAAGTTAAAAGACTGTACAATTTTAATTCTGCATAATGGTACAGCATATTAACTTTAATGTGGGAATGTTGCTTCAGTTTGCTGCTACAGTATATGAGTGGTTTCACATTTGTCTCCAGCGTCTATAAGATAAAAATATGTCTAAAACAAATGTCATTTGTATTTACAATCCCCTTATCCAAACGGATTACTCATTTACCTAGCTCACATCAATAGCTCTTATCAATTTGTAACCGGTTCGTTAGACCTTATTCATGGAATCCACACATGTAAAGGTAGTGGAATTATTAGGGAATGAAGTCAAGGTCAGAATACGGGGTATCTGCCTCACCTTCATTTATTCAATCTCCACCCAAAACGAATAGCAGGTGAATAGCATAATATTCTCAGGCTTAAATTCAATGTCAGAATACGCATAGAGAGAAAAGTGTATAAAGGAGAATTGCGTTCCATTTATGCTGCTTAATGCGGCAATCAGCAGTTGAAACAATAAAGTGAAGTCCCTATTTTGGTAAAAGCTGAGGGATGGGACTGGAGAAATGTAACCACTCTCAAAGACATAGGCAGGGCTATGGATGCAAGGACTAACAATCCATGATATCAAAATGATAGTTTTAACCATGTTTTGCGGTTACATAGTGTTTGTTTACATTTACTTTATTAGAAACATTGGAGTAAAAGAAGCTTATATTTTCTGATGGGGTACTACAGTTGAACTAAGCTCACGAGGCATTAATATGTTATACTCTTCAAGAATCAATGGCTACATACTGTATAACTAATTTATAAGTACAAAAATAACTAATTATGTAGCAACTGCCCCTTTAACTCGGGCGATCACAGACTGCATCTTAATAGATTTGATGTAAACCGTCCTCAGATTAGGAGGAACCATATGGTTCCTGGGACAAAAATAGTTTGACAAAGACTGATAGATATGGCACTGGACTCTGAGTTTACCTGCGACGATTGCAACTTCCATTATTTTATGGAAGAGAAATAGAGGGGTGTATGGTTAGAATATCTATCTTACTGAAGTTGATAAACAGAATACAACATTTTAAAATAATTGACAGGAAATCATTATCAGTGGATGCTTTTTTCTATCCTTCCTGATGTATTGTGGTTATGATACATTTCATATGTCAACACCAATGACATTTTAGCAGCTGATCTTATTCAGTCGGACTTACAGGAACAGTTAGGGTTAAGTCTTGCCCAAGGGCATATCAACAGATTTTTCACCTAGTCAGCTCAGGGATTTGAACTAGCAACCTTTCAGTTAGTGGCCAAACACTCAACCGCTAAGCTACCTGCTAGCCTATGACACAAGTAAGATGTAAACATGATTCATGCTTGTAGAACAGTGGTATTCAAACCTTTTCAGTGGAGACCCCACTGAAAAGAATTTCTAGGGACCCCATTTTTTTCCCAAGAATTTCTCATGACCCCATCCCACTCAATTCTAATTAAACAAAACATGAATTTCTCATGACCCCATCCCACTCAATTCTAATTAAACAAAACAAATAATTACATTAACTCAATCTCATTTATTTTTTCAAATGATCGTTCTCAAAAACGTTTATATATTGTCCCATCTGTACTCCTTATTTCTTGTATTTTATTTTTTTAAATATTTTTGCGACCCCACTGCAGTATCCCCGTGACCCCGACTTTGAATACCACTGTTGTAGAACATAAAGGCCAGTGAACAAGACTCCCAACTGTCAGGTTAGGCCTACCTTTTCCCCCCTTTTTTGTATGGAACTTGTTCGACTTTGCGACGCCACATCCCATGGTTATTCCTGTCAGGAATGGTTATTCCTGTCAGGCAAACATATAAAGAATCACAATTTATAGAAACTGGGCCATGTCACACTGCCAAACACTGAAAGACCTAAATAGATCCGACCCAGACAAACATGTCCACTACACAGAAACCAATGAGAGCATGGTGATAATGTTCCCTGAGACAACATTTTAATCTTGTTATCTTCTGGCTCACCTCGGGCCTCATTGATTGACCTCAATCCTACAGTAGAGACTATGTATGTAATTCTATAAAGGCATACTTATTCCATGACTTCTAGGAAATTAGATGTTGAAACAGTTTTACATGACCCTTTGGCAAGTTTGGTAAGGCCTATAATATGTATTGTGACTTTTAGTTTCTGAAATGTAATTATATACCTGTGGCTATCATGTAACAAACCATTATGGGAAATACTGTTGTTTCTATGACATTGTGAGTATTGATTTCTGTGTTTCATAAGCTGATTGTGTTTCTGAAATGGAAAGTCAGTGTTGTTTTTAAAGGACTAGGGGGTTTAATATACATAAGATCAAGGAAAAACAGACAAATGAAAAGTATATCACATAACATCTGACAATCACAGTCTCTCTGATTGAGCTGACAAGAGGAACATTATGGAATTAATGTTGAATTAATCACATCTGTTATCAAACATCTTACTTCCCATAATAATTTGAGCTATTCATTTTATTCTGCTTCTGCTTCTTCTTTTTCTTCTCTTCCACTTTTTTAATTCAGGAAACACTCAAATGGTAAGAGACCATCTTAAAGGGCCAATCTGCGGTTTGAACAATAAGAAGCGGTCACGCCGCCACTGTTTCGATAAAACAAACATATATCTTGGGTTCTGATGGGGTATGACAGTTGAACTAAGCTCAATCAGTATGCAATATCGCAAATTGCCCCTTTAACATAGCCATATGAAAATGTAAATGCTTTTTTCAAAGAAAAACAACTTACCTGGTCACCGGCGCTACTCTGTCAACAAGTTCCCAAGTATTTTGGCCATGAATGGTTGGTCTCAGTATGTATTCTTGGAGCATTTGCACCTTTGCATTTCTCTTCAATCCACACACATCAAGTCAAGGTTTGAGATCATACATACTAGTGAGGTGGACAATAATATTTTCCACTTAATTCTTATACTTCACTACTGACATCATGTGCTGCTATTCCATATGGCAGCTCTCGTTGCTCTCTTGTTCTCTGGTGTGGCTTGTTTGGCATTATGGCTTAATCAAGGCAACAAGCCTAGAGTGGATTAGGCTGGCTAATGACTTGATGCGGCTAGAGTAGACTGTTCTTTATATAGAAGGATGGCATACTGTACCTGTTAAAGGGCAACGTGTGTTGTTTGGGGTCGTACCATGACTTCCTCGTTGATTACAGCTGTCTGTATCGAAGTGATTGCTAGGTATGAGGTTTGTGTGTTTGTTTGAGGGGATCTCACTTGGTTTCTAAATACAGAGTGACAAAGACTTAATGGAAACTTAATATGGATTTATTAGCCAGCCCTATTGTTTATGATTTTGTTGTCATGGAGGATTGATCAGGCTCATTGATTCGAGTTGAAAAATAAATGCTGCGCTCATGTGAATGGCATGCTTTGAGCACTACTGAAAAGTTATATTTACATGTGAAAAGTGAATGCCATATGCTGCATTTGCTATAGGCCTATTGTTTACATTTTTGTTGGTGACACTTTGATATCTTGATAATATGCAGCTGTTTAAAGGACAAATCCACAAATGAAAAAATAACAAAATTGTTTTGGTAAAAACATATATAATTTATAATTTATAATTTATAATTTATAAGTCCAAAAATTGATTTAGCAACTACAGATTGCCCCTTTAAGTCTATCAAAAGTGTGCGAGTTTGAACATTAGGCCTATGGATAAAAGAAAACTATGAGCAATAAAATACCCACTATTATTCCATAGGCTGGGATCCACACTGTGCAGCTGTTGCAAGAGCGCACTTTTCACTGGCTGTCCACTGGTTTCAAAAACAATTATTGATAGGCAGCTTAAACTTCTTGAATTCAAACATTATTGGGTTCAAATACACATTTAGATTTGTGAACAGCCGTCCACAACAACCACAATCCACAAGGTGCAAATAGCTAATTGAGAGAGCAGCAGTGTGATTCACATCAATGCACTATGTAGATATCAATAATAAGTGATGTCCATATCACCGTAGACCACACCACTGCTGTCATCCTTACCTCCAAGAGTTTATTCAAGTTGGATAAACTTTGGATGCCGACAGCAGTCGCACCATCAGAACACATAGCTTGGACTGTAGCCCACAAAAGCCTATTCCTGCTCTTTTTCCGCGATCCATCAAACCCATTTGGTGATTTATTTAGAATTCAAGGCACACTTAACCAGCATGGCTACCCCAGCATTCTGCAGTGATACGCCATTCCATCTGGTTTACGACCACCACTGATTCACAGACAGTGCTGACGTCATCTCGCGTGGACTTAGAGTTTGTTGTCATCTTACTGCAAATCTTTTTCAGGACATCCACCTCTCCCTGGTAGAACTGAAAACTGTTGTTCAGGTATTGGACCTCTCTAGTCAGATCATCCATTATTTTGTTAGTTGAGACCACCAGTATTTGGAGAAAGCTGTTGAAGCAATTTTTCTGTTGCTGTTACGATTGTTTGTAGACATATTTTTGTTGATTTAAAAGATCACACACATGTGATAGTGAAACACTGTTCTCTCCATTACTCCAACCTTATTTAACTTTGGGCAGCATGATGGTTTGAGCCAGGTTGAGCCAAAGTGTGGACAATAGGGTTGAGACAGGATGTGGACATGGAGCTAGGGTTAGTTTTAGGGTTATGGTTATTGTTAGGGTTGAGCCAAAGTGTGGACATGGAGCTAGGGTTAGGGTTATGGCTATTGTTAGGGTTGAGACAGGATGTGGACATGGAGCTAGGGTTAGGGTTATGGTTATTGTTAGGGTTGAGCCAGGATGTGGACATGGAGCTAGGGTTAGTGTTAGGGGTATTGTTAGGGTTGAGCCAGGATGTGGACATGGAGCTAGGGTTAGTGTTATGGTTATTGTTAGGGTTGAGCCAGGATGTGGACATGGAGCTAGGGTTAGTGTTATGGTTATTGTTAGGGTTGAGCCAGGATGTGGACATGGAGCTAAGGTTAGTGTTAGGGTTAGGGGTATTGTTAGGGTTGAGCCAGGATGTGGACATGGAGCTAGGGTTAGTGTTAGGGGTATTGTTAGGGTTGAGCCAGGATGTGGACATGGAGCTAGGGTTAGTGTTAGGGTTATGGTTATTGTTAGGGTTGAGCCAGGATGTGGACATGGAGCTAGGGTTAGTTTTAGGGTTATGGTTATTGTTAGGGTTGAGCCAGGATGTGGACATGGAGCTAGGGTTATGGTTATTGTTAGGGTTGAGCCAGGGTGTGGACATGGAGCTAGGGTTAGTGTTAGGGTTATTGTTAGGGTTGAGCCAGGATGTGGACATGGAGCTAGGGTTAGTGTTAGGGTTATTGTTAGGGTTGAGCCAGGATGTGGACATGGAGCTAGGGTTAGTGTTAGGGTTATGGTTATTGTTAGGGTTGAGCCAGGATGTGGACATAATGTTAGGGTTAGTGTTATGGCTATTGTTATTGTTGAGCCAGGATGTGGACATGGAGCTAGGGTTAGGGTTAGTGTTAGGGTTGAGCCAGGGTGTAGAAATGAAGTTGTGTGGAGAGACATGGCAGATGACAATGAGCATGGCTCAAGTGTACAGTATTGTGTTAGAATTTATTCCATTCCATATCATACTTTTTTCCTGTGGTTTTGTTATCTTGAATGCACCTCATTTCCTACATCAAGAGTGTTATGAACAGTTCAATGTTTACTCCCAAAAAACACCTGCTGGCTTATCATCTTGGAGGAAACTGCCACATAGACTCGGTAGTACACCCCATGGCCAATAAAGACAAGTCAAAGAAAAACAAAGTGTCCTTTCTCTCACTCTGTCTGTGAGTGTGAGTGTGAGTGTGTGTGTGTGTGTGTGTGCATGTATCTCTCTCTCTCTCTCTCTCCCTTTCTCCCCTCATGGCATCTCACACTAGAAGGACAGTGAAATCTCCCAAGGTCAATCTGGTGTGTGAATAGATAATACTCATGTTCCCATGTTTCTAACGACGAGCAAAAGGTCACTCCTCATCTACACAATTAATGATCATCAGACCATCGAGCATCACTTCACTCAAACACATCTCAAAGCAGTCAGCAGACCTCTTTCCTCTCTGAATAGGACTACAAGAACCACACCAATGATTCGATTGGAATCTGACTTGGATGTCAATCTGTCTGCAGAGAAAGATGATTATCTTGCGATATCTGATGGTTATGCTCTCTAGCTGGCCCCTGGGAGAAACTTTTATTCTGAAATCCTCAGGGCAGAAACCCAAAGCAACTCCAACAGACATTGCTCCAGTCATCACCCTGAACAGGTGAGACACACCTGGAGTAGATACTCTCAAGGAAGTCATAATCAAAGATATGATTGAAGAAAATTATGATAGACGTTCTTTCTTAGCAGGCTGTTGGGCAAATGTTGCATTCTATTTTTGGGGGGGGTCATTTGTTATTGAGAGTATGATAATTACAATTATGCAGGCAATACATTATGGAACATCACTGTGCGTTATCAGTCAATGTGACCTCTAAATTCACAGTGAATGCATGTTATGCTTTTCATTGATGAAATGATCTACATCGTTGATGACATCAATCAGTTTTGGGAGTTAATAGGTTAAAGTATAACCTACTTCATAACCTATTCCGATTATGTTATAGTTAGACATAAGTTAATTTAAATAAATGTGTGTTTCCATTGCAAAGTACTTTAAAACTGACATGCTAATGTAATCAGTAAAAGGGGGTGTTTTGATCAGAGAAAATAAGTGTTATTTCAACTTCAGACACCATACATTTACCCATTCTAAAGACATATCAATGTCATCCTGTTCTCTGAACACACTGTGATGTCAAAAAGCCTGGTGTATAATCATGTCTTTATTATGGTTTCAATGTCAAACTATGTCTTAGATAAATATATGCATATTGCATCAAAATTGTGGAAGGCATGAGGGAAGATTGTTGCCTTTTTTCTTGGCTGAAGGAAATGCATTTTATTGAGATGTTGATCGTCAAGTAGGCTACTGTATGAAGAAATCTGGGGAGTAATGGTCCCCTTATTGACTTGTTGCAGTTGCCAAGGGGAACCCCTTTCAGACATCAAACATTTCCTTCTGAGGGGTCTGAACCTGCAGAGAGAGCCTCAGACGGAGGGGACTGGACTGGTCTCACTCAGGGAGCAGTGGATGGCTGCGTTCACAACCCAACGCAGTGACTCTCAGACAGCACTGGACAGCAACGGTAAAGCTGTGTAATGTAACTCAGAAGAGCATCACTGATAGTGAACACTTTTATTACATTAGATAATAGTCTGAGATTCCCACCATTTGTTTGAGTCACTTATTACACAGATTTGTTGAAGTCTGACATTATTCTTGTTTGTTCAATTAGTAATGTAATTACATTTTGCAGTAGCTTGGTGGTAGTTGAACTAAATTCAAATATTGGTAGTGTTTTCACTAGTTCATTACTTGTTTGCCATGTAGTGGTGTAGCTCAGTTTATTTTTTAAGAAACTCAGTCTGGCTTTCAACTTACTCTTGAACTTTGTAATATGTAAAGAATTGCAGGAAATAAGCTTTAAACCTGCAAAATGTTCTCTCAGCCAACAAGAGGGGTGTGAACAGAATAGAAATAGACTACTGGAACTACACACTACTTTTTTTGCAAAAATAACAACAAATATGGGTAAAGTAGGCAAGATTTCCTTTCTTTTTCGGCATCAGACCTTCCCAATTTTCACTTGAAACATTGTTTTTGTGTTTAATAGGCTAAATTACACATTATGTTAACGTCTGACTCCTGAGTAAACTGTTCTTGCAATTTGTAGACTATGAAATTTTAGACTAATTTTTCACAAAGTAGTTTGGATGTAGTGAACTACTTTTTCAAAGTAACTTTAGCTAAGTAAACTATATGTTTCTTAGCAGTAGTTTTAGTTTAGCTTAACTTCTTCCAGTGTGAAGTAATTGGTAGCTTGGTAAACTATATTTTCGGAGTAACTTTCCCAACACTGACTGTTATTCTCTATTTCAGCAGGAAACTCCCAGCAAGAGTTCCCTGGAAATACAACAGGGCCACACTGCTGTCAACTGGTCTCTAAGATCTACATACAAGGTTTGACAAACACTGAAAAACCTTGCCAGTATGGTTTCCAATAAGTGAAGTGACATGTGGTGTGTTGTCTGTCTGTCTCTGCTAGACCTGGGCTGGCAGAACTGGATCATCTACCCAGAGAGGTTTACCTTCACCCAGTGTGCAGCCTGCACCACACAGCTGAACCCTGCTGGCCAACAGTGTGGAGCACACCTTCCCTCACAGGACTCCACTCCAGAGGTAATGCATGTGCACCTTGCACCACAACTTAAAACAACATTAAAGATACACTATAAAACATTGAAACTACACAAAGAGATTGCAGGTGCCACACTGCAAATGCATCACTAAAAAGTAATGAGAAAAATTGGCATGTGATTTTCAAGTTTTTAGTCAAACACACATTTTGAAAACACAATGCACATGTGCTGTTATTCCCTCTGACTTCCATTGAAGCGTCTATTGGTGCTTTGTCTGTACAAGGGATCAAATAGAATGCCTTGTGGATCTCAGTACAAGGTCATAGGTTTAAAGGTTAGTTCCTGGATGATCTGATTGGTTCTCAAACTAATTCAACCAGGAAATGGTAGACTCAAACTGACAGAGCAGATATCTTAACAGCCAAAAATGATTTAAGGGTAAAATTCAGACACTATGTGCCCTTACCTCTTTCTAACCCCTGAACAAATCTGCCACTGGACAGATCATACCTGATTACTTAATTGTATTTCTGAAGTCTTTCAGTTCAGATGATCAATCTCTCTAGGAAGCAACCTTGCTAAGAAACATAACTATATTAAAATACTGTAGCTTTTTAAACTGTTATCTGATGGCTACTTCCAGTACAGTGACCTTTCCTTTTTTAGGTTTCCTACTGCAAACCTGCATCCCAACACCTGGTGCCAGTGCTCTACCTGGATGAATTCAACACACTGATCATCTCCTCTGTGTATCTGACCCGGGACTGCAGCTGCACACCAGCCATCAACCCAGATCGCCATACTTAATAGACCTGTCCATTCTCCAACTGTTTTATATTATAGTGTAGAGAGTGTAGAGCTCTCTAAATAAGATCCATACTCTACATTTTATATACTGTACATGGTCATGTTCCCATACTCACATAAACCCCCTCTAAACATACAGTTGAAGTCAGAAGTTTAAATCAAATTTTTCAACCACTCCACAAATTTCTTGTTAATAATCTATAGTTTTGGCAAGTTGGTTAGGACATCTACTTTGTGCATGACACAAGCAATTTTTCCAACAATTGTTTACAGATAGATTATTTCACTTGTAATTCACTGTATCACAATTCCAATGGGTCAGAAGTTTACATACACTAAGTTGACTGTGCCTTTAAACAGCTTGGAAAATTCCAGAAAATGATGTCATGGATTTAGAAGCTTCTGATAGGCTAATCGTCATCATTTGAGTCAAATGGAGGTGTACCTGTCGATGTATTTCAAGGCCTCCCTTCAAACTCAGTGCCTCTTTGCTTTATATCATGGGGAAATCAAAAGGAAACAGCCAAGACCTCAGAGAAATTATTGTAGACCTCTGGTTCATCCTTGGGAACAATTTCCAAACGCCTGAAGATACTTCCAAAAGCCTGATTTAAAATTACAATTAAATTATTTCACCTTTATTTAACCAGGTAGGCCAGTTGAGAACAAGTTCTCATTTACAACTGCGACCTGGTCAAGATAAAGCAAAGCAGTGCGACACAAACAACAACACAGTGTTACACATAGAATAAACAAACGTACAATCAATAACACAAAAGAGAAATCTATATACAGTGTGTGCAAATGAGGTAAGATTAGGGAGGTAAGGCAATAAATAGGCCGTAGTGGCAAAGTAATTACAATATAGTAATAAACACCGGAGAGATAGATGTGCAGAAGGTGAATGTGCAAGTAGAGATACTGGGGTGCAAAGGAGAAGAAAAAAAACTATATGGGGATGAGGTAGTTGGATAGGCTATTTACAGATGGGCATTGTACAGGTGCAATGATCTGTAAGCTGCTCTGACAGCTGATGCTTAAAGTTAGTGAGGGAGATATGTGTCTCCAGCTTCAGTGATTTTTGCAATTCGTTCCAGTCATTGGCAGCAGAAAACTGGAAGGTGGCCAAAGAGGAATTGGCTTTGGGGGTGACCAGTGAAATATACCTGCTGGAGTGCGTGCTACGGGTGGGTGCTGCTATGTGAGCTGAGATAAGGCGGGGCTTTACCTAGCAAAGACTTATAGATGACCTGGAGCCAGTGGGTTTGGCACCGAATATGAAGCGAGGGCCAGCCAACAAGAGCATGCAGGTCGCAGTGGTGGGTAGTATATGGGGCTTTGGTATGGCACTGTGATAGACTGCATCCCATTTGCTTAGTAGAGTGTTGGAGGCTATTGTGTAAATGACATCGCTGAAGTCAAGGATTGGTATGATAATCAGTTTTACCAGGGTATGTTTGGCAGCATGAGTGAAGGATGCTTTGTTGCGAAATAGGTACCACGTTCATCTGTACATACAATAGTACGCAGGTATAAACACCATAGGACCACGCAGCCGTCATACCGCTCAGGAAGGAGACGCATTCTGTCTCCTAGAGATGAATGTACTTCGGTGTGAAAAGTGAAAATCAATCCCAGAAACAACAGTAAAGGACCTTGTGAAGATGCTGGAGGAAACAGGTACAATAGTTTCTATATCCACAGTAAAACGAATTCTATATTGACATAACCTGAAAGACCGCTCGGCAAGGAAGAAGACACTGCTCCAAAACAGCCATAAAAAAAAGCCAGACTACGCTTTGCAACTGCACATGGGGACAAAGATCGTACTTTTTGGAGAAATGTCCTCTGGTCTGATGAAACAAAAATAGAACTGTTTGGCCGTATGACTATTGTGGGGTGCTATGCTGCAGGAGGGACTGGTGCCCTTCACAAAATAGATGGCATCATGAGGAAGGGAAATGATGTGGACATATTGAAGCAAAATGTCAAGACATCAGTCAGGAAGTTAAAGCTTGGTCACAAATGGACCTTCCAAATGGACAATGACGCCAAGCATACTTCCAAAGTTGTGGCAAAATGACTTAAGGTCAACAAAGTCAAGCTATTGGAGTGGCCATCACAAAGCCCTGACCTCAATCCCATAGAAAATTTGAGGGCAGAACTGAAAAAGCGTCTGCGAGCAAGGAGGCCTACAAACCTGACTCTGTTAAACCAGCTCTGTCAGGAAGAATGGGCCAAAATTCACCAAACTTATTGTGGGAAGCTTGTGGAAGGCTACCCGAAACATTTGACCCAAGTTAAAGAATTTAAAGGCAATGCTACCACATACTAATTGAGTGTATGTAAACTTCTGACCCAATGGGAATGTGATGAAAGAAATAAAAAAATGAAAGAAATAATTCTCTCTATTATTATTCTGACATTTCACGTTCTTAAAATAAAGTGGTGATCCTAACTGACCTAAGACAGGGAATTTTTACTAGGATTAATTGTCAGGAATTGTGAAAAACTGAGTTTAAATGTTTTTGGCTAAGATGTATGTAGACTTCCATCTTCAACTGTATATCTATTCTAATTGTTCTATACTATGGTATACTATGGTGTAGAGTTCTGTAAACAAGACCTATTTGTATGGTCACACTCACATCCCTGATGTTGCAGATCAAAACATTGGGTTTTGGGACACAACTGAGACACACCTGAGAGTCAGTGATTAGACATGTTAGTAGTTCCATTACCTCTGGTCTGACCTCTGTGTTGTATTTCTCAGGGCTGGCTGCACTCATTGTTGTTGTGTAAACAGTACTTCTGGGAAACAATGGACAATGTTTTAATATAAGACACACCCATCTACCCACAGAAAGGTATATGAAACATACAAACCACAGTTAGTGCATGTATGGGTAAGATGGAAACCTACTTAAATACAAGTGTGACATGAAAAGCTTCAAAACAGGGACAATTCTAATCAAATCTTCAGTGACAATATACTACAGCCATTTTTTCAGACAGTTTCATAACAGAGGCCTATTAACTTTATTGCTGTGGTAAGGCAAAGGGAAGTGAAAGCAATGTTCGTTGCACAAGAACCCTCCCTTCTGCTGCTCACACAGTGATTCACACTGGGGAATGCCACAGAGAGAAATGAGGACATAATAAACAAACTTTTTCTTCCTTACCTGTTACATACCTTCAAGATTCAATGTCACATACACAAGTACAGTGAAATGCCTTGCAAACTCAAAACCCAACCATGCAATAATCAATAACAATGTAATACTAGAAAAAAATAAAAAATAAGAAGAAATATGAAGAACACAATAAGTAAGTAAGTATACTATTACAGGGTCAGTTCCAATACCATATTTACAATTTCAATACTGGATTGATGGAGGTAGATATGTGTAGAGGTAAGGTGACTAGGCAACAGGATATAAGATAAACAGAGTAGCAGCAGCTTGTATGTGAGTGGGTGTGCGTGTGGAGTCAGTATAAATGTATGTGCATATTATGTGTGTGTGAGCAGATGATGGAGTATGTGTGTGAGTGAGTTTGTAAGGCCCAGCGAGTGTGTAGGGTACAGTGAGCGTGTAGGGCCCAGTGAGTGTGTAGGACCCAGTGAGTGTGTAGGGCCCAGTGAGTGTGTAGGGCCCAGTGAGTATGTAGGGTACAGTGAGCGTGTAGGGCCCAGTGAGTGTGTAGGGCCCAGTGAGCGTGTAGGGCCCAGTGAGTATGTAGGGTACAGTGAGTGTACATAGAGACAGGACCTGGGAGACAAAATTACTGATATATAAAAATAGTTATATTTCTGGATTTTCTATGAGAATAACTCTTAGTCAAATATAGTCAATGATACAGTATAACATTGTCAACTGTAATACTATCTAAACAAATATTCACCAAACACATACAGGTATCTACTTGCTTTATACATTGTATCCACATAGATATTATCTTGACCAGTAGCATTTAATGCTTTGTTGGCTGCATCTCTGGATGTCATCAAGCCATCCATTCACATGAAATCAATGAAAATATAATCATGGAGTCATGTAAAGTGAGCAGTATGCTTACCTGCGATGATCCTTTGCAGGAGGCGGCAGCCAGTGATCGAAAGTTGGTCTCTACTCTGAACCACCTATAGTAGGAAAGGTCACTGTACTGGAAGTAGCCATCAGATAACAGTTTAAAAAGCTACAGTATTTTAATATAGTTATGTTTCTTAGCAAGGTTGCTTCCTAGAGAGATTGATCATCTGAACTGAAAGACTATAGGAAAACAATTAAGTAATCAGGTATGATCTGTCCAGTAGCAGATTTGTTCAGGGGGTTGAAAGAGGTAGGAAAACAAATAAATAAGGAAAGTGCAACAGCTGTGTTGTGGTAAAAAAAAAGAAGACATATATGGTAGTCACATAGTGTCTGAATTTTACCATTAAATCATATTTGGCTGTTAAGATATCTGCTCTGTCAGTTTCAGTCTACCATTTCCTGGGTGAACTAGTTTGAAAACCAATCAGATCATCAAGGAACTAACCTTTAACCTGTTACCTTTCACTGAGATCAACAAGACATTCTATTTGATCCCTTGTACAGACAAAGCACCAATATATGTTTCCATGGAAGTCAGATGGAATAACAGCACATGTGCATTGTGTTTGCAAAATGTGTGTTTGACTAAAAACTTGAAAATCACATGCCAACTCTTCTCATTACTGCTTAGTAATGCGTTTGCAGTGTGGCACCTGCAATCTCTTTGTGTAGTTTCAATGTTTTATAGTGTAGCTTTAATGTTGTTTTAAGTTGTGGTCGTGGTGCAAGGAGCGCATGCATTAACTCTAGAGGGGAGTCCTGTGAGGGAAGGTGCGCTCCACACCGTTGGCCTGTGGGTTCCACCAGTCTGTCCACTTAACCCCCATCCTTGCTGACCGCCATTGACTACCTGTCCCTCAAATAATTGACTTTAAAATTCTCTTCCTTGTCTACAAAGCCCTAAATGACATTGGGCCTGCCTACCTGTCAGGTCTACTCCCCACTTACAAACCTCCACGCACCCTACAGTCAAGTCACGCCAAACTGCTTCATGCACCCAGGACCCGGCTCCAAACAAACGGGGACAGTGCCTTTTCCTGCCATGCACCACACCTTTGGAACTCCAAGACATCTAAGGGCTATTTAGACTTTTTTTTTTTTAAGAATCCTCTTTATCGGCTGGCCTACCCTTTATCCTAGACTTTGATTGTTGCTTTTATGGTATGGTTATATACATTTGCATTGTTTTTTAAAACCAATTTTTCTATTTTAACTTTTATTTTATGCACTTTTTGGTTATTCTTGTATATTGAAAATGGCTTTACAAATGTAATGTATTATTATTAGAATATGATCATCAGATATTGGGCTTTTAAAATAAGATACCAAAACATATCAGGGTGTTCACTCTTGGATGTGTAAATTAAGTGCAGTGTCCTTCCCTTTTTTAGGTTTCCTGCTGCAAACCTGCATCCCAACACCTGGTGCCAGTGCTCTACCTGGATGAATTCAACACACTGATCATCTCCTCTGTGTATCTGACCCAGGACTGCAGCTGCACACCAGCCATCAACCCACATCGCTGGCTTTTATCCAGCTGCAGAAGCAGTGGGTAATTGCAGACAGCTGCGTCTCCTGACGAGAGGGCGGGACCAGAGCTCCAATCCGCAATGGGGCCGACCAATCAGCTGCTTGGGGGAATCCAGGAAGCCATTTTCCTGAAATACACACATACATATACACGAGCCCACAACACAGACACTGGGGAACGTATCACTTGTGAAATATTCATTATTTAGAGAAGAATGTTAAAACATGCAGGCACCAGAGACATTGTTTCTGTATTATTTCTAAAATTCAAAAGGTTTGTATTACTGATGTATTAATTTTGTGGCAGTAACAGTAGCTCTCTGCTAGGTCAACAATGTAGAAACATTGGATTTGTATTACTAGTTTTATTACTCATTTTGACAGTCTGTATAAATTCACATAAGGCATTTTATGTTGCATGAATTAATCAAAATTAAATTAGCTTTATTTAAATATAATCATGTTCACCACTCTAAAACACTAGACTCAATGTGTGTGGACATAATCATAATTCATATTTCCAAATAACATTTTGGGTAAAAAATATATACATTTGATCACCTAAAAAAATACATGACAAACAACTCATGGAATAAAACATTTAAAAAAGGCACTTTTAATGCAGAAAATCTCTGCTCTGCCCTTTCTGGACAACAACATAATCATGGTTTTGGTCCACGACTCAGCATTATTCATTGCTATGGCAGCCCTGGAAACACAGGAAACAGAAGGTTAAATCAACAACCACAATGATGCTTTGCCTGTCAAACAAATGTTTTGATCTGCAACATCAGTGATGTGCGCATGACCATACATAATGCAGTAGGTCTAATTTACAGAACTTTACACCATAGTATAGAACATTGAGAATGGACATATGCTTAGTTAGTAGGGCAATGGGGTTAATATAATTCCATTATATAAAGCATACTGTAAGTAATCAACTATTACTAATTACTAACTGTAACCAACTATATTGTAAGTAAACATTGTGTATTGTATTGGGACTAGGGCTGTCAAACAATTTAAAACAATAAATTGCAGAATTTGCTGTGATAAATCACAATTAATCGCAAATTAAGAATTTTTATTTTTACCCCTTTTTCGTGGTATCCAATTGTTTTTAGTAGCTACTATCTTGTCTCATCGCTACAACTCCCGTACGGGCTCGGGAGAGACGAAGGTTGAAAGTCATGCGTCCTCCAATACACAACCCAACCAAGCCGCACTGCTTCTTAACACAGAGCGCATCCAACCCGGAAGCCAGCCGCACCAATGTGTCGGAGGAAACGCCGTGCACCTGGCAACCTTGGTTAGCACGCACTGCGCCCGACCCGCCACAGGAGTCGCTGGTGTGCGATGAGACAAGGATATCCCTACCGGCCAAGCCCTCCCTAACCTGGATGACGCTAGGCCAATTGTGCATCGCCCCACGGACCTCCCGGTCGTGGCCGGTTACGACAGAGCCTGGGCGCGAACCCAGGGTCTCTGGTGGCACAGCTGGCGCTGCAGTACAGCGCCCTTAACCACTGCGCCACCCGGGAGGCCGCAAATGAAGAATTTGCTCAAATTGGAGCTGTAAATTAAGATCTGTTTTTTATACAGATGTCAATATTCTTGTAATGCTGTCTTGATTTTGTCCAGCGTAACGGTTAGCAAAATCAGGTTAATTTATAAAGCACACTTTCTTTAACCTCGATGAGTATGTTTACATGGACATTAATACAACTGATTATGCAATAGTCATGTAAACACCTTACTCTGCTCATCTTAAATCGGTGTAAGGTCAGAATGGAAGTGGGCATAAGCTGATTATTATTATTTATTTTTTTTACTTTCTAATTATTAGGACATCTAAACACCTTCATCTGCATTCCAGCCGTGTATCTGATCTGCACATGTGCTAGCACCAGCCAAGCGAGCCTCCCTTTTTAGCTCAGTGAAGTGAGTTGGGAACAACTGAATGTATGAGTCTTAAAAGTAGTTCACATACAAACTTTATATGTCCGTACTCAGAATCAAATATGCTTCTCAAAAATAACATGGTCGCTGTGGTAGAACGTTTATTTTAAATGACGATTTTCTGCTTTTAAGAGTGTGCCATCAGGTAGCCTGATTTCAGATGTGTCCATGCAAACAGGATAATTAGGGAAATCTTTCTTCTTGCAAAGCATGTAAACGTTTAAATTGAATTATTATATTAATCTGACTATCCACATTAATCACATTATTGTGTGCATGTAACCATACTCAACGTCAACTTGTTTTAACATCGCATTGTTTTAGCTGTATAGATTATGTATTTTGGTTGTTTTCAGAGGATTTTCAATGCTTTCCGACAATGCCATTAATCACGATACACTGACATTACAAAAAGTTAACTGATGAACTATGACAGCCCTAAATGGGACACAACTGAGAGCCAATGATTAGACATGTCAGTAGTTTCATTACCTCTGGTCTGACCTCTGTGTTGTATTTCTCAGGGCTGGCTGCACTCATTGTTGTTGTGAAAACAGTAATCCTGAGAAACAAGGAACATGTTTTTAATATAAGACTGTCCCATCTACCCACAGAAAGTTATATGAAACATACAAATCTCAGTTAGTGCATGTATGGGTAAAATGGAAACCTACTTAAATACAAGTGTGACATGAAAATCTTCAAAACAGGGACAATTCTACTCAGATCTTCAGTGACAACATACTACAGCCATTTTTTCAGACAGTTTCATAACAGAGGCCTATTAACTTTATTGCTGTGGTAAGGCAAAGGGAAGTGAAAGCAATGTTCGTTGCACAAGAACCCTCCCTCCTGCTTCTCACACAGTGATTCAAACTGGGGAATGCCACAGAGAGAAATGAGGACATAATAAACAAACTTTTTCTTCCTTACCTGTTACATACTGGGTTCATTGACAGGACCTGGGAGACAAAATTACTGATTTAAGATGCTTAAACCATTTATTTAAAAATAAATACATTTATACAGTGCATTCAGGCACCTTTTCTTAAAAAAAAATATAAAAAAATAAAAACGTATTTACATAATTATTCAGACCCTTTGCTATGAGACTCAAAAGAGTCCACCTGTGGTAAATTCAATTGAATGGACATGATTTGGAAAGGCACACACCTGTCTATATAAAAAGGTCCCACAGTTGACAGTACGTCAGAGGAAAAACAACAAGCTATGAAGTCGAAGGAATTGTCAGTAGAGCTCTGAGACAGAATTGTGTCGAGGCAGAGATCTAGGGAAGGGTACCAAAAAATGTCTGCAGCATTAAAGGTCCCCAAGAACACAGTGGCCTCCATCATTCTTAAATGGAAGAAGTTTGGAACCACCAAGACTTCCTAAAGCTGGCCGCCCAGCCAAACTGAGCAATCAGGGAAGAAGGGCCTTGGTCAGGGAAGTAACCAAGAACCTGAATGTCACTCTGACAGAGCTCCAGAGTTCCTCTGCGGAGATGGGAGAACCTTCCAGAAGGACAACCATCTCTGCAGCACTCCACCAATCAGAGATCCTTGATGAAAACCTGCTCCAGAGCGCTCAGGACCTGACTGGGGCCAAGGTTCACCTTCCAACAGGACAATTACCCTAAGCACACAGCCAACCAGTCTCTGAATGTCTGTGAGTGGCCCAGCCAGAGCCCGGACTTGAATCCGATCTAACATCTCTGGAGAGACCTGAAAATAGCTGTGCAGTGACGCTCCCCATACAACCTGACAAGGCTTGAGAGGATCTGCAGAGAATGGGAGAAACTCCCCAAATACAGGTGTGCCAAGCTTGTAGTGTCATACCCAAGAAGACTCAAGGCTGTAATCACTGCCAATGGTGCTTCAACAAAGTACTGAGTAAAGGGTCTGAATACTTATGTAAACGTGATTTCATTTTTTTTTATATATAATACAAAGTTTTGGCTTTGTCATTATTATTCCACAAAATGTGGAAGTCAGGGGGTCTGAATACTTTCCGAATGCACTGTATTTCTGAATTTGCTATTAGGATAACTTTAGTCAAAAAAAATTGTCAATGATACAGTATAACATTGTCAAATGTAATACTATCTAAACAAATATTCAGCAATAACATACAGCCATCCACTTGCCTTATACATTGTATCCATATTGATATTATCTTGACCAGTTGCATTTAATGCTTTGTTGGCTGCATCTCTGGAAGAAAGATACACAAGCCATCCATTCACATGAAATCAATGAAAATATAATTATGGAGTCATGTAAAGTGAGCAGTATGCTTACCTGCGATGATCCTTTGCAGGAGGCGGCAGCCAGTGATCGAAGTTGGTCTCTACTCTGAACCACCTATAGTAGGAAAGGACACTACACTTCATTTACACATTCAAGAGTAAACACCCCGATACATTTTGGCATCTTATTTTAAAAGCCCAATATCTGCTGATAGTATTATAAAACATTTGTTTATTATTGTATAATGAAAAGCAAATTAGTGCATAAAATAAAAGTTAATAGAAAAAATATATACACAGTGGGGCAAAAAAGTATTTAGTCAGCCATCAATTGTGCAAGTTCTCCCACTTAAAAAGATGAGAGGCCTGTAACTTTCATCATAGGTACACTTCAACTATGACAGACAAAATGAGAAGAAAAAAAAAATCCAGAAAATCACATTGTAGGATTTTTAATGAATTCATTTGCAAATTATGGTGGAAAATAAGTATTTGGTCACCTACAAACAAGCAAGATTTCTGGCTCTCACAGACCTGTAACTTCTTCTTTAAGAGGCTCCTCTGTCCTCCACTCGGAGGACAGTTACCTTTATTAATGGAACCTGTTTGAACTTGTTATCAGTATAAAAGACACCGGTCCACAACCTCAAACAGTCACACTCCAAACTCCACTATGGCCAAGACCAAAGAGCTGTCAAAGGACACCAGAAACAAAATTGTAGAACTGCACCAGGCTGGGAAGACTGAATCTGCAATAGGTAAGCAGCTTGGTTTTAAGAAATCAACTGTGGGAGCAATTATTAGGAAATGGAAGACATACAAGACCACTGATAATCTCCCTCGATCTGGGGCTCCACGCAAGATCTCACTCCGTGGGGTCAAAAGGATCACAAGAACGGTGAGCAAAAATCCCAGAACCACACGGGGGGACCTAGTGAATGACCTGCAAAGAGCTGGGACCAAAGTAACAAAGCCTACCATCAGTAACACACTACGCCGCCAGGGACTCAAATCCTGCCATGCCAGACGTGTCCCCCTGCTTAAGCCAGTACATGTCCAGGCCCGTCTGAAGTTTGCTAGAGAGCATTTGGATGATCCAGAAGAAGATTGGGAGAATGTCATATGGTCAGATGAAACCAAAATATAACTTTTTGGGAAAAACTCAACTCGTCGTGTTTGGAGGACAAAGAATGCTGAGTTGCATCCAAAAAACACCATACCTACTGTGAAGCATGGGGGTGGAAACATCATGCTTTGGGGCTGTTTTTCTGCAAAGGGACCAGGACGACTGATCCGTGTAAAGGAAAGAATAAATGGGGCCATGTATCGTGAGATTTTTAGTGAAAACCTTCCATCAGCAAGGGCATTGAAGATGAAACATGGCTGGGTCATTCAGCATGACAATGATCCCAAACACACCGCCCGGGCAACGAAGGAGTGGCTTTGTAAGAAGCATGTCAAGGTCCTGGAGTGGCCTAGCCAGTCTCCAGATCTCAACCCCATAGAAAATCTTTGGAGGGAGTTGAAAGTCCATGTTGCCCATCAACAGCCCCAAAACATCACTGCTCTAGAGGAGATCTGCATGAAGGACTGGGCCAAAATACCAGCAACAGTGTGTGAAAACCTTGTGAAGACTTACAGAAAACGTTTGACCTCTGTCATTGCCAACAAAGGGTATATAACAAAGTATTGAGATAAACTTTTGTTATTGACCAAATACTTATTTTCCACCATAATTTGCAAATTAATTCATAAAAAAATCCTACAATGTGATTTTCTGGATTTTTCTTCTAATTTTGTCTGTCATAGTTGAAGTGTACCTATGATGAAAATTACAGGCCTCTCATCTTTTTAAGTGGGAGAACTTGCACAATTGGTGACTGACTAAATACTTTTCCCCCCACTGTATACATAACCATATCATAAAAGCAACAAAGTCTAGGAGGAAGGGTAGACCAGCCGATAAAGAGGAATCTTAAGGCCTGCTTGAAAAGCCCCAACAGTCTGAACAGCCCTGAGATTGTCAGGATGGAGTTCCAAAGACATGGTGGGTGGGAGGAAAAGGCACGGTCCCCCATGGTTCTGCTCTGGGTTCTGGGCCGATGCCATTAAGGGCTTTGTAGACCAAGAGGAGAATGTTAAAGTCAATTCTTTGAAGAAGACAGGTAGTCAATGGAGGTCAGCAAGGATGGGGGTGATGTGAGCAGACTTTTTTGTTTGTGTCAGAAACCTTGCAGCACTGAATGAGCTGTAATTTATGAATTGAGTTCGCAGGCAGGCCCTCCAAGTACTGCATTCCCATAATCAATTCTGGAGAAAACTAATGCATGGATAAGCTTTTCTGTGTCAGAAGTGGTGAGAGAGGGTCTTAGGGAGATGTTCTTCAGGTGAAAGAATTGCGTTTTACAGTCTAATGTGGGCATTAAAGAAGAGAGCAGGGTCAAATATCAAATCCAGGTTGGTTATGAATGAGGAGAGGGGGGGAATGATGTGGCCTTCTATGGCAGAGTGGATGCTGCAGGATTTGGTGATCTGCTGGGGGTTGCTTATCAGCATTGCATCGGTCTTGGTACTGTTGAGTTGGAGGAAGTTGTTCTTCATCCAAGGTTGACAAAGCAGATGTGTCAGGCTTGGTTTTAATGTACACCTGTGTGTCATCTGTGTAGCAGTGGAATTGGACACTGTGCTGTCTGAAGATCTGGCCAAGTGGGCGCATGTAGAGCTGGAAGAAAATGGGTCCTAGCATCGACCCTTGTGGGACACCGCAGGTTATGGTGGACATTGAGGATTACGCACTGCTTGTGGTTAGAGGTGAACCAGTTTAGGGCAGTCCCACAGATGGCAGTGTTCCCTGTGAGGCACTGCAGTGGAATGATTTGATCTACTGTTTCAAAAGCAGCACTGAGGTCCAGAAGAATTAAGATGGTGGGGGAATACTGTATCTGCTGCCACGAGCAGGTCATTAACAGCATTCAGTACTGTGCATGGGTCTGAAGCTGGTCTGGAGCGCCTCATAAAGCTTGTTAGTGCTGAGGTGTGAGTGAAGTTGAGTTGCCAACATCTTCTCCAGGACTTTTTTTAAAACTCAGACAAAACAGTTGCTAGTTCTAAGTCCCAAGAAACAAATATATCTTCTGTTGGATCTGACAATTAATATTGATGATTGTATAGTCGTCTCAAATTAAACTGTGAAGGACCTAGGCGTTACTCTGGACCCTAATCTCTCTTTTGACTAACAAATCAAGACTATTTCAAGGGCAGCTTTTTTCCATCTACATAACATTACAAAAATCTGAACATTTCTGTCCAAAAATGATGCAGAAAAATGTATCCACGCTTTTGTCACTTCTAGATTAGATTACTGCAAAGCTCTACTTTCCGGCTACCTGGATAAAGCACTAAATCAAGTTCAGTTAGTGCTAAACACGGCTACTAGAATCTTGACTAGAACCCCAAAATTGTATCATATTACCCCAGTGCTAGCCTCTCTACACTGGCTTTTTGTTAAGGCTTGGGCTGATTTCAAGGTTTTACTCTGAACTTTCAGAGCATTACATGGGCTTGCTCCTACCCATCTTTCCGATTTGGTCCTGCCGTACATACCTATATGTACACTACGGTCACAAGATGCAGGCCTCCTTGTCCCTAGAATTTCTAAGCAAACAGCTGGAGGCAGGGCTTTCGCCTATAGAACTCAATTTTTATGGAATGGTCTGCCTATCCATGTGAGAGATGCAGACTCGGTCTCGACCTTTAAGTCTTTATTGAAGACTCATCTCTTCAGTAGGTCCTATGATTGAGTGTAGTCTGGCCTAGGGGTGTGAAGGTGAACGGAAAGACACTGGAGCGACGAATCGCCCTTGCTGTCTGCCTGGCCCGTTCCCCTCTCTCCACTGGGATTCTCTGCCTCTAACCCTATTACAGGGGCTGAGCCACTGGCTTACTGGTGCGCTTCCATGCCGTCCCTAGGAGGGGTGCGTCACTTGAGTGGGTTGAGTCACTGACGTGATCTTCCTGTCCAGGTTGGCGCCCCCCTCGGGTTAGTGCCGTGGGGGAGATCTTCGTGGGCTATACTCGGCCTTGTCTCAGGGTAGTAAGTTGGTGGTTTGAAGATATCCCTCTAGTGGTGTGGGGGCTGTGCTTTGGCAAAGTGGGTGGGGTTATATCCTGCCTGGTTGGCCCTGTCCGGGGATATTGTCGGGTGGGGCCACAGTGTCTCCCGACCCCTCCTGTCTCAGTCTCCAGTATTTATGCTGCAATAGTTTGTGTGTCAGGGGGCTAGGGTCAGTCTGTATATCTGGAGTATTTCTCCTGTCTTATCCGGTGTCCTGTGTGAATTTAAGTATGCTTCGTCTAATTATTTTGCTCTCGGAGGACCTGAGCCCTAGGACCATGCCTCAGGACTATCTGGCCTGATGACTCTTTGCTGTCCCCAGTCCACCCGGTCGTGTTGCTGCTCCAGTTTCAACTGTTCTGGCTATGGAACCCTGACCTGTTCACCGGATGTGCTACCTTGTCCTGGACCTGCTGTCTCTAACTCTGAATGATCGGTTATGAAAAGCCAACTGACATTTACTCCTGAGGTGCTGACCTGTTGCACCCTCTACAACCACTGTGATTGTGATTATTATTATTATTATTATTATTATTATTATTATTATTATTATTATTATTATTATTATTAGACCCTGCTGGTCATTTATGAACGTTTCAACATCTTGGCCATGTACTGTTATAATCTCCACCCGGCACAGCCAGAAGAGGACTGGCCACCCCTCAGAGCCTGGTTCCTCTCTAGGTTCCTGCCTTTCTAGGTAGTTTTTCCTAGCTACCGTGCTTCTACATCTGCATTGCTTGCTGTTTGGGGTTTTATGCTGGATTTCTGTATAGCACTTTGTGACATCGGCTGATGTAAAAAGGGCTTTATAAATACATTTGATTGATTGATTGACTTAATATAAAAATGGGAGGTTGGAAATATGGGTCAGACTCAATGATAACAGTTAGCATAACTCAGCTTTATAAATCTCAGCAGCTCTTAAAACAAACTAATACAATTTGTGTTATGGAAGAGACCCCTCATTTCCTACCCTCCATTTAAGGGTTCCAGAGGCCAGATATCAGCTGGGCCCTTCCTGTCCCTGGTAACCACCACTCCTTCCCCAGGCTTTACTCCGGCAATGATGTAGTACACACTTGTGATGATTGGGATTTTGGACAGCCGCATCACAGCATCCTGAAAGTCTGCTGCTTCCTCCAACGTCTGAAGAAAAACAAGAAAGGACAAGCCACAATAGTAGGTTAATAGACAAGCCATAATAGTAATTTGTGGTTAGCAAAGTGTTGATTTTTGTGGATGTTGATGGTTAAACTTCCTGATGTACCTCTCTCACCAGCCAGCTGACTGGAGATCTTTTCAGCAGGAAAGCAGAGACCCAGTTCTTCCACCAATTCCACCAGTGGTCTTCACCTGATGATAACACACTGCCTTAAATGACTGACTCACACCTTTATGGATGTGTCCTGGACAATTAGATAAAGTGAATCCTTACCACGCTGGTCACCAGAGACAGTGAATTTATTTGGACTCTGTCCGGTCCACAGCCCGACATAGCCAGCAAAAGACGTACCACGATAAGCCACCTGGAAAAGTTGAGTAATTAGGAGGGGATTTTACTTGACCCTTTTTCAGCCTAACATCACACTCCAGATTTACTTCACAGTGCCCAAACTAAGTTATCTGGCATTATCGGCTGATTGACACCGTGGCCTTGCAGAAGTGAAACTGCAGATGTAAAGGTTGAGCTGTGTAACCATGTGTAACATACCGTTCCATTTTTGAGAAAGAGAACATTGATGGTGAGATTCCGGAGTATATCATGTGGGTAGTCAAGGTTCCTGCCATGATACAAACGTCCACTTGTGTCCTGAGCTACAATACTAGTGCAAAACCTACAGATGCAATAGGAGCGTGTTAAGTCATGAGGGGGGGGGGTTCTTACAACACATACTTTCATTCTTCTTCTTTGTGCTTCTGACAACAAGAAGCTGTGACTACATTCTTGTTTCAACTGGTTGAATGGCATTTGTATCAGTAGGCCTACATGTAAAGCAGATCAGTTCATACATACGCTGATATTTCATAGGCAAAGTTGAGAAGGATGACATCGGAAAGGCTCCCTCGAAAATATGAGGCCATTCCTCTGATCTCCCCTGCGTATGGAGGAGGTACATACTTCTCCAAGGCCTCCACAATCGGAGTTACCGCATGATGCACCCATTTTGGAACAGTGGCACTGCAACAACAAAAAATATTACGTTTTGGGTGTTAATATTAATCAACACCATGGGCAAGCTTAGGCTACTCACATTGTGTCGGTCAACATACTGTATGCCTGCAGATATTCATACATATTTAAACTGCAAGCACAGATATTATGCAAACAACATATCATGGCACATTTTGTCATATTTGACATATTGAATGGTAAGTGAAAATAAATGGTTAAGTCTGATCAATGTCCATATACTGAAGTTGACGTAAAACTTCTGCAATGCAGGTTTAGGCTACATAATCAAAAGTCCTGTCCATCATGTGACATTAAAGCAAACATCTATATTTTACCGTTTGAGACAAACATTATTAAACCAACTTTTGGAGGCAACTAGAACTTCTGTAAATAGGCATTCCGCATTATTAAGCACTTACTCAATCACTTCAGCACCTGCTTTCACCAGGTAGTCGACATCAAAAACTTTAAATAGAGGCGCCCATCGCACTTCTGGGGGATCATCCAAGCTGACGTTGACCACAGCTGGAGCGAAGTCTGACTCACATGAAACGACCAGACCAAGCAGGAGCAATGTTGACAACATTGTGCCCTTTTCGCTGATATGGCAGTAGCCTAGGAACTTGTGCGTTCCAATTCAAATGGGCGCAACTTTACAGGCAACATCGTTGCAACTTCTCCATAACTTCCTGTTTCTCTTTTGGGGTAGCGCCTGTGAGCATGGTTAACTCTTTGGGGTAGCGCCTGTGAGCATGGTTAAGGGGCCATCTGCGATTGTAACATTTTCGGACATTTAAATGAATGATATATAGCAATTGATTATTGTAGAGTATATCTTACACATTGTTCATGGACTTAGTTAAACTGTAACCCCATCAGAATCCAAAATATACACTTGTTTTACTCCTTTGTAAACAAACTCTGTATAGTTTCAAAACATGGTTAAAACGTTTAATGATCTCATGGATGGTCAGTTCTTTAATCAATAGCTCTGTCTTTGAATTCCGTGGTTACAATTCTCCAGCCTCAGCCGTTTGCCAAATCTGTGGCGGGTTAACCTTTGTTGTTGTTTAAACTGCAGATTGCCGCTTCAAGGTGAGAGTATATCATCTGACAACTGCAGCAGATATGCGGTTTCCAAGTCTGGTCTGCATATAGTACGTTTTTACGTTAAATTCAACGGGAACGGTGCTATACTGCACAACCAGTTGGGGAACGCTGTTAGAATAGCCATTCCCCTTTAAATACGTCACTCATTGCTTAAAGCCACAGAGAAACCGTAGTTCGAAGTATGTTCAAGAACATACAATAACGTTTGCGGGTAACGTGTCGTTCAGTACAAACCGTTCTTCAACGTAGCAAACGTTCAAGCGAACTGAACGCACATCCGGTCTCAGAGCAAAACAGTTTCATTATAATTTTCTCATAAAAATGCCTTTTTCGTTAAGCCTACAGCAAAACAATGCTTCATAAGAAATAAATCATTGTGACTGTGATTAGAAAAAGTTACATTGACTATTTATATCGTGATGTGCTCAATCAAAAAACTAAACAATGTGAAACATTGCAGATCTTGAATGCATCCAAGTCACAAGCAAGCGTCTTTCTTTTTCCCAACGCAGTTGCGCCAAAACCACGCCCCGTTATTCAGAGGGGCGTTATACTACGCTCCCATTGGCTAGCTAGCGTTGTCTCACTCACAGGCGATCAGCGCAGAGACAGTGGCCTTCCAAGGTAAAGATGGAAAGTATAATTTAACAATTAGTTGCCAACTGTAATGCAGGCCTATTATTATCATGTTTGGTAACATTTCCACATATATTTATTTTAAGAGTTTCAATGAGTTGTAAAAATGTCTCAGAACTCTGCTGAATTCCTTCAATTGAAGGTCAGATAAGTTTAGCTAGGCTACTTAACGTTACTAGCGCGGTGTTTTAATTTGGTATATTATCATTAGTAGTCTATCAGGTAAAAGCATATGCTTATTATTCAACATTTCTCAAATATTCATTAGCTAATAATTCAGTCGAATACGCTATGCTACAGCCATTGAATCTGTCTTTGAGTGTCAAGGCACGTTAATGGCTAGCTCTGTCCACGACATTATGTTATTTTATTTTTCAATCTTGAAATACAGGGGCAAACGTTATTAATGAGTGACTGAAATTTCGCCCTACGTGATATTCACTTCCGGACTTGGAGCGCTCAGCGTTGTAAAACGCTCCTCTTAATAACGGGGCGTGGTTTTGGCTTAACTGAGTTGGGGAAAATAATTACACAACTTGGTTGTATGATGCCCTTTAATGCATAAGCTTTTACATTACTGTTGGAGCAAACGGATTGCTTGATCGCATGAACCATTCAGAGTATTGTAGATTGTGCAGGTATAGCCTAACAGTTTACAAACCTTGTGTAATTTGGTCATCACCAAGGGATAGGACATGGGAAATTCAATCAAGTTTGCTGCAAAACATGAGTTATGAAATGAAACATGACATCTGTATATAGGATTATTCCTATGCAGTGTAGCCAGAGTCTGTAGGTTCTTTTCAGTGCATGTGGTGCCTATCAGATAAAATAAAATAAATCTTCTGACATTTTTTAATTCTTGGTTTGATTTTCATAATACTGCCTTTTATATTCCTTGCGTTAGTTTACTGTCCGTTATCATTTCACAGTTGCAGAAATAATCATTTTCAGATGGATACAACACAGACAGTGTGATCAGACCTCGTGCCACACAGTCAAATTTCCCCCTAGATTAATCCTGGTTTAATTCTGTCTACTGAAGGGCCTTACAGGCAAACGCAGGAGGCAGTCTATAAAAGTAATGAACAATCAATTCATGTTTTCTCACTATTGCCTTTTGAATTTCAACAGTTCATAATCAAAATCCAAGTTCACTTTTCAGATAACAAATCTGGGGTTTTCCTCACTGAAAATGTATCATATTTCATTATGATCAGCTTTGTTATGGCTCTCTATAAAGCTGTTTGTTATGCCCATTATGAAAAGAGGTGGTGACATTGGGGTGGGTTGGTTTGTTAGTGGGATAATGAAGGGGTACACACTGCCATCTACTGTGTAAATAGACCTCTTGTAAATGTCCATTCAATGCACACAGGTCATGTCCTTTTTTGGCCTTTCTAGTATGTGTCTGAAACATTTATAAGTGAACCATCCAATTAACACTTTATGAATCAAAATCCTAAAGGCTACTACGGGTTAAACGTACCAAACTATGAAAATGTCTGCACTCACTACTGTTAAGTTGCTCTGGATAAGAGCGTCTGCTAAATGACTTAAATGCAAATGGACATTTGTTGTAATAGATTAAGAACTAATGCATTTTAAGTTGGTTATGTTTCAAGCAGTTATGAAAAATGTGGGTGTTGCTACACAGTCTATTCACGTGATAAGTCGTGCTACGCCCACTGCACACCCTTGCCTGTTAAACCTGCACTGTTGTAAATGTGAATTCATGCTTTTGTAACTTATCACCGTCGGGCTATGGTTTGATTGACTCTCTGACTGTGAATGATTATATTTCATAAATTATATTTATTTTATTTGAGAGTGTATTTCCGAGTGTCAAGATGAAGATAGCCGTGCTTGGAGCCACTGGACAGACGGGACAGTATCTGGTGAACCAAGCTCTTCAGCAGGGACACTCTGTCACTGCCATTGTCAGGAACCCAGGGAAATTGACAGTGCAACATGAGAAATTAAAGGTAAATAATGTAATGTCTTGTCTGAGCTCCAACTGTATGTCTTTTTACATTTCCTCTGTAATGAACGCAGCAGCAATGTTTTTTATAGAGGCTTTATGAAGTGTGAACCTTACCCCAGGCCTGAGAGAGCCTATACCATAAAACTGCTATTTTCTCTGTTCTGTCAGGTGGTTGAGGGCAATATCTTCTCAGAAGACAGCCTAAAACCTCACTTCCAAGGACAAGATGCAGTTATATCTTGCCTGGGGTTCCCTGCATCCTTTCTCTCCGGAGTCACTGGATACACCTTGTCTATGAGGGCCGCAGTAAACGCCATGAGAGAGGCCAAAGTGAACCGCATTATCACCATGACTTCATGGTACACTGACCGTAAGTAAAGTAAAATATGACTGAGAACAAATTGAGAATGTGTTCTCAGTCAACTTACCTGGTAACTTACTTACTTAGGCCTCAATCCACCAAGGGATGAATAGAGCCTCTCTAACCTGGTAAAATAAGGGTTAAATTAACAATGCCATGACTCTATTTCGTTAGTGATCATGTTGCCTTTTTAATGTACAAAGTCAGTTGCGTGTTTTTATCATTGTGAAACAGCATTCCCTTATCTTCTTCTCATTTTCATCCCCATAGCTAACTCTGGCACACAGTCATCTTACCTCATCCGCTTCCTACTGCTGCCAATGATCCGAAGTGTCCTTAGCAATATGTTTGAGATGGAGCACTTTCTGAAGAAGACACAGGATGTTAACTGGACAATTGTCAGGCCGCCGGGTCTCAAGAATTTACCTGCCACAGGTAAGACAGACGAATAGGGTCTAGTTTAGATATATATATATATATATATATATATATATATACAGTGCCTTGAGAAAGTATTCGGCCCCCTTGAACTTTGCGACCTTTTGCCACATTTCAGGCTTCAAACATAAAGATATAAAACTGTATTTTTTTGTGAAGAATAAACAACAAGTGGGACACAATCATGAAGTGGAACGACATTTATTGGATATTTCAAACTTTTTTAACAAATCAAAAACTGAAAAATTGGGCGTGCAAAATTATTCAGCCCCTTTACTTTCAGTGCAGCAAACTCTCTCCAGAAGTTCAGTGAGGATCTCTGAATGATCCAATGTTGACCTAAATGACTAATGATGATAAATACAATCCACCTGTGTGTAATCAAGTCTCCGTATAAATGCACCTGCACTGTGATAGTCTCAGAGGTCCGTTAAAAGCGCAAAGAGCATCATGAAGAACAAGGAGCACACCAGGCAGGTCCGAGATACTGTTGTGAAGAAGTTTAAAGCCGGATTTGGATACAAAAAGATTTCCCAAGCTTTAAACATCCCAAGGAGCACTGTGCAAGCGATAATATTGAAATGGAAGGAGTATCAGACCACTGCAAATCTACCAATACCTGGCCGTCCCTCTAAACTTTCAGCTCATACAAGGAGAAGACTGATCAGAGATGCAGCCAAGAGGCCCATGATCACTCTAGAAGAACTGCAGAGATCTACAGCTGAGGTGGGAGACTCTGTCCATAGGACAACAATCAGTCGTATATTGCACAAATCTGGCCTTTATGGAAGAGTGGCAAGAAGAAAGCCATTTCTTAAAGATATCCATAAAAAGTGTTGTTTAAAGTTTGCCACAAGCCACCTGGGAGACACACCAAACATGTGGAAGAAGGTGCTCTGGTCAGATGAAACCAAAATTGAACTTTTTGGCAACAATGCAAAACGTTATGTTTGGCGTAAAAGCAACACAGCTGAACACACCATCCCCACTGTCAAACATGGTGGTGGCAGCATCATGGTTTGGGCCTGCCTTTCTTCAGCAGGGACAGGGAAGATGGTTAAAATTGATGGGAAGATGGATGGAGCCAAATACAGGACCATTCTGGAAGAAAACCTGATGGAGTCTGCAAAAGACCTGAGACTGGGACGGAGATTTGTCTTCCAACAAGACAATGATCCAAAACATAAAGCAAAATCTACAATGGAATGGTTCAAAAATAAACATATCCAGGTGTTAGAATGGCCAAGTCAAAGTCCAGACCTGAATCCAATCGAGAATCTGTGGAAAGAACTGAAAACTGCTGTTCACAAATGCTCTTCATCAAACCTCACTGAGCTCGAGCTGTTTTGCAAGGAGGAATGGGAAAAAATGTCAGTCTCTCGATGTGCAAAACTGATAGAGACATACCCCAAGCGACTTACAGCTGTAATCGCAGCAAAAGGTGGCGCTACAAAGTATTAACTTAAGGGGGCTGAATAATTTTGCACGCCCAATTTTTCAGTTTTTGATTTGTTAAAAAAGTTTGAAATATCCAATAAATGTCGTTCCACTTCATGATTGTGTCCCACTTGTTGTTGATTCTTCACAAAAAAATACAGTTTTATATCTTTATGTTTGAAGCCTGAAATGTGGCAAAAGGTCGCAAAGTTCAAGGGGGCCGAATACTTTCGCAAGGCACTGTATGTGTGTGTATATATATATATGTGTATATATTGTGTTGTTTAAGTGTTCCCCCAAAAAATAAAGGGAACACTTAAACAACACAATGTAACTCCAAGTCAATCACACTTCTGTGAAATCAAACTGTCCACTTAGGAAGCAACACTGATTGACAATACATTTCACATGCTGTTGTGCAAATGGAATAGACAACAGGTGGAAATTATAGGCAATTAGCAAGACACCCCCAATAAAGGAGTGGTTCTGCAGGTGGTGACCACAGACCACTTCTCAGTTCCTATGCTTCCTGGCTGATGTTTTGGTCACTTTTGAATGCTGGCGGTGCTTTCACTCTAGTGGTAGCATGAGACGGAGTCTACAACCCACACAAGTGGCTCAGGTAGTGCAACTCATCCAGGATGGCACATCAATGCGAGCTGTGGCAAGAACGTTTGCTGTGTCTGTCAGCGTAGTGTCCAGAGCATGGAGGCGCTACCAGGAGACAGGCCAGTACATCAGGAGACGTGGAGGAGGCCGTAGGAGGGCAACAACCCAGCAGCAGGACTGCTACCTCCGCCTTTGTGCAAGGAGAAGCAGGAGGAGAACTGCCAGAGCCCTGCAAAATGACCTCCAGCAGGCCACAAATGTGCATGTCTGCTCAAACGGTCAGAAACAGACTCCATGAGGGTGGTATGAGGGCCCAACGTCCACAGGGCCCAACGTTACAGCCCAACACCGTGCAGGACGTTTGGCATTTGCCAGAGAACACCAAGATTGGCAAATTCACCACTGGCGCCCTGTGCTCTTCACAGATGAAAGCAGGTTCACACTGAGCACATGTGACAGACGTGACAGAGTCTGGAGACGCCGTGGAGAACGTTCTGCTGCCTGCAACATCCTCCAGCATGACCGGTTTGGCGGTGGGTCAGTCATGGTGTGGAGTGGCATTTCTTTGGGGGGGCCGCACAACCCTCCATGTGCTCACCAGAGGTAGCCTGACTGCCATTAGGTAGCGAGATGAGATCCTCAGACCCCTTGTGCTGATGCGGTTGGCCCTGGGTTCCTCCTAATGCAAGACAATGCTAGACCTCATGTGGCTGGAGTGTGTCAGCAGTTCCTGCAAGAGGAAGGCATTGATGCTATGGACTGGCCCGCCCGTTCCCCAGACCTGAATCCAATTGAGCACATCTGGGACATCATGTCTCGCTCCATCCACCAACGCCACGTTGCACCACAGACTGTCCAGGAGTTGGTGGATGCTTTAGTCCAGGTCTGGGAGGAGATCCCTCAGGAGACCATCCGCCACCTCATCAGGAGCATGCCCAGGCGTTGTAGGGAGGTCATACAGGCACGTGGAGGCCACACACACTACTGAGCCTCATTTTGACTTGTTTTAAGGACATTACATCAAAGTTGGATCAGCCTGTAGTGTGGTTTTCCACTTTCATTTTGAGTGTGACTCCAAATACAGACCTCCATGGGTTGATAAATTTGATTTCCATTGATAATTTTTGTGTGATTTTGTTGTCAGCACTTTCAACTATGTAAAGAAAAAAGTATTTAATAAGAATATTTCATTCATTCAGATCTAGGATGTGTTATTTTAGTGTTCCCTTGATTTTTTTGAGCAGTGTGTGTGTGTATATATATATATATATATATATATGTATATATATATATATATATATATATATATATATATATATATGTATATATATATATATATATATATGTGTGTATATATATATATATATATATATATATATATGTATATATATATATATGTATGTATATACAAATGTATGTGGACAACCCTTCAAATTATTCGATTTGGCTATTTCAGCCACACCCGTAGCTGACCGGTGTATAAAATCGAGCACACAGCCATGCAATCTCCATAGACAAACATTGGCAGTAGAATGGCCTTACTGAAGAGCTCGGTGACTTTCAAAGTGGCACCGTTATAGCATGCAACCTTTCCAACAAGTCAGTTTGTCAAATATCTGCCTTGCTAAAGCTGCACCGGTCGACTGTAAGTACTGTTATTGTGAAGTGGAAAATTCTAGGAGCAACAACAGCTCAGCCGCGAACTGGTATACCACACAAGCTTACTGAACGGGACCGCCGAGTGCTGAAGCACATAGCATGTATAAATCATCTGCCCACGGTTGCAACACTCACTACTGAGTTCCAAATTGCCTTTGGAAGTGACGTCATGAAATGGGTATCCCTAGCCAAGCAGCCACACACAAGCCTAAGATCACCATATGCAATGCCAAGCATTGGCAGGAGTGGTGTAAAGCTTCTCTGGAGTGATGAATCATGCTTCACCGTGTGGCAGTCCAATGGCAAATCTGGGTTTGGCGGATGCCAGGAGAACGTTACCTGCCCCAATGCATAGTGCCAACTGTAAAGTTTGGTGGAGGAGGAATAATGGTCTTGGGCTGTTTTCCATGGTTCGGGCTAGGCCCCTTAGTTCCAGTGAAGGGAAATCTTAACGCTACAGCATACAATGGAATTCTAGAAGATTCTGTGCTTCCAACTTTGTGGCAACAGTTTGGGGAAGACCCTTTCCTGTTTCAGCATGACATTGCCCCCATGCACAAAGCGAGGTCAATACAGAAATAGTTTGTCGAGATCAGTGTGGAAGAACTGACTGGCCTGCACAGTGCCCTGACCTCAACTCCATCAAACACCTTTAGGATGAATTGGAACGCAGACTGTGAGACAGACCTAATTTCCCTACATCAGTGCCCGACCTCACTAATGTTCTTGTGGCTGAATGGAAGCAAGTCCCTGCAGCAATGTTCCAACATCTAGTGGAAAGCCTTCCCAGAAGAGTGGAGGCTCTTAAAGCAGCAAAAGGGTAACCGTCTCCATATTAATGCCCATGATTTTGGAATAAGATGTTCGATGAGCAGGTGTCCACATACACCTGCTCACAATGTTGTGTATACTGTATTATTTAGCTGGGTTAAAGGCCAAGTGCAGTCAAAAACATGATTTTCTGTGTTTTATATTTCCACACAATGAGGTTGGAATAATACTGTGAAATTGTGAAAATGATCATAATGCCCTTTTAGTGTAAGAGCTACTTGAACAGACTGTTGTGGTGGAATGGAGTTTTGGCCTGCCTGGTGATATCAGTTGGTAGTACAATTAGTCAATTGAGTTTTGGCCTGCCTGGTGACTTCAGTAGGCAGTAAATTATAAAATAGACCGATAAGAAAGAGAGTTCCAAACCTATTTGCCAATATCAGCTAGTTTTCAGTTTTCCCCTCTCCACTCAGAACACTCTGACAGTCCTAGCAAAATTCTTGCTTGAGAAATTGCTCTTTTTGACCATTTTAATTGAAAAGAATCACTGTAAGCTGCTTAATTGTTACCAAGAAATTATTTGATATTGAGATGAAAACTGTTGCATTGCACCTTTAAAAGATTGTTCTAAAAGACTCCAACATTTTAATTGTTACAGGATTCATTTTGTCATACAGTATGCATGTTTCTAATATATTGACTTACAGTAATCACGTAAGTCATCACGTTAGACTGAACCACTTTCAGGTTCAGCAGTAACCCTCCCTGGCTAGCTCTTTACACTCGTACCCATATACAGGTTGAAAATGACATTTGTACACTGATAAGATGATAATCTTGTTTATCCTGTACTGCCCATCGGTCGCTTCATCAGCTGGCATGGAATCTCACTGCTATGCTGTTGACACCAAGCTGCATATAAAAACTGCTCCAAGTCCCTCTGATGCATGTGCCCATCTGAACACCTTCCTTGAGGAGATAAAGGCATGGGCAATGCAAAACATCCTTTAACTGAACAGCAGCAAAACCGAGGCCCTACTTGTTGGCACCCCCTACCAGGTCCAGCACTCACCAATAACAGACCTCACCATTGTAGGACAGAATATCACTCTCTCCCCCTTAGTTTCCAATATGGATGTAAAACTTGATTCCTCCCTGAACTTTGACAGCCACATCAAACAACTGTGTAAATCGTCATTCTATCACCTCAAGAACTTTGCCAAACTCCGTCCCACCCTCACTCAGTCTGATGCAGAGAAGCTCGTCCATGCCTTTATTTCCTCAAGGCTGGACTACTGCAACACACTCTTCATCGGGATCCCAGGCAGGAGTCTCCAGAAGCTCCAATACATCCTGAACAGCGCTGCCAGGATCCTGATGAGAGTGCAGAAACACCATCACATGACCCCCATCCTAGCGTCTCTACACTAGCTCCCTGCCTCATTCTGGATTGTATTCAAAACACTCCTGCTGACTTTCCAGTGTATTCACGAAAACTGCTCTCCCTCCATAACCCCTATCAAGCGATAGCTGAGCTGTGCTCCTTAGGGGATCGGGCATTCAGCTCGACTGCCCCCATCCTCTGGAATGCCCTCCCTGCCCACCTGAAGGCACCAGACTCTGGGTTCCTTTAAAACAGGACTTAGACCTTTCTCTTTAGGAAGGCTTTCTGTTGATAGCTGTGCTCCTTGGACAGTTGCCCTGTCTAGTTATGTCCATTAATATAACATTTTTGAACTATTGTTTTTTATCATTTATTTTTTGCACTTTGAGACTATTCCATATAATGAAAAGCACTTTACAAAATACATGATTATTATTATTATTATAAGCACCTAAATTGGAATGCAGTTGCTATGAGACAATCACCCTCCTTTATGTTTCAGATGTCAGAGCTGAGGGTCTCTGCTTCACAGCGCAGTATTGGTTTTGACTGACAGCAGTTCTGAACTTGAGCACCATGCGCGGCAGAAGTTGCCCTCATCCCTTTTGCAAATGTTTTGTTTTCTGAGTGAAGGAAAATAAATAAAGAGGACTCAATGTATTTTTGAAAAATGAGACTGAAGATTATAATAAATACCGCTTTGATCTCATAAAAGCAAGCCAATGTGTCAACGTTTATGAGCACTATGCTTGATGTACAGTTACAAGATGACATGGCGTCTTACCCTGAATTGTTCTGAACAGAATGAGCCTATTTTTGTTGTATTGTGAAGAAATTTGGCAGGGAACACGCATCTGAATGCAGTTGTGATTCTATCCTATTCGGACCAAAATTACCGTCTGCTTCTCTGAATTGCCTCGTGAAAGCTCGTATTTTGTAACTTAGCTAGCCGCGTCGGCAATAGAACACACTTTCAAATGATGCCCACCTGACTCAGATTGCGATTTATAATGGACCGTTTCTGGAATGCGTAAACAACAAGAGTAATTGTGTGATGGCGGGGATGCAGAGCTCTGTTCCAAACAAAACAATTACAAGTGTGCTTGCTCTAGTTCCTCAACAGCACAGCTATGGGTGTTCAAAATAGCACCTTATTGTTGAAGACTCTTTGAGTCATAAAAGTATATTGAAATTACATAGGAACTCTGCACACTATAGAGAGGTGTGTGGCCACTTGGAAACACCAGTTAGACCTCTCACTCAAACCCTTGTCATTGTTTAGTCTTATGTTGCACCTACCCCAAATTACCATGAATATTCTTATGTTACTGAATGTATCCAGAGTATTTTCAGATTTGGTTGATCAACAAATGCGGCACCAAGTACAGTAAATGTAAAGTGCACATAAAATCAGAAGCGTAATGTTTGGACTCGATGTTAGACAGCTCGATGTCAGACAGCTAATCTGTTTTGTGTCAGATTAGCTGTTTTGTCCTCATTTTAGGCTAATGATTTTCCCATAATCTCCAAACTTTTCCCTTTGATTGCTACCATGGTTATGTATAAGCTTTCCATATTTCTTCTGTAAGAAACATTTCAATTTTGATCTATCCATATAGGCCAATTCCTACGAGTGTAAGGGTTTAATTTAGGGTCATAGTTCTGCTACTACCACAAGTCCCTGCACTTTTCTCAGAAGACTTAGTGAAATGGACCAATCAAAATGATGATGGGAACAAATGGATCTCTATTTACTTTGTTCTTTTCACCAGGTAAAGAGTTCCTTACCCACGAGGGCTACTTTGTTCCTGACTCCAATGGCCTGCCTGTAGGAAGTGCTGTAGGAAGGGGTGATGTGGCTCGTTTCATGCTCTTCCTCCTCAACACCGATGTCTGGTTCAACAAAGCGGTTGCCATCACAACCAAAAATGAATGAAATGCTATCAATGTTCTGTTTGCGTCAGCCTTTAATTGTAATATTGTTTACCATCGTGTGCTATTTTCATTATTGTGAACATTTTATTAAATGTAATTTCTGCTGGTTTGAGCAAAATGTGTCAATGTTTTTATTCCATTTATGATGTGGAGTTTGTTACCCTATATTTTTGTGACTTAGCATGAAGCAAACATTTAAAATGGTAGAAAAAGTCATTGAAGGTCTAGGACTTATTTAAAAAATAAATTACATAATTTAAGTATTTTGCACAATTACAGTGCATTCAGAAAGTATTCAGACCCCTTGACTGTTTCCACATTTTGTTACTTTACAGCCTTATTCTAAAGTGGATTATATAGTTTATTCCCTCTGCAATCTACACACAATATCCCATAATGACAAATCAATAACAGGTTTTTATACATTTTTGCAAATGTATAAAAAAAATGTACTTAAATATCACATTTACATAGGTATCCAGACCCTTTACTAAGTACTTTGTTAAGGCACCTTTGGCAGCAATTACAGCCTCGAGTCTTCCGGGGTATGACTCTACAAGCTTGACACACCTGTTTCTCCCATTCTTCTGTGCAGATCCTCTCAAGCTCTGTCAGGTTGGATGGGGAGTGTCACTGCACAGCTATTTTCAGGTCTCTCCAGAGATATTCGATCGGGTTCAAGTCCGGGCTCTGGCTGGGCCACTCAAGGACATTCCGAGACTTGTCCTGAAGCCAATCTACCATAAAGTGCTGATTGGTAGAGTGCTGCAGAGATGGTTGTCCTTCTGGAAAGTTCTCCCATCTCCATAGGGGATCTCTGGAGCTCTGTCAGAGTGACCTTCGGGTTCTTGCTCACTTCCCTGACCAAGGCCCTTCTCCCCCGATTGCTCAGTTTGGCCAGGCAGCCAGCTCTAGGAAGAGTCTTGGTGGTTGCAGACTTCTTCCATTTAAGAATGATTGAGGCCACTGTTCTTGGGGACCTTTAATGCTGCAGACATTTTTTGGTACCCTTGCCCAGATCTGTGCCTCGACACAATCATGTCTCGGAGTTCTACAGGCAATTCCTTCAACCTCATGGCTTGGTTTTTGCTCTGACATACACTTTCAACTGTGGGACCTTATATAGACAGGTGTATGCCTTTACAAATCACGGCCAATCAATTGAATTTACCACAAGTGGACTCCAATCAACTGTAGAAACATCTCAAGGATGATCAATGGAAACAGGATGCACCTGAGCTCAAGTTCGAGTCTCATAGCAAAGGGTCTAAATACTTATATAAATAAGGTATGTTTTTTATATTTAATCATTTAGCTAAAATTTCTAAAAAACAGTTTTTGCTTTGTCAAGGGCATTCTGTGTAGATTGATGAGGGGAAAAATGTATTTTATCAATTTTAGAATAAAGCTGTCTGGGGTCGGAATACTTTCCCGAATGAGCTGTATGTTCATGGTAAATCTGCACTATGAAGGTATTGTCATAAATCATTGTTACCACATGGGGGCATTACCGTATCATAAACTGTCATCATTACTGTGAGTATACAACTTTTTGGACTCACTTGATATGGTGTAAAATAGCATATTTTCCATTTTGTAGTTGTTCATCATTAATGCTAGTCAGATATTATTGATTAATTGAATACTGTAATACGTTAACACATTTTGAAAATAATTAACAAATGTTTGCCCAGGTAGGTCAGCATTCTGCATGTAGGTGTGTAATTGACCAAAGGCTCCTGGTGCAGGTGTGAATGTCGGTCAGTAAGGAGCTCACTGTTCTGTCAAAGGATCATTTGATTGACCCATTACATAAAATCATACATTTTTGGGGAGACTTTGCTTATATTCAACCTCAGAGAAAAGTCAGTTGCCTATCTTGCTCTAAGCCCCTATGGGATTTAACTTTGTGCAATCAGTATGCAGCCATCAGCAACCTTTCCCCACTAATAAATTGTGAAATTACTTTGACCTGTTGTTGATTGACCAATTTGTCTGTTGAAATTCTGTTTGACAATTGGCCAAATTATCTTTGTCCTGCAGTAGCCTTGAAGCCTTGTAAACTAGAAGGACACTGCGCTGAAACCAAACGTGAGAGCAGCAGTCAGTCTGGTTGACCAAGCTAATGGCCTGGAAGACTTTGAGATGACATTCTTCCCAATCACAACTGACCACTACTGTCTGTCATCCACACTACTGACAGTCCTTGATACTTCTGTGAAGATCTGAAAGGACTGTATATGTGTAAACAGTATGCCAGAAACCAGATGGAGCTAGTACTGTACCTACTGTATTCGACTCACCTAGTCAATCCTGTTAAATCTTCGAGGGGAAATTCAAAAGGGGCATGAGGTAAGTTGAAATTGTATTTTATTGAACCTTTATTTAACTAGGCAAGTCAGTTAATAACAAATTCTTATTTACAATGACGGCCTACCAAAAGGCGAAAGGCCTCCTGCTTGGAAAGAGGGCTGGGATGAAAAAATAAAATGTAGGACGAAACACACATCACAACAAGAGAGACACCACAACACTACATAAAGAGAGTCCTAAGACAACAACACAGCATGGTAGCAAAACTAGGGATAATTCAATGGTAATTCTAGTATTATAAGAATTTAAAGCACACCTATTTGTGTGGAACCTCCACGCTTATGGCTTCAGTTACCATATTACAAACTTTACAGTGGGTTCCTGTAGTTTGGTGACATCAGTAGGCTTTGATACAGTACTTCAGGAGGACCAACCACACTGGTACTCAGTGTCACCGTAATATATCACTTTTCCACAACACCTCTCATTGGTGGGGTATGTATCCCAGTTTGTAATACATAGCATTATAAGACCACTGTCCAGGGAGTTCCCCATCAACCTAATAGGCTCTTGCCTAATTTCCTCAGGATGGAGGTTTCAATAATTAAGGGGTCACCTGTAAAAGACAAGTAGCAGACATCCGTGGGAAATCTATAAGAACATACAGTACGTATCTAGTTCAGCATGAGCTATCTCAGCAGAACCTGTCAAATTATTTCTATGATGTCGTACAATAGCTGTCACATCACAGGCACCGTCCTCTGATGAGGAAATTCATAATTGCTGTTCAAATGAAACAACAAAGACACTACCTTGGACAACAAGTAAGGTGCATGTGAGATACTACCAAAGTGATGTTTTTTGGGGGGGGTCCAGAACAGTTTGTTTGCTTTTATTGATCATGTTCATTTAACCCATGAAAATAAACATTTTAATATGTATTATAATGTACACGGAATATAATTGGCTAAAATAAAATGAAAATACTACAGTATACCATCCAAATAATGATAGAATCACTTAACAAACATTACATTAATGATTTTGTTTTGAGGCATTTTCCTTTACTTGAAATGGGTACAGTATAGCATTGATGATGAATATAAGGTTTATTTACAAAAAAAGTGCAAATATCAATGCTGTGAAATCTTATGTACATTAAAACAGCTTAAATATTGATATGGAGCAGATACCAATGGGATAATTCTCTAGGTACTGGAAAACAAGACACACTCAAATGTCTACAGATGCATTTAATAGTCCAATAACTACAGTCCTCAAGTGTTCTCTAGTCCATGTTCAGTTCCTCTATTATTCTTGTGCCATTCCATACATCTTGTTGATTTTCTCTTGGAACTTTTTGACAACAACCCCCCTCTTTAGCTTCATGGTAGGTCCTGGAGAGAAGATGGACAAAACAATCAGACTTACTGTGCTCTCAAAAAGACTTTACTCTCTTTCCCATGCTTCTTCAATCACAACATGTGACCTACTTAACAGCTTGGAAGACAGATTATGCAATGATATCTACAGGAATGTTGTTTGGCATAAACTAGTCACAAGACTGCCTCGTCAGATAAACATTAATGGCAAAAACACTTCCTTCTCTCTAAGAGTTCTTTATATCAAATTATGAAAAAGCTCATTATTTACAACCTTACAGACTAGCTTTGGTTTAGTTATCTATCTTTAGTTTGAACTATATTTATTTTAATCCCACAATGAACAAGAAGCACAAAAAATCAACTCTCTAAGATGAGGAAGAAAATGCAATCCAAGACTATTCACTGCTCTCTTCTGTCACATGCTCAAACAGACAGAACCAACCAATAAAAACCAGCAACTGATTTCTCACACTGACTGACTCACCCAGTTCTCCCCCAGATATAGAGAAATCTCTGTCCAAAATGACCCACTTCTGGACCCTCTGGGCATTGGAGGTGGCCTTAGCATTGACATGCTCTATGCCCTCCTGGATGGCCTTATAAATAGCTGGTTCCTTACTGGCTATGATCTCAGAGGCCTTGGTTGCCGTTATGCCACGCTGATGGCAGAACGCCACAGCCTCTGGGGTCAGCTCGTCCGTCGGCTCGCCATTGTCGTCAACTATACACTACGGAGGGAGAGTGGGTTCAAAGGATAGCAATGATCCAGGAGTTAGTTGTAGTATTTGCTGAACAGAGCAAACATCAAATAGCCTGGTTCCAGATCTGTTCGTGCTGTATAATTATATTCTAATTGCTTAATTCAAAAGCGAGAATTCTAAAGCAAGCCAATGACCATAAGAGTTGGCAATACAGGACACATCTAACGTTGGAGGCCTTACTTTGAGCGTGAGCATCATGGAGAGGAATTTCATCTTGTCTCCGAGCAACATGGCGTTGCTGATGATGGCAATCTCTGCTTTCACTGCATCCTCAATGGGTACAGGTGGGATGTTCTCTCCTCCTGCTGTTATGATCAGCTCTGCAGGACAAGAGATTTCTTTCTGAGGATATTTAGATCATAGGTCTACACGGTGTTCTACTATCAAGAATGGTCCACCACCCAAAGGACTTCCAGCCAACTTGGCATAACTGTGAGAAGCATTGGAGTCAACATGTGCCAGCCTTCCTATGGAACGACACCTTGTAGAGTCCACGCCCCAGACTAATTCAGGCTGTTTTGAGGGCAAAGGGGGGTGCTCAATATTGGGAAGGTGTTCCTAATGTTTTGTACACTCAGTGTTTATTTTTATTTCACCTTTATTTAACCAGGTAGGCTAGTTGAGAACAAGTTCTCATTTGCAACTGCGACCTGGCCAAGATAAAGCGTAGCAATTCGACACATACAACAGCACAGAGTTACACATGGAATAAACAAAACATACAATCAATAATATAATAGAACAAAAGAAAACAAAAAGTCTATATACAGTGAGTGCAAATGAGGTAAGTTAAGGAAATAAATAGGCCATGGTGGCGAAATAATTACAATATAGCAATTAAACACTGGAATGGGAGATCGGCAGAAGATGAATGTGCAGGTAGAGATACTGGGGTGCAAAAGAACAAAATAAATAAATACCAGTATGGGGATGAGGTAGGTAGATAGATGGGCTGTTTACAGATGGGCTATGTACAGGTGCAGTGATCTGTAAGCTGTTCTGACAGCTGGTGCTTAAAGCTAGTGAGGGAGATGTGAGTCTCCAGCTTCAGAGATTTTTGCAATTCGTTCCAGTCATGGGCAGCAGAGAACTGGAAGGAAAGATGACCAAAGGAGGAATTGGCTTTGGGGGTGACCAGTGAGATATACCTGCTGGAGCGTGTGCTACGAGTGGGTGCTGCTATGGTGACCAGTGAGCTGAGATAAGGCAGGGCTTTACCTAACAGAGACTTGTAGATAACCTGTAGCCAGTGGGTTTGGCGACGAGTATGAAGCGAGGGCCAAGGTCACAATGGTGGGTAGTGTATGGGGCTTTGGTGACAAAACGGATGGCACTGTGATAGACTGCATCCAGTTTGTTGAGTAGAGTGTTGGAGGCTATTTTATAGATGACATCACCGAAGTCGAGGATTGGTAGGATGGTCAGTTTTACGAGGGTATGTTTGGCAGCATGAGTGAAGGATGCTTTGTTGCGATATAGGAAGCCGATTCTAGATTTAATTTTGGATTGGAGATGCTTAATGTGAGTCTGGAAGGAGAGTTTACAGTCTAACCAGACACCCAGGTATTTGTAGTTGTCCACGTATTCTAAGCCAGAGCCGTCCAGAGTAGTGATGCTGGACGGGCGAGCAGGTGCGGGCAGTGATCGATTGAATAGCATACATTTAGTTTTACTTGCGTTTAAGAGCAGTTGGAGGCCACGGAAGGAGAGTTGTAATGGCATTGAAGCTCGTCTGGAGGTTAGTTAACACAGTGTCCAAGGAGGGGCCAGAAGTATACAGAATGGTGTTGTCTGCGTAGAGGTGGATCAGAGAATCACCAGCAGCAAGAGCAACATCATTGATGTATACAGAAAAGAGAGTCGGCCCGAGAATTGAACCCTGTGGCACACCCATAGAGACTGACAGAGGTCCGGACAACAGGCCCTCTGATTTGGCACACTGAACTCTATCAGAGAAGTAGTTGGTAAACCAGGCAAGGCAATCATTTGAGAAACCAAGGCTGTCGAGTCTGCCAATAAGAATGTTGTGAAAGCCTTGGCCAGGTCGATGAATACGGCTGCACAGTAATGTCTCTTATCGATGTCAGTTATGATGTCGTTTAGAACCTTGAGCGTGGCTGAGGTGCACCCATGACCAGCTCTGAAACCAGATTGCATAGCGGAGAAGGTATGGTGGGATTCGAAATGGTCAGTAATCTGTTTGTTAACTTGGCTTTCGAATACCTTAGAAAGACAGGGTAGGATAAATATAGGATAGATATATTAAATACTATGGTATTCTCCACAAAAAAACACTGAAGATGTTTTAACTATAGTAATACTACAGTATTTAATTTGCATATACTCAACCCATTCCCATTCCCATCCCCCATATCCCTATTTGTGCCACCCATGAATGAAACACCTACATGCAAAGAATAGACCATATATTGCGTTCCCTAAAGGTTATAGAAAAGAGCAGAGGCTCTGAATTATCCGTTCAGACTCCAGTACTATTTACCTACCTACCAACAGGTTATGGAAAATTTGCTCAAGGAGAAAGCCCCCACTTCTTTGTCAAAGATAATTAAACAAAAAACATTAAAGACTAGTAAATACTACAGTAATATCTGCAAAAACACTACAGTAATTGCTATAATATATACAATAGTTTTTACTATAGTATTCTATAGTAAATTCTATAGTAAACTTTACTACAGTACACTATAGTGTACTTGCGCAAAAACACTACAGTGAATACTATAGTATACTACAGTCATGTCCGCACTTCTATGTCAAAGATAATGAAACAACGAAAACACTATAGTAAATACTACAGTATTATCTGCAAAAAACACTACTGTAATTACTATAGGTATCATATACAATACAGTATTCATACTATAGTAAACTTTACTACATTATACAACAGTATACAAAAACATTACAGTTAATACTATAGTATAGTATAGTGAATATAGGTGTTCTACTATCAAGAATGGTCCACCACCCAAAGGGCTTCCACAAAAACACTCAAGTGAATGCTATAGTAAAGAATATAGTAATACTACAGTATGTAGAGCATAGTATACTATAGTATTTTTTCTTATGGGGAAGTTAACCTAAGGCACAGACTTAGTATCAAGAGAAGGTACACAAAACTTTACTTTGATCAGTGTCTAGGAGCAACTGCATCCTACTCCCATTGACACCCAGCACTGATAGCCATGTTGTATAATGGCTACTGTATATACATCTACAAAATAAACTATAAATAAGTACTATACCCTTTATCCTCCCTGTGATGAATAGGAAGTTGTCCTTGTCATGCTTGCCCAGGTCTCCAGAGTGCAGCCAGCCCTCCTGGTCCAGGGCCTCCTCAGTCTTCTCTGGCTCATTCAGGTAGCCCATGAACACATGACGCCCCCAGAAACAGATCTCACCATTCCCATCCTCGTCTGGCTTGTCCAACTTGGTCTGGCAGCCAACCACCACCTTTCCACAGCTGAGGACAACATCATGATATCAATTCTTCATATGGTGAGACCGAAAAGCAAGAAGGATGATTAGATGTCACTTTATATCTGATGGCTTATCAGTATCAATGAATGATTTGCTATTATGCAATGATAGCTTTGTCAACTACAAATTAATTAATGTAACTGTCAATACAAATGGCAGTTCATATCCCTAGTTTTCCATTTGCTGACCTCATGATCTTGAAGTTATTCTCCCAGGAGATGGTGTGAGGGCCGGTGCTTTCACTCATCCCATACAGCTCATACAGCGGGAGGCTAAGGCTCATGAAGTACTCCAGAGTCTCCTTAGTGATGGGTGCGGCCCCCGTTAAGCAGTTCTTGCAGCGGTCCAGACCCAAGGCCCAGCGAACTTTCTTAAACACCAGGTTGTTTGCCAGCATGAAGCCCCAGGGCACCAGGTTCTCACTGTAATCCACAGAAAACCCAGAGGAATACCATACATTGTGAAAAATATTATGGCTGGAATTGAATCTAGTTTAAGATGTAAAAATACTATTTGGGTGTGAGTGAGGATGCATGTTTTTTCTAATGCTATTGATAAGATCATATCGATGGGTGAAACAAATCAAAAATAATTTGATGCACTGAAAATACACATTCTTTCTGAAGTGTGGGTTTAATGAACAACAAAAACCTAACATAAATCCTTACCCATTCATGGCACTGTAGCTGGCTTGCAATCCGATGGATTTGGCCCAGTTAGCCACTCTTTTCTTCATACCAGAGGATTTGGCTCCGATGGCTTTCATCTTCTCCTGCATCTTCTCCCACACACGGGGAACTCCCAGGAAACTTGTGGGGCGCACCTCTTTCAGAGTAGTCCCCAAAGAGCCCTAGGAAATCAGAAAGTTAGCAGTTATCAAGTCATATAAAGTTACCCCAGGCCTACCCTCCACAACCCAGTCAAAACCAAACCACCAAACCTCAATCAATTATTGCCTTCGTAAACAGCATTTCGAAAGGAAAGCAATGCACAGCATCATTATCTGTAGTACAACACTCAGGGATTCTGACCTTCAGGGCGTCTGGGTCTGCGAAATACGTTGCCCCTGCAAATCTCATGCAGATCCACATGTCGTTGATCTGGGCAGCTACATGGCTCAGGGGCAGGTAGCTCACCACGCACTCCACACCATGTTGCAGACTTGTCATGGCTCCGACCGCATTTGAAGTCCAGGTGATCTGAGGAGAGAGTCAGATGAGACTTTCAACTAATATTATTCCAACCTCCTTTACCACAGAGGAAAACTATATGCCAGAAGTTTTGTTTGTCCTTTACTTGCCGTGAACAATACATGGACAAAATTGTGACACTTTCACATACTGAATTGAGTGCCCAGTGGACCCAGAGCTCCACTATATAGTACATGTAATGTTTCTGAGGGCATCACCACATTCTGTGAGGATGAAGGAGGAGTAACCTGGATACTGCCGGTACAGTAAATGTACATGTAAATATAGAGCTTTTCCCTCACTAGTCTATTTACAGTGCATTCGGAAAGTATTCAGAACCCTTTACTTTTTCAGATTTTGTTACAGCCTTCTTCGAAAAATGATTGAATAGTTTTTTTCCCCCTCATCATTCTACACACAATACCAGTTTTTTTTAGAAATGTTTGCAAATGTATTAAAAATAAAAAAAGTATTCAGACCCTTTGGCAGCGATTACAGCCTCAAGTCTTCCTGGGTATGATGCTACAAGCTTGGCAAACCTGTATTTGGGGAGTTTCTCCCCTTCTTCTCTGTAGATCCTTTCAAGTTCTGTTAGGCTGGGGAGCGTTGCTGCACAGCTATTTTCAGGTCTCTCCAGAGATGTTCGATTGGAATCAAGTCCAGGCTCTGGCTGGGCCACCCAAGGACATTCAGATACTTTTTTATTTAACATTTATTTAACTCGGCAAGTCACTTAAGAACATATTCTTATTTACAATGACGGCCTACCCCGGCCAAACCTTAACCCAGACGACGCCGCCCTATGAATCCCAATCACGTTCGGCTGTGATACAGCCTGGAATCGAACCAGGGTCTGTAGTGACACCTCTAGCACTGAGATGCAGTGCCTTAGACCGCTGCGCCACTCGGGAGCCATACTTGTCCCAAAGCCACTCCTGCGTTGTCTTGGCTGTGTGCTTAGGGTTTTTGTCCTGTCCTTCATCCCAGTCTGAGGTCCTGAGCGCTCTGGAGCAGGTTTTCATCAAGGATCTCTCTGTACTTTGCTTCGTTCATCTTTCCCTCGATCCTGACTAGTCTACATGTCCCTGCCGCTGAAAAACATCCCCACAGCACGATGCTGCCACCACCATGCTTCCATCTGGCCACTCTGCCATAAAGGCCTGATTGGTGGAGTGCTGCACAGATGGTTGTCCTTATGGAAGGTTCTCCCATCTCCACAGTGGAACTTTGGAGCTCTGTCAGCGCAATCATCGGGTTCTTGCTCACCTCCCTGACCAAGGCCCTTCTCCCCCGATGGCTCAGTTTGGCTGGGCGGCCAGCTCTAGGAAGAGTCTTGGTGGTTCCAAACTTCTTCCATTTAGGAATGATGGAGGCCACTGTGTTCTTGGGGACCTTTAATGCTGCAGAAATGTTTTAGTACCCTTCCAAGATCTGTGCCTCGACACAATCCTGTCTTGGAGCTCTATAGACAATTCCTTCGACCTCATGGCTTGGTTTTTGCTCTGACATGCACTGTCAACTGTGGGGACCATATATAGACAGCTGTGTGCCTTTCCAAATCATGTCCAATCAATTGAATTTTCCACAGGTGGACTCCAATGAAGTTGTAGAAACATCTCAAGGATGATCAATGGAAGCAGGATGCACCGGAGCTCAAATTTGAGTCTCATAGTAAAGTGCTGAATACTTATGTAAATGTGATATCAGTTTTGTATTTTTAATACATTTGCAAAAATGTCTAAAAACCTGTTTTCGTTTTGTCATTAAGAGGTATTATGTGTAGATTGATGAGGAAAAAAATTATTTAATACATTTTAGAATAAGGCTGTAACGTAACAAAATGTGGAAAAAGTCAAGGGGTCTGAATATTTACAGAATGCACTGTACATCATCATGTCATTGTCAATACTCACATTGTCATGGCTTAGCATGACCCCTTTGGGGTTGCCTGTGGTTCCAGAGGTGTAGATGAGCGTACAACACTGGTTAGCCCTCTGACTGTCCACCACAGCATCTAGCCGTTCATCAGACACCTCCTCACCCAGCTTCATAAACTCAGCCCACTGTAGGAGGACAGAGGTTGAGTCGGTAACACCTGATTCACAATATAGGGCCAATCCCAACCGTATTGTGTTGGCTTGGATATTTTATTTTCACATTGTCCTTTCCAGAAATGTTTCATCAACTATGGTGGATGCGTAGCCAAGCCAGCCCGGTACAGCTCGATTTGGCTCAGTTTGCTTAGTAATGTGAAGGGATTAAGAGTCTCACAGTTACAGTGTGTGACAGGAAATATTGTGTTCTACAATATTTAAGGAAATACTATGTGCTACTAACATTGCTATATCTGTAATGAAAATCAGGAATGTTTTTCACCCCAGCTGGCTAAACAAGATGCTGCTTATAGATCTTCTTCATTTCAATAGAAACTTACAGTGTACAGGTTTGGCAGCTTCTGTTGAAGTTCATCCTTGTACTGAACAATAGCTTTCAAGTGTGGAAGCTGTTCCTTAATCTGAAAGGTATGAACAAAGTAGGGAATTTATCATTTTGGCACAAAAACAATAAATATATAAATAGGTAATGATCACTCGATCTACTTACAAATACAATTTAGAGCGCAGTATTGGATAATTGTAATTTGAAAAAAAAAAAACATCTTCAGAATTATGGATGTATGTTTGCATAATTCTGTGCATAGGTTATATGGCTTTTGGCAGACACAACCAGGACCACATTATAGTTCAGTTATGGGGTCTCACCTGGAGGATTTTGAGGAGCTGTTTGTGGTTCTCCACCACCAGGACATTGGCCTCACAGTTGTCTGCCACATACTGACACGCCTCGGGGGAGTTAGTGGTGTATATGCCTGCAGCAAAACCCCTGGCAGACCACACACGTCAGATCAGACAACCTTCTTATTGAGGTGGTTTAGACTGTGATTGCTGTCCTTGGAGTGTGTGGGGTGGATTAGCCTTCTATGAGTAAGTTGTCTAAGTCTCACAGAATGCAGTATGAACAATAGTGCAGGGTAGTGCATGGTAAGACAGTGCATGCTATATGAAAAATAGTTTTTATTATTACCCAGCCAGGATACAGCCGATGTCTGAGATGAACCACTCAGGAGAGTTAAAGCCCAGAATACCGACGCCATGGTAACGCTCCAGACCCAACTACAGTAGAGAGGGGAAGAGACAGAGTCCGAAAAAAATAGAAAAAAAATCAATGAGAATGTGGCACACTGCCTCATTTACTGTTGACCTATATGATGCTTTGTAAACTGCTCCACTTTATCGCTCTCCGTGACAAGTAACTTTAGCTTTGGATCTAACACACCCAAGTGTTGGTTTTCACCAGCACCATTCTTACAAGGAGACAGAAATGACAATGGGAGAACATTCTTTCTGCTGTGTAAATATTCCTAATCCTGTCTCTAGAGTTCAAATTCTAAATAGCCGGCAGCCTATTTGAAGATTCAGTGATGTTAACCGATCTGTCTTATAGTTCGTATTCTATTAGAATTCACTGGCGCAGTTCAAAAACACCCCTAGGCCTTGAGCCACTGAAAATGCAGAGAACAATCCAGGTACAAGTACATCATAACATTAAGCATAGAAAACCTTTTCTATTAAATCTCACACAAGCATAGACCATAGAGCAACTAAAGAGCACAGACACTCACACAACAACTACATCAATATACAGACCTTAAGGAAGCTCTTGGCCGCCGCTCTGCACTGCTGGTAGTACTCCCTCCAGGTCAGGGTTACCCACTGCCCCTCTTTCTTAGACGCCACCGCAGGCAGGTCTCCATAGATATTCACCGTCTTTAAGAACATCTGGTGGATAGTCATGGGGGCCTCGGATCCCGGCCCCGTCTCAGCCATCCTCAGCTTAACCGCCTGGTCCCTGGAGGTGCACCAGAGCTGCTCTGCTGTGGCCAGGGACACATCCGACAGCTTCAGGGGCACCGAGGCACCTGTAGTATGGGGACAGCAGGGGCAGCAGTTTCCAACCATCGTTGGTTGTTTATGGAGTAATCTCAGAGATTAGTATTCCCCTTCCCTGTTCCCACAAGAATGTAGTGGAACGCAGGTAGGACCAGAAATCAGGGAGGTATGGCTACGTCTGAGAATCAGACTGGTCCAGCTCTACTCCACCCTCCTTCGCTGTCACAGTGTGAAACATAAATATTTGAATTTGAAGCTGCCTGTATCAGATTACTAAAGAAGAATAGAGAAACTTGTGGAATGTCCCTGCCTACCCACCAATCATATGTTAGTGTTGAACATGGCTCTGATTAAATAAAAAGGTTAGAGTTGATTTATCGAAAACAAAAAGAATTACAGGCAAAAAAATCAGTCATAGATCAAATAATAATTGACTATTTATGAGTGTCTGTAACCCTTAAATGATTATGCTTTCGGGCACAGTTCTGTCAACCTCTTAAACAAATGTCTTTATAGCTGCTGTATTATGAATTACAAAACACATATCATGTGCCTCTGACAGGTGATAAAACATCTGATCTGCTTCAGTTAGGTTGAGTCAATATCCTATATATAAAAAAACGTGTAGCCCTACCACGATACGCTGCTATTACCTGAGAGAGGATCCCCTTGAGGTCCCGCTTGTCCAGGGGATCTGGGTAATTTGGCTGGTGCTTCAGGTATTCTTGATGGGGTTATCACTGCAGGTTCTACAGCAACTGACTCCTGACTGTCTTTGTCTTCTCCATCAGACTCTGACTCTGAGTTTGGTTGTGGATGGTCTACTACTCCTCCGTTGACGAGGGGACTGCAGTAGATTTCCTTCTGCTGAAGTTTGGCAACTGGTACTAACGGTTTGGTTTCTCCAAGAGGAATGCCAATCACACTAGAACTAGAATAAAACACATTTAATAAACACTCAGTCATTACAACACAATTAATAAACACTCAGTCATTAAATACGGTACCATTATTTGGTAAATATTCAGTAATAATAAAATGGAATTTCAACAGTCCCGACAGAATTAGTCTCCAGCATAGAAGGTTACGATAGGTCCACATACTTCTCAGAACTCTTTTCTATGTCAGGAACCCCATTGGTGAGAACAGAATCCTGTTGGTCAGACATCTTGTAATTGCTTAAATAAAAGAGGTCAAATATCAACGTTAGATATGCAAAAACCGCTAGATCAACAAATTAATAAAATCTCTATCTAGGTCGTGCAAAGGCTCCTGATATTCTACTAATTTCAAGAAAATAAGTGTTTCCTCCTGGATCCTTATATGAGTGGGTATTGCAACATGACAGTGTCAGAGGCAGTGTGCCAATGACTGCTTGGTTAGATTGATAAAGAATGGCGAAATTAAGGGCTTTGTGCCAAAAACGCGTAACAATTTGCAGAGCTTTTTCCAACCTTTAACTTAAATACAGTAGGTTACATCAAGACAGTTGACCAAGAAAGGGACATTGAAAAAGGGTCTGAGACAGCTAAGGGATGAACATGTATTTATGGTGAAAAAAACGTTTTTGTCTCATCTTGGATAGATCTGTCAGGATTCTGTACAGTAGTTACCTTCATACACACACATAGTGCATGTTTTGGTTATTACATGTCTGCAAATACAGCATAGGCCCAGAGCATGTATTGAAGTGTATATGAAGTAACATGCTGGGTTGCTTGCAACGTTGGGTTAGTTGACCATGATACCGATACCTCATCATTATCTCTGGCATGAAGTCATTCAGGCTATGATGGACAATTTCAGTGAAATTGTGCCATCTAGTGTTTTTATCTTGAAATTGTGAAGACAATTTTCAAGCGGAGCCACTATAGTTTAGCTATGACATTCAGATCATGAGACCATGTCTTGAGTACACAATATTGCCAAGAAGTTTTTAAACATGTATGGGGAGAAAGGTGCAGTTCAAATTCCAAACAAGCAGTTAAAATGTTGAGACATAGAGCTTATAACAGTGATAGGAAATTTGAATCTGGTTCATGAGGACATTCCTATAACTATCACTATCAACACTTAAAATAGAAAAGGACAGAAGATCTGACCAGATAGATCGGATAACTACGGGCCAAGATTTCTCTAGAGCAAAGTTCATCATAATTGCAAAACGATTGCCTGTGTTATGTGGCAATATAGTAGCCACTAAACTTTTGCACACAATTATGCAAACATTTCTGCTCACTGACAATTGACTGTACTACATCAATTGGATATAATCTCTTTGCTTACATCTTAAAATATGATATATTCAAGGTAGCAACTTGACACAAAAATATACAGTGGTAGCTATGCTCCTACATGTACATTTAAAATATTGAAATATATTTTAGAAATATTTGTATAGATGCTCACAGTCTGTGTGTATCTCTCCAACAGCAACAGCCTCAAAGTGACCCAGTTTAGCATGGTTTTGTTTTGGATTTAACAAGAGACCTTGTAGCAGGAGACAATAAAGAAGAAGCTTGAGCCTGTTGGCCAAACAATAAAACACGAGGAACCAGCTTGGTTCAGTTTAGTTCGAACATGGTTTTACATTTATGTCCTGAGATGTAGGCTAGGTCATGTTTGTTTGTTTGCTTTGAACACATGTCTGTATATACTGTATATCTCAGGCAACCAACGCTTGAGGCTATTATAGGCTACTGGTCACATTTTCTCACTCTGAACATGCCTTCGCTACTGAGATTCAATTGGGAAGGCTACTGTATTGTTACCAGAGGGCAATCTAAAGGTCAAAATCACAGATAATCTTGGTTTTAATGGTTAGACAAATACATCCAATTATACGCAACTGAACACATCCCAGCATCAGTCAATGCTTTGGTGTAGATAATGACTACCACATTTGTCTTAATACTAAATATTCACAAAGGTTTATAATGCAAGAACTGTTTCAAATTGATTTCACAAACCAAGACAGACAGACAAATGACCCCTGTTCACCACTCTGACATGTGAGCAAGGACTGTAGGAACATGTTGCAAGAGCTGTCTGTGAGTTGTAGATTGAGGTGGTGCTCTGCCACATCAAAAAATAAGCATATTGTGAAAGAGTCCAAGGACACAATAAAAAAGAGATGAACTAATTCCAGAGTAGTAATATTCAGCAGAATACCATTCTATTGAAAAGACAGATATGATATCCTACCTTGTTCTGAGACCTTGATCAGACAGGGATAGACGGAGTCAGGTGCTATATGATATCAACTTGGCAGGAGAGTGCAGGGAAAACTTGGATGGGCCTCGATGTGATGTGCACAACATGGGACCCAGGACAGCAGCTGATAAGCCTGTGGAGGTCTTGTACGGGTGACAGTACCGTCCCACTCAGGTCCGTCTGCACTCTTACGTAATTTCCCCCACACCTACTATGGGTCAAATGGCTAGTTAACATTCCACCAATAGACTTGAAATAAGGTCCCCTTCCGCAGGAATATGTGCTGGAAACTGACAAGGAGGCTGTTTGGGGGTAGCAGACTACATTACAGCATAGGGATCGGAGTTAAGCCACTGTTGACATTGCTTGCCTGTTTAAGTAAATGTAAAACACAGTTAAGACCAATTTCATTAACTTTTTTTGTGCATAGAGGACAAATATCTCTGATTCAAAGTATATTCTAAGAATATAAAGTAGAACAACCTCTTTCGGTTAAGACACTGGTCATTTAGACTGGACCAAAGCAAGTTATCGATTCAGCCCTTATCGAATTTTTATAATCGGGATATAACATGAATTGATAAAGCAAGATAACTTCTGAAAGTTTATGAGAAGAGGATACTTTGACCCACAATACACAGATCTTTCATCTGTGGAACAAACAATGCGCAACAATACCTTTTGTGCTGTGAAAAACATCTGCATTGAACATTTTTTAACAAATGAATGTGATCTAAGTTGTGTTCTAAGATTAATAGATATTGCTATTGACCTGTTATTACATGTATCTCTGGGGGTTCAATTCTGTATCTTAGGTCAAAGTATCGTTCTTATTTCATGTATTGAGGGGTGTTTGTGCGATTTGAGAATTACAAGTCTGAACATGGACATGGGGTTTTAGTAAATGCAGGTGAAAGTTCAACCATGCACTCCAGATGATACAGAGTAACCTACAGTATATCCTGGGCACCAAGGTCATTTAGTCATACCAACAGTCACACCACACCTGCTCTCAGTTATATTGCTACAAAATGTTTCTGGAGATCTGCCAGAAATATTAAGGGGGCTACAATATCAAAATAGCACATAGTAACAACATCTAACGTATGTGAAACCTGTGACATCTCCAAAACAGTTACTTTCATTTTGACAAATGTAGAAATATTGTTTAAATCATTCACACAACTTTGTTTTATTCCATATTTGTATATACAGGAAAACTGTACAAGTACATCAATCAACATATCACATTACACAATAGTTAATTACATAATAGTTAAATAGGATGAAAATATTTAACTTTGGAAAAAATCAAATAGTCAGACTCAAGAGCTTCATTATATTTGTATGAAAATAAAGTTAAAGGGCCACTGCACTTCCTGATTTGGCCTCAATTTAAATTTGGTTCATTAAGAAATGCTAGTTGCCATGACTGAATTCAAACATGAGTTGGTTTCAGGTGTGGTTTTATTGTGGGTGTCTCTTGTTTGTGTTTGCAGGTGGGAAGAGGTAGCCAAATTATTTAGCCAATTATCTTAAAAAACCACCAATAAGCCAGCTGGTGTGCAACTGTGGCAAAGTTAGCTCGACTTTGGATAACATATCTCCGGGGATAGTTAGCGACCATCAATAAATTACACAATGTAAATTACAATATTTTCATGTTGCACACCTTTAAGTTCTCATTAAATGCTTTCAATATTTATATGAATTTCTACAATTTATAGTTGGTTTGAGGTTAAGTCACTGACATTTGGAGCTATTGGAATTGTAACATATTGTCCCATGTACATTGTGTAATTTACTGATGGTCCGTAACTAGCCCCATGATTACTTCATGGATGCTGCCAGATGTGGGAATTTGGGCAGGGTTGAAACAAACCCTACCTTAATATACATTGTGAAGCATGTCCTGACCACAAGTGTCACAAAACTATTTTTGGACAAAACAGACTTTATGAACACAATGATCAAATTTACACATTGTAGTCAATTTTGACAGTAGAATAATGTTGCCGACTAATAGCGAGTTTTCTAAATGAGAAGTTGTTTTTTCGGGGCAGTTGCTCTTTAAGGTTAACATGAAACTAACCCCTCTAAGACAGGAAGTCCTGTTAACCTGGAGGCCAGTTCAGCTGTCTGCCTCCCAGGACGTGGATGTGAAGGTGGTATACAGACTGGGCACCATGCTTCCCATCGTTGATCACTGTGGAAAATAGAAATGCAGTTACATATTTATAACAACTAAATTATGTCTCTGTGAAATGCCTTAAGCTCATATGTAGTTTGACACTACTTATTATGGTCATCTTAATACTTACCCATTCTGTAACCTTCGTGCAATGCCTCTTTCTTCGCCACATTTTTTGCAACCACTAGGAGGTGACCTAACAGCTACATAAAATAGCAAAGTGTTTTTAAAGTAGAAGGACAATCTGGATTGAGACAAATTTTGAGCAGGAACCAGGGGGGGGGGGGGGGGGCAACACATTTCAACGTAATAGGATTCTTTTGTGTGATCAAAATCAGAAAATGACATAAAGAGAAAGTAGAGACAAATCAGTAGGCTACCTCAGCATCATCATCTTTAACTTCACTGATTTTGGGGATAGGGTCCCTTGGAATAACCAGGAAGTGCACAGGGGCTTGTGGACTGATATCTCTGAAAGCTAAACACTGAAGAAAATGAAAACAACAAAAACATGATAACATTCCAAAATATTGAACATCAATATAATGTTCAATATACCCTGTGGCTGAATATTGATCATATATTGTCTACGTGGAGTACAGTAAAATAAACATACGCATGTGAATACGTCTGTGTGCGGTGTATACCTTATCATCTTCATAAATGATATCTGCAGGAATAGTTTTGTCAATCACTCTGGAAAAGATAGTTGGTGCTGGAGATCCATATTTCTTGCTTGCTTCTTCAGCAAGACGCACCTCGTCATTTTTTGTGTTTGATATGCATACGTGTCTCTGTGACATGACAAACAATAACAGAGGTTGACAAATTAGCAGGTTGCATTTTTTTTAACATTAGCTTCTGTATTGATCTTTAGAAGAATGTATGTTATTGTAAACACTGCAGTGCATATACTGCGACACCGTCATTTGCTAAACGCCCATGAACCATTCTAACAGCCCGAATCTCCTGGTGAGTGTGCACTGCTCCTGTGCCAGCTGGAGGACACACATGCCCATGACCATGACGCTCCCCTAAAGTCAACAACACGAAATTGTTAACTACTAAGATTAAAACAATTACGTTTATTTTCAGAATAGCTACCTCTGCTCGGCATGCAGGGCGCAAAATGCGTGAATGGTAAACACTTTTCCTGAAGCATTGTGTCGGCAAAAGTTGGCGAAAATTCATAGCTATGAGTGCACTGTGCAAATTCCGTTTGGAGAGTTGCAATCTTACCGGATATGATGTCTGCGCTGCCCCCGGGTCATAATTAGTTAACACATCCACAAAGTCATAAGCCTCGCCTATTTCTACAATTTCTCTTTTTAAAATTAGATGTTAAATATAAGCCTAACTTTAACTATAACATGAACCATACTGCTAACCGTATGCCTAATCTTAAATTAAAAAGCAAATTTTTGTTTTCATACATTTTTACGATATAACCAATTTTGACTTTATGGCTATGTTATCTAGTGTGAACCCTCTCCCGATGAAAAAGTTGTATTCATGAATCGAAACGTTCTCTTGTGTTTCAAAACGATTACAATTTCAAACGTTTGGCTCCCGTGATTGGTGTAAGATGCTGTAAACATAATATTTTCGATTCAAATAACCATTCCATTAATAGCATACACATTCCGAAAACAACACTAGAGAATGAGTGGCCCAGAAATATTTTTCGCTCGAGCAGTATTTATTTTTATCCTCCACGTGGTGGCGATATTCTGCATTTAACCAGTTTGCACGAGACGCACGAGAAGAAGAACTCGCCCTCGTCATCAGCGACAAACATGGCGGTGCGCACTCGCTTGCCCTTGCAGTCATTACTTCATAAAAAAGGACATGTGTTTAGAAACGACCGGATCGTTCATACAAAGACAGCAATTCAGGAGCCTGTATACCCTCCCATTGTACCTTCGCTGACCGCTAAAAGTAAGTCTGCAAAAAGACGTCAGATTGCAGAACATCTTGACAAAGTACGTGCCGCCGATGTGCAGGAAAAATTGACATTCCTCACACGAGTTCAGCGAAAGAAATATGTGTTGTGTCCGCAAACCTTTGCTCTTAATGCTGATAAATGGTATCAGCACTTCACAAAGACTGCATATCTACCTGGCTTACCTGAGAAGTTCATTGTTGAAGAGACCAAGGAGGAATCGGTACCTGACTTTCAGAATGCGTCATCCACCATTGACGAAACTGCATTTGCTGACATCCGTTCCCATGTCTGCCATTCAATTTTACAAGAGAACTGGTACATGAAGAAACGTCAACCGTTCTTGCAAAGGGAACAAGAACATTATGTGGCACCTTTTCTGAGAAACTTGGTATCTGGACTCACACACACTATGGCCAAACACAACCCTGTACTCCAGCTGTCAAGTTTAGGTAAACCATTAATTTGTTCATTTATTCATAATCACTCCTGATTCCACCCTCAGTCCAAGGCATGATGTGTAAGCATTAAAAAGTCATCAGTGGCACTAAATCATATGTAAGGGGAAGTTGTGATTATGTCGGTCTCTGCTATGCAAAATACTCTCTCTTACATCACTTTCTGTTTAGATCTTGACCCTCAGGTTAACTTCTACTGGATGAGAGGGCAGAGGACCATTCCAAGGGGACATCGGGGTGGCCGCGTCGAGCCAATCAGATTCCAGATTGACGATAAGCCACACAGTCAGATAAGGATACCTCAACAACTTCCACAGGTACTACATACAGTCACTAGCAGATTGGAAAGGGCTAATATGATGCTCCATTAGCTGTTAAGATAGTTACTGTTTGGAGAAGTACAACAGTAACAACTTTAATTTGAAAATACTATCTTTGTTATCGATTTGGCCAAACATGTATCTTCTAAAATGTCTTTGTCCAGTTGCAGGTGGTTCGTTTAAATTTAGTACATATTGTTGGATTACTTCATGGCGCAAAACATTTATTTATTTTAATAACGGAGTATTTAAAAAAAAAAAATTCAATCGAACCACCTGCAACTGGACATGGACGTTTCAGAAGATACATGTTTGGCTGAATCGAGAACTAAGGTAGTATCTGCAAGTCAAGGTTGGTGGGAAATTTTGTGCTACGCCAAACAATACCTTTCCTGTAACGGCTAATGGAGCATCATCACATTAGCCTGTTACAAGCTGCAAGAGACATACACAGCAACACTGATCCAAAACTCCGTGGTCATCTGGCTATTATCATACATGAAACATTGATGTGAAGCTGGGATTTGGCCAAATGTTGTTTGTTTTTTTTGACCTACATTTGAGTGCAAGTAGTTTCCAAATAAATCTCCACTGACCCTCTTCCAGTTTGTCCCCCTTGAGGTGGTGATGTCTGCTGAAGTCCCAGAGATAAAGTTTGCCCCAGACCTGCTTCCCATGTTCAGGAGACAGTATGAGAACAATATCTTCACAGGTAATAATGGAGTAGACCAGGGTTCCCCAACTGGTGGCCCGGGGGATAAATTTGTCCCGCAAGTTATTTTTATTTGGCCAACTAAATTTTCAGTGCAATTTGTTCTTGTGCTTCTTACTTTTTTTATTGTTGGACATAAGACAGTAAAAACACCAGCAAATCAAGTGATTTTAATTTTGGAAATCTATTCCAAAGTATTCCCACGCATAATGGAGCGATATGTGATCATATACAAATGTAAGCAAGGTTTGAAATGGTTTTAGTCCAATATTATATCTGTTTGGGCTTCTTGCGGTCAATTTGCAGTCTACAAATTTATTTAGAATTATGTTCTGGCACCCTGACCATCAAGAAAAAAATCATCCCCCAGATGAATGTAGTTGGTGATCCCTGGAGTAGGCTTTGGATGTAAAATTGTCACAAGGTGTTGGTTGTTAATTTAATAATATTGATCAAAGTATTTGCGCCTGTCTGGCTGCCGGTCTGTTTTAGCCTCAGCCATTTACTTTGTCATAGTCATAGGTGGTGCATCAACCAACTGCAACCACTAGTGGTGGTAGTGTCAAAGTATTCTGTGTGCGTGTATATTTCAACGTAAGTCTTTTCTCGTCTTTACTTTCCAAGGAGCCAAGCTTCATGATCCAGGCTGTTACGGCCACACCCAGTTCCACCTGGTCCCTGACAGGTACCGCAGGGACAAAATGGCCAAACGGAATCTGACTGACCAGATCGAGGTCTACCTGAGAGCCAATGGCATTGCCAGTCTATTTGCATGGACAGGAGCACAGGCCATGTATCAAGGTGTCTAGTCATAACTTGAATATCAGATGTTATTCTCCTTACCTACCTGAGAATAATCAGTAGTTAAAAAAAAAAATCATTTTACCATTCAACTGTTTTCTCTCTGACTGCTCTTGAATTAATATATTCTTAATAGTTGTGAATAACACCATTTGTTAAAGCACATTTGTAATCTTGAACAAAACATCACCAGGTTTCTGGAGCCATGAGGACGTGACCAGGCCTTTTGTGTCCCAGGCTGTGATCACAGACGGCCAGTACTTCTCCTTCTTCTGCTACCAGCTCAACACCCTGGGCCTGTCCATGGAGACGGACGCTGGGAACCCCAGGAAGAACGTGTGCTGGGGGACAGACAGCATGCGTCTATATGAGGGGGTGAAGGATGGGGCTGTGGTGGGGCTGGACGACAGGGTGCTCAAGCTCCTTGTCCAGTTCCTACTGAACAGGTCAGGTTGACATGGAGAGTTTAGTGTTTGTGGGAGGAAGGAAGGAAGTGTTTTTGTTGAAGTGTTTCCATCTGTATTCAACATTGGCCAATATCAACTAAAGGACACAACTGAGCATGCATGCAGTACATCGCTGGTATAATCTGGCAGAATGTATTCATGTAGAATGGAATAAAAACATTGTTTTTAAATGGACACTGTTGCATACAGGTCAGTGGGTTGTTTTTCAGCTGTGTGTATGAAATTAAATGAATGCACAGTCCACAATGTTTTCAAACTGATTGTTCGTCACTACATGGTGCTTAGTCAGTGGGAAAACAGCACAAGTCTTTAGGTACACTGACAAGGCTGATCTATCATTAGATTTGTATTTACCATCCACATACAACAGGAAAGTTACATCTGAGTTGGAACAAAAACATGAGGTATAGGGACACTGCTTTAACATTTACAGATAATGTAAAATAATCAGGCATCATATGGGGACTTCAAGGGATTCATTGTCAGCAAAGCAGAGAAGTGACCTGTTTATAAAAGTATAAGGAGCTGCACACAAACTCATTTGTGTAAGTGATAAATTAGGTTGAAGATGGATAGGCTAGAAAAGTGCAAGAGTAAGAAGTCTTGTCAAACAGGAAGACGTTTGTATTTCTGTTAAACCACAGACACACATATCCTGTTAGGCAACAGAAGGCCTCAAGCTGTCACCATCCGAACAAAAACACTGCTCCGATATCACTGCTATTTTTACTACCTCAGATACCAGTAGTATGATGGTGAATGAAACAAACATAGGGATCATTTGTCAAAATGCAGAAAAAGTATTGTCCGTGAACATAATTGTTGATCCAAAAAGGAACATATTTTACTAAGATGGCTCAGTATATCCAACTTATGACATACAACACACTACCTGCCAAATTTAAATCTATTTTCGCCTCTGTCCGCACCACTAAAGACGCATGAGTAATTCCCAAGGGTATCTCCATTAATGCTGAACCTGTAAAAGAAGAAATAATCATTGCTAATATAATCATAGCTTAATTTCCACTTACATGTCTAAGGAAAATATGTCTAAAATATAAGGATGTTTTGTCAGTCTAAGAAACATTCACTGTCAAATTTCAATTAGCCACATCATTAGATGTTGGAAATGCTTGAGTTCTGGCCTCTGGCAATGGGATAGAATTGGTTACAGTCTGACAAACAGGTGATTGCTGATAGTCATGTAACCCACCATTCTGGGATACAATACAGCACAGGCAAAGTGCATCATTTTAACTCCTGCAGTAATGAAATATTACCAAAGCATATTTGCATATGGTAATACATAAAGCCTAATTTGGACATTTCTCCCAAACTCTGAATATCAATTATAATAGACCATGGTAGATGTACATACATTTGCATAAAAAGTTGACAGTGACATTTCTGGTTTACAGTCTCTAAACCTGATGGAACATTAAATACATACTTACACTCTTTTTAGATGATATTGTTGATTTTCCAAAAGTATAGTAAGCCGAGTTAACAATTTCACTTCCATCTTTTCTCCAATACCCAGTAATGTTTGGTAATTTATTTGTTTACATACACTTAGGTTGGAGTAGTTAAAACTTGTTTTTCAACCACTCCACAGATTTCTTGTTTACAAACTATAGTTTTGGCAAGTCGGTTAGGACATCTACTTTGTGCATGACACAAGTAATTTTTCCAACAATTGTTTACAGACAGATTATTTCACTTCTAATTCACTGTATCACAGTTCCAGTGGGTCAGAAGTTTACATACACTAAATTGACTGTGCCTTTAAACAGCTTGGAAAATTCCAGAAAATGATGTCATTGCTTTAGAAGCTTCTGATAGGCTAATTGACATAATTTGAGTCAATTGGAGGTTCTGCTGTGGATGTATTTCAAGGCCTACCTTTAAACTCAGTGCCTCTTTGCTTGACATCGTGGGAAAATCAAAAGAAATCAGCTAAGACCTCAGAAAAAATAATTTCCAAACGCCTGAAGGTACCACGTTCATCTGTACAAACAATAGTACGCAAGTATAAATACCATGGGACCACACAGACGTCATACCGTTCAGGAAGGAGACGCGTTCTGTCTCCTAAAGATGAATGTACTTTGGTGTGAAAAGTGCAAATCAATCCCAGAACAACAGCAAAGGACCTTGTGAAGATGCTGGAGGAAACGGGTACAAAATTATCTATATCCACAATAAAACAAGTACTATATCGACATAACCTGAAAGGCCGCTCAGCAAGGAAGAAGCCACTCCTCCAAAACCGCCATAAAAAAAGCCAGACTACGGTTTGCAACTGCACATGAGGACAAAGATCTTACTTTTTGGAGAAATGTCCTCTGGTCTGATGAAACAAAAATAGAACTGTTTGGCCGTAATGACCATCGTTATGTTTGGAGGAATAAGGGGGAGGCTTGCAAGCCGAAGAACACCATCTCAACGTGAAGCACAGGGGTGGCAGCATCATGTTGTGGGGGTGCTATGCTGCAGGAGGGACTTGGGCACTTTACAAAATAGATGGCATCATGAGGAAGGAAAATTATGTGGATATATTGAGCAACATCAGTCAGGAAGTTAAAGCTTGGTCGCAAATGGGTCTTCCAAATGGACAATGACCCCAAGCTTACTTCCAAAGTTGTGGCAAAATGGTTTAATTAAGGACAACAAAGTCAAGGTATTGGAGTGGCCATCACAAAGCCCTGAGCTCAAGAAAGGGCTTAGAAAATGTGTGGGCAGAACTGAAAAAGCGTGTGCAAGCAAGGGAGCCTACAAACCTGACTCAGTGACACCAGCTCTGTCAGGAGGAATGGGCCAACATTTACCCAACTTATTGGGAGAAGCTGATGGAAGGCTACCCAAAATGTTTGACCCAAGTAAAACAATTTAAAGGCAATGCTACCAAATACTAATTGAGTGTATGTAAACTTCTGACCCACTGGGAATGTGATGAAATAAATAAAAGCTGAAATAAATAATTCTCTCTACTATTATTCTGACACTTCACATTCTTAAAATAAATTGGTGATCCTGACTGACCTAAACCAGGGATTTTTTTTACTAGGATTAAATGTCAGGAATTGTGAAAAACTGAGTTTAAATGTATTTGGCTAAGGTGTATGTAAACTTCCGACATCAACTGTACATGCTAGCTCTAAATTGATGGGTTTCAAGATTTCAACTTTTTCAACCAGACTGTCATCTGTATTATAAATATATTTTTACTGCACATAGACATTGTCATCTTTAATTGAATTAACCAACCCTATAATACAGCTATAATAGATCTGTAAACTATACACAAAACATTCAGATGAGCATATACCAGAATTTCAGACTAAATTAAATACAAACATTTTCTAAAGTAGCACAAGATGACTGAGTGAAGAATGGAATACAAGTGTGACACTACAATATCAAATTATGAACACAAACTAGTGTCTCAAATAAGAACTAATAGTTACCTTTCAGGACTGCACTCTTAAAGACTGTTGTGACTAGATCCTTCAAAACCAAGGAAGGATTTGTTTCAGCTATAAGAGCAATTAACATAAACATTGTTGCTTGCTTTTTACAAGCTACATAAAGTATGTTTACAATAATGTACTAATGGGGATATTTAGGGTGAATTAATGTGCCAGTGTCAAATAATCTTGAAATTCACAGAGTAATATCATCAGAGGAGGAGTAGCCCCAAATGATAGTAGCCTATCAATTGAGGCGGCAGAGTAGCCTAGTGGTTGGACTAGTAACCGGAAGGTTGCAAGTTCAAACCCCCGAGCTGACAAGGTCTGTAAACTAGGTTCTGCCCCTGAACGGGCAGTTAACCCACTGTTCCTAGGCAGTCATTGAAAATATTAATTTGTTCTTAACTGACTTGCCTAGTTAAATAAAAAAAGATCACATGCAGTCCATATTCAGAGAATAAAGTATCTATCTACCTGTTGAATTTATATTGATATAATGGAGCATTTTAACTGAATCCACATTCAAATCAATCAGCACATGTTCATAGTTTTTCAAAGCTTAGTAGTCTAACCACCACACCTGACATTGAAGCAGTTAACTGCTACAAATGGTAGGCCATGTACAGTAATAGTCATGTAAAGCACATGGTGCTTGCAGTACCCACTTCAAAGCCATTGCCAGCAGCACATCACTACAAGTGGCTCAGTAATGGAAAATTACCTCCTGTGATGCAGTATCAAAGCAAACAACAGACCCAGTCATTGGGTCCAACGTAATACATAATAGTGTAGGATTAAAGGCATCTTGAATACACCACATCAATGCAGTTACTGTGCAAATCAAATGCACCTTTGCAGATGTACTGATACAGCCAAGACACACAGCCACATTGTTTCCACTGGCTAAGGTCACATCACAACCGTCCAAGCAGAAAGACCTAAAAAACTGATACATATAAAATCCAGATAATTATTTATTTGTATAGATGCCTCTCCAGAAGAAAGGATGCAGGATTAGGATGAGTTGAAGGGAAGGGACCGAGTGAGAAAACGTGGTTGTTTTAGTCAGTCACCTAGTCCCTTACAATGTGCTGCATAGAGCTCTTCTCTCTCTCTCTCATCAGCTTCCTGCTACTCTCTCATCAGCTTCCTGCTACTCTCTATCTCTCATCAGTTTCCTGCTACTCTCTCATCAGCTTCCTGCTACTCTCTCTCTCATCAGTTTCCTGCTACTCTCATCAGTTTCCTGCAACTCTCTCTCTCATCAGCTTCGTGCTACTCTCTCTCAACAGCTTCCTGCTACTCTCTCTCTCATCAGTTTCCTGCTACTCTCCCTCTCTTATCAGTTTCCTGCTACTGTCTCATCGGCTTCCTGCTACTCTCTCAGTCTATGGGCCCCCTTTCCCTTCCCTCCTTGTTCTTCCCCTCAGCATCATCGTACTGCCTCCTCTGCCTGCTGGTGTTCCTTTATTATTCATACAGACACAGACACAGGGAACAGACAGTCCTGTACCATTGTGCAACAGCAACCCTGTAATGGAAGTTGCAAACAAAGTACAGTACAGTGAGTATCATATGACAAACCCTATACTACAAACATTTGGTTGAAAAATGACTTGGGGTGGGAGGGGAGGTAAATAGATACACAAGTCATGTCATGACCCTGCTACCCTCTCTCTCATCAGCTTCCTGCTACTCTCTCTCTCTCTCATCAGCTTCCTGCTACTCTCTCTCTCACCAGCTTCCTGCTACTCTCTCTCTCACCAGCTTCCTGCTACTCTCTCTCTCACCAGCTTCCTGCTACTCTCTCTCTCTTTCATCAGCTTCCTCCTACACTCTCTCATCCACTTCCTGTTACACTCTCTCATCAGCTTCCTGCTACTCTCTCTCTCTCTCCCTCTCATCAGCTTCCTGTTACCCTCTCTCTTATCAGCTTCCTGCTACTCTCTCTCTCACCAGCTTCCTGCTGCTCTCTCGCTCTCTCTCATCAGCTTCCTACTACTCTCTCATCAGTTTCCTGCTACTCTCTCTCATCAGCTTCCTGCTACTCTCTCTCTCACCAGCTTCCTGCTACTCTCTCTTTTTCATCAGCTTCCTGCTACACTCTCTCATCAGCTTCCTGTTACACTCTCTCTCATCAGCTTCCTGCTACTCTCTCTCTCTCATCAGCTTCCTGCTACCCTCTCTCTCGTCAGCTTCCTGCTACTCTCTCTCATCAGCTTCCTGTTACTCTCTCTCTCATCAGCTTCCTACTACTCTCTCTCACCAGCTTCCTGCTACTCTCGCAGTCTATGGGCCCCCTTCCCTCCCCTCCTTGTTCTTCCCCTCAGCATCATCGTACTGCCTCCTCTGCCTACTGGTGTTCCTTTATTATTCATACAGACACAGACCCAGGGAACAGACAGTCCTGTACCATTGTGCAACAGCAACCCTGTAATGGAAGTTGCAAACAAAGTACAGTACAGTGAGTATCATATGACAAACCCTATACTACAAACATTTGGTTGAAAAATGACTTGGGGTGGGAGGGGAGGTAAATAGATACACAAGTCATGTCAGATGTGATGTAGGACAGCTATAGGTCACATGGTATGCCTGTCATCTTGGAGATCATTGTTCAAAGTCTGTGTCCATTACTTCCCAAAATGATACGTGCAAGATCCCATTTATAGCGTGAACATCGCCTGTGTTAATATTGGCAACGTTTGAAATTACTTCTGTATTCACAATTTTGATGTCCTAATGAAATGTATATGTTTCAAGTGGTTTACTTTGGACAAGACAGTATAGTTTCATTAACTGAGTGCAGACTTTGTGATTTACTCAGTGGTATAGCATACAGATTGCACTCTCAGTCTGGGACATCTATTGGGACTCAGGATATGGTTGGTGATATAAGGGGATTAAGGTCAAACTCACACAAGCAACATGACATGGATTAGGCCTAGTGAGTAGTGCTCTGCCCTGTCTGTAGTGGAATATACCACTATGCCAGTCTACACCACAATGTTACCCATCTCAAAAGCAGTCCCTGTGAACTTTACTTTTATTAAATGTTTTAATTTAAATAATCTGTCCCCAAAAGGATTCATCCAGATCATGGCGTTGGCAGAAATTACTCTGATTATAAGGGATTATGTAGTCAAGCCGGCCCATCATGGATCAGTCGTGCCCTTCACAACGCCATCCCTCAGTCGAAGGCTGGGACTCAGTGACCAAAACTTGAGGACAGAAAAAACAAAAGTGTTGCCTGCAAATCCCCTTGTAGGATATTCACACAGTTGAATCTGATGGTAAGTAGTGGAGCAGTTTGGTGAAGAGCTACAGTAGTAGAGCACTGTCCAGTCCAGCTCTCTCCTACAGTGGACTACCAGAGGAAACATTGTCTCCATGGCCACCGAGGGGATGTCTAGAGAGGAGGCAGAGGAGTACCAGAAACAGCTGGTGGAGGAAAAGTAAGTCAATACTAGAGATGCCATACATTTTCTGTTAATTACCTAAATTACTGAATATTCTGGTAACTTGGGTAAATTACTGGTAGCTTTGCAACCCTAGAAAGGAATGCCTTAGGGTTGGGGTCCATTCCATTTCAATTCAGCCAAATGCAATTGAAATTAAATGGAAAATACGTTGACAAATTATTCTCCTGAATCTGACCCCAACCTCCTTGGAATGATTAAAATAGACAGATTTTATTCAATAGCAAGCAAGAGCAGAGCTTTTAGTTTTAAACTTTCCCTTTTGTGAAAAATTAGAGATCAAAAGTATGTGGGAAAATCATGGCATTAATATTGAGTTGGTCCCTAATTTGCTGTCATAACAGCCTCCACTCTTCTGGGAAGGCTTACCAATAGATGTTGTAACATTGCTGAGGGGACTTGCTTACATTCAGCCACAAGAGCATTAGTGAGGTCGGGCACTGATGTTGGGCGAATAGGCCTGGCTCGCAGTCTGCGTTCCAATTCATCCCAAAGGTCAGGGCTCTGTGCAGGCCAGTCAAGTTCTTCCACACTGATTACAAACCATTTCTGTATTGACCTCGCTTTGTGCATAGGGGCATTGTCATTCTGAAACAGAAAAGGGCCTTCCCCAAACTGTTGTCACAAAGTTGGAAGCACAGCATGATCGTTGCATGATGTAGCGGTAAGATTTCCCTTCACTAGAACTAAGGGGCCTAGCCCAAGCCACGAAAAACTGCCCCAGACCATTTTTCCTCCTCCACCAAACTTTACAGTTGGCACTGTGCATTCAGGCAGGTAGTGTTCTCCTGGCATCCGCCAAACCCAGATTCGTCTGTCGGACTGCCAGATGGTGAAGCATGATTCATCACTCCAGAGAACGTGTTTCCACTGCTGATCTTAGGCTTGTGTGAGTCTGCTCTGCCATGGAAACCCTTTTCATGAAGCTCCCGACAAACAGTTATTGTGCTGACGTTGCTTCCAGAGGCAGTTTGGAACTCGGTAGTGAGTGTTGCTACAGAGGACAGACGATTTTTACGTTACATGCTTCAGCACTCGGCAGTCCCGTTCTGTGAGCTTGTGTGGCCTACCACTTTGCGGCTGAGCCATTGTTGCTCCTATACACATTTCCACTTCACAATAACAGCACTTACAGTTGACCAAAGCAGCTCTAGCAGGGCAGAAATTTGACCAACTGACTAGTTGGAAAGGTGGCATCCTATGACGGTGCCACATTGAAAGTCACTGAGCTCTTCAGAAAGGCCATTCTACTGCCAATATCTATGGAGATTGCATGGCTATGTGCTCGATTTTATACACCTGTCAGCAACCAGTGTGGCTGAAATAGCCGAATCCACAAATTTGAAGGGGTGTTCACATACTTTTGTTTAAATAGCGAATGTTTGAATTAGACCATATGTGAAGTATAAAAGTATAAAAGCCAAGGGAGATACAATGGAAATGAGAAAAACACCTGTAAATGTACCTTCAAGAGTATTACACTGATAAAGGTAAAATAAAAATATTTTAACATTTTTGTGAAGAATGTTTTACCACATATTATATATCACGAGTCAAACTGAAAGCAGACTAGCACCATGCAGTCCTAGATTACATCACATCCAGATTATTTCTGAATTACTTTCTGTCTCCAATTGCTAAAATTGGTGGGATTGACAAATGCTGTCATAATCTGGAGATCAACACAAACAAAACTATTACTCTGCGGCCCTAGAAACTGAGTCTTCATATTGTATTTGATTTAGAACTGACACCAGTAACGTGTGATTGACTGATATGAAAATGGCAACGCCATTAGGAATTATGATTACACAAATGCCGAGAAACACATTTTTATCTCTGAAAATATAATGCTAACCTTTACACAACCAGTATCACACAGTGAAAATACAATTCATTTTAACCACTTTGGATATTCTATTCAACGATATATTAAAATGTTTTTATAGTTTTGATAACATGGTTTCTGATCTTGTCTGAAAACAGGATGGAGAGAGATTCAGAGTTCTTGGTAAAGAAGGCTGAGAGGGCTACATTGAGAACGTGCTTAAGAGACAAATACAGACTACCAAAGGTAAGACAGTCTCATCTCATTCTCATGCCATATGGAACAAGATGAGAAATTATTTAGCTACAAATGCCCTCAATAATAAAAAACTATACTGAACAAAATTATAAAACTTAACATGCAACAATTTCAAAGATTTTACTGAGTTACAGTTTATATAAAAATAAATAAATTAGGCCCTAATTTATGGATTTCACATGACTGGAAATACAGATATGCATCTGTTGGTCCCAGATACCTTTAAAAGGATCAGCAAACCAGTCAGTATCTGGTGTGACCACCATTTGCCTCATGCAGCGCAACACATCTCCTTCGCATAGAGTTGATCAGGCTGTTGATTGTGGCCTGTGTAATGTTGTCCCACACCTCTTCAATGGCTGTGCGAAGTTGCTGGATATTGGTGGGAACTGGAACAAGCTGCCGCACACGTCAATCCAGAGCATCCCAAACATGTTCAATGGGTGACATGTCTGGTGAGTATGCAGGCTGTGGAAGAACTGGGACAGTTTCAACCTCCAAGAATTTTGTACAGATCCTTGCGACATGGGGTCGTGGATTATCATGCTGAAACATGAGATGATAGCGGTGGATGAATGGCACAACAATGGGCCCCAGGATCTCGTCACAGTATCTCTGTGCATTCAAATTGCCATCAATAAAATGCAACTGTGTTCGTTGTCCGTAGTTTATGCCTGCCCATACCATAACCTCACCACCACGGGGTACTTCAGTTGAACCGGGATTCAACCGGGATTCAACCATGAAGAGCACACTTCTACAGCGTGCCAGTGGCCATCGAATGTGAGTTTGCCCACTGAAGTCAGTTACCGCACTCCGAACTGCAGTCAGGCCAAGACCCTGGTGAGAACACCGAGCATGCAGATGAGCGTCCCTGAGATGCTTTCTGACAGTTTGTGCAGAATTTCTTCGGTTGGGCAAACCCACAGTTTCATCATCTGTCCAGGTGGCTGGTCTCAGACGATCCTGCAGGTGAAGAAGCCGGATGTCGAGGTCCTGGGCTGGCTTAGTAACACGTGATCTGCGTTTGTGAGGCAATCTCTAAAATGACGTTGGAGGTGGCTTATGGTAAAGAAATTAACATTCAATTCTCTGACAATAGCTCTGGTGGAAGTTCCTGCAGTCTGCATGCCAATTGCACGCTCCCTCAAAACCTGAGACATTTGTGGCCTTGTGTTGTGGGATGTAAACAAATTTGTGCACAAAATTTGGCAGAATAAAGCTTTTTGTGTAAATGGAACATTTCTGGGATCTTTTATTTCAGCTCATGAAACATGGGACAAACACTTGCCTTTATATTTTTGTTTAGTATATAAATTTTCCCTTTTCTATGAATAACATAAGGTGATAATCTTACGTATTTTCTCTGTAAATGAGAACACTATCATAAATTAGTAACATGATGCAGAGGCTGTATCGGTCAGTGTCAGAGTGACTCAGTACATGTTCAGGAGTCTAAGGCCTGCTAGTCAGATATGCCTAAATACAGTCACAAGATTAAGGCATAAAAAAAAGACTGATCGCAGATATCTCACGTTTGAGCCCAAGACCCAACATGCCCTGTGTTTGTGCGTGTGTCTGTATGCCATCTGTCTCACAGGCTATGCAGGGAGTCTCCCTCTCTTGCAGGGTCATAGAGGGTCACATGTGATGCAAAATTAAGCTGTTGTTTGAAGTGTTAGCTGTTGGACATAAATTCCCTCAGTAAAGACAGGACCTACTGTATGCTAAAACATAGTCCAGGAAGAAAAACAATAGAATTTAGACATGATGACATTGAGACAGTACGTGGGTATAATACACTCCTACTCAGCCAGTCTGACCTGTCTTTCTTGCTGTGTTTAGAGTGAACAGGATGCAAACCTGATGGAGTCGGCAGGAGACGACATCGACGTGCCAGAAGAACTACTCAAAATGGTGGACGAGGACGCCACAGAGGAGGAAGAGAAGGATTCTATCCTGGGCCAGATACAGAACCTACAGAACATGGACATGGACCAGATCAAGGAGAAAGCGTCGGCAACTATGGTTGAGATGAAATCTAAAGCAGAGGAGAAGTGCTGTGTCATGTGATGAGAGAAAACATTGGTTCAGTTGATTAGTTCCTAAGCACCAAGTTTGACCAAGGATATAACTTCCACGGTTGGACTTCCCTGAAATATTCCAGCTTTCCAGTATTCTAATCTAGACTGTGGACTTGGATTGATCCGAAACACGTATAGTAGACCTTCTACACAGTCTAAATTGAACCAGTCTTAGGTTGGCTAATCTGTCAATAGAGGGTTGAAGAGATGACTCTTAATCTGTCTTTCTCAGAAAGCTGTGGGGAAGAGGTCGGGAAAAACATCACAGGGCTGAGAGGGAGTAAGAGTATTTTAGTTGTTGTAATTAAAAAAGGGGTTCTGTTCTTTTTATATACAGCAAACCTCATGTTTTTTGCAAGAAAGTACAATTGGGAGGAGAGAAAAAAACAATGGTATCATGGTTATAAATGCACTGAATTGCTTCGTGTTAAAAAAGACATCCCTCTGAATTTTGGGCCTTTGTAAAACAGTGTATATAACTGGATTTGGCATTTTCGTTTGTAATAAATAGAGATGAATCATAAGAAGCCCATGAAAAACAATCCATGTCCAGAACTCTTGTTTATATAGCGAGACAACGCCTCCCTGTGGATAAAGTTATTACATCTTTATTACATTTAGTAACTGCTCTAAAAGATAATCTATAGAATATGAAAGAGGCTGGTTAAGATCGTTTCAGCAAAGCTTAATAGTTCACATTATATCATCATTATCTATCAAACGGAAAAAGAATCACAATAAACAACCTTTTCTCAGCAGGCTGGATATGTAACCTTTTAAATACAGCTATACAACTCTGACAGTTATTTCAATTTAAAAATCTAGTCTAAAGTACTAAATACATGTAATCTCCACTAAAGCCAGGCAACTGTATCAAAGAGTTTGCCATGGAATAAACTAGGATTTACAGAGTAGACCTACAAAAATACACCATAGCCTGATCCCAGATCTGATGGCCAAAGGAGAAAGCAAAACAGCAGAAACAGATCTGGCACCAGGCAACCAATGCCCTAGAGAGGGCCTCATCACTGGTGGTGAAACTGCAGGCTATTAATGAAGACTGTCTGCAGCTCGTTTATGTCATCCGTGGTCTCTATGGGAATGCTGGCTCTGCCAGGGGAGTCACTACTAGTACAGCCATAGCGAGAGAAGCAGTTGTCATACAGAGTGGAGCTCACACAACCTGAGCCTCCCACAGCTCCCTGTAAAGGCTCGCACACATCCAGGTAAGGGCTGGAGCAGTGTGGGGAGAGAAGGCCTTGGGGGTGGTGGTGGAGGTGCTCGGCTCTGGGGCTATGGCAGGGGCTGTGGGGCATGGGGCAGGTCTGCAGGCAGCTGTTCCTCCTCATGGTGCGGTACAGGTCTAGTCTGGCGATCAGAGGCTTGCCGATGTTGACGTCAGTGGTCCAGTCCACCAGCTCATCCATGGCCTTGAAAGAGCCCTGTAGACAAACTGTAAACCCCAGCTGGTCCTACAGAGGAGAAGACAAGGAGTAGAAGAACATTTTATTAACCTAATATGTTTATACTAGAGCTCCAACGGAGATCAAAACCGTTTTGTCCAAGGTAAGCTCTGCTCTAACATGACACCAGCTACTCCTACAGAGGGGACACAGAGCACACATATGAACAGGAAGGTTGATTAAAACTTTTTTGAAGATATCAAACTAAAAGGGCAAAGACAATATAATAATGTCGTAGTAATGTGAGAATGTGGAAAGTGGTGATTATCCTTTGTACACTTACCCTGAGCTTCTGTAGAGAGCTGAGGCGTGTGTACAGGCAGTGCTGGGGAAGACTGCTGGAGAGCAGGTAGATGCCAGTCTCCTCTGGTGTCTCCCTGTTCATCTCTTTGGGATCAATGTCAAGGTCCTGGACAGAACAAAGGAAATGTTTTTAGGACAAGACGACCTGCATATGCAAAGTTTTCAGGCAGGTGCTGGAGCCTCAGCATCTTCAGCAGACAGACTCTTTACTATGCTCCTAATGTTGTTTCAGTAAACCCCAAGAAAGACAAATCGCTCTCATTGGTATTGAACAGAGCTGAGGAAAACCATTATGACATCAGTGACATATTGATTTTAAATTCCTTTCCCTATCCCTTTGGTGTTCATTGATCGGAAAAGCTTGGATGGATTAGCTACACCTGTTCAGATCTGTGGACACAAGGGTTAGGGGACAGGGAACAAATTGTGAGAAACTGGTGACAGGAGCTTTTAGGAAGGAACAAGTTGGCATAATTGAACAAGATGAAAGACTGTAGCGTCTCACCGGGGAGAAGTTGGTGACGTGAGCCTGGCAGAAGAACATGTCCTCTGGTTTCTTCACGATGTGGGTGTAAATGACCAGCACGTTGGAGAACTCTGCAGCGAAGCCCAGCTTGATCTGAGCCCCACAGTCAAAGTCCAGAGACATACTCTCAGGCAGTTCTAGAATGAAAACACAACATTATGTCCACAATAAGTATGTTGATTGCTTCAGCTAAACAATTCAAATTGAAATGTACTGCATTTACTTTCATTGGTTGATCGTGTCCTTACCGTGAGCCTTGGCCCACTGACGGTTGTGAGCCAGGGCCATGTCAGAGCTGTCACCAGGCAGTACAGGGTCAGTCAGAGCCCTCCTCTCTGATAGGCTGCTGCGGATCTCCAGAGCCTGCTTCCCCTTAGTGGCATCGAACTGGCCCATGTCTGGATAACACAAGCAACACCATAACAACATTACCTCAGGCTCTCACAGAAGAAATGTGTTAGGCAAAGTATTATTGCCATGATAATCGATGCATGGAAGTATACAGGTTAGGATAGGATAGATGTGTTTCTGTACTCCTGTTACTTATTTTGCACGGCACTGCATTAGATCAATACTGTATATTTCATGCCTACATTGACTTGTGCTCCATGACCACAAATACTATAGATGGGGTGACATTTACTAAATGATTAGTTCACCAATACATAATTGGTCCATTGCTCCTAACCCTCAGCCACTCTGTCCAGCAACACAGTGATCTTCTCATCCTCCAGAAGACGTTTCTTCAGAAACTTGACGAAGACACCGTTAGTGAATCCACTAGAGCTCAGCTCAAACGCTTCTGCATCTTGGCAGCTGCACAATAGAAGAATGGAACAGAATTGGGGAATATATCACTTAATTTGTTCATACAAAGTTACATGTTACGAATAGAAGTTTAGACATATATTTGAGTAATCGTCTGATTACTTACGTTGCATATCCAAAGACAATGTTAGCTGTGACCCTCAATAGTATGTTTGGGGTTGTATCATCATGAATATTTCTAAAAATAAAAATGTAATAGTTACAGTATTACAACAAACAATAAATGGTCTATATCCCATGTTACTAACAGGGAAGGGACATTGAATAGTAATGAAAAACAAATAAACATAAAACAAACATGGTTAGCACAGTATACTAGTCTTTACCCACCGCTTCCTGCACATATCCAACAGGAACACATTGAGGCCTGTCTCCTTCTCCTGCATCAGTTTGAGGATGCTCTGCACACACAGGCAGTTGGCTGAGTGATACGGGTTTGGAGCATCCACCGGTACCATGAAGCTGTTGCCATAGTTCTCATAACCATGTCCAGCATAGTACAGCAAACCTAAAAAAAGAAAGTACAGCAAAAGTTTATGGGAGTGAATTAAACGAGACAGTAAATAGAGCAGTGAATGAAATAAGACTGAAAATAGACTTCACTTTTTAAAACTAGTATTTAATTTTTTATGATTCACTATATTTTTGGAAAACCAGATCAAATAAACTAATATTTGACTGATCGAATTCTTCTAGGTCGGTCTCTCATACTCTAATAGGCCATAATAATGAATGGCGTACCATAGACACCCTTGTGAAGTAAGAGCAGAAACTCGTCCACGGCGTTGCGCATCTCTGACTCGGTGAGATCCAGCAGCGATACTACCTTGAAGTTGAGCTGGCGCAGGAGGTTGGTGAGATCATACACATCAACCATTGGCGCCTTGAGCTGGGGGTGGTTCCGGTACGAGAGGTTCCCGATTAGCAGGGCCACTTTATCTGTCGCTGCGATGAGAGACAAATACCACCAATGACTACGAGTTGAAATCAGTTGTGGAGAAATGTAACATATTGACCAACATGGAGAAAAGGCATTTGATATTCTAGCAGTAATAAAAGGTAACCAAGTACTGGGTGGATTCATTTTGTGTTCTGCTTACCATAAGGTGGTTCTTGATTGCTGTTCAGGATTAGTTCACTGGCACCTACAATCACAACGCTATCATTATACACTACTCAAAAAAATAAAGGGAACACTAAAATAACACATCCTAGATCTGAATGAATGAAATATTCTTTTAAATACTTTTTTCTTTACATAGTTGAATGTGCTGACAACAAAATCACACAAAAATTGTCAATGGAAATCAAATGTATCAACCCATGGAGGTCTGGATTTGGAGTCACACTCAAAATTAAAGTGGAAAATCACACTACAGGCTGATCCAACTTTGATGTAATGTCCTTAAAACAAGTCAAAATGAGGCTCAGTAGTGTGTGTGGCCTCCCTACAACGCCTGGGCATGCTCCTGATGAGGTGGCGGATGGTCTCCTGAGGGATCTCCTCCCAGACCTGGACTAAAGCATCCGCCAACTCCTGGACAGTCTGTGGTGCAACGTGGAGTTGGCGGATGGAGCAAGACATGATGTCCCAGATGTGCTCAATTTGATTCAGGTCTGGGGAACGGGCGGGCCAGTCCATAGCATCAATGCCTTCCTCTTGCAGGAACTGCTGACACACTCCAGCCACATGAGGTCTAGCATTGTCTTGCATTAGGAGGAACCCAGGGCCAACCGCACCCGCATATGGTCTCACAAGGGGTCTGAGGATCTCATCTCGGTACCTAATGGCAGTCAGGCTACCTCTGGCGAGCACATGGAGGGCTGTGCGGCCCCCCCAAAGAAATGCCACCCCACACCATGACTGACCCACCGCCACACCGGTCATGCTGGAGGATGTTGCAGGCACCAGAACGTTCTCCACGTCATCTCCAGACTCTGTCACGTCTGTCACATGTGCTCAGTGTGAACCTGCTTTCATCTGTGAAAAGCACAGGGCGCCAGTGGCGAATTTGCCAATCTTGGTGTTCTCTGGCAAATGCCAAACGTCCTGCACGGTGTTGGGCTGTAAGCACAACCCCCAGCTGTGGAGGTCGGGCCCTCATACCACCCTCATGGAGTCTGTTTCTGACCGTCTGAGCAGACACGTGCACATTTGTGGCCTGCTGGAGGTCATTTTGCAGGGCTCTGGCAGTGCTCCTCCTGCTCCACCTTGCACAAAGGCGGAGGTAGTGGTCCTGCTGCTGGGTTGTTGCCTTCCTACGGCCTCCTCCACGTCTCCTGATGTACTGGCCTGTCTCCTGGTAGCGCCTCCATGCTCTGGACACTACGCTGACAGACACAGCAAACCTTTTTGCCACAGCTCGCATTGATGTGCCATCCTGGATGAGCTGCACTACCTGAGCCACTTGTGTGGGTTGTAGACTCCGTCTCATGCTACCACTAGAGTGAAAGCACCGCCAGCATTCAAAAGTGACCAAAACATCAGCCAGGAAGCATAGGAACTGAGAAGTTGTATGTGGTCACCACCTGCAGAACCACTCCTTTATTTGGGGTGTCTTGCTAATTGCCTATAATTTCCACCTGTTGTCAATTCCATTTGCACAACAGCATGTGAGATTTATTGTCAATCAGTGTTGCTTCCTAAGTGGACAGTCTGATTTCACAGAAGTGTGATTGACTTGGAGTTACATTGTGTTGTTTAAGTGTTCCCTTTATTTTTTTGAGCAGTGTATTATACAGATATTACACATGGTGGATTGATAAACATTCTCAGGAGATAAACTGCTTCATGTAATGTGCAGAAATATTTAGAATTGCCGGAAACAATGTCCAATAAACAGTGATAGATCATCTCAGATATACGTCAATGCATGTCACTTACCAGCTCCAAAGGCAAAAACATCATCTGTGGGAAAACAATTTTAGAACAATTACTAGAATGTATATTTCCTGTGCTTTCATTTCAACTGAATTAAAGTAAAAAGTGTCACCGATTAGGTGGGGCTCAGTCAGAAGCCAAACGGATCAACATGCCTAATGTTAGCCATTAGTAAATGAGTACCCACTGAAAATATGTCCTGTCTTGAACATTTGCAAATATTAATTGGAAATTGATACGGGACATCTAAGCTGAATCACTGAAAGCTGTGAATGATTATATAATTGAAATGTAGCGATTTTGAGCATCTGTAAAGACCATTTTTCAAATTACAGACAATTTCATACTTTCTGTGGGATTGTTATGATTATGTTGTGTTCTCAAAAATATAAAATCAATCAAATGAACGGGCAAAAATTCAAAGGATGAAAAGAATGCATGCAACACCTGGAACCAAACCCTCCTTCTCTATAAAAACAGATTCACTTTGCCATCCCACTGTTTCCAACATGGCCCTGTTTTATTCATGCACATACTGTACATCTCAGATGGCCAAACTAAGAGAAACCAGGCACTTCAACTATACCTTCAGAACACTCCATTGCCCCTGAAAACTGGACAGATATCCTTGGTCCTTTCATTCAAGAACAAGAGTAAGTAATCATCAAGAACTGTCACCAAATTCAATGCGAGTCGTTTTTGCTCATATTGTATACTGATAAACAGACCTTTTGTTGAGGCTAGGATCAATATCATCATTATAGTACTGTAAAATAAAGGATAGTGACATACCCACTAGAATGTCTACTTCATTCGTCCACGTCCTTTCGTTGTTAATACAAATCTCACAACGATACTTTCCATTATGTTCCAGCAGCAGATACGGAATCTGTTTCAATTAACGAACAATATCAAGCTATTTGAAAAAAAATCAAACTAACTCTCACGGTTTTCATCTGACTTGTACAACATTCAACGGTATTGTAGAGTTACTGTACTGTAACTACAAAATATGTAACAGTGCCACTTTAACAGTATAAATGTGGAACTTTCTACATAAGCGCTCAAGGATGTTAGCATCCTCCTCTGACCTCCTTACCGTGAGTCTCCTCTTGGAGGCCTCTGGAAAGTGAAGGGGCGCCCCGTTCCTGTGCCACTGGTAGCGGGGGATAGGCCTCCCTACCGCCCCACACTCCAGCTGCAAAGATTCCCCCACCAGCAGTCTCTGGCCCTGGGGCTGGATCACCACCTTCAGCCTGCCCTCCAATGAGTGTGACCCCAACCCTGCATGGAAAACATAAGGTTTATTCAATGTACAGTCGCTCTGGGGGCGAGTTTAGCGAAAGCTTTGGAGGGATAAAAGATAACATTAGTGCTACAAAGCGTTCAGGAAACTCACCCCTGTTTTGTCTGTCTTTCACAGAAAGGAGGAACCGACAACGTGTAGAAAATGTTAGCCTTATTAAAATGGAACCGGATAGAAATCAAATTCCAAAAATCCCAGGCAAAAGAAAGACATAATAACAATGTTGTCCATGAACTGATTGGGAGGTAAAAGATAGTGTCTCACCATAAGGTGTTGCAACATTCAGGACATCCACCTGAGCCCACTGGCTGAACTCAAAGGAGTCTCCACAATTAACCCTGCAGATGTAGAAGCCTGCGTCTGTCAGTTGGACTGGGCTAATCACCAGGTCTGGAGAAGAACTGTTGTGTACCTGGAGAAGTCACAATGTGTCAAATCAATTCATAATACATGAAATATACATCTCTACTTGCACACTCATCTTCTGCTCATCTATCACTCCGGTGTTTAATTGCTAAATTTTAATTATTTCGCCACTATGGCCTATTTATTGCCTTACCTCCCTTATCCTATCTCATTTGCACACATTGTATATAGACTTTTTCTATTGTATTATTGACTGTATGTTTGTTTATTCCATCTGTAACTCTGTGTTGTTTGTGTTACACTGCTTTGCTTTATCTTGGCCAGGTCGCAGTTGTAAATGAGAACTTGTTCTCAACGAGCCTACCTGGTTAAATAAAGGTGAAATATATATATATATCATTATTAAGCCACAGCTGTCACAATGTTATCTGGTCAAGATATCAGCAATATGATTATCTGAAAACATGTTTAATGACATGTTTACAACCAATGCATAAACAGTACGGTCTACCTTCAAAACACACCCTAGTAGGCTACCCACCTCTTCCTTGGTTTTGAACCACTGGAATTGAACACCAGCCTTCCCCACAGCATAACAGCTGAGTCGCAGGTTGTGTCCCACTATTATAGCCACAGATTGGGGCTGAATGAGGATCTGGATACCTAAACACAACCATTATGGAAAGAAATTCTCAATAATGATTCAAATATATGTACAATAAATAATCAATACATTTACATACAGGGACCAAAATCAAGAGTCGAGATTAGCTTGTCGCCAAAACCATTTATAATCCTGAGCCTTCCCTCCAAGTACCAACCAGATAATAGTCAGCGAACACATCTTCTAAAGATGCTCTGTATACCTGGTGGTTTGACACACTGTAGGGCCTCTGTATGGCCCATGGTTTGTAGTAAGTCTACCAGATGGCCCAGTGTGCACCCTCTGTCTCCCATGAGCCTGAGCAGCACGCGGCTGGGGCTGCCCTCCAGCTCCAACACCTTCAGAGAGCACATCTCCATCTCATCTGAACTGCACAGTGGAGGAAAAGGCAGAATTTATGCACACAGTAATGCACACACTGTCTATGACACTATCTAATAAGAAAAAAATATATGAACAGCAGGGGAGGCACATAGCTCACAAGTTAGTTCACTCGTAGGAAATGTAAAATGCACAGGAATACTGATAACATGTATTATTGTGTTATAACAGTATGTTGACGATAGGGATAACATTTATACTGTAAAATCAAACAAGTAAACTAACATGTTTAAAGAATAACCCTTCAGACTTGCCCAACCAACCACAAGATGGCGCTATTATTCCTTTTAGGTCGTTAGGTAATACGGCATCAGGTGGAACTACGCCCTCTAAGGATCTCCGCGCGACCGTCAGACGGGCTGTTCGACTGCTTAATTAGGCTTACCTCACCCTAAAACGCCGGTCATTGCCGACCATCTCCCCGAGTTTACGCCATCCTTTACTGTTGGTTTTATCCAGAGCCTCACACAGTTTCCTCAAGACAGGTTCTTTCAGAAAATTTAAGTTTAAAGACCGGTCAGATGAATCCGACATCTCAGCGAGTTACTGTAGTTCAGTTCAGTCAATTTGAAAAAGTTACTTGCAAAAAAATCTGAACATTTGTGAAATGAAAAATATCTCGTAGTTTGAAATCAGGTGTTCTACACAGAAGAGGTAGATACATGGGCATGGTCGCTGCAGAAGTTTGGGGGAATTCCGAAGATCATTCTGGGGAGGGCCAAAAAGACACAAATATTCAGACGAGTTGGTGTTACTTCCTGAAACAGCTTACAAATAGTGATATTACACTCCTACCACTGGGTGGGACTTTCGGTTTAGTTATGGGTCTTCCGTTTTTGCCCCAATACTCTAAACTTGCATCCTTCCTTACCTCCTTGATCACGATATTCTCTGAAGGTAAGGACGAATGACAGAGGAAGGATGCATTATTAAGAGAAATGGAAAAGGAAATACCCTAGTCAGTTGTACAACTGCATGGATTCAACTGAAATGTGTCTTCCGCATTTAAACCCTAATTGGGTTGACTAATTCCGAATTAAAACTGTATTAGTATTACTTATAAACTGCCTAAAGAGTTCCCACATCTGAAATAAATTATTTGTATTAATCTGTTTGGTTCCACTTTAATTATTTCTAGTCATAGATCATAATTTTTCAATGGTTAGTAACACCAAATATGTTCAATTATACTGACAAGATAGTCGAGTGACCACTCTTAACAATGAAAATACATGTACTCAAAGATGGAGAGCAGGAGGGTGGGGGCGAGATCAGGTGGGATCATTCTAGCCAATGAGGGCAGATACGCCTGTGAACAACAGGCACAACTCAGATAAAAAGTCATATTTTTCAGAGTTGCCAAAAAGCCACGTGATCCACATATCAGTGCATTCATAAAAACCGAACCATTTTGAATGAATAAAAACCGAACCATTACAAAACGTCTATTCCAACTAATAAGCTTCAGGTAGCAAATTAGCAATGACATTTTTTGTTGACCAAATTAAACATGCTCATTGTCGAATAACATCTACGGGCTGTAGTGGAGCGGCTAAGAGTTTCAGGTTCCTTGGTGTCCACATCATCAACAAAATATCATGGTCCAAACACACCAAGACAGTCGTGAAGAGGGCATGACAACACATTTTTCCCCTTGAAAAGATTTGGTATGGATCCCGAAATCCTCAAAAGCACCATCGAGAGCATCCTGACCGGTTGCATCACCACCTGATATGGCAACTGCTCGGCATCGACCGCAAGGTGCTACAGATGGTAGTGCGTACAGCCCAGTACATCACTGGGGCAAAGCTTCCTGCCATCCAGGCCCCCAAAAATGGTCAAAGACTCCATTCACCCAAGTCATAGACTGTTCTCTCTGCTACCGCACGTCAAGCGGTACCGGAGCACCAAGTCTAGGTCCGGAAGGCTGCTTAACAGCTTCTACCCCTAAGCCATAAGAATGATGAACAATTAATCAAATGGCCACCTGGACTACTTACATTGACCCCCCCCCCCCCCCCCTTTGTTTTTACACTGCTGCTACTCACTGTTTATTATCTATGCATAGTCACTTTACCCCTACCTACATGTACAAATTACCTCGACGAACCTGTACCCCAACACGTTGACTTGCTACCCCCTGTATATAGCATCGTTATTGTTATTTAATTGTGTTACTTTTTATTTAATTTAATTTGACATTTATTTAGTAAATATTTTCCTAATTATTTGTCTTGAACTGCATTGTTGGTTAAGGGTTGTGAGTAAGCGTTTCACTGTAAGGTCTACATCTGTTGTATTCGGCGCATTTGACAAATAACATTTGATTTTATTTGACCTCCATTAAAGATTCTCTATTATATTGACAAGATAATAGAGTGACCGCTCTAACAATAGAAATACATGTCCTCAAAGATGCAAGGCAGGCGGGAAGAGGCGAGATCAGGTGCGACCATTCTAGCTAATGAGGGCAGATACGCGTGTGATAAACGGGCCATAGAGATAGATAGAGGATTTATATTTGAATCTGCCATTATAGCGTCTGCTAGAGCATGGGTAGCGCCATTGAGGCTATCTCAATTTTAAAGTAGTTTATTTTTATTCTTCTTCATTGGCTGATTGCTCCCAACTAATAGGAATCCCAAACTAGTTGACTACTTCAAAATGGTGGAAGCCCTCAATAGCAATGTCCATGCTAAAATATGTAAGTAGATATCCAGATATAAAGTAGGTTTTTTTTCAGTTGGCAAAATGCCACGTGCGTCCACTTATATCCGTGCATTCATAACAACCTCACCATTACGAAACTTCTATTCAATCAAGTAAGCTCCATGTAGCAAATTTGCAATAACATTTTATGTTGACCAAATTCTACACTCTCATTGACCTCCATATTTATTTTGTGGGTTGATTTTCGTGGCCAGATTTGGGGTGGAGCAAAACCTCTTCCTCTCTGACTTGACTGACTATACAGGTAACGATGTGAATGTTCCAACGCAGCAGAGGCTTCGACCATTGTAGGCAACAAAATAAGATGTGATATTTGTTCAGATAAGAAAAATTCATGCAATTCAAGAACCCACCTCTTGTGTCAGCACTTTAACCACGAGTCCAGTGGATTCGTGCTTTACCTAGGTGAGTGCTGTACTTTTTTCATTGTAACTCATTTGACTTTTTTACTCAAATGTACATGTTTTTTCAAATACAACATTATGTAAGTTAAAACATATTGCGTGTATTACATACTTCATGTAAATTACATTTTATTGACTTACTTTTATAGACTAAAGTAATGCGATATGACGATTCGGGTTATGTTGGCTACAATAGTTAGTCCAGGAACAGTCTTTGGGCTGGTGAACAATGGGAATTTGGCCTGAAATAGCCATATAAATAACTAGTATGCCAAACTCACGATATTACTAATAAACATTTACACTTGGATACGTCATTTTATTTTTGTTAAGATAACATAAATTAAAAAACAATGTCTAAATGTTTATTATTAATATCAAATGTTTTCTCACAACCATATTTTATATTGAACAACACCAAAAGCAAATTCAGTAACTTTCTATGAGGTCATACACCAGCTCTCCACAACCCACCTAAGCGTTGCCCTGAGAAACTACCATCACATAACCTTGTAAATGATCTGGGTTAGTCATACCTGTATTGACCCGTATTACCTGTATTTATTTGATTTTGAATGGCCCACAGTGTCATAGCCAGTGTTTGTGGTGACGGGTCACGGGTGCAGCAATAACATTCTTAGGCACATCTCTTTTCTATCGACTGTTTTGGGTTGTTAGTCTTTCGTCTTTCAGTTGTTTATATCAGGGCAGAGACTCAGAAAAATTGACTTACCAACAGGGTAACACAGGGTAAAAGTACTAAACACTAAATATGTTTCAGTAAATAAATTAAGCTGTTATTAATCATAACTGTTAGAAGTGTGTTTTGAAATTAGGCCAAATGATCCCAAATTGTGCAAGAATAACCTCCCTAATTCTAAATGCTCATCTTATCCCTCCTTGATCGTGATTAGTGATATCTTTAAACTCCTCTTTCATTTGACTTTGCACTCTCTTGCTCTAGTAGCGAAATTCCTTAGATCACATAAAGGAGAAATATAGCCCTGAAGAATATGGTTGCAAAGTTTGTGTCCAACTTTTCACATACTACCACAAATTTTACTCAAGTGCATCTCTAATATTTCATGCAGAGAAACATAGTGTGTGTGTGTATGCATTGTGAGAGAGTTTACTAAATAAATGTGTAGGATTTAGAAAGCTATACCAGCTATGCTACTTTCAACACCCCTTTCTGGGTCAGTGCAGTGTGTCTGTTATCTTCCGTCTGAAAACAATCACTTAGTCAAGGGCCCTAGTGACAGGACCCTACCGCTCACAGTGCTTTAAACGGAAAACCGTCTCAAAGTCCATTACCAGATGTCTCATCTTTGATCCACTCTCTTGTGTTTACTTGTAAAATGTCAAGACTGGGGGATTTCTTAACTTTGTGGTTAATGGCATTTCATTGATGTTGCTGTGAATGAGTTAGATGTCTAATTCATTTGATGTCTAATCATGATGTATTTTCTCCTCTGTTACATTTCATTTGGGGGCCAATGGTGTATTTAAATGGAGATATTTATGATTTATTTATGGATTTGCTAAGTTCGCCGTATTGTACATTGCTCTCCTTTACTCAGTTTTTTGTATGGTCATTAGCATGATACATGATCCCAATTTTAGCTTCAAGATGCTGGTAATATGAAAAACTGAAAAAGTAGACTGTGCTGATTTATTGGCAAACGTACATTGAACCATATCGTGGGGCATAGTTTAAAAACTCAGTGGATAGTGCTAAAACAATGACGTCATATCTGAATTCTGCCATCTTTATGCACATTTGCCATTGTTTACCCTTTTATATGTTTTTTTTTTTTTAATCAAGTAAAAACAAGACCTTTGTAGCTTTAACTTAAGCCATGTGATGTCACATCCCTTTCCAGGGCCCACCATCACTGCCTGTGAGGTTAGGGGCAAGATGTGGGGAGAAGTTGGAGGGGCGTTGGTGTTGTTGCTGCTTTCGGAAGTCTTGGACTGCATTGGTAAGTTCTAATAAAGGCATGCATGTAACTGTTGCTGCATCGCAAACAAACAACATATTAGTCTTGGGAATTCAGTTTTTTTTTTTATTGGGATCATATTGTATTAATCTAAGTTGGCATTGTACACTGAGTGTACAAAACAATAGGAACCTCTTCCTACTGTTGAGTTGCACCCGCTTTTGAACTCAGAACATCCTCAATTTGTTGGGACATGGACTCTACAAGGTGTCAAAAGCATTCCACAGGGATGCTGGCCCATGTTGACTCCAATGCTTCCCCACGGTTGTGTCAAGTTGGCTGGTAGTGGATCTCTACTCCGAATTGCTTGCTCCATCTCATCCCACAGATGCTCAATTGGATTGAGATCTGGTGACTGGGCAGGTCACTGCAGGAAGCTGAATTCACTGTCATGTTCGTGGAACCATTACTGGACAATCATAGCCTTGTGGCATGGGCCATTATCGTGCTGAAATGAATATACAGATGGATACACTGCTGCCATGAGGATGCATGTGGTTTTCTCCATACCCTAGTCCTCCCATCAGAGTGAAATTGCAGAAACCAGGCAATGTGTTTCCAATTCTCCAGTGCCCCATGTTTTCGTTCCTTTGCCTACTGCAACCACAGTTTCTTGTTTTTTGCTGAAAGATGTGGTACTCTGTAAGGTTATTGGCAGCCGTACCCCATTTGTGTCAAGCTACGATGAGTTGTGCATTCTTTTATGGGTCTTTCGGCACCAATGTTATACTGGACTGTCAATTGACTAACTGTAGCCTGTCTGTTGCTCTTCACAATTTGTGTCAGTCTCCTTTGTCCTCTTTCATCAATGACCCGTTTTCGACTACTGGCTTGCCTTTAGCTAGATGTTCTTTGGGTGGTGGACCATTTTTTGATACACTAGGGAAACCGTTGAGCATGAAAAACCCAGCAGCATTGCAGTTCTTGACACACTCAAACCGGTGCGCCTGGCTCCTAATACCAAAACCCATTCAAAGGTACTTAAATATTTTGTCTTGCCCATTCACCTTCTGAATTGCACATATACACAATCCATGTCTCAATTGTCAAAACATTGTCTTAAAAATCATTATTTAACCTGTCTCCTCCCCTTCATCAACACTGATTTGAAGTGGATTTTTTTTACATCAATAAGGGACCATAGCTTCACCTGGATTTACCTGGTCATTCTATATCATGGAAAGAGCAGGTGTTCCTAATGTTTTGTACACTCAGTGTATATGGTGTGTCTATATACTACCATTCAAATGTTTGGGGTCACTTAGAAATGTCCTTGTTTTTGAAAGAAAAGCAATTTATTTTGTCCATTAAAATAACATCAAATTGATCAGAAATACAGTGTAGACATTGTTAATGTTGTAAATGACTTAGCTGGAAACAGCTGTTTTTTTAATGGAATATCTACATAGGTAGCTGGAAACAGCTGTTTTTTTAATGGAATATCTACATAGGCATGCAGAGGCCCATTATCAGCAACCATCACTCCTGTGTTCCAATGGCAAGTTGTTAGCTAATCCAAGTTTATCATTTTAAAAGGCGAATTGATCATTAGAAATCCCTTTTGCAATTATGTTAGCACAGCTGAAAACTGTTGTTCTGATTAAAGAAGCTATAAAACTGGCCTTTTTTAGACTAGTATTGTATCTGGAGCATCAGCATTTGTGGGTTCGATTACAGGCTCAAAATGGCCAGAAACAAAGAGTCTTTCTTCTGAAACTCGTCAGTCTATTCTTGTTCTGAGAAATTAAGGCTATTCCATGCAAGAAATTGCCAAGAAACTGAAGATCTCGTACAACGCAAGAGGACAAGTACACTAGTGTTTAATTTGAGAAACAGACACCTCACAAGTCCTCAACTGGCAGCTTCATTAAATGGTACCCGCAAAACCCCAATCTCAACGTCAACATTAAAGAGGCGACTCCATGATGCTGGGCTTCTAGGTAGCGTTCCTCTGTCCAGTGTCTGTGTTCTTTTGCCCATCTCAATCTTTTATTTTTATTGGCCAGTCTGAGATATGGCTTTTTCTTTGCAACTCTGCCTAGAAGGCCAGCATCCCGGAGTCGCCTCTTCACTGTTGACGTTGAGACTGGTGTTTGCCCATCCTTGCTCTACTGCATCTCCCATTCCTCTCAAGCTTCAGGCGACTCTTCAATTTACTGTATGTTTAGTGTCCAGCTGTATCATTCGAACAAACCAATTAGCCAGCTAGCTAGCTAGAGCTCAGAGCATTGGAATTCCATAACTACTTGACTGGCCATGAGTCATTCTGACGTTGATATTTCAATTGTGTAAATATTCCATCATAAATAATGCATGCATTATGTTAAAAATGGTCATAGGAAACCTCAGGACACCAAATGTAAATCGGAATCGGACAGAAAAAAGACGAAATACTAAAATAAGTTGAGTGTATTTTCTGACTGTAAGACAGTTGCCTGCCCAGTTGGCCCATCCAAAATACACCTAAACTATATTGAAACTTATTTCACACACATATAATAATAATAATAATAATAATAATAATAATAATAATAATAATAATAATAATAGATATGGCCTAAAGACAAGATTAAACTGACAATAGTCTGATGGGTGACATTATTAATTGTCAAATAGAGAATGAAGAGACTGATGCCCAGTGTGCATTGACAAAGAAGGGAATAGAGCATACCAAATAGCACTTGTTCCATATCATCCTACTACAGAGGTCCATGCAGGCCAGATGTTTTAATTGCTATACCCTATCAGAAAGAGCAGATTCCAAGGTTTCTAATGAACCTATTTTTGCCAAACAACTCTACAAATTGCGCACATGGTCTCGGTTTCAATATATTACTTTTTCCTAGAATGACTGTCTCTATGCATGTTCCTCATGTATGTAGGCTACTGTCGACAATCAGCAATAGTAATTTTGGAAAAATATCCTTTAATATTCTTCTGTTATCTTTTACAGTAAGTGTACAATGGAATATGTGTGTTGACTGTGATGGGGCAGGGCCTGTGATGTCTGCTAAACTAACACTTTGATTTCATTATTGATATGGCCTTGGTTACTAAGCACAGGTAAATAAAACTCAAAACATGCTATTCTGTTATTTTGAAATAAATTGTCTTGTAGGCCCATCATGTAAATGTTTAATTACTCTGCCATTTTTAAAGATTAATACAGTAAATAAGTCTATATAAACACACTGTCATTGTTAGAATCTTAATATCACAAACAGAACCAGATTTAGGAGGGCATGTCATTTTTTGAATGATTTCCCCGTTACCCCTCCTCTCGACAGTTGGGCCTGCTCTGTAGTGATGGGCATTCCGAGTCTTTGAGCCGGCTCATTTGGCTCCCAAATCGCTCTTTGTTCAAAATGTGTAAAGCCCAAAAGGCTGCCATTATGTCAGATCTTGCGTGTTCAAATACATTTTTACCTGGCCAAATGATTAGATGGCCTTTTTTTACCCACTGAAAAAATCAGCGTGGAGCAGATTGAGGCTTTCTTCCCACTGCTCTAAAGATGATTCACCATCTTTAGAGCAGGGCTCTCCAACCTTATTCCTGGAGAGCTACCCTCCTGTAGGTTTTCACTCCAAGTAATAATTGTAAACAGTATTGTGCCCGAGTGGTGCAGTGGGCTAAGAGCACTGCATCGCAGTGCGTCACTGCAGTCCCTGGTTCGAATACAGGTTCCATCACATCCGGCCGTGGTTGGGAGTCCCATAGGGCGGCGCACAATTGGTCCAGCATTGTCTGGGTTTGGCCGGGGTAGGCTGTCATTGTAAATAAGAATTTGTTCTTAATTAGCTGACTTGCCTAGTTAAATAAAGGTTAAATTTAAGAAAACATTAAAAAGCATAAGTAGTGGGTTTGGTGTGTGTGTGTCCAAGAGTGTCAGTGTAGGCATGATAGGCAGATATACTCTGAGTATACCAAACATTAGGAACACCTTCCTAATATTGAGTTTCACCCCTTTTGCCCTCAGAACAGCATCAGTTTGTCAGGGCATGGACTCTACAAGCTGTCGAAAGCATTCTACAGGGATGCTGGTCCATGTTTCCAATGCTTCCCACAGTTGTCTGGATGTCCTTTGGGTGGTGGACCATTCTTGATACACATGGGAAACTGTTGAGCGTGAAAAACCCAGCAGTGTTGCAGTTCTTGCACCTACTACCATACCCCGTTCAAAGGCACAAATCTTTTGTTTTGCCCAGTCACCCTCTGAATGGCACACATACACAATCCATGTCTCAAGGCTTAAAAATCCTTCTTTAACCTATCTCCTCCCCTTCGTCTACACTGATTGAAGTGGATTTAACCAGTGACATCAATAAGGACTCATTGCCTTCAACTGGTCAGTGTATGTCATGGAAAGAGCCAGTGTTCTTAATGTTTTGTACACTCAGTGTACATTTTAACAGGGCTAAAAAGTGACTCGTAGCAGGAATATATAAATACTTATGGTAATATACTAATGGCAATATTAAATGTGAACAGGAGTAATAGTCACTAGTAGCAGGATAAATAGATTGAAACTAATGGTAATCGCAATCAATAATCAATTAACAGTATTGTAGTGGTAGTAATACATCTAATCAAAAATAATTTTAGTGGTAGTTGTTAACCATTTAACAGTCTTATGGCCAGGGGGATAGAAGCTGTTTAGAAGTCTGTTGGTCTGATCCTTGATATACCGCCTGCCGGACAGGAGCACGGAGAACAGTCCATGTCTCGGGTGGCTGGAGTCTTTGTACATTCTTCGGGAATATAAATATAGATGTTCCACAACATGTTATGTGCAGGTAGATTGTCATGAGCTAATGTCCAGCTGTGGCATGTGTGTGCACCCAGGTATCTCTCCCCCAGGGAAACCTGTGCTCATCAACTGTAGATCCCCTGAGAAGGAGACCTTTACATGCCGGTGGGACCCTGGTTTTGATGGAGGACTACCCACAACCCACCACCTCTATTACCAGAAAGAAGAGTTCGTAGCACTCATTTTAATAGTTTATATTTTTGTTGTGTCCACTGTTGATTTGTAGGTCTAGAGCCAAGACCACTCTTATTATGATTATATGGTGGTAGTTCTAGTTACCCAGCTTCAACATTATTGATATGTGTACTGAAATTGTCCTGTGTCAGCACTGAACACCGTTGAAATCCACTGACTGAAGAAAGTACTAGCTCAGTCTCCATACTTATCATGTGCAAGATCAATCAACTGAGTACACAACTTTGTTGGTGAGTTACCTCTGACTTATCACCAGAGCAGCCAATCAGCCCTGCATTGCAAAACAGCCTTGAGTGTTCACGTGTTGTATTTATCTACATTGATGTAATGCAAGTTTACTGTGATGCCCGCACCAGCACACATCACCAGCATTCACCCCTATGAATGTCAGAAAATATCTTGTTTGTCTTTGTGCAGCTCCTATGGAATGTACGAGTGTCCAGATTACCAAGCTGCAGGGAGCAACTCGTGCTTCTTCAACAAGAGCCACACCTCTATATGGGTCAACTACAACATCACAGTGGTGGCCATCAACTCTCTGGGCAGCACTGTCTCTGACCCGCTGGAGGTCGATGTTATGTATATTGGTAAGCTGCTCTGCTGATGTTAGAAATAATCAACCCATCATTCATGCATTAACATTTGTTTTTTAATTAGTTTACACTAGGTAGCAGAGCTTGCAGCGCACAAACCTACAGTAGAATATTCATCAGTCACCATATGTCAATTTACTGTAAAGCAGTATCCCTGAGATCAACTTGGGAGAATAGAAAAATACTCACTGACTGGTTTGGACACAGGAACCACCTGAACTTACTGGACTAGAATGAGGATAAACTGGTTTGGGTCCTGTGCATAACTTGGATCATGTTTCATTACTTGTAGTATGTGATTACATGCTCTCGACCCGACTATGTAGGCTCTGGCTTACTTGTTGTTTGTTTTGGCATTGGATAAATGTAAAGAAAACAAATTGGGTTATTGATGTGATACTTTATTGACATGTGGCTGGATCTACTTCATTATGACCAAAAAACAAACAAATCATTGAAAAACAGGAAAACAGAATATTACTATGTTTAGATTTTACATTTATAAAACCTGATTTGATTTGCATATGTTTGAGCGAACATCCATTCTTATGTCTATATAGAGCAGGGATGGGCAAAACATCTGAACTCATCATGAGGGGCTGCAGGGACTTGCGGGTTTGTGTACCCACATCCATACCCACATACTGTATGCAGTCAGAGCCGGCCCTAGCCTTTTGGAAATTGCCCTCACCTTGCGAGCAAAACATTTTAGCGGCACCCCTCTTGACAGCGGAGGGAACGTTTTAGAGTTCATTTCCTGTAATTCTACACATTTTGCCATGGGGCGTAGAGAACATTTTGCGGTTTTGAAGGAAGTTCTCGGCAATTCTACATATTTTGCCATGGGGCAGAGAGAAGATTTCATAATTTGATAACTCGTGCAATTCTACTCATATTGCCATGGGGCAGAGTGGAAAATGTTTTATGGTTTTACAACTAATTTCCTGCAATTCTACATATTTTGCCATTTGGTGAATAGAAATGTTTGCAGTTTTTTACATGATATCTGAGTGATAGTGGTGAATGAAATCAATGGGGGGCCCCACGGTTGGTAATTCGGCCATGGTTACTACATTTTAGATACCTAGCTAGACTGGTAAATTAATCTAAAACAATTTAGCTGACATGGGTTAATTGAGCGACTGTCAGTGACTGACATAACAAGAGAAAAGCTGCTGATGCACAACCACATTTCGAAATTGCACCTTGTGTATTCTACTATTCCAATTGTCAACAGTAAGTTGAGACCTCGACTGAGGTCTCCACAATCCGAGAGTCTACAAAAGGCGGGGTGGGCCTTCAGTTGCCCATCCCTAATATAGAACTTAATGAATATGGATCAAGCCTATTGGAGCCCTACAGAAATGAATTGTGTTCTATCTGTGCTTCATGCAGTCCAGCCCAATGCCCCAGAGAATGTGACAGTGTCTGTGGTGGAGACTGAGGAGAGTCCACACCTCCTGGTGAAATGGGAGCCCCCTCACGAGGCCGACACACGCTCTGGCTGGATCACTCTCACCTACCAACTACGGGTGAAACGACAGAATAAGAAGGAGAGCGAGTGGGAGGTGTGTGTGTGGATGGGTTACTCTATAGAGTAGACAGTCAAGGCAAAAATAGATTTGATAAATTCCCTGTTATTTATTTGACTCATTGCAGTTTACTCAGTGAGGGTCAATATGTAGGAATGTGTATGAAGTTAGAGTTTAAGAAATGTAAACGTTGCCTTATTTATTAACTGTTTAGTTTCCATTTAGTTGATGTTATATATAAACAGTTGGTCAGGTCCAGGCTCTTCTTAGTTTCCTTGTATTTGTCTTTATAGGAGTATGCCTCAGGGAAGCAGACCCAGTTGATCATCTACAGTCTGCATCCAGGAGAGGTCTACATGGTCCAGCTTCGCTGTAAACTAGACCATAGCCTCTGGAGCGAGTGGAGCACCACTACACACACAGAGGTCCCTGATTGTAAGATCTTTTATGATTATTTTATTTCCCTCAATAAGTTGCAGAGCTCAATGGTTCTATGCTCTCTTGGTCTTTACTGTACCACTTTGTGGCATCCAAGGTGGTTGATGTACAGATGGGATCAAGGTTAAGTGTCCACCAGTAAGATCATTTCAGATAAGCAGAAAGTGCATAGTGAACATACTTGGACATACAATACTTACTGTTGATATACAGCAGGGTTGTGCTCAATTCAGAATTTTGGAACTGACTCTTGGGAGAGGCTATACGGACACGTCTGCAGGGTAGGGGAGTAACGGATCACATTTGAACTGTTACCCGTTACGTTACCAGCAAAAATATTGTATTTAGACTGCAGATACTTTTGAAAAACGACATGATTACTTCTAGGATTACTTTACATTTCAGAATGTAGATGTTTGCAAAAATAATATGTGACCCCTTTCTATTTTCCCAATGACATTCAAATCATCATTGAAAAAAGGCGCAAGTTTAAGTTTAAGTTCTGTCTGAACGAGTCTGACCACAAGTCAGAGACTACTATGATGACACACCAAATTTGTTTGATGGATTGTGAGAAAAGAGCAGAAAAGAGCAGGAATAGGCTAACGTCCAAGCTATGTCTTCCAATGGTGTAGCAGTCGTGTAGCATATAGGAGACATGGATAGCATTTATTAATATCTAGGCTACATAGGGCATTGGTCTGAATCACACTGCTGCTCTCATTTGTCAATTTGTTCTTTACGGAGACTGATTGCTGTGGATGGCTGTTCACAAATGTACGTATATGTATATTTTAAATCAATAATAGTTTAAACTTCTTCAATTCAACCGTCTATCAATCATTGTTTTTGTGACCAGGGGTTTATTCATTACGGAAACCGTTTACCGTTTAAGCAAAACAAGACTTTCTATTGGACAAATTCAGGTAGGTCCCTTTCCTTTTCGTTATGTTTGTTTGCAACAGCTGCAGTGATAGGCTGGGTGGGATCCGCACTGTCAAATAAAAGTTTGAGTTCCTCCCTTCTAAACTGCCCCGTGGTGTTGTGCTCCATACTGTCATAAACAAGTTTAGTTTAAGAACACCACAAGTGGGGCTTTTATTGCTCAATCGAATTTGTGCTGATTCAAAAATAAAATGTCCATAGGCCTAACAGACACATGCTCAACCTGGTACACTTTTGATAGACTTAAACAGCTGCAAATTATCGAGATATCAAAGTGTCACCAACAAAAAGTTAAACAATAGGCCTATAGCAAATGCAGCATATAGCATACATTTTTCACATGCAAATGGCATTTTTCGGTAGTGTTCAAAGCATGCCATTTTTAGAGCAGCATTCCTTTTTCAACTCGAATCAATGAGCCAAATCAGTCCTCGATGACAACAAAATCATAAACAACAGAGTAGGCTAATTAGTCCTTAGTTTTGGGGTTATGCTCAGGTAAAACAATTTGGTTTATCTGTATTTCCATGTCCTATTCTTGAAGATAAAGGGGTATTAAATTAATTGGAATGACTGGAAATCTGACAGGATTTGGTTTTTAATGTAAAGATATAATTTAATCATATCATTTTGTAGTAGAAAGCGATGGGTTAGAAGAAGCCTACATAACCAACCCATAAAGAAAAATACAACATCCATTTATGGCCATCTACAGTGCCTTGCGAAATTATTCGGCCCCCTTGAACTTTGCGACCTTTTGCCACATTTCAGGCTTCAAACATAAAGATATAAAACTGTATTTTTTTGTGAAGAATCAACAACAAGTGGGACACAATCATGAAGTGGAACGACATTTATTGGATATTTCAAACTTTTTTAACAAATCAAAAACTGAAAAATTGGGCGTGCAAAATTATTCAGCCCCTTTACTTTCAGTGCAGCAAACTCTCTCCAGAAGTTCAGTGAGGATCTCTGAATGATCCAATGTTGACCTAAATGACTAATGATGATAAATACAATCCTCCTGTGTGTAATCAAGTCTCCGTATAAATGCACCTGCACTGTGATAGTCTCAGAGGTCCGTTAAAAGCGCAGAGAGCATCATGAAGAACAAGGAACACACCAGGCAGGTCCGAGATACTGTTGTGAAGAAGTTTAAAGCCGGATTTGGATAAAAAGATTTCCCAAGCTTTAAACATCCCAAGGAGCACTGTGCAAGCGATAATATTGAAATGGAAGGAGTATCAGACCACTGCAAATCTACCAAGACCTGGCCGTCCCTCTAAACTTTCAGCTCATACAAGGAGAAGACTGATCAGAGATGCAGCCAAGAGGCCAATGATCACTCTGGATGAACTGCAGAGATCTACAGCTGAGGTGGGAGACTCTGTCCATAGGACAACAATCAGTCGTATATTGCACAAATCTGGCCTTTATGGAAGAGTGGCAAGAAGAAAGCCATTTCTTAAAGATATCCATAAAAAGTGTTGTTTAAAGTTTGCCACAAGCCACCTGGGAGACACACCAAACATGTGGAAGAAGGTGAAACCAAAATGGAACTTTTTGGCAACAATGCAAAACGTTATGTTTGGCGTAAAAGCAACACAGCTGAACACACCATCCCCACTGTCAAACATGGTGGTGGCAGCATCATGGTTTGGGCCTGCTTTTCTTCAGCAGGGACAGGGAAGATGGTTAAAATTGATGGGAAGATGGATGGAGCCAAATACAGGACCATTCTGGAAGAAAACCTGATGGAGTCTGCAAAAGACCTGAGACTGGGACGGAGATTTGTCTTCCAACAAGACAATGATCCAAAACATAAAGCAAAATCTACAATGGAATGGTTCAAAAATAAACATATCCAGGTGTTAGAATGGCCAAGTCAAAGTCCAGACCTGAATCCAATCGAAAATCTGTGGAAAGAACTGAAAACTGCTGTTCACAAATGCTCTCCATCCAACCTCACTGAGCTCGAGCTGTTTTGCAAGGAGGAATGGGAAAAAATGTCAGTCTCTCGATGTGCAAAACTGATAGAGACATACCCCAAGCGACTTACAGCTGTAATCGCAGCAAAAGGTGTCCCACTTGTTGTTGATTCTTCACAAAAAAATACAGTTTTATATCTTTATGTTTGAAGCCTGAAATGTGGCAAAAGGTCGCAAAGTTCAAGGGGGCCGAATACTTTCGCAAGGCACTGTATGTAAACTTCAACATTAATTTATCCTACAATAGATTTTGTTCAATTGCTAATATACATTTTTTGTCTTCTAAGGCCTCTTTAGCAGGTAGGTTGATGTTATTGGGATGAGTCTTGTCTTTGAGGCAGAACTGAGCGATTTCCACTAGATGGGCCAGCTGCAAAGTCAAAATATTGGCTATATTGTAAAAAAAAAAAAAAAAATACATTTGCTTTGTGGTCTCAATTTAAAGTAATGGTTAGGCATTAAGGTTAGCAGTGTGGTTAGGTTTAAAATCCGATTTTATGACTGGCTGTGCCAGATAATAACCTGTGCCTTTTACAGGCTTCCCAGTTGAAACATTTTGGAACTGTTCTTCCATATATTATGACAACATTTCGTTTTTTTTTCTTTTCGTTTTGGCCACATTACATTTTTTCTGGAGGTAAGCCAAAGTTCGAAGCCGAAGTCTACGCCCCTTCGTCGGTGATTGGTCAACAGTAGGGATTCTTCAATAAAGTATTTGTTGTCGTTCAAAGCTAGACGACTCGTTTTCATGCAAATTATTTCATTGAGAAATACTGCACCAAACATTTTTGGTGCAGTTTTCCTTGGCAAAAACATCAGAATTAATAACAGATTTCTTTAATTATCTTAGATTAATTCTGAGGTGTATACTGGCTACGGCGTTTCAAAATGGACAAACCGTACTATTGCCGGTCTTTTAAGGGATTATGCAAGTACACTCGTTCAGTGCTGTAACGATGTACACTGAAAGTTGGGAACAAGTTCAGGGAGTGAATACATTTAATAAATAAATGAACAAAACAAGAAACACAAAACAGCGGATCCGACATGAAACAGGAACAATGACGACTGGGGAAGAAACCAAAGGGAGTGACATATAAGGGCAGGTAATAAAGGGCAGGTAATAAAGGAGGTGATGGAGTCCAGGTGTGTCATTATGCGTGTAACGCTGGTGACAGGTGTGCGCCCTAACGAGCAGCCTGGTGACCTAGAGGCCGGAGAGGGAGCACACGTGACAAGTGCTGCATAAAGGGAAAGTCATCTAAAAGTAATCAGATTACGTTACTGAGTTTGTGTATTCCAAAAGTTACATTACTGCTCACAATTTTGGGCTGGTAACTGTAAGTGAGGACTGTATATTCTTTAGGTTAGGTTTTACTTTGTGTTCGCTCCCATGTGCTGGTAAGGGCACAGATGGCAGACAGGTAGGATTCCAGTTGAGGCTGTTTAATAACACTGACAATGAACAGGCACGGAACAGCACCGCACAATGTATGTAGTATAGATGGTCTATGGCACTTAGTGGTCTGACAACTTGCTTCCACCAAAGTGTATGTGTTTGTTTGGCCTGTAAGTAAAGTGAGAAATAAGATACAATAGTGAATGACATAATGCAATCTCCAATTCACATCTCTTATAAACATGGCTATAACATAACTAGGATGACTTAATACTATACAGGAGCATACAGCGCAATACAACGTGGCTGTGACTGTGCTCGTGCTCATTTGAGATGAAAGGGGTGCTGCCGCACATGTACAGTTGAAGTCGGAAGTTTACATACAGTTCGGTTGGAGTCATTAAAACTCGTTTTCAACCACTCCACCATTTCTTGTTAACAAACTATAGTTTTGGTAAGTCGGTTAGGACATCTACTTTGTGCATGAGCATTATAGTATCACAGTATCACATGCACTGCTTCTTGACACACTGCTCGCTTAACCCGGAAGCCAGCCGCACCAATGTGTTGGAAGAAAACACAACTGGCGACCAAAGTCAGCGTGCATGCACCCAGCCCACCACAAGAGCACGATGGGACAAGGACATCCCAGCCGGCCAAACCCTCCCCTAAACTGGACGACGCTGGGCCAATTGTGCGCCGCCTCATGGGTCTCTTATGTTTGTGGCCGGCTGCGACGCAGCCTGGGATCGAACCTGGGTCTGTAGTGATGCTTCAGCACTGCGATGCAGTGCTTTAGACCGCTGCACTATACGGGAGTCCCATAGCCTGCAGCTTTGCTATGTGCTGAGAGAAGGACAGTGTACCATCTAGCCATACTCCCAAGTACTTGTATGAGGTGACTACCTCAAGCTCTAAACCCTCAGAGGCAGTAATCACACTGGTGGGGAGAGGGGCATTCTTCTTACCAAACCACATGACCTTTGTTATGGAGGTGTTCAGAACACGGTTAAGGGCAGAGAGCTTGTTGGACACTAAGAAAGCTTTGTTGTAGAGTGTTTAACACACAATTCAGGGAGGGCCAGCTGAGGAAGACTTTATCATCTGCATATAAATGGATGAGAGTGCTTCCTACTGCCTGTACTATGTTGTTGATGCAAATTGAGAAGTGCGTAGGGGGCCTAGGACCGAGACTTGGGGTACTCCCTTTGAGACTTTGATAGAGGTAGTTAGCAAACCAGGCCAAAGACCCCTCAGAGACAGCAATACTCCTTAGCCGGCTCATGTAGCAAAAACTTTGGCCAAGTCAATAAAAATATCAGCACATTGCTTAGAATCAAGGGTAATGGTGACATCATTTAGGACCTTTAAGGTTGCAGTGACACATCCATAACCTGAGAAGAAACTAGATTGCATACCAGAGAGAATACTATAGACAGTCAGTTGATAATTGACAAGTTTTTCCAACATTTATGATTAACAAGGCAAAATAGAAATAGGCCTATAACAGTTAGGATCAGCATGATCTTTCCCTTTTTAAATAGAGCACGCACCATGGCTGCCTTCCAAGTAATGGGATCTTCCCCAGAGAGGAAAGAAAGGTTAAAAAGGTGAGATACAGTCTTGGCGATGTTACGGCCTGCAACCTTAAAGAAGAAACTATCCAAACCATCTGACCCAGATATTGTTTTTTTGGGGTCAAGTTTAAGGAGGTCCTTTATCACCTCCGACTCAGTGACTGCCTGCAGGGAGAAACTTTGTAGTGGGGAAGGGGAGGGAGGAGCATCAGAGCTAGTTGCATTAGAAGGGCTGGGAGATGAGGAAATGTTGGACGGGCAATGAGGCATGGCTGAGTCAAATAGGACTCCTGACTTAATGAAGTGGTGATTTAAAGACCTCAGCCATGTGCTCCTTGTCAGTAACAACCACATCATCAACATTAAGGGACATGGGCAGCTGTGAGGAGGAGGGTTTATTCTCCAGGTCTTTAACTGTTTTCCAGAATTTCTTGGGGTTAGACCCACAGAGAGAATTGCTCCTTAAAGTAACAAACGTTGGCCTTCCGGGTAGCCTGAGTGCACTTATTTGTAATTTGCCTGAACGAGATCCAGTCATCCTGAGTATGCGTGGGCCTCCCGAGTGGTGCAGTGGTCTAAAGCACTGCATTACAGTGCTAGCTGTACCACTAGAGATTCTGTGTTCAAGTCGCAGCCAGCTGCGACCGGGAGACCCATGGGGCGGCGCACAAATGGCCCAGCGTCGTCCAGGTTCGGGGAGGGTTTGGCCGGCATGGATGTCCTTTTCCCATTGCGCACTAGCGACTCCTGTGGCGGGCCGGGAGCAGTGCACGCTGACACGGTCCCCAGGTGTACGGTGTTTCCTGACTGGATCTCGTTTAGAAAGTAATGTAAATGTAATCTGTTACAGCTGGCCTGCACACCTGGTGCCCAAATTGTATGTTGCGCAGCTGAGAGTCAAGTGGAGACGAATGGATTTGGTTCAGTCAGTTGTCATGACGTGGCCCTCTTTGGGTATAGCGAGTACCATCCCCCTCTCTCTTCCCCCTACACCCAGGTTCTGTTATCTCAGGTCGCAAATTCCTAGAGGAGACTCTCTCCTCATGGCCAGGCAGTATAGAGAGAGAGAGTTTCACAGTAGAACAAAGGAACTTATTCTACATCACAGAACTTGAGAACTGAACAATATCCATGTTTGGGTGAATGTGTAAGCGGTCGGTGGAGAAGCCAGCTACGACCGGTCTGTTTTGTTTCATGTTGTGACCTCATTGAAAGACAATACAGCCACATTATCATAACTCTTAGGAGCCTCTTATGAGGTTTGCATCTAATTATTGTATAAAATTAATGAGTAAAGATGAAGCTATTTGTGAAATTATGTAATGTGATTTTGAACCATTAATGTGAGAGAGTTGTATACCTTTAAAAGTTTAACAAAGTCATTGGCCCGCCCCCGTGAGCACAGACATGATCTGGCTCATAGGACAGCCCTTTTCTACTGTTCTGAATAAAAAACCCACCTGGAGAAATCCTCTTTAGGCTATGCGTACCTCGATCACAGAGGGGGCGAAGGTTTGAGTAGAGACCACAAAAACCTCAGTATAAGCTAAGGGTGTAATGGTTGTTGAATTCCTAACCAAACCACGTGGGGCATTGGCTACACGGGTGGAAATGGTTCAACTCTGAGACTATCGATACCGACAGAATAAGAGCAAATCTTTAATACTAATTACTAGTCTGCAGCTAGGAATTATGTCGACCTGGAATGCGAAGACCAACAACCGCCAAAACATCTATTCTATAAGAACATTTCTGAATGGGACTCTGAAGTATCCATTCTAACCACGAGAGACTTCATGGGAGCAGAGAGAGACGGGCGGATGAACTTTCCAACAGAGATCACTACGACACACTGAGTGTCAATATGTATTGATTGCAATTATTCCCGACTGAGTGAGCATTCATGTGCAAAGGATTAGCATTTCAATCAATATAATTATCAACTGTGTAGTGACTCTTGTAATTCCCGCCCTTCTCAGTCCACACCCACTTCCCGTTGTCCACCAAGCCGCCATATCGGCTTAGCCCACTAGGGAACCTCCACTATCATTTCCTTGTAACCATATCTACTGTTTGTTTATGCATTTCTGTGATTATTTAGTTAGTAAATAAATGATTAAGACAATTGGTGTATGGATGATTCATAGTAAAGGCTGGGTTCATGCAGATAACCAACAATTTACGAAGTTTGGAATGAGACTAATGTGAGGTAAAGAATAATTCATTAATTAGAAGACTAATTGATCAGATATTAAAATATCAAGAGTTATATTAGGAAAACTTTGTAATCTGAAGATTTTCCTTGGTTCCCCCGACTTCCTAGTTAATTACATTTACATGATTAGTTTAATCACGTGATAATAATTACAGAGAATTGATTTGATAAAATAAGTCTTCAATTTAATGAAGCCAAAGACATGACACAGTCGTCCTGATGAGCCCCTCCCAGCAAGATATACTGAACAGAAATCTAAACGCAACATGCAACAATTTCAAGATTTTACTGAGTTACAGTTCATATTAGGAAATCAGTAAATTTAAATAAATAAATGACACTATGAATTTCTTATGACTTGGCAGGGTTGCGGACATGGGTGGGCCTGGGATGGCATAGGTCCACCCACTGGGGAGGCAGGCCCAGCCAATCAGAATTTGTTTTTCCCAACTTAAGGGCTTTATTACAGATAGAAATACTCATCAGTTTCATCAGCTGTCCCGGTGGCTGGTCTCAGACGATCCCGCATGTGAAGAAGCCAGATGCGGAGGTCCTGGGCTGGCGTGTTTACAAGTGGGCTGCGTTTTTTTTTGTCCGGTTGGACGTACTGCCAAATTCTCTAAACGACATATCCACCAGAACAGCTCTGGTGGATATTCCTGCAGTCAGCATGCCAATTGCACACTCCCTCAAAACTTGAGACATCTGTGGCATTGTGTTGTGACAAAACTGCACATTTTAGAGTGGCCTTTTATTGTCCCCAGCACAAGGTGCACCTATGTAATGATCATGCTGTATAATCAGCTTCTTGGTATGGTACAAGAGAAATAAGCGTCTTGTGCATATGGTACATTTCTGGGATCCTTTATTTCTGCTTATGAAACATGGGACCAACACTTTACATGTTGCATTCATATTTTTATTCAGTATAGTTTATTCTGGCTAGCTGGCAACAACGGCAGCAGCATTGCGCTAGTTAAAACCTGTAAAAGAAAGTCGTTAATTTGGATGGGTGAGGGAGAAATAAATTGTAGTATTGGTCACCATCTGGATGTCCCCTTGACATGCCAATTAGTTAACATAAGGACAAGCCGTTGCGAATGACCAGTGCAAGGGTGTTGCTAGCCTGTTTGCTTCGGGTGACCGAAGAGGCTAGTACTTGCCGACGTGAGTAGCTTCCCACTGGGCAGAAGTTGCTTCCCACTGGGAAGCTGTATCACATGTCGGCGGTGTTAGTTAAAGTGGCCAATTTTTTTCCTTCCCATTTGATTTCATTTCGAGAAGGATAACAGCCTTCACAAGAAATAACTTGTAGTATTGGTATTGAGTACTAGTAACAATCTGGATGTCACCGTTATTTAGTTTACTGCTCAATGGGCAGAGTATGCACTGCAAGCCGGTAACACAACAGCGTCCTTCGCTTTCGCAGTAAGGAGGGAAGTAGCTGGATAGTGTAGCCAGTATCAGGCCAGGGTGACAGCTAAAGCATATGTATTGTAGCGATATTCACAGTAGATGTAGAACTATGCCATTAACCTCTACATTTTTGTAAATAAAAAATTACAATTACTTCTGAACAAGCTCGCAAGTCCCAACTTCGGCAGACAAGTTTTTAATTATCCCTGAAGTTTCGAGCCAAATCTTTAAACTAGAGGCTGGAAAGGGCTCATCAGGACGACTGGCCGAACTAATTCTGTTCGTCGACTCTTGTTCCGCGACATACTTCATCAATTAGAGCACCAGGTGTGTACGTAAAGCCTCTCCCATTCAATTATAATTTAATTGGCCACACCCCACATGATGTCAATTTTTTTATTTTAGTTTGAATGACAGGATGTAAAATGTAATTCAGTGCAATTCAAAGAAACTCCACAAAGTCATTAAACATGAGAGTTTCATTGAATCTGAAAAGGTCACACTTCCAGATCCATATAATTTTTCTCTGGAAAAAATGTTTATATACTCTTTTAACCTTAGTGCTTAGAGTAGCCAATTATGTTTCCACCAACCTTTTTTGTTGTTGTTTGGCTTCTTTTTGAAGGCTTTATGGTCAACTTGAGGGTTAAACTAATGCATTCTGGCAAGACTTAGGTATTTAATTAAATATAATATTTGTATACAGGTTTTGTTATTCTTAATCATTAAATGTAATGGTTTGTCCTGAAAATCAAATGTTTCAACAATATTTTATATGCATATACAGTACCAGTCAAACGTTTGGACACACCTACTCATTCAATTTTTATTTTTAATATTTTCTACATTTTAGAATAATAGTGAAGACATTAAAACTATGAAATGACACATATCATGTCATGTAGTAACCAAAAAAGTGTTAAACAAATCAGAATATATTTTATATTCTTCAAAGTAGGCACCCTTTGCCTTGATGACAGCTTTGCACACTCTTGGCATTTTCTCAACCAGCTTCACCTGGAATCCTTTTCCAACCGTCTTGAAGGAGTTCCCACATATGCTGAGCACTTGTTGGCTGGTTTTCATTCACTCTGCGGTCCAACTTATCCCAAACCATCTCAATTGGGTTGAGGTCGGGTGATTGTGGAGACCAGGTCATCTGATGCAGCACTCCATCACTCTCCTTCTTGATCAAATAGCCCTTACACAGCCTGGAGGTATGTTGGGTCATTGTCCTGTTGAAAACAAATGATAGTCCCATTAAGCACAAACCAGATGGGATGGAGTATCGCTGCCGAATGCTGTGGTAGCCATGCTGGTTAAGTGTGCCTTAAATTCTAAATAAATCACTGACAGTGTCACCAGAAAAGCACCATCACACCTCCTCCTCCATGCTTCACGATAGAAACCATACATGCAGAGATCATCTGTTCACCTATTCTGCGGCTCACAAAGACACGGCGGTTGGAACCAAAAATCTCATATTTGGACTCATCAGACCAAAGGACAGATTTTCAGCGGCCTAATGTCCATTGTTCGTGTTTCTTGACCCAAGCAAGTCTCTTCTTCTTATTGGTGTCCTTTAGTAGTGGTTTCTTTGCAGCAATTCGACCATGAAGGCCTGATTCATGCAGTCTCCTCTGAACAGTTGATGTTGAGATATGTCTATTACTTGAACTCTGTGAAGCAGTTATTATGGCTGCAATTTCTGAGGCTGGTAAGTCTAATGAACTTATCCTCTGCAGCAGAGGTAACTCTGAGTCTTCCTTTCCTGTGGTGGTCCTCATGAGAGCCAGTTTCATCAGCGCATTAAGAAGGAAAAAAATTCCACAAATTAACTTTTTTCAAGGCACACCTGTTAATTGAAATGCATTCCACCTCATGAAGCTGGTTGAGAGAATGCCAAGAGGTCGGCTACTTGATTTCAATATCTAAACAAAGTAAACAGGCTATGTTTGTGTAACACTTTGTTGGTTACTACATGATTCCATATGTATTATTTAATAGTTTTGATGTCTTCACTATTATTCTACAATGTAGAAATTTGTCAAAATAAAGAAAAACCCTTGAATGAATAGGTGTGTCCAAACTTTTGACTGGTATTGTATATAATGACATGTTTGATGTTTTATGTACAAGATGTATATTTGTGTAGATTGCACCTTATATAGAATAGAATAGGCATTTGAATTTCACTGAATTAAATTATATTTCCTTTAATTCAAATTTGAATTGCAATTCTGTATCCTGTTTACTACTTCAATTAAAACTCACTAATTGAATTGGAATTCATGAGGCATTCTCGATTACATCTGAATTGAACGCAACCCTGATATACAGTATGCATTTGAAATTCATTCTGAAGCGGTTCTCTCCCATGTGTGTGTTTGTAGACTTTCTGAAGGAGCGATCGATCTGGATTGTGGTCACCGTCTTTTCTGCTTTTATAATCCTGCTTGTTACCTTCACCCTGGCCATGAAGAGAAAATAGTATATATTTTCCTTAAACAGAATATTTTAAAAGTTTTATTTTCAAACGATGCATAATAAATTCAAATTGTGAGTACAATAAAAACTATATATTTTTTTGTCCCAGTGTGAAGCATTGTCTTCTGCCTCCTGTTCCTGGTCCAAAGATATCAGGACTAGATACACAACTCCTGAAGGTAAAGTGCAATAAACTTGTCCATCTTATACTAAATTCTTATTTTGCTCTTCTCCCAACCACCAGACATCACAGAGACACACACACACAAATTATTCAGAGAATTTAGACATGCAGGTCTACATGTTAATATTTCCCTCTTCCAGTGTTGTTCATCTTATGCAACTCTCTTCCAGAGTGGGCGGTCCGAGGACATTTTAAGCTCTCTGATCAACCAGGGCTTTCCTCCCACCATAGCCACTAAGGACCAGCAGGTGGACTATCTGCTGGTGTTTGATAGTGAACAGGTGACACCAGATCTTCAGAATGGACAAACAAGGACAAATAACTCCATAGATCATGGTTGCTATGACCACAGCCTTTTGATGGAGGCTAATAATAAAGAAGTAAAAGTTGGAGGCAGAGAGACGGTGGAACAGGGTTATTCTGAGGGGCTTGAATCTACTTTTAGGAAGACCAAGGGCCTGTCCACTGACGTTACATCTCACCCATATCCTCAGAAGAAGCCATTCAACAATGTTACTGAAACGCCAAAGCAAGCGACTGTTTCCAGCAAGTATCGATCCTTAAGCCATCATAAAGATCTCTGGGACAGCTTAGCCAGACATCTAGACTACAGGGAAACAGTGGTCAAGAGCCAATCAAACTGTGATGACAAACATAATTTGTCATCACAGAATATTGTGACTCCCTCGAAGGACATTGGTTATGTGGAGGTTCATAGGTGGACGAAGAGCATAGGCCTAAAGGTGCTTGTACCTAAGATGGATAAGAGGCAGGACTATAGCAAAGTGAGTGTGGTGGAGAATGATAATGTAGTGCTGCTCAAGAGAGAAACGGTCCCCCTCAATTGCACTTCCTGTAAGGTAGGAGGCAATCAATCAGAGAAATGTCTCCAACAGAAGCCATGTAAACCTAATATGACAGTGCCTGCAAAAGAGGGAGTGCATATAGGATCTAATGGTTATGTGGAGCCTGTCACTATGTCACACACTTTATAAAATGTAATTGTCTGAAATGACATTCCAATGTCATTCAATGTCCAAGCAAGAAAATTAAATACTCGGGATTGTGACATTTTCACTGACAAGAGAATTGACTATCATGTTGCTCAGGATATTGTTTTTGTATGTACTGTATACAGTGAGCCAATAAATATGGTATTTTCTGATTAATATATTTCTTGAGATTAAAACACTCACCACAGGTTACACACAAAGCATAACAAGCAAACTCACTTAACTATCCATATTCAAGAGTTAAGACATTAGATGAATGTTGAATAAGATTTTTCATTGTAATTGCTTAAAACAAGAATAACTGATTCGTTGTACAGCTTTGATCATTTTGATTTGGGGGCAGTTTTACTGCATTGTCACTACAGTCACATTCAAAATGATGCATCTGAAGGAATAGAATGTAAAAACAATATACATCAAAAATACAATATATATCACTTCAGATCATTATTGATCATTGAACCATAATTATTTTAATATCTGTTATAAAAGACATTTAACAATTAAAAAAATGCTATTAAAGTATTGCACATGAATGTAACAAAGTAAATTGACAAAATTATATAACCTTTATTAGGTATTGACAATTATTTAAAGACAAAACATTGTCTCTTAAGAATAAAATCATAATTTTATTGTTTGGCTAATGTCAAAGACCAAAGTTCATATCAGTGTATATGACAGCAGACATTTGTTGACTGGTGTAGCCTCAAAGAAACAATCACTGAATCTCAACCTTATACAGTAAGTACACACATGATTGACAAAGGAAATAATATGCCTAATTTGAACACAAGAAAACAAAACCATTTTAGTGGCATTTACATTGTTTCAGAAAAAAAACTACTGTGGACATCTTGAGGTCATGTCGCTCATCTAACATTCACAGATAAAGTATACTTTGATTCTATTTTATATAGGCACATTAGGTAAATAAACCTGTCATCATGGAGCAGTGTAAATACATGCTGAAGGGTCACTTCTAGAGATTGATTTGGTCCCAGGAAATAGATCAATTTTGATCTGTCAGCATCTGAAATGGCACAATATTCCCTAACCTAGCACTCATAGGGCTCGGTCAAAGAAAATATAGCACTATATAAGGAATAGGGTGCCATTTGGGATGCAACATCAGGGGGTTAATCGTGCTATAGTGTGCCATCAAGTATTTCCTTCAGGACTGACAGTCAGCGCTGGCATCAAGTGGGTTTTTAGGCACAGTCTCCATCATCAACTCTTCTCATCCATCTGTTCTTTACAGTCACTGGCCCTGGGGACGGAGCTAAACTGCTCCTCGAAGTTTAAAAACTTGTGATTGCATTCCTTCTCCAGCATTTTCTTCCACAGTTTTACTGAGGAAAGAGGGATTTAGAGAAAATAAACAAAATCATCGAGCAGTCCTTCATTCAGTTAGTACCCCACCTTACATAAACTAAGCAGAGAAACAGGCTTGGTAAATACCTGTTTTTCTTATCAGCTAAGACAATTTACACTAACTGTTCTAAGCCCAGATCAGGCCACCCATGCATCGCCAAGGAATGTAGCTAAATGGAAATTAACCTAGGGAAATGTTTGAAGGAGATTCCAGTCATGGCAGATTCCACACAAGTATTTAGCGTAATGTAAATTGCTTTTGACAGTCAGTGAATGGAACTTGTTCGCTTACTGTACTCTGGCTCCTCTGTTTCTGAGCAGGCTGGTGGAGATGGCAGTGGCCCAGTGCTCAGCTGATCTGCTTGGTTCTCTTGTTCTCCTTGTGATGTCAACTCCAAGTTTTCTATCATCACCTCATAAGCTCTCCTCGCCTCTGACGACAGTTCAATCATTTTGTGGTAATGGTCCTGTAGAATCAAAGACAATCCGTAACCACATCCATGCACGCACCACTTAACAGTTTCAAGAGAACAATGATCTTCTTAGTCTCTGGTTTTTATCATGCAATACGTGACTCAAGTCTCTAACATTGTATCATTAAGACTAAACAAAAATGTCCAGCAGCACTTACTAAGCCTCCAGTTTTATTGAATGCCCATACCTGTGCTCCATCGTAGTTAAAGATGCCCACAAGGCTGACAGGCACAGCTTTGTTGACACACCGGCCCAGGGCCTTCCTGGAGAGGGCAAACACAAAGGGAACACCCTGCTCCCGACAGGTGTCAATGATGGTGTGGAGAGCTTCATCCAGACCGCCTGTGGAAGAGGGAATACATGATCCTTAGCATTGTGCACTGTAAACACTGAAAAAAGGGCAAAACATGAGAAAAGTTCATTTCACCTACTTAAAATCTACTTACATTACAAGGACTGGGTATTGTCATTTTTCTCTTGCGTGTACAATATAAACAATGAAAAGCAACAATTCTAAAGAGAATGGTGAGATAATGCCCCTGGAATCTCAGTCAACACAGGAAACCCAGGTTGTAGAAGTTAAGTCTAATGAGTATACTGTACCTTTAGATTGGATCCGTTCACAGTTGGGGGAGATGACAACACACTTGACCTTCCTGAGTTTGAGGTGTTTGAGGACCTCCCGGAGGCCCATGACCAGACGTCTCTTCATGCGGGCCTTCATAGGGTCTTTCTGGTACAGCCGGTCCTGGAAGCGCACCAGCTCTTTCAGCAGGTTGGTCACACACTCGTCCACATCTTTACTCAGCACCTGGCTGCAGTAACTGGGAGACAATATTTAAATGGTGTGTGTGTGTCATCCAGTATGGTTAAGAGTATATGTTTAGAATCTTATCTTGCCAGTGTAAGAAATGGAAACCATGATGGCTTACTCTCTGAATTTCCTGCTGTGGATTTTGGGTCGAGAGGGAGGGCAGGGCTGTGGCTGAGACTGGTTGGTTGGCTCTTCAGTCTCCTCCGTCTCCTTCTCAGTCTCCTCCTCAGTGTCCCCCTCAGTCTCCCCATGTACTTCTGACTGCTCCTCAAGCACAGGGGGGCTAGTAGGGCTGCTGCTTACATCTGAAGTATCACACACACACACACACACACACACACATTACCTCTTACACTTAGTCAGAAATACTTACACCAAGTACATTTTCTACTCTAAAAATGATGAAGTGAAGTTCTGTCTGACCTGTAGAGTCACGCTGGTCCTGGTCTATGCCGATGGCCTCACACAGCTCCTCTGTTATGTCGCCGGCCATCTTGGATTCTTCACTTGAAGGGGGCAGTGCCCGCTCCTCCAGCAAACGGTTCTGTTTCCTGTCTTCCCTCTCCTTGAGAATCACCTGCAGATTGAACAGACAAAACAATACTGGTAAAGGGTGGCAGTAGAGTACAGGACTATAAAAACGTATTTAAAGACAGATTGGTCTAAAATGCATGATAAAGTAAGGCTTATCAAGCATTATCTCGTCCAATAGCAGTGCACCATTCAGCAAAGCATTCATTAGGGTAAAAACATTTAATCATCACAGAAAATGTTTGTGGGAGTAAAGAAAGGCAGAGTTAATCCAAGCTAGGGAATGATAACACAGTCCATACATATTTCCAGATAGCTGGGGTCTGAGAGACTCACCCTTTTCAGTGGTGTGGGTTTCTTAGCTTTGGGAACCTCTCTCTGCTTGCCCTTCTTTACCAGAGGGCTGGTCGAGTCCAAGGGGTTGTGGGCTATCTTATCCTGTGTCCATGGTTTCTTCTGGATTAGTGCGTTCTTATGGCCTACAGGTAGCGACCCACCAACTACATAGTAACAAGTGTCGAAGATATGTTAGAATAGCATGATGCAAAACGTGGGTAGCAATGTGGCAATGTGTATCATCATCAGTGCTATTTTTCAAGCACTTTTCATGTAAAAGTTGAGTAAAAAAAAAAAGAAATGACTGAAGTTTTTTTCTGCTGTAATATAACCTGAGAGGATGACCCCTTTGGTGTCCTGCTTGTCTTTCTGAGTTTGCTGTTTCTTCTCCAGGGCCGCCAACATATTCCCAATATCCAGCTGCACAGGGACTTTGCTCTTCTTCCCACTGGTCTTCTCAGCTTTCTGATGAGAAGGTTTCATCATTTACAAGAATAACCATTTGGACAAAGTTACACAACAACGGAGGTTGACTTTCAGGCTATCTGCTCTTCTAACATCATGAACAGTGTCTGTACAGAATAAGCCAGCCTGAATCAGATTTCAATATTTTCCTATAAATCATGAGTAAAGTTCAATGCTGACCTGTCCCTTCTTTGTCTCTGAAGGGAGAGCTTTTCCTGCTGTGGCTTTGTCCTTGTTTTGGTCACCTGGCTGGAGTCCTGTTCCTTCTCTGTGACCCTCCTTTACCAGAAATACAAATATATGTGTATTGATTATTGATTCAATTAAGTTGTAATTTCATTTATAATGCTTCTGGTTTGTTTTTTCAAGAGTAATGTTAATTCCCTACCTCCTTGTTGACTAGTTTTGCCATGTTGCTCAACACTACTGAGTTGTGGCCTTGCACTCTGGCTAAACCAGCGAAGGCCAGAGACAAGTCTGGAAACTCTTCTTCATCCTAGGAGGAAAATAAACAGTCAACAAATAAATTCAATTGATTTGATACTAAATATCATCAGTGTGGGGTTTTAGGCTCAGTTTCTGTATAAACACTGTAGCAACTACTGTTGTAAAAGGGGCTCTATTAATAAATACATTTGATTTCTTAAAAATAGGCAGTGCACAATTGGCACAGCATCATCTGGGTTAAGGGAGGGTTTGGCAGGGGTAGGCCATCATTGTAAATAATCATTTGTTCTCAACTGACTTCCCTAGGTAGGTTAAATAAATGGGAGGTCTCTTGATGTGTTTTATAATATCCCTCTTTACAATAGAAAGCACTTTTGAGCATATTATTAAAACATAACTATAGAGCTCAGTGGCCAGTTTAACAGGTACACCACCCCGTTCACAAAAATAGTTTGCACCAACAGTGAGTTACGTGGCCAGCTATATAAAGCAAGCAGACAGAGGCATTCAGTTACTGTTCGATTGAATGTTAGAATGGGCAAAACAATTGACCTAAGCGACTTTGAGCGTGGTATGATCATCGGTGCCAGGCAGCGGCACATCTCGTTGATGAGAGAGGTAAGAGAATGGCAAGAAGAGAATGGCAAGAATCGTGCAAGCTAACAGGCAGGCCAAACACAGGCAAATAACGGCGCAGTACAACAGCGGTGTGCAGAACAGCATCTCGAAACACACAACTTGTCGGTCTTTGTCACGGATGGGCTATTGCAGCAGACGACCACACAGGTTCCACTCTTATCAGCTAAAATAAAGAAGCGGCTCCAGTGGGCACACGATCACCAACACTGGAGGAGTGGAAAAACATTGCCTGGTCCGACAAATCCTGGTTCCCGTTGCGTCATGCTAATGGCAGAGTCATGATTTGGCATAAGCAGCATGGATTTATGGGCCCATCCTGCCTGGTGTCAATGGTACAGGCTGATGACGGTGGTGTAATGGTGTGGGGATGATACCAATTGAGCTACGCTTGAATGCCACACCTTGTAGAATCCATGCCTCTGAAGAATTTAGGCCGTTCTGGAGGCAAAGGAGGGACCGACACGGGTGTACCTAATAAACTTAGTATTTGTACATGTGCACTGTTACTTATTGCACCTCAAACTTGGGGGGCTCCTGATAAATGACCAGGTCCTCAGACTCCTCTAACGCTCCAACTTCACCCGGCATTTTGGATTTCTTCTTCTTCTTCTTCCCTTTCTTTTTCTTCTCAGAGGCTTGTTCTTCTTGCTGCACAGATGTTTCCTTCTAATTAAGGACAAGACAAAAGGTCAAATTCTCTTCAAAAGTGAAAATGTTGGTCAACTCAGTAAATCATCAAAGCTTAAACATATCAGTTTGAGAGCAAGGGGGCACTTTAGCTAGATCGAGATGTACAGTAGGATTTGCATCAAGCACACACAGTACCTGGGACGGAGTGCCATTATTGACCGTTTTCTTGGGGATTACTTTCTTTGGAGGCTGGGAGGCCACATTGGCCCAGGAGGTCACTGCTAGGCCACTGCTCTGTGAAACTGCCTCCACAGTCTGACCTGAATGGGTCAAGTACATTGATTATTTTCTTAATGGCATACAGCAAAAACCATTAAATTACTTTTGAATGCTAAATTTAAAAAGGTCCAGTACCTTGTGCGATAGTCAAGGATGCATCACTATTTTCACTGGAAGCGGTGCATCGACTGGGGTCCTGTCTTTGTCCTTTTCTTACTGGTGTAGTCTACAGATCCAAAAATCAAATGGCATTTCTTAAGATAAATGTTATTTCTAATTTATGACATTATGACAGCCTGCTATAGCTCAGTAGACCTACCTTACTAGTGCATACTGAGCTCTGATGATGGGGGGTGAGGGATGGTGAGGCTGATCCCCAGCAGGTTCCAGGTTTCTGTGGGGCAGGAAGTGCCGGACTGCCGGGTGCCAAACCACCCAGCTCTGGGAATTCAGCCATTTTCACCTCAAACGTGACAAGATCCAACTGGGCAGGTTCAGATCTCTCTGATGACTTTGGGGCAGATCTGGTCCCTCTAAACCCCACTGCAGACAAAGCAAATAAAACACCACACTAAAGAAAAAAAGTTTCTTGCAAATGGAAGAGTATATAAAGTGCATTCGGAAAGCATTCAGACCCTTTCACTTCTTCCACAATTTGTTACGTTACAGCCTTATTCTAAAATGATTTAAATATTTTGTTCCCCCCTCAATCTAGACAATACACCCCATAATGCACAATACCCCATAACAAAGCAAAAACAGGTTTTTAGAAATGTTTGCAAATGTAATAAAAACAAAAACGGAAATATAACATTTATATAAGTACTCAGACTCTACTCGGTACTTTGTTGAATGAACTTTGGCAGTAATTAGAGCATAGAGTCTTCTCGGGTATGACGCTACAAGCTTGGCACACCTGTATTTGGGGAGTTTCTCCCCTTCTTCTCTGTAGATCCTCTCAAGCTCTGTCAGGTTGTATGGGGAGTGTCGCTACACAGCTATTTTCAGGTCTCTCCAGAGATGTTCGATCGGGTTCAAGTCCGGGCTCTGGCTGGGCCACTCAAGGACATTCCGAGACTTGTCCCCGTAGCCACTCCTGTGTTGTCTTGGCTGTGTGCTTAGGGTTGTTGTCCTGTTGGAAGGTGAACCTTCACCCTAGTCTGAGATCCTGACTGCTCTGGAGTAGGTTTTCATCAAGGATCTCTGTACTTTGCTTCACTCATCTTTCCCTTGATCCTGACTAGTCTTCCAGTCCCTGTCGCTAAAAAAAAAAAAAAAAACAATACCACAGCATGATGCTGCCACCACCATACTTCACCGAAGGGATGGTGCCAGGTTTTCTCCAGACGTGATGCTTGGCATTCAGGCCAAAAAGTTACATCTTGGTTTCATCAGACCAGAAAATCTTGTCTCACATAGACTGAGTCTTTAGTTGCCCTTTGGCAAACTCCAAGCAGACTATCATGTGCCCTTTACTGAGGAGTAGCTTCTGTCTGGCCACTCTACCATTAAGGTCTGATTAGTGGAGTGCTGCAGAGATGGTTAGCCGTTGTTAGCGGGCGACGACGGTGGCACTGTATTATCCTCAAAGCGGGCAAAGAAGGTGTTTAGTTTGTCTGGAAGCGTGACGCGTCCATGACATGCTAGCTTTTCTTTTGTAGTCCTGTAGACCCTGCCACATACATCTCGTGTCTGGGCCGTTGAATTTCACTTGTTTGATTGCCTTGGAGGGAATAATTACACTGTTTAACTACACTTTCACTTTGATCTGGCCTGTGTTGAGAGGTCATGTGTAGATGCGCTTGTTTTGAGATCAAAGTGAGAGCTGCATGTAGCCACGTGAGCACATTTGTTCACATCCTTTACTAGTTAGTGAGAGTTATTAGCCCAGTTATAGTTCATTTGTAGTCAGCAATGGGGGAGTGATTACTTCCTACAAGAGCACAACACAAGTACATTTCTAGACATCTTTGAAAAGCGAGTCAGGTAAAAAGCTTTTTTTGTCTTAAAGGGGCAGTATTTTGAGACGGTCTTGAATAAACAAAGTAGTCAATAGGCAGAGGGTATCATAATTTGTCTTATTCTCTGTAATAGTAGTATAGGAATAATAATGCATTTTATTTTGTAAAGTGGTTTATTGCATCAAACAACATTTTCAGTCACCTTGTCAAGCCCTACATGTGTTTTTCAAAAGTCTCATGGAATGTAGGACTACATTAAATACCACACATTGGTTGCTACTGTAGGCTGGATGATAGAACAGCTATTTCCATGTTAAAATGTTATGGGATACATTTTCTCCATTATTTTTGATGGTAGGCCACCCTGGAAGGCCTAAATTATGACCACTGTCTGAAACTGTAACATAGCGGGTACAGCCTCAGTGTTCACAGTAAACACACGCTGGAAGTTGCACAATTTGAGGGAACATTGATACCTACCATTAACAAAACATTATGAATATGTGTGCGTTATATGCAACATGTGTGATTACCTCTTCTTGGTGCATCCAAGGATGTCCTGATCATGTTATTGTCCTGAGAACCAAACTCAGAACTAGATTTTGATGCCTGTGAAGTTGGGGGGGGGGGAGATCAGTTGAGATATACGAATACACATTAAAGTAAATTTGTTTGTATTAAGCTATATTCTAGTTTGGTTTCAAAGTGGTCAGTATAATTAAACAGACCTTTGTCTGCTGATCACGTATGAGTCGTTCTCCAGCTGTGTATGCACTGGTTTCAGTTGTCCCTTTGGTACGACGGCTGCTGATGTAGCCATGCTTGCTCTGTGCGTCTCCTCGCATACCATCAGTGGTTGATGGCCTCTGCCTGGGGCTCTTTCTCGAGTCGTCACCTGAAGTAGACTTACCAGTCTGATGCCTGGATGGAGATTTAGAAATGAACGAGTTCACTCCAATCATGTTAGCTACGCAATCTGCAATAAACTGAAGACAAATGGCAAAATAGCTATGTTTCTTCTCTATGACAGAATATACCAAATAGTTTACCATTTAAAAACACACTACCCTACACCAACTCCGGCAAGTACTTGCTTTAGAGAAATGTATGGAAACAATAAATGAATTAGTCCTACCTTCTAGAACCTTGATCTAACAGATAAGGGTTTGGTAGTGTCAGGGGCAGTGAAGTTGTCAGTTGTTTAGGGGCCTCCAATCTCCCTTCCTGCTGGACTTTTGGAACAAAGGGCTGGACTGCAGGTGACAATTTGCTCTGCTGCAATATACCAAAGCAAATAAGAAATTAACCAATAATATTACATTGAAATTTAACTAACAAGGAAAGATATGTCTAAGTTAACGACAAGTGTACGTGAACACTAGCAGGTAAGGGAAGTAATTTCAAAGCCAACACAAGTGCAATGGCCAAGGACATTGGGTCTGCAACGTCACGAATACACACATTAGTTTAACAAGTCAGTTAAAACTATCTCGGCTTCCAATTGCTAGTGGCGGCTGTCAGGGATACAGTAATGCGTCAGTGCTTACCTAGCCCATCCACTCAAGCTCAATTGGTTTGTTATGGTTAGCCTAGCTCGTGCACATGTAACGGTACTAGCGACTATCAATCTTAGCTAGCTAGCTACATAACGTTAATCATTCGGCGTGAAATACAATCGTCGAGGTCGAATTTCATGATAGTCATGTCCAATCAAACAAACCGACAACTGGCTGCCATATGGCAGTTTAGTATTACACAACAGTTGTTATCTAGCATCCTGGTTTCAGCATGCGAATGTAGCTAGTTAGCTACTTCGCTTGGCTAGCTATAGGCATTTCTCAATAACAAACTGCATCCTTAATCTTACCTTGTCCATCTCCTGTTTCGTGATTGCCAGTTGAAGTCAGATGGTCATGTTTCTGTCGTGTATATATATATATATATGCACACAGTTAGCTGACTACACAGTTACTGTACAAACATAGCATGACATCGGTTGAACACAACTCTCAGGCAAGTCAGCTGTGGAAAATTTGAGCACCCAGAGTGCACATGATGTAGCACCAAGCTTCAATAGTGTGCAACTGCAGCCCGCAATTCTGGGCGTTCCTCACTCTGACCATTCTACATGCCCTAGAAGAGCTAGTAGGCTGTTTTCATGTTATCTAGAGCGATGGTGACTGAACTCTGCTGCTGACAACAATTTAATCACGCTTCTTTGCCGACGTTTACTGACACCGGCCATATTGGACGTTCGTAAATTCATCAGTTATTCTGCGCTCTGGCACGCTCAGACAATAGTGCTCTGATGTCGGAGTAGACAGACATAATTAACTATGTCCATTGAGAACGCACTGCGACTATACTACTTATCTAAGAATGACGTGAATAATCAAATCAATAAACGTTGGGTAGTTAGTTTGCATATAGTTAATATACTGCCTGGTAAATTCGATGTATTAGTAGCCAACTAACCTTGTAACAGTAGCTAACATACCCGTACATACTGCTGTAATGCAAACAAAAACAATTCATAATAATACAAAAATATAAATAAAATTCTATGCGGTTCAAAGCATAGCGTAGTTAAGAAATTGTCAGCCAACATAACTTATTTGAAAAGTGATGACTTTATTACATTGCTCAACATTTTAACATTTGTCATAATTAGTTAAAGCAATGAACTTGTATCCGCCCTCGTAGAACTTCCGCTGCATATTTTCCGTCATTTACTTCAAAATCTGAAAAGCCACGCCTATTTTGTGAACGGCATTATAGTCCATAAAAGCACGGAAAGTGTCCACTGTTATATATTTGTATTTTATTAACAACAAATCAATACAGGAAGTACATGTGGGAACACAAGTATATATAAATAATATACAAAGGACAATTGGGCTAGGGGGTACAATATCACATTACATAAGGACCTTAAGGGACATATAATTCTAACAGCTTTTTTTTTTAGCAGAGTATTTAATTGTCTTAAAATATAGTTCAATAAATGTTTGTAAGTTAAGAAAATGTGGTGTTTTGTTTGTAAATTTACATTTGTGAATATGAAATTTGGCAAAAAGAATAATGAAATTAAGTACATAAAATTGTTTCAGTTTATTTCTATCGTAGGTAAAGAATCCAAGCAGTATATCTCTCCACAATAGTGTAAAATCTTCACAAATGTGTTCAATTATAAATCTACTGATGTCTTTGGTGTCCACTGCTTGTATACTTCGTATTTTGGGGAATTTAGTACGACATCCGGGAACTTTTGGCATACTAACTATACACATACTATGATCCTATATACTCAATTACGTCACAAATTGACTATTCGAACACAGCTCCTGTCGACCGGTATCGCCCACGCATTATTCTTCTGTAAGGTTTATCGGCTGCTGGCCACCAACGTTATTGTGCATTAACGCCACCTGCTGTATTGGAGTGTCAGCCCGTTCTCCCTATTTACCTATTTATTTTATCTAGCCCTGTGTTTCCACCTACTGTTCTGGTGTGGATTCATTACACTTTGTGACAGAAATGGGAAGAAAAATTGTACCAACCAACCCTACACCCATGAATTAAAACCTCACCACTATACTATACTATACTCTCTTACTATACACCAGGCCGGGACACTATTGCTCAACGCACCTTGTAACGCTTGTCAGTAAAATCTCGTACACCTAAATACTCTGCAGCTGCCACCACAACATCTATTTTCGGTGATTTACATTCCATTTCTGTGGTACAGTTCATAACCATTGCTATGAACGCTAAGAAACCAACCTTACCGAGACACATTATTCTTCAATGAGATTTAACAGTGGTTGGCATCCAATAAATGTTGCATTACCGCCACCTACTAGACTGGAGTACAACTCCCTTAAACTTTACTTGAAAATGAAACAAATACCCTACCATGTAATACAACACTCTCAAAAATACAAATAAATAAATAAAATCATAAAAAATACCACTCTACTCCACTATTTAAATGTATAGTCCTTCCTCAGGGCAACAACCTGGGCAACAACCTGAAAGGATGGGACACCACCACTTAACACACTCTGTAACTCTTCTGATGTCAAGTCTCGCACACCCAAATAACTCATGCAAAACTACAAATCCCTGCAAGCTCCTGCACTTTATCTCTAGCTGACAACTTGGCTAACTGGTATCATGTCAATTTAAAACCTGCACAAGACAGTTCTCAGAATTGTCAATTTAAAAGAAATGTAGCCTATTTAATAATTACTACATTTAGCTAACTTTAGATAGTTAATCCAGAGATTCATACCTTTGTCTCGATTCGGCAGCCTCGTCCAGTTCATCATGGCATTTGTAGTTCTTTATGATAGTCACATCAGCAGCTAATTAGCATTTCATTTTTGTGGGGTAAATACAGGCAAATATATTGACATGTCACCTTGTCCTAGAGCGATTTACACAGTTCTCAAAATGCCCAAAATGCCCAAGTAAGCCTAAGTGTTTCTAAAATCCCCTATGGAAAAAATAAATGGTGGAAAAACAATTGTAACTACTGCATTTCCTTGTTTGACCGCTAGGTTTTATGGGTATTGAGACTCATACTGTGGTACTCTCTGCCTCAGAAGCTAGTTATGTAAAGTTTACATTATTTGACCGACCAACAGGTACAGCAGCGCCCTCACCTGTACGTTTATCATTAGTTACTACAGCCAGTCATAAACCCTGTGTCTATTTCTACAATTGGTCTTCCTAAAATGTGATTTTAAATCTAACCACCAATTAAGAGCAAACATTTTTGTTTTCATTAATTTTTACAGTGGGAATGAGGATGTTGCATGATCATTGTGTGGTAAATAAGAGTATAATGCATAAAGGGCAAGGCAACACAATATCACACAAACTCAGAGCTTTTTTAATATAGATAAAGATATTTTGAATAATCTCAATACTGATACTACATTCAATTGATTTAAAAATAAAATAATGTTATGTTTTAATTGTAACAGCTCATTGATTTACTTTTCTTAAGTAATAAACAAATAGTACCTCAAATATACTCCCATAGTGTTACTCAACAATATCAAGCCTAGTATTATAACAAATAATGTCTGATTCTAGAGTTCTATTACAGAACTCTGACAAAAACATTAGCATATGCAAAAGTCAACAGATACAATCAGGCTCTACCTTTTAATGTATGAGCTAGTCCTAAATGTCATAATTGAATGTATTTTGGATGCTGTCATTTAATTTCTACAAGATACTTTGTCACGTTGAGAGAATATTTTCTTTCTTTTAAAAAATCTGGATATGACATACTTCAACGGTATAACATCAGAAACCAAAATACAAAGCCAAATTTACATGGCAAGGCTTGTTTACACTGAGCTGCACTGAGGTCGGAACGCAATCATGGTTACATTAAGACACAGCGCGAGATGTGGTCGGAAAACGTACCTCAATGCAGGGATGGGATATGTGACTGTACTCCAAATCCTACCTTTATCAACACTGCTCCATCGAGAAGATTGAAATACTGCTAGTTTTACGATAATGGCTGCGGTGGCTACTGCTAGCTAGTATGAGGAGGAAAAGGGTGATTGCAATTCTACCTCAGTGCAGCTCAGTGTAGACAAGCATAACGGTATCTTTTGCCAAGGCTTTGTGGTTAGAGAGAAGAAAATACATGGACTACTTATAAAAAAAATGTAAAAATATTACCACAATTTGTCAATGATATATGTACTTATTTTCTCATAGCTTGCATTCCAAGCAAATGTAAACAAATGAAATAACAATGAACAAAACAATATCAAAGCTGTCTGGAGTATCTCTGAAACAGTCTGTCGTGGTAGAACCCTTTAACGCTCCTGTGTTAAGGCTTGTTAGCACCCTCTTCACTCTTGTTTGAGCCCTCCCAGTCTTCTCAGTAAAACCAGAGGTATGATGAAAGAAGTTGAGCTGATAATGAAGCAGGTCTCTGCTCCAGCAATCCAGTAAACTGCAAAAAAATAAAATAGACATTCAGCAGAAATGTTATGAAATTCAAATTATTCACAAATCACAGCCTTTGACAACTGACATAATATTTTTCTGCCCGGTTACAAAATGTGACATTCAATGCAGAAAGTCACCTGAGGATGCCACTATGGGGCCCAGTGCTCGAGCCAGGGCTCCTAAACTACGTAGGATTCCCATCACTGTGCCCTTCTGATTGGCTGAACCTAGAAGAGGAGTTTCATGTTACACAATGATTTGATTTGATTTGTGTGTGTGTATCTAAGAGAGAGCGAGTGCATAGTGGTTATGATAGTAGTTAGAAATCTTACCATGATCTGAAACCAGCGTTGTCAAACAAGGGACAACAATGGCAGCAGCTGTGACAAAGATGTTTGAGTAAAGGAAAATCACCTCAGGGATATACTTAGTTTATTTTTTAAATGAACTTTGAAGATATGAAAACTTACCAAATGAGTATAAAATCAAACCTATGTAAACCATCTTCAAATTCCATGCCAGTCCAATGAGAGCAAATGCTGGAATCAGTAATATGATTGCCTAAAATAAATTAAGAATACCGACTTTGGCAACATTTTTTATACCAGAGCTAATCTTGACTATTTAAAAGATTTCTTGATGCTGATTTCTTAGCCATGTAGTAATGAGTACGATATTTACCAGACGAACAGTCCTGATGTGATGCCCTGGTTTGATCCTACGGGCATATCCTCCTTGGATCAGTGCCATGGTGATACCCATGAAGAAGAACATCTTACCCTGCTGCATGCTGCAAAAATTGAAGAGTATCGTAGCACATTTGAAGGAGTTAAGGTAGCCTCTTTTTGGTTGAACAGATTCAAATAAATTGGAGTGTAGGGAGCTAAATAGACTGAGGATTGACCTTCTTTGTCCCTAAACCCATACCTTGTAAACTGGAACCGTTGATGGGTGAGGAAACTCAATGTAAACTCAAGACCAGAGAAGAGGAAGAGATATGTGAAGTAAATGAGGCCCAACACTTTCAGGTTCTGCATTTCTGTTGTCCAAGAGAAAAAAGACAGGGACAAATAAAAAAGGCTTTGTGGTACATTTCAACACAATATTTTGGTTATTATGAAGTACTTTCAATAGATTCTTGTCCATCTTACTAAGCATAGATCTTGACAAGATATACATTATACAGACTAGCGGGTCTCTATATATTACGGTATATTCATAGATATTTTATACTGAACAAAAATAAACACAACATGTAAAGTGTTGATCCCATGTTCCTGGAACTGAAATAAAAGATCCCAGAAATGTTACATATGAACAAAAATCTTATTTCTCTCAAATGTTGAGCACAAATTTGTTTACATCCCTGTTAGTGAGAGTTGCTCCTTTGCCAAGATAATCCACCCACCTGACAGGTGTGGCATATCAAGCAGATGATTAAACAGCATGATCATTACACAGGTGCACATTGTGCTGGGGACAATAAAAGGCCATTCTAAAAATGTGCAGTTGTCACACAACACAATGCCACAGATGTCTCAAGTTGAGGGAGCATGCAATTGGCACGCTGACTGCAGGAATGTCCACCAGAGCTGTTGCCAGAGTTTTGAATGTTAATTTCTCTTCTATAAGTCGCCTCCAACATTGTTTTAGAGAATTTGGCAGTACATCCAACCGGCTTCAATAACTGCAGACCACTTGTAACCACTGCAGTTTGGCGTCGTAACTGAACAGTTTGCCCGACGTCAGCATTGTGAACAGAGTGCCTCATGGTGGCTGTAGGGTTATGGTGGGGACAGGCATAAGCTACGGACAACGAACACAATTGCATTTTATTAATGGTGATTTGAATACACAGAGATACCATGACAAGATCCTGGAGGCTCATTGTCGTGCCATTCATCCGCCACTATCACCTCATGTTTCAGCATGATAATCCACGACCCCATGTCGCAAGAATCTGTACACAATTACTCAAAGCTGAAAATGTTCTAGTTCTTCCAGCCTGCATACTCACCAGACATGTCACCCATTGAACATGTTTGGGATGCTCTGGATTGACGTGTACGATAGTGTGTTCCATTTCCCGCCAATATCCAGCAGCTTCGCACAGCCATTGAAGAGTGGGACAACATTCCACAGGCCACAATCAATAACCTGATCTATGTGAAGGAGATGTGTTGCGTTGCATTGCATTAGGCAAATGGCAGTCACACTAGATACTGACTGGTTTTCTGATCCACAGCCCTAGCTTTTTTTGTTGTTGTATGTAAACAACAGATGGATATCTGTATTTCGTCAGGTGAAATCCATAGATTAGGGCCTAATGAATGTATTTAAATTGACTGATTCCTTATATGAACTGCAACTCACTAAAATCTATGAAATAGTTGTATGTTGCGTTTATTTTTGTTCCGTGTATAGTTTGACAATTATTTCATACTGTACAAATATCACATAAATCAATATGTACTCACTCTCTTTAGAGGGTGGGTCCTCTGTCCTTGTGAGGGCAGAGAAATGGAACAGAGCAACTGGGTTGAGAAGATCTCCTGATTCCTGGATCCCAGAGGTCACTGAGGAAACCTGGGTCTGAGCAGATCAGAAATAATAAACAGAAACGCTTACTAATATGGATTAAACACTGTGTATAGTATCATTGCATTAAAACATTACTGGGAGAAGATAAGTGAGTGACCAAGGCTTTTACTTTCTGTGCAATGAAGCACACTGCCCAACCCGTGATGAGTTTCGAGTGTGCCGTTTTCATTTTCTCCTAAGAGGTATACCAATGAAATCGCACCTTGTTCTGCTTTGGCAGGGTCTCTGGCAGCATAACAATGATGAAGAGTAGGTCAGCAGCACTGAAGACCAGGGCCAGTACAGCTGGGCCATGGTAGAATACCTCCTCCTTACTGGAGTTAATGGCAAAGTAGGCCCCCATCAGTGGGCCTACCGTGAATCCCAACGAGAAGGCAATTCCAACCATCATCTAACAACAACAAAATATGCATTGCCAAATTTAAAGAATGCATACACGAGGTCTAAAGAAAGTCCAACTAGTGTATTAGTGCAATACAGAACGCATGGTCCGTGGTTAATCATACTCCTAAATTATCAATCTCCTTTCAATCAAGATCTTTCAATCCTGAATGGCATATACTGTACAGTATGTCTTTTAAAAAAAAATCATAGCATGAGCTTTATGCACAGTGCTTACCATTCCCTTGTTTCGTGCCTTCGGGCAAGGAAGGTCAGCAATCATGGCAGTGCAGAGGCTCACATTACCCTTGCAAATACCCCCAATCACCCGAGACAAAAGGAACATGCTGAAACTACGGGAAACTGCCCAGACTGCATAGGAAGACATCAATCCCAACTGGAACACAAAAAAATACCAATTAAAAACATATCAAATCAGGCTGGCAAACTGGGCAAATAACTCACCGAAATGGACAGAGTTGCCCAAGATATGTACTGATATGTTAACCAGTTTCATAGCCATGAAAAAGCAATAAAAGTATTCTTAAATGGCAAGTCACTTATTTAAATCAACTGCATTTCTATAACATTGCACAAACTGTGGTAAGAATGAGTAGCGGTTTTCTGCCGTAATGATCCGAGGCAGCCCCAGTTAAAGGGGACGACACGAACTGCAGCAGAGAGAAGAGGGATCCAATCAGACCTGAACAATAGAATGTAGAGAGCATAATCTGTGATTATGGTCCTTTCTGGTTGGCAAATTTTAAGACATAACACAACATCCGGTCAATTTTAAGTCACACATTTTAATACACAGACACCACACTATTTCTGGCATTCAAAAGACAAGCTACTATTTTGAACAATGCCATTTGTCTAAATATAGACATCAAAATATTTTGCTCAACTGTAACAACCACATGTAGTTAAATAAAGTGTGTTGTGTTACTGTACCTCCAAAGAGGACACTGTTGTATTTTGTTTCCATTGGAACTCCGACAGCTTCCCTGAACCAGTCCACAATGCTCTGTAGTGACTGATAGACACCGTCCTGTTAGGGGGAAAACGTGAAAATGTTTTTTACAAATGAGTGCAAGATCTGAATCTGATAAATTTCACACACTCGATCAGCTGACAAGTGTGTCATTTTGTTACGCTGTCTCATGGAAAGGTTTAATCACACAAAGCATGCCTTGTCCTCCCTAGAGTGAGGCCCCAAATTCTGTGTACAAAGAAACACATCAAATGTCAGTTTCTGGAGTTGGCATATTACCAAAATGGAAAATTGCATTGATAACCCAACAATATTGCAAATATAATGCTCGTCTTTCACAATATAGTACAATGAAATTAAAGTATTTAATTAATGATGATAATGATGGGGAGGAAAACTATTTAGATTTTAAGAGGGGAGCTCACATTTACTATTAACAGACATTGGCCATGTTCCAGATAATTAAAAACAGTGATGACCGTGATGCATCATGGGTAACTTTAAAAGTTGGCTGAAATGTTAAACTGTAATAAAAAAGGACAGCTCACTGAGCTCAGACAAACATGAGCACTTACCTCTGTTTGGCCATAGTGGTCCAGTATAGATGGGAGGAGAGGTAGGATCAGGGTGAATCCCAGTAAGTCCAAGAGGAGGGCAAAGAAAACACTCTTAATGACTCTTGAGGAGCCAACGGCCTCTTCAGATCCCGTTTCACTTGACATTGCTCCTTTCTGATTAAACTCCTTCCTTAAACAAAAACACAGGATTTTTTTAAATGATCATTGTATGGGATGCATACATGGGTGTCAGCGCCTAATGGAGATGTTAATACGAAACTTTTTGAAGACGAAATGGCACTGAACTACTACCCGGCTAGCGGCCAGTCCTCAAAACGGGATATAGTTTGAGATCCCCCAACCGCAGTAGAACAAAACACAACCATGTCTCTTATGTCTACCATTTATGAAATGGATGGTTGTGCAAAAATTGTTTACTGCAAAAGTGGTTAAATTGATAGATCGTGACACCACTTAAACTAAAAAAGTGCAGAATAATGCCTGGCTGGAGGGAGGATTGGCATGTAACCCAATATTACAAGCTCTGATATTGCAAATATTTGAAATTTAAGTAGTTCATCTTGAAAAGATAGACCCGTAAACACAGAAATACAATAGGTGGAAATATCAAGTATGAATATTTATGATCAATGTAAGCTTTACTTTTTGGTATCTGATTAATATACAAAATACATACAGTTACACATCTCTTGATGTTGTGGCTATTGTAATCTAAAATCAGCTCTAAGACACTGAAAAATGTATTTTTTTGCTTTTTGTTCAGCCCATACTCTTGCAATTACAAATCCAATATAGCGTCCAAAATCGAATATGGCTGCCTCAATACCATTAAATGGTTGTTTAAACACCTGTATATATGCTTTAAATGAGACATCTTTCAGATTTATGTACTGTTATGACCTGTACTCTAGACTATTTTTGTGCAATTCAACTATGTTGGGAATCCAATATACCTACCATTATAATCTCCTTTGTCTGGATATAGAAAAGACAACAGACAGCTTGGCATGGCAACACCAAGTACTCCAAGTCACAAGCCTCTGAAGATCAAGGAAGCAACTCGGGGGCTCCAATGAAAGGGAAGATAATCCAACCCACGACGCTGACACCCTCTCCTTAGCTCTACACCCCACGGTGTACCTCTAGGATAGGGCTCTAAAAACACCTCCTTATCATTTACAAGTGAGCGTTGATTCATGGCTAGTCCGATATGGGTGCCTGAATCTAACATGACCTTCTGCTGGCTCACTGCATTCATGATGCACATTTGTTATTTATTTAACCAGGTAGGCTAGTTGAGAACAAGTTCTCATTTGCAACTGCGACCTGGCCAAGATAAAACAAAGCAGTTTGACACATACAACATCAGAGTTACACATGGAATAAACAAACATACAGTCAATAATACAGTAGAAAAAGTATATATTCAGTATGTGCAAATGAAGTAGGATAAGGGAGGTAAAGCAATAAATAGGCCATGGTGGCAAAGGGTTAGGGTTGGGGTTATTACAATATAGCAATTAAACACTGGAATGGTAGATGTGCAGAAGATGAATGTGCAACTAGAGATACTGGAGTGCAAAGGAGCAAGATAAATAAATAAATAAATACAGTATGGGGATGAGGTAGTTGGATGGGCTATTTACAGATGGGCTATGTACAGGTGCAGTGATCTGTGAGCAGCTCTGACAGCTGGTGCTTAAAGCTAGTGAGGGAGATACGAGTATTCAGCTTCAGTGATTTTTGCAGTTCGTTCCAGTCATTGGCAGCAGAGAACTAGAAGGAAAGGCGGCCAAAGGAAGAATTGGCTTTGGGGGATGATCTGGTGCACTCTTATGCTGTTCAGGTTACGCTGGCACATTGCTTTTTCCAGAAAATCAAGTCCACCATCCTGACTGTCTGCCCTGGAGTTGCTGTATATGTTGACATTATGGTGTATGGGGAGGATGCAACCACACACGATGACAAGCGCATAAGGCAGGTAGGTAGGTGTTCACTACAATGAACCAACACAACTTGACAAGAAATGCCAGCAACTTAGTGGGCCTTCACATGTCATAAGAATTGCAGCGCTCCAATGTCAATGCCATCCTAAATCTCCCAGTCTGCTGCCCTGAAGGGTATACTACGATTAAGGCTAGATTTATTTAACTTTTATTTAAGCAGGGAGTCATGCTAAGACCCAGTCTCTTTCACTGATGAGCCCTGCATGACCACATCAATAAACAATTACACTGAACAAAAATGTAAACACAACATGTAAAGTGTTGGTCCCATGTTTCATTAGCTGAAATTTTTAAAGAAATCCAGAAATGTTCCATACGCACAAATTTGTTTACATCCTTGTTAGTGAGCATTTCTTCTTTGCCAAGTTAATCCATCCACCAGAGGTGTGGCACATGAAGAAGCTAAATAAACAGCATGATCATTACACAGGTGCACCTTGTGCTGGGGGACAATAAAAAGCCACTTTAAAATGTGCAGTTTTGTCACAACAGAACGTCACTGATGTCTCAAGTTGAGGGAGCATGCAATTGGCATGCTGACTGCAGAGAATTTGGCAGTGTGTCCAACTGGCCTCACGTTTAACCACGCCAGCCCAAGGACCTCCACATCCGGATTCTACACCTGAGGGGAGTGGGGGGGTGCTGAGGAGTATTTCTGTCTGTAATAAAGCCCTTTTGGGGGGGAAACTCATTCGGATTGGCTGGGCTTGGCTCCCCAGTGGGTGGAGCCTATGCCATCCAAGGCCCACCCATGGCTGAACCCCTGCCCAGGAATGTGAAATCCATAGATTAGGGCATTATTTATTTCAATTGACTGATTTCGTTATATGAATTGCAACTCCGTAAAATCGTTGCGTTGATTTTTTTGTTCAGTATATATATACACACACACACACACACACGAAAAGCAAACAAAACAACAAAAGCAAAACACTATCATATCAAATAAACATTATTCATTCAGAGATGAAGTTATCAACAATGTCGTGTGTAATTGCGGGCTATTCTGTGGGTGCTGAAATTGTAGTTTTGATAATGACGTCGGAGCTCCAGTCTGGCCACACTAGTCGCCGCTCAGCTCCACGGTAAATCGTGGTTGATTTTAATCGGTTAGGGAAATGCTTGTTTACATCCTTATTCAGTTGTCTTCGCTGGACGGTGGATGTGCAAGTCTCTTCACAGAGAATGAGTTAACGACAAAACAAGGTGGTGAGGCAAGACAATGTTCGAGGAAGTAGGAAATAATATAATTCCATTCATGACCGAATACACTCAAAACCTGACTACATATGAAGATTGGAATTATATGGATATTATTACGTGTGACAAGCACATGACATTAGACAGATGGGTGTTAACCAACTTTGTAGGCTTAGCCTATGGATAAAATGCGTTTTAATAAAGTACTCAAAAGGTTACAATGTATCGCAAATGGAAACAGTTACATTGCATCCTAAAGTTATTGTAATCAAAGTTTGTTATAGCTGAATAAACTCAATGATAAAATCATTGACTAGGGAAAGAAGTGCAATAGTTTCTGATGAACTCCAACGGTTCATCAGAAACTTCCTTCAGCATGGAGTTTAGTTGTTACAATGTGATCAGCCATGCATGGAGATTCCCCATACATTTTTCATATGCATTTTACTTACCCTAAATCCAGTGGCATATCAATTTGCGAGCAGCTTGCTTTAGGGTTGTGAACTCATCTGATTCTCGAAGTCTCAAACTGACTGGACCAGGAAGCGGTGTCTTGTTTCATTTATCGTTTACGATGACAAGAATGTGACGTATGCGCACAGAAGCAAGGCCTCCACTGATCCATGCATGTCAGTTCTATGCGGAATCTTTGCGACGTCATACCTTACCCTAATCTTTACCATTTTACATTTCAACTTTAATCGGATAGGGACGTCCCAATGAGCCGCTTACAACCGCGCATGTTTAAACGCCCTGCGTCCAGTTTCCCAAAGGCATACATTTCGTTAGCACCATCGATCTCAATGGTTCTAAAGATTCACTTAGCCTCTAGATGCTTTTGGGATACTGGGCCCAGCTATGAACAAACTGTGGCTACTTGTATGAGAAAAATAATACGTAAGAATTTGTGAAGTCAATGCAGATTCACAGGAGCTGTTGCCACTATCCACCATTCCCCATTCATTGTACATATTTACAAAAACTATTGCACTTCTTTCCCTAGTCAATGATTTTATCATTGCTTTGTCGTCCTTTAAAATGTTTTGTCTTGATTGGTTCAGGAATAGTTCATATCCTTAAAACGAGGAAAAGCGTTTTCACAAATGAAATATCTATGAAATAGAATAGCTCTAGGATAAAGTCATTTATTACAGAAATGTTAAAAGACAACAAGATCAACATATTTACAAAGCATCAAAACAGCCAATATGTTGGAAATGTGAACAGTCATTCTGGCATGACATAATATACAATAATAAAAGACTGTCCTTTACAACAATAGCTGCAGTGTCTCCAGTCAAGAATAGTTACAGGTGGAAACAGTATGCAACAAGTGACAATAAAACATTATTCAATTGAACTTTACATAATCAGCTTGCTGTTAAAAGCAGCCCTCTTATGACATGTCTCCCATTTCTAAGCAGCAACACCCTCAGTATCAATACATCCTCATCAGTTGCACCGACACAGAGTTACAAGCCATGGCGCATCACATGCCGTTCCAGGTCAGTGCTGTTCATGAGAGTCCGGCCACAGAGCTCGCAGGAAAGTGCTTTCTCATTTCTGGTCACTGGAATTATCTTCAGGGTAGTGGCGGCATCTACAGGAATGATAACAGAATAAGAAGCAGAGTTAAACACCTGACAGGGAACCAGAAACAGTTTGATTAATTGGATGTCAATAGTTGCATGTCAAAATGGACTTACCTTTTGGTGAAGATATGTTGCCATTTTCCTTGTTGTTTTCCTCCACCTCGTGATCTTGCTTCTCGCCACTCTTGGGGTTTTCTTCATATTTTTCATCCTGTTCAGACCCATGCTCCGGTTTATTATCGCACTCAGGTTTTAGACGGTCAGTCTTCACTGCCTCCTCCTCATTTTCCTGTGTTGCACCATGATTACTGTGCATTTCCTCTTTGCCCTCTTCATTTTCAAGCACTGGCATCTTGTGATAGTTGCAGGCTTCATCTTTAAGCACTGGCATCTCATGATATTGGATGTTTTGTTCTTCTATGTCCATCTCTCCAGGTTCTTGGTTCTCCTCCTCACAGTCCATTAAATGTTCCTCTACCTTCTCATGGGATTGCTTATATTGTCCCTCTTGGTTCTCGTCATTACTAAAATCCTGGAATTCACTGTTTTGGGCTGTGTTCTCTGCCACCTCCTTATTGCCATATTTGTTCACCTCATCTTGTTGCCCTTGGGTCTCCTCACAGTCCATGAATTTTTCTCCCTCCCCGTTGACTCTGCTCAGTCTTGTTTCCAGTTCCTCCAGATGGACCTGTCCCACCAGCTCATGGTTCCTCACAACCTCCCGGAGAGAACACCACAAGGAAGATTACATATTTACATCAGATACAGAAGGACAAATGACTCAACAGAGAAGACTTGATACATCAAGTCTTAAATCCTAAGGCACAGTCCTCTGTGCCTCAGGAGCTGTTTCTGATTAGAGCCACAGTCTAGTTAGCATAGGAGTCATGATTGAGGGGGTGTAAAGAGAGTGTAGCTAGAACACTAACCTGGTGTTTATCGCACAGGTGTGCCTCCAACTCGCTCAGCTGTGTGCAGTCGAAGTAGCACAGTCTGCATTTGTAGGGCTTGATATCGTCGTGCTTGAGCATGTGCAGTAGCAGTTTCTTGTCACTGGAACTGGTGAAGGTGCACTTGTGGCAGCGGAACACGATGCCCTCGAGATATCGTGACAGCTTCGGACGACGCACCTCTATAGGGGCCACTGGCTGCTCTGTTTAAAAAAATTAACAAACCAGGATCAGCAGTGTAAAGTCTAGGTGTGGTGCTGACAAGTATAAGACAGAATAAATGGTAGACAGACATAAAAGGTGTCTAATGAGTGTCATGATGAATAAAGCATGGATTTATTTGAACAATACCACAAGAACACCTACCACGATGGAGGACAATGTGGTCGATCATGCGGTTTTTGTTTTTGGTGTGGTAAAGACAGAGAGGGCAGTGTAGTTCCTTAGGAGCTTCTGTTGGGCTACCGGCATGTGCCGTCTCTATGTGCATATCCAACTTCTTCCTAATGTAAGCATTCAGAGAAAAAAAATGGTATCACAAATTTGGCAATATATCATACTGAGGCTTAATAGATGGCAACAATTGAGACCAAGAAGCATTTGTACATCATTTAAAGAGTCAGTTAATGTAGCAATACTAGGTGTCACAGGTGCTTCTTGTTCAATCACTATTCTTTAGACATAGCAAGAATATGTATACTAAGCAACAAATATGACACAGCAAAGGCAAGCATGGGCATTTGAGCAAATTCTTCTGGAAATAATATATTACCTGAAGCCTGTGAAAAATGAGCAGTCCTTGCACCTCACAAGCCTTTTCCCATTGTGGCGATTTATGTAGTGTCGACGCATACTCTTGATGTGTGTTGAGGTGTAGATACAAAACTCACAGACGAGTAAGCCATCTTGAGTGGTGCTGGTGGTCTGTGGGCTTGGAGGGCTGCTGGAGGCCTTGGCCTGAGCCAACTGCCTGTAGTGGTTGAGCTGCCTCTGGACATCTGGGGGCTCCGAGTATACTGGTTCTGTAACGGAAAATACACTGGATATTAGTACCACATTACATTGACACTCAGCAGATGACTTCTCTGATTTACAGAAAGGTAGGGGAGGTGCTAATGGCAAAATACTCTTGAGGAGTATATATACAAGACATAATGTATTTTTCAAAAATCTGGGTTTGTGTAGCTATACTGATTGTCTGTATGCTGCATAACAAATTTGCATATTTTAGAGGAAGTGTTCTAATCATGAAGTTTAATAATTCAAATCCTAAACAATGAATGTAAAAGGGAGCACTTGCTTTCAGTGAGTTCTGATTCCTCAGAATCATCAGACATTTGGTTGCCTTCTTGAGGTTCTAGCAGGTTCTGGGTCTCTTCAGCGGCCCTCAGGGTGTGTTCCTTGTTCTCACTACCGGTCACGGAGGAAGGGAGGTTCTTGGATGGGTCCTGAGCTACTCCAGCAAGACAGATTAAAAAAGCAAACAGGTTTAAGATGTTTTCCACAGCTTTTGTCATTTCGATTAACATTTCATACAGTATCAGATTCTGTAAAATTGACAGATACATTTTTTCTTAAGCCTTTGAAAAGTTGTGACAATGACAGTGTGCTGTAGCAGTAAGGCTGTCTCTGTGCGGTAGCAGTAAGGCTGTCTCTGTGCGGTAGCAGTAAGGCTGTCTCTGTGCGGTAGCAGTAAGGCTGTCTCTGTGCGGTAGCAGTAAGGCTGTCTCACCGCCATGTACTTTGAGCAGATGATTCTTCAAGAGGCTCAATATGGTAGTTCTGTAACGACAGAGCCCACAGTGGAAGGGTCTGATGGTCCCGGGTCGATGTCTAATATGGCGGTCAAACCTGAAGAGACATTAGCAGACATTTCACAAATTGATTTATCCAGATGGTTTATATACAAACAAGAACGAATGTTGTATGGTGGTACCTAAGGTAACATTACAAGATTGACTCTATCACATACTATAAATACTCCCCTCTGAGTGGTTCAAGCTCTGAATGCTGATATATCAGACTGTATACCACGAGAATAACAAAACATATTTACTGCTCTAATTACATTGGTAAATAGTTTACAATAGCAATAAGGCACCTCAGGGGTTTGTGGTATATGGCCAATATACCACAGCTAAGGGCCGTATCCATGCACTCCGCGTTGGGTCGTGTTTAAGAACAGCCCTTAGCTGTGGTATATTGGCCATATATCAAATCAAATCACCCCCCCTTGGACCTTATTGCTTAAATATACAATATAAATCTCTTCCTCTCACATCTGCTTCTGTTGATGAGGTACATTGTCCAGCCGTTTGAGCGCTGCTGTAGCTGCATGGCTCCGCTCATGTGAGCGTAAACCTTTCAAAGACATGAAAGTTCGCCCGCAGTGGCTGCACTCCTCTCCTACTGACCCCCCCTCTGGTTCTGTTGTCGATGGGACAGGGGAAGGGGACACCAGTGGACCCATCCCTGTTGTAACAGATTCCACCTGTGTCACAATCCAATGACTGTCCGATTCTTCTGCTGTCAGAACCTCGGGCAGTTCTTGTCTTTCCTGCTGAAAGACAAAAATAAATTATTACGGTTGAGGATCACATAGGCTACATAAAGGGCAAAATGCATAGGGTTGCACTTTATTGCATTATGTGCCACTTACCTTAACAGGCTTGGTCTTTGGCGGTGGGTCACTGAGGCGTTGTTTCCTCTTCTGTCCATTTGTCAGCTTCTGAAACTCCTCATTATGATGGTCGAGATGGGAGCAGAGATCCGCACTGCCCTGGATTTGGAGGTTACAGTATCCACATCTGTAGAACTCTGTGCCATCCTCTGAAGTCTTTGAAAGTATAGTGAAGTCTTGTGTGAAATCTTCATTGTGGAAATTGGTGTAGTGGATACTTAGAAGCAGATTTGAGTTGAAAGATAACTTAACGCATTTCTTGCATTTAACTGGAAGCAATGCTTTGCCTTTCTCACATTGTGGATCAAATAATTTGCATACAGGTTTATGTTGCTGGGGATGATTTCTAGGCTTGGGGGGAGACTGCACTGTGTTATTCGGGCTAAGTTTGCTAGATTTGGGCTTGCTGGGAGAGACTCCTGGGTGGCAAATCGCATAATGGGAGACCAGGCCTTTTTCACTAAGACATTGGAAAAAACAGCGAGAACAGCTTATCTTCTCCCCAGGTGATTTGGTTTCCTGACTCAAAGAAGCCTTATGGTCCGGTGAGTTTGGAAGAACGCGGTGAGGTCTGAATGCTGGAACAAAGTGGTTGGTGAAAGCAGCATTGCCATGTTGCCTCCTATAGTGGGCTGCAAGGTATTTACAAATCAAAGTTGTATACGAGCACAGTGCACACTTGTAGGAAAACTCTTTGCCCTCAATTGGAGCCACTGTACTGTGGTTAATGCGAAGATGACAGGCAAGGCCCTTTTTAGTGGCACAAAGGTACTTGCAAAGGTGGCACTTGACTATGGATTTCCCATTTTTTAAAATGGCAGCCTGGGCAATTGAGGTCTGGGAGCCTCTGTATTTGGAGAGCAATTGTTTTTTAATGGCAGCGGATTGTTTCAAAGCCGGTTTGAATATATTTGCGGCAGATCGTTTGTGATCCATCTCATAGTGAGCCTTCAACTTCTTGAATTTTGCATGGATGACTGGACACATATTGCACCGGAAGCCTGCCAATCCCATCCGCTTACCCGATCGGACTTTCAGGCATTCATTTGGGTCAGTGAAGTGCACAATTTCTTGTTCAAGTCTCTCAGTTCTGGCTTTGACGGCTGGATGCCTCATCTGGCAGTGAGTTAGAACACCATGAGCGTGAGAGTTCACATACGGACAGATTGAACACTTGAATACCAGAGTCCCCTCACTTGTACTAGGTTCCGCTTCAGGTTCCCTTTCATAAGTTGATGTATCATATTCCGGATGTTTCTTACCACAATGAGTTAACATACCATGGAGGTTGTTGAACTCTCCAGAACAGACAGGGCACCTATTTCGCTGGTTTGGCTTTGGAGTGTCATGAACACCAAGCTGTTCATGGACTTTCAAATCATATTCCGGATGTTTCTTTCCACAATGAGTAGACATACCATGGAGGGTGTTGAACTCTCCGGAACAGACAGGGCACCTATATGTCTCGCTTGAACTCAAGGTTTCATGAACATCAAGCTGTTCATGGACCTCCGGTTCTTGGGTCTGCCTACTACTAATGACATCTAACACAGACCCATCTTCCTTGACAGACCATGGATGAACTGCATGGTAGTGGCTGCTTATACCCCCCATGGAAGTAGCCTTAAAGGGACACGCTCTGCATGGATAGACTTGTGTGTCACCTCCTCCGGTCTGAAAAGATGAAGTGGTCTTTGGAACATCCCCAAACCTGAGGATAATCTGATCATGTTTTTCATTGTGTTCTGGGTTAGGCTTCGTTTTTTTAGATCGAGAAGTCTTAGGGCCGGCATGTAACCTCAGGATGATGGATTCAAGTCCAGTTTTTTTATCTGGATGACGTTGCCGGTAGTGCCGGAGGAGTCCCTTCGCATCAGTATGTGAACAAGCACACCACTCACAGTGATAACCTTCCTGTAAATGGCCATCTTGGTAAGCCCAATGTATAATCGTAGTGATCGGGGCTTTCTCTTGGTGGTTATTCCTCAGATGTCTTTTCAAAAGATATATATGGGGAGTTGTATAAGAGCATTTGCGGCACTTCAAGGACCTGAGCAGTGCAGCTTTCTGCTTGCGAGATTGTGAGGCTTTCATGGAGGACCTGTTAGGCTGTTGCATTGTTGATTTTTTATTTGGGCCGGGAACAATTGCAGTATACCTGACAACCTGATCCGCAGTTCCCTTCAGATCACTATGTCTTAATTTTTGATGATTCAAAACCCCCCTTACTGTCGGATTGTCATAGTCACAATGCTGGCAGTAAAACAACTTTCTCTCTTCTTCTTGGGATGAGTTTAGCGAGTTTTTTCGTACTGGGTGGGATTTGCTCATTTGTCCCAAAACAGTAGTAGTATATTCAAGGATTTGCTTAGCAGTTGGCTTCATATCAAGGTGTCTTTTCCTTTTATGATTCAAAACCCCCATCACCGTTGAACTGCTATAGTTGCAAAGCTGACAGAAAAACACATGTTCAACCTCGTCCTTCAAAAGAGGATGAGACAAGAGGTGAGGTGAGTTCACTGCTTTTGGCTGAGATTTTTTAGTTTGCTCTCGGACGACAACGGTATGCCTTAAGATCTGCGCAGCATTTGTTTCGAGATCACAATGCATTTTACTTTGATGATTAAAAATCCCCCTCACTGTGGGATTGTTGTAGTCACAATATTGGCAGAAGAACTTCTCTAACTCTTCTTGGACAACATCAGATGTTAAGAAAGAGGAGTTAGGCGATTTGCTAGTTTGGGACAAAATCATAGCGGTATATTCAAGGATTTGTTTAGCAGTTGCTTTAAGATCTGGGTGTCTTTTCCTTTGATGTTCCACAACCACCCTCATGGTTCGATTGCTATAGTTGCAAAGCTGACAGAATAACACAGCCTCTTCTGTCACAAGAGGAAGAGGTAAGATGTGAGAAGACTTTGTCAGGTTGACTCCCTTAGACTTTTTGGATTCTTCGGTTTGCCCTCCAACCTCAGCAGTATGCCTGAAGATGTCGCCAGGTGTTGTTTGGAGTTCACTGTGTCTTCTCTTTTGATGATTCAACATTCCTCTCATTGAGGGATGCCCATAGTTGCAAAATTGGCAGAAAAACAAGTTACCTGCCTCATTTCCAATATCAGATGTGAGGAGAGAGGAGTCAAATCCAGCAGACTGAGGTTTATCTTTCTGACTACGAAGCTCAGATGTATATTGAAGGATCTGACTAGTTGATGTCTGAAGACAACGATGTCTTAATTTCTGATGATTCAAAACCCCTATAGCTCTGGGGTTGCCATAGTTGCAGTACTGGCAAAAAAACAAGTCAGCTATCTCGTTCTCAACAGTGGATTTGAGAGAAGAGTTTGATGAGTCAAATCCAGTAGACTGAAGCTTTTCACTTTGAACATGAGCCTCAGCAGTGTGCTTGATGACCTTATTAGCAGTCACCTTGAGATGACTCTGTCTTAACTTCTGATGATTCAAAACCCCTCTCAATTTGAGGTTGCTACGAATCGCAGCAGTATGTTTAATGATCCGTTTAGCAGTTGACTTACGAGTACTGTGTCTTAACTTCTGATGATTCAAAACCCCTCTCACTTTGGGGTTGCTACGAATCGCAGCAGTATGTTTAATGATCCGTTCAGCAGTTGACTTACGAGTACTGTGTCTCAACTTCTGATGATTCATAACGCCTCTCACTGTGGGGTTGCAATAGCCACAAAACTGGCAGAAATACAAACTCTCATCTGCCTGCAAAACATTGGATATGGGAGGGGATGTGTTAGGAGACTTAACTTCTGGGAGTTTGAATTGCTTTATAACATGTTCCTGTGCTAAATCTTTTTGGAGGGGAGTGCTATGTGAGACTTTTCCTATGCCCTGTGACACTTTGCTTTGACTATGAACCTCCGCAGTATGGAAATGGATCTGTTCAACAGTAGCATTGAGATCACTGTGTCTTGACCTTTGGTGATTCAACACCCCACTCACTGTGAGGTTGCCATAGTTGCAATGCTGGCAGAAAAACACGTTCTCTACATCATCCTGTGCAACATCAGGTTTAAAGAGGGACGTGTTGGGGGACTTTACTTCTGGGAGTTTGAATGGTTCCAAAACCATATTTTGAGGAGACGACTGTGTTTCGTCCTTAGCTTCCCTGGAAGTGGCAAGAGATTCTTGTTTTATGTCATCAATTGTCAATCCTGCCTTCGGATGGCTTTTTTGGAAGTGGGCAAGCACAACAACCACTGACTTATTGCTGAAGGCACAATGTTTGCAGTGGTACAGTTCCTCATCCACTACCATGGAAGCAGCACATTCTTTTGGGGGTGTAGAGTTGATATGAACAGTTTCTTTACATGGGGTCAGAGACCTCTCAGGAGAGACAACCTCTGCATTCTTTAGGCTGGAGGTTTGCCCTAAATGTGATTTAGAGGGTTCGTCTTTAGAAGGCTTGGCAGTAAAACTGCAGTACATTAAAGGACTGCTCATTTTCAGTTTTGGATGTTTGTTTTTGTAATGGGGTTTCAAGTATTTGCCATTAGAAATGGTGAATGGGCAGGCAAAGCACTTGTACACCAAATCAAGCTGATTTGATCGCATCATGAACACATCTGGAGCTTCTGGGTGATGATCCCTATAGTGCTTCTTGAGGTCATCGGGGGTGGCAAACTCAACAGGACACTCCAAGCAACGGAAGGTGGCAGTCCAATCATCTGGATTAATGATGTACTGAAAGTCATACCTGATGTATGGGTGCATTCTCTGGTAATGGGTGCTCAAACTGCGAGATGACCTGTGATTGTAGTCACAATGTTTGCAACGATAAAGTATTTTGTGTTTGTCCCTGCTTTCTCCATTTTCCAATTGATCGTGCTCATCTTTTTCAGTTCCTGAGGCATCTAGTTCAGTTCTCCAGGTATCCCCCTCCTCTTCATCCTCGCTAACCTCAAAGGTGAAAGCAGTGCCCCCTGACAGCTTGCTTTGGATGACTGTACTTTCAGGGCTTGTTTTGATCTTTTTCTTAGCAGGACTCAAAGCGGTGTCATCATGCATCCTCTTCTTGGTGGCATTATCCAATGGCTCCGTTAGTGGCATTTCATTATACGTTTCAGGTTTTGGATCCCGCTGTTCTGTCGCTGTTCCGTCCAGCAGACTTAACCCCATGCTGTAAAAAAGGTAACTGTGCTCACTTCGCTGGTGAGTGTGAAGATCTTCTAGCCAAGTTGCAGAAAAGTTGCAGAGTGAGCAGCAGTGAGAGCCCTTCTGTTCACTTTCTGTATGAGATCTCTCTTCGGTTACTTTAGAGACACCTTTACCACCGTCTTGGTCATAGCTAAGGAAAGGCACATGTGACACGAGGGTCACATCATGCGCACGTGATGGCCTTGAGAGGTTGGGCAACTTCAGTTGTGAGGAATTTAAAGATGACCCATGCGCAATTTTGAATTTGGAAATATTTTTAGAGGATCCCACTTGAGTTTGCAGGTTATCCAGCAATAGACTAGAGCTAGGAATGTTTATGGTTTTTGAGGTAGACTTGGATTTGGGGAAATTCAATCTCCCCGCTTCCCCTTGTTTGCATTGGAGTCTTGACACATTGTGTTGGTTCTTATTCCCTGGCAGTGGCACTTTGACATTAAGCAGCTTACCCCTTAAATACAGTTTCTGTGTTTTCAGGGTCCTGCCCTTACCAGGTCCCTTTACCAAAACCTTGTGATTTGTTCTTTCATGTTTGATAATAACAGGCCAACTGGAAGATGTAAACATACAATGCCGGCAAGAGAAACTCTCCTCTGAATTGTTGTAGAGAGTGCTACTGTGAGGTTGTGTGGAACTCTCTGAGGGATTAGAACTCCCATCATTTTGTGAAGGATCCACATCAATGCCATGCACCTTCTTCATGTGTTCCAGGAGGAAATATTTTGATTTGAATAGGAGGACACAATGGTTACACTGGAATGACTGACTTGGAGACATGGATTGTTGAGAGGCTGGTTGACCGTGGGTCATTTGATCAGACTTGTCGAGGTGCCCGGAATCTGTAGGTGTATAAAACAGCTTTTAATCTATACAACTGCAGAATAATACGTGTATCAGATTTGAATTATTACATGTGCTATGTATCTAACTATTATCAGACCAACCAAGCACCTAAAAAGGCAGGTGATACAGAGTTCACCATTCTCCAGTTAACAACTTGTATTATGGGGTAGGCTGTTGGCAATTTTTTTTTTACAGAGTATACAAGTCAAAAATTTGAAGAACAACAAGTCATACCTTCCTCCATCTCCCCTGGCTCTGCGAGTTTCTTGATCCCAGAACTTTACTGACAAATGGGAGAGAAACATATGGGGGAGCATAATAATTTGATGACATTGTCTCACATAACACTAGCAAAACCAGACTAAACATGCAAAATGCAAACAAACTGATAAAAGGAGAGACATTTACCAACATCTCCATAACTGAGCGACTCCATAAGCGATCAAAATGACTTAATAAGACAATAGGTGTAATTTATCTGAATAGGATTTAGGCCAATAGCTGATCTGAATATAACATTTTTGCAGGAAGTCCCACAAGTTCACTGTCATGTATACATTTAATAAATTGTAAGTACAGTTAGTCACACTGAAAAGTGTTGCTAAACAAGTACAGTCACAGGTCGAGACAAAACGTATGGTTTGATATTTTTATAGTTCTGTCTCTGTGCACAATATCACATTCTCATTACTAAAAAAGTAGTGACTTTTAGCTTATCAACACACAAGAATGGTGTCATTATAACCATAATCAACTGCATCTTAAGATGACGAGCTCTGAATGTCCTCTTGGAAAAGCACATAACTATTTTAATAGCCCAACTTTAAGTCCTGAACCACCAATACATAAGGTGACTCCAGAAAGGCAAGTGTAATGTAGGCAAAACACACTACATAGCCTAGGCCATATTTTACCATAGGCATACATTAATCCAAACAGCTATAATTGACTCCATGCATTCATAAACGAACACAAAATTAGAAAAGGACATTCACTGAAGTAAATGTGGTGTGCTTGCTAGTCTTGAAGTATTTATGGTTGTGAAATAGTTGTGAGTGACAGCAGTAATCAAATCAAATGTATTTATATAGCCCTTCGTACATCAGCTGATATCTCAAAGTGCTGTACAGAAATCCAGCCTAAAACCCCAAACTAGAGGTCGACCGATTAATCAGAATGGCCGATTAATTAGGGCCGATTTCAAGTTTTCATAGCAATCGGAAATCTGTATTTTTGGGCGCCGATTTCCGATTATTTAAAAAAAATAAAAAATGTATACCTTTATTTAACTAGGCAAGACAGTTAAGAACACATTCTTATTTTCAATTAAGGCCTAGGAACTGTGGGTTAACTGCCTTGTTCAGGGGCAGAACGACAGATTTTCACCTTGTCAGCACCTTGTCAACCGCACAGTTAACTAGTCCAACGCTCTAATCATTGCACTCCACGAGTAGCCTGCCTGTTACGCGAATGCAGTAGAAGCCAAGGTAAATTGCTAGCTAGCATTAAACTTATCTTATAAAAAACAATCAATCATAATAACTACTAATCCAGTTTAGCAGGCAATATTAACCAGGTGAAATTGTCATTTCACGCAGAGACAGGGTATATGCAACAGTTTGGGCTGCCTGGCTCACTGCGAACTAATTTGCCTGAATTTTACGTAATTATGACATACATTGAAGGTTGTGCAATGTAACAAGAATATTTAGACTTAGGGATGCCACCCGTTAGATAAAATACCGAACGGTTCCGTGTTTCACTGAAATAATAAACGTTTTGTTTTCTAAATGATAGTTTCCAGATTTGATCATATTAATGACCAAAGGCTTTTATTTCTGTGTGTTATTATGTTATAATTAAGTCTGATTTGATAGAGCAGTCTGACTGAGCAGCAGCAGGCCCGTAATCATTCATTCAAACAGCACTGTCGTGCGTTTTGCCAGCAGCTCTTTGAAAGCACATCGCTGTTTATGACTTCAAGCCTATCAGCCTAATGGCTGGTGTAACCAATGTGAACTAGCTAGCTAGTTAGCTGGGTGTGCGCTAATATTGTTTCAAACATCACTCGCTTTTAGATTTGGAGGAGTTATTCCCCCTGCGTTGCAACGGCCCCGGCTTTTGTGGAGCGATGGGTAACGTTGCTTCGAGTTTGGCTGTTGTCGATGTGTTCCTGGTTCGAGCCCAGGTAGGGGCGAGGAGAGGGACGGAAGCTATACTGTTACACTGGCAATACTATAGTGCCTATAAGAACATCCAATAGTCAAAGGTATATGAAATACAAATGGTATAGAGAGAAATAGTCCTATAAATACTATATTAACTACAACCTAAAAACCTCTTACCTTGGAATATTGAAGTCTCATGTTAAAAGGAACCATGAACTTTCACATGTTTTCATGTTCTGAGCAAGGAACTTAAACGTTAGTTTTTTTACATGGCACACATTTTACATAGCACACATATTTTACATGGCACATATTACTTTCTTCTCCAACACTTTGTTTTTGCATTATTTAAACCAAATTGAACATGTTTCATTATTTATTTGAGGCTAAATTGATTTTATTGATGTTTTATATTAAGTTAAAAGTGTTAATTCAGTGTTGTTGTAATTGTAATTATTACAAATAAAAAAATCTCTAAAAAAAAATATTAATAAAAAATATATATAATAATACAAAAATAAAATATATATATATAAAAAATAAAAATATTATTGGTCCTCCAATAATCGGTATCGGCGTTGGAAAATCATAATCGGTCGACCTCTACCCCAAACAGCAAGCAATGCAGGTGTAGAAGCACGGTGGCTAGGAAAAACTCCCTAGAAAGGCCAAAACCTAGGAAGAAACCTAAAGAGGAACCAGGCTATGAGGGGTGGCCAGTCCTCTTCTGGCTGTGCCGGGTGGAGATTATAACAGAACATGGCCAAGATGTAGTGTGTTTTCAAAGGCTGTGTGTTAGTTATGACCTATTTTAACCTGTTAGATCTCTAGGGGCGCTATTTCATTTTTGGATAAAAAACGTTCCCGTTTTAAGCGCGATATTTTGTCACGAAAAGATGCTCGATCGACTATGCATATTCTTGACAGTTTTGGAAAGAAAACACTCTGAAGTTTCAGAATCTGCAAAGATTTTGTCTGTAAGTGCCACAGAACTCATTCTACAGGCGAAACCAAGATGATGCATCAACCAGGAATTAGCAGAATTTCTGAAGCTCTGTTTTCCATTGTCTCCTTATATGGCTGTGATTGCGCAAGGAATGAGCCTACACTTTCTGTCGTTCGCCCAAGGTCTTAGCAGCATTGTGACGTATTTGTAGGCATATCATTGGAAGATTGACCATAAGAGACTACATTTTCCAAGTGTCCGCCTGGTGTCCTGCGTGGAATTCGGTGCGCAATTGCCAGCTGCTCGTACTTTTCCATTTGATATAGGGGAGAAACCATGTGTCCAAGAACGATGTATCAATGAAGAGATATGTGAAAAACACCTTGATGATTGATTCTAAACAACGTTTGCCATGTTTTCAGTCGATATTATGGAGTTAATTTGGAAAAAAGTTCGCGTTTTGAGGACTGAATTTTCGGATTTTTTTTGGTAGCCAAATGTGATGTATAAAACGGAGCTATTTCTAATACACAAATAATCTTTTTGGAAAAACTGAGCATCTGCTATCTAACTGAGAGTATCCTCATTGAAAACATCAGAAGTTCTTCAAAGGTAAATGATTTTATTTGAAGGCTTTTATGTTTTTGTTGAAATGTTGCGTGCTGGATGCTACGCTAATGCTAACGCTAAATGCTAACGCTAAATGCTAACGCTAGCTAGCTACTTTTACACAAATGATTGTTTTCCTATGGTTGAGAAGCATATTTTGAAAATCTGAGATGACAGTGTTGTTTACAAAAGGCTAAGCTTGAGAGATGGCATATTTATTTCATTTCATTTGCGATTTTCATGAATAGTTAACGTTGTGTTATGCTAATGAGCTTGCTGATAGATTTACACAATCCTGGATACAGGGGTTTTTTCATAGCTAAACGTGACGCAGAAAACGGAGCGATTTGTCCTAAACAAATAATCTTTCAGGAAAAACTGAACATTTGCTATCTGAGAGTCTCCTCATTGAAAACATCTGAAGTTCTTCAAAGGTAAATGATTTTATTTGAATGCTTTTCTGTTTTTTTGTGTAAATGTTGCCAGCTGAATGCTAATGCTAAATGCTACGTTAGCCATCAATACTGTTACACAAATGCTTTTTTTGCAATGGTTGAGAAGCATATTTTGAAAATCTGAGATGACAGTGTTGTTAACAAAAGGCTAAGCTTGAGAGCTAGCATATTTATTTCATTTCATTTGCGATTTTCATGAATAGTTAACGTTGCGTTATGGTAATGAGCTTGAGTCTGTATTCACGATCCCGGATCCGGGATGGGGAGATCAGAAAGGTTAAGGAGGTTTGTAGGTGTGGAGTTATTATAGTGGGTTACAGTGGGCTAGTATAGTAGGCTAGAGTGAGTACAATATAATCAATAAGCCATATAATGTGTTTTAAGCTCTTAAAATGTTTCAGTTGGAACATTCTGAAAGTTGTGTCAGTGATTTCAGTTAATGTTGAGGCCTGCATTCCTCCATTTAAATGAATGACGATACAACACGCTTTCCAGCTTATGAAGTAGGAATGATAGCAAAAATCTGTGTAGAAGCCATCTATGTTGAGCCAGTCTGCACATGTCAACATTGGGGTAGTGTCTGTAGCTGTTGTCAGTAGTTGTGTGGTTGTGGTCAGTAGTTGTGTGGTTGTGGTCAGTAGTTGTGTGGTTGTGGTCAGTAGTTGTGGTCAGTAGTTGTGGTCAGTAGTTGTGTGGTTGTGGTCAGTAGTTGTGGTCAGTAGTTGTGTGGTTGTGGTCAGTAGTTGTGTGGTTGTGGTCAGTAGTTGTGGTCAGTAGTTGTGTGGTTGTGGTCAGTAGTTGTGGTCAGATAGGATAGCCTGAACATGTGAAAAAAAGGTTTGGTACCTATAGCTCGAACGGTTCAAGAGTTACTGTTGGTGAGTTATTTTGTTAATTTATATAGTTGTAGTTGATAAAGGTTTTAAAGGATTTGAATGTGTTAAAGTTAGTATTGTAGCTTAATTGGCCAAGGAGCAGGAACCTTTCTGAATAGCTACCTCTGTATTCCTATGGTTCTCATTCAAATCCATGTTAATTTATGCACATTTGAAATGGTTATAGTTCAAAAACTATAAATAGTATCAAAAATCTAAATGCAAGCAATCTAAGTAGTCTGAACATCTCAACATTGGTTTAGTGTTGATAGCTTAAATAGTGAAAGAGGAGGTGCGTCTCAATTTTTTAAAACCATTTAAGTCTATGGCTATTGACTAGCATTTAGTTTTATGCAAATATGGTTGTAGTATAAAAATAATAAATAGTATCAAAAAGATTCTCAATCAATCTAAGTTAGGAATGTCTGCACATTTGAAAGCTGGGTTTGCATATATAGCTTAAATCGTTTAAGCTCCAGAGCAGGAGGAATAATAACTAACCAGAACAGTACATTTCCTGAAGAAAATATGGTGTGCATGCTAGTTTGTGAAGGGTCGATTGATTGATAGGATAGCACGAACATGATAAAGTTTGGTTTGGTGTCTCTAGCTTGAACAGTTCAAGAGTTACTGTTGGTGAGTTATTTTATGCAAAATGTATATAGTTGATAAAAACCTTAAAGAATTTGAAGTTAGGATAGCCTGAATGTTATAAAAAGTTGGTCTTGTAGCTTAATTGGAGCAGGACCATTTTAAATAGCTACCACTGTATTACTGTGATTCTAACACGGAACCCAAACCGGTTGCGCGCATGCGCCATCGCGCATAAATTAATTTTGTCCCCCTACACCAAGCGCGATCACGAAACGCAGGTCCAAATATCGACATTAATTTGGGGACAGGTCGAGAAGCATTAAACATTTATGGAAATTTAGCTAGTTAGCTTGCACTTGCAAGCTAATTTGTCCTATTTAGCTAGCTTGCTGTTGCTAGCTAATTTGTCCTGGGATATAAACATTGAATTGTTATTTTACCTGAAATGCACAAGGTCCTCTACTCCGACAATTAATTCACACATAAAATGGTCAACCGAATCGTTTCAAGTCATCTCTCCTCCTTCCAGGCATATTTAATATTTGAATTTATATGGTGATTGGCATCTAAACTTTCATAGTATTACCACGACGACCGGCAACACAGTTCGTCTTTCAATCACCCACGTGGGTATAACCAATGAGTAGATGGCACATGGGTACCTGCTTCTATAAACCAATGAGGAGATGGGAGAGGCAGGACTTGCAGCGCAATCTGCGTCAGATATAGAAAGGACTTCTATTTTAGCCCCTGGCAACGCAGACGCTTGTTGACGCAATAATTGAATAACAAATTTCTAAATGTATTTTGCAGCGCACGCGATGTTAATGTTAATTTTAGCAAATTTAAAACAGTTATAGTTAAAAAGTATAAATAGTATAAAGAATCTGAATGCAAGCAATCTAATTTGGGTCAGTCTGAACATCTCAATGTTGGTTTGGTGTTGATAGCTTAAACGTGTAAGTGGAGATGCGTGCCAAAATGTTCCCCGTGTAAGTGTATGGCCCTTTTATTGCCATTGAAATGCATTGGGAGCGCATTTAAATATTGTTCTAGTACAAAAAGTATGGATGCTATCAAAAATAATTTCTTAAATAATTTAAGTTGGGGCTGTCTGCACATTTGAAAGTTGGTTTCGTGTTTTTAGCTGATAGGGTTAGAGTTGGTATTTGTTCTAATATGCTAATTAACATTTGAAAGCTGGTTTATCTACAGATGTATAGTTCAAAAGTTACTGTTGGTGGGTTATTTTATGCTAATTTATGCACATTTGTATAGTTATAGTTTATCAAAGTTTAGGATTTATTTGGGTCAGTCTGAACATCTCAATGTTAGTTTGGCATTGATAGCTGAAATGGTGTATTTGGCAAATCCAAATACTTCCCATTCAAGCCTATGGAGCGTTTATTAATATGTGTAATGTTTGTAGTTCAAAAAGTATAAATGTTATCAACATTCTTGCATGCAAACAATCTATATTGGGTCAGTCTGAACATCTCAAAGTTTAAATAATGTAGGAGGAGATACACCTAAATGTCCTGAATGTTCAGATGTAAATCTATGGCATATTTATTGCCATTGAAATATATTGGGAACTCATTTACATTTTGTTGTAGTTAAAAAAGTATTCATGCTATCAAAAATATTTTTGTCAGTCTGCACATTTGGAAGTTGGTTTTGCGTTAATAGCTAAAGTCGTTAAGGGCTAGAGCGAGCAGAATAAATCAAATAATAATATGAGTATGTAAGAAATCTAGAGCTGTGTATTGCTTTGCAATCACATCTAAGTGGCCACACTGTGTGTCTTCAGACATTGCATGTTTATAAGCCTCGTCCTCAGATCGAAGAGGACCACAAAATGATTAACCACAAAATGTCAGTTGATCTTTCCTTTGAAATCCTCAACCCAGCAATAGATCAAAGGATAGGACACTTCAGCACACAATCCGTTACATGCGAGACAACACCTCTGAAATTGTGAACTAGAATATTTGGACATTTGCAACCTTATACTAGAATGGGTAATTTGCTTAAACAGTATTAGCAAGGTAGCCAAAGCTTGAGCTGAGCTCTGGCTGCATTGACATAATATATCTAGATTGTCTCTTAAATGCAACCCCTGATAACATATAGCAAACTCTGATAACTGCACAGATTTACCAAATAACACTTGCTGCATTTATTAGAATCAAAACTTGTGAACAATCAAGTTTACACCATTTCGGTCCCAGCTCTGTCACTTGTCGAACAGGAACTAAAATTGCAAGGGGAGTGGAATCGGAACCCCCTTTGCCTTTCTATTGATCCAGTTCAGAAATATGAAAAATGTTACGAAGCAAAAACTACAAAACGTGGCCCGCAATGAACATTTACAAAGACGTTAATGGAATAGATTGAATAGCCTACTCACACGTTTCCACAGAGAATCGGTGAGACTCAGGCAATTTTTCGATTCCTCAATGTGTTAGCTCTGTAGTCGATGTTCGTCGCCATTTTTTCCCGCTCCTACGACAACCTCATGTGTCCTCTTCCGTCTGAGAACCAGCAACGCCGGGGTTGAGGGGCTACACACAAAACAACTTAGCAGTCACGATAGTGCCAGGGGGTGGCGTGCAGTGAAAATAAATCTGTCAATCAACGATAACGATAAAGCCAAAGACAGTACAATCATGAAGGTAGGCAGAAACTGCTTCTCCAATAGAAATCCCCGATAACGCTTGTAGGCGATGTCATGGCGACGTTGCCTAGCCAAAAAAGTCTCTCACGCCGAACTGCGCATGTGCATGCCGTCAAAATCAGACACACCATCGAAAGAAAGTTTTTTTGACGAAAATTAAAACGTGTCAGTTTGCCACTTTCACTTGTTTGGAGTACTAATATGTTCAACTACTTAAAACATTGGCTCAAATCTAGGTTGTGTCTTTAGATTTTGAGAAAATTAACAATTAAGGAAACTTCTCTCATTGGGCGCATTGGAGTGGATCACTTTTGTCAAGTTGTTGACCACCATTGTACACAGCCTTTCAAAGTGTGTTGCATTATGATTATAAAACATTTCCAACATGTCAACCACATGAACTTTACTGAAATCATTTGATCAAAGGTCATGCAGTTTTTGATGAAGTCACCTTCACGTAGCTGCAGTTTCTTGATTTCAAGCCAGCAGTCTTTGTGAATGAGAAACTTCCCTCCTTCTTGGAGTCGTGCAATGCTGTAGTTGAGATGAACTTCTCTTGTCCTTCGGACACTCCCGCAAGCACTGTGGCCTTCTCAGCAATAAAAGCATTGACATACAGAGTGTGCTCTGCTTCCGATGATACATTTCCCGCTTTGTGGGGGACTGAAACCCCTTACAATGACACTAACGGTATCAGTCCCGCAACTGACCTGATGACTCCCACTGGTGAAACGCTGTGCGATATCGCAGGCAGATATCCTTGTCTCAGTTCGCAGGTACTGGAGGGGTTGCCACACAAGGATGCTGTGGTGACTGACAGGCCTCGACAGCCACTGAGTGTTTTTAAGCACAAACACCAGGAGATTTGGTTGAAAGGTTACAGCCAATCTACAATGCGGCTGCTGACAACTCATACAAAGGGTCTGACCTTTTCGTTTGTGTCTCTGATACCAACACCAACCGCTGGTGGGGGGGAATACTAGCCCAGACCCAGGACGAGCCTCATCGAGGCCGGTGGAGGGGGTCGAGACTAGGTGCAACACTGTACTGAGGCTGCCAGAGCAGGAAAAATCTAGTTGTAAAATTCCCCACGAGAACAGAGAGGAGCAGACAGGCCCCTCGATGGGGATAACCTTAGAACACATCTAAGATATCACTGAGGTGTACCACACTGGTCGTAAAAGAAGTCCAGCGGACTTTCCACCTCCAAAACAAATGGCAACAATAAGCATTGCTTGCCATGTGTAGTTTCAACTACAATGCAATTAGTAAAATGCTCTAATCATGTGTTCCAGTAGGATGACATTTCAGAATAAATAAGTAGGATAACTGGTCCCCTTGAGTACTAGTGTCAATGCCAGCACAGTCAGTCCAGCCACAATCAGTAAGAAGGTAAGAGACCTCACAAGTCAAATTGCTATTGATGACATCAACGGAGGAGTTAGTAGTCACTCAGATTGCAACACGTGGAAGGGAATCTCCAAATCTCCAAAACACTCTTCTGATGGTTAACACACATGCCTCTAATAAATAGAATCCCCTAAATAGTCATGAACCATGATCACACCGTGTACGACTGGTTCAGTGCTTACAGAGTACCTCCGTCGTGAGGTTAGCTTCTCCGTGGATAACATAGCTATGAAATAGACTCCTTCATACCTATCGCCACTACAATAGCGTAAGTCACATTGACGTGTAGTAAAACTACTACAGGTCCCCTTAACATAGGTCTTGAGGGACACTGCAGTGGTTGGAGGAGATTTTAACTGCTTGTTGAAACCCCTTATTGATAAGTTTCCCAGCGGTATAGCTTCACTCTCTCCTCAAGCTAAGTCACTTAAAGCTATTTGTGATGATCTGGGGTATGCGGATGTCTGGAGAGCTTTTGTGCTCCAACAGAGAGTTCACTTTTTTCTCTGCACCTCATGGATGTCAGACTAGAATAGATTACTTTTTTATGCCCAGGACGTCTTTGCAGTCTGTTTTATCCGCTAGGATAGGAAGCATAGTCATATCTGATCATGCTGAGGTGATCCTGGACATAAAACTCAACGGGGCATTCAATCGGTCAAGACATTGGAGGTTGAATACAACCATTCTTAAAGACCATACATTCACATCATATTTTATTACAGAGTTTAAAGCATTTTTCTCTATTAACTCTCAATCAACAGATAACCCCTCGCTTCTTTGGGAAACCTGTAAAGTGTATGCCAGGGGTCTGATTATGTCATACACAGCCACTAAGAGACGGAAAAAGCGTGAAAATCAAAAAATGTTAGAGGGTGAATTAAGAACTAAAGATGGAGAATTTATTTTGTAAGATTGAGCTCCCTACTATCTCCGAAGAACATAGGTCTCTCCTTAATGCCCCTATTACCGAGGAAGAGATAATGTTCGCAGTTAAGAATCTGCAAAATGATAAAGCCCCAGGACCAGACGGGTTTTGTAGTGAGTTCTATAAAGAGTTCCATGGCCTGATCCTTGAGCCCATTGCGTGATATGTTTAACCACTCATTTTCAAATGACCAGCTCCCTCAAACGCTGAGAGAAGCCAACATTTCCCTTATTCTCAAAAAGGGAAAATGTCAAGAGTCTTGTTCCTCGTACAGACCAATTTCCCTTCTGAATGTGGATAGAAAATTGCTTTCTAAAATTCTAGCCACAAGATTAGAGGACTCACTGCCACTAATTGTGAAAGGAGATCAAACTGGCTTCCTTAAGGGCCGTAAGTCATGCAACAATGTCAGGCGGCTTCTTAATGTAATTCAAGCCTACCAACAAAGTGCTATGGATGGTCTTGTGCTCTCCCTAGATGCTGAGAAAGAATTTGATCGTGTGGAGTGGTCTTACCTATTATTTGCTCTAAATAAATTTGGTCTAGGGGACAACTTTATAAAATGGGTGAAAATGTTATATGATGATCCTCAGGCTGCTGTCCTTACTAATGGGCCAAGGTCAAATAGCTTCTCTATACACAAAGGTACCAGACAGGGCTGTCTTTTGTCCCCTCTCCTCTTTGCACTCGTTATGGAACCACTGGCCGAGGCCATCAGGGTAACGCCTGCTATACAGGGGCTGCTCATTGGTGATGTTCACCATAAAATAAGCTTGTATGCTGATGATGTCCTGATATTCATCTCTAGTCCCGATACTTCAATTACATCTCTTATTAATATTATTGAATTATTCAGTGAAATCTCAGGCTACAAGATTAACCTAACTAAGTCAGAGGCTATGCCACTTGGTAGCCTACACTCTGTACCTAATACTTCTCCCCCCTTCCCTTTTAAATGGTCTGAAAATGAACATTTTACTTAGACTACTTTACCCAATCCAAATTATCCCATTATTACTCTCCAATAAGGTAATAAAGGATGTAAATGGATGGCTAAGTTCCTTTATATGGAGTAAACGCAAGCCAAGACTTAAGATGGCAATATTGCAGCTGCCAAGTTCTATGGGCGGCTTGGACCTGCCCAATATCAGGTTCTATCAATGGTGTGCCCACCTTTGTTATACAGTGCCTTGCGAAAGTATTCGGCCCCCTTGAACTTTGCGACCTTTTGCCACATTTCAGGCTTCAAACATAAAGATATAAAACTGTATTTTTTTGTGAAGAATCAACAACAAGTGGGACACAATCATGAAGTGGAACGACATTTATTGGATATTTCAAACTTTTTTAACAAATCAAAAACTGAAAAATTGGGAGTGCAAAATTATTCAGCCCCCTTAAGTTAATACTTTGTAGCGCCACCTTTTGCTGTGATTACAGCTGTAAGTCGCTTGGGGTATGTCTCTATCAGTTTTGCACATCGAGAGACTGACATTTTTTCCCATTCCTCCTTGCAAAACAGCTCGAGCTCAGTGAGGTTGGATGGAGAGCATTTGTGAACAGCAGTTTTCAGTTCTTTCCACAGATTCTCGATTGGATTCAGGTCTGGACTTTGACTTGGCCATTCTAACACCTGGATATGTTTATTTTTGAACCATTCCATTGTAGATTTTGCTTTATGTTTTGGATCATTGTCTTGTTGGAAGACAAATCTCCGTCCCAGTCTCAGGTCTTTTGCAGACTCCATCAGGTCCTGTATTTGGCTCCATCCATCTTCCCATCAATTAAACCATCTTCCCTGTCCCTGCTGAAGAAAAGCAGGCCCAAACCATGATGCTGCCACCACCATGTTTGACAGTGGGGATGGTGTGTTCAGCTGTGTTGCTTTTACGCCAAACATAACGTTTTGCATTGTTGCCAAAAAGTTCAATTTTGGTTTCATCTGACCAGAGCACCTTCTTCCACATGTTTGGTGTGTCTCCCAGGTGGCTTGTGGCAAACTTTAAACAACACTTTTTATGGATATCTTTAAGAAATGGCTTTCTTCTTGCCACTCTTCCATAAAAGGTCAGATTTGTGCAATATAAGACTGATTGTTGTCCTATGGACAGAGTCTCCCACCTCAGCTGTAGATCTCTGCAGTTCATCCAGAGTGATCATGGGCCTCTTGGCTGCATCTCTGATCAGTCTTCTCCTTGTATGAGCTGAAAGTTTAGAGGGACGGCCAGGTCTTGGTAGATTTGCAGTGGTCTGATACTCCTTCCATTTCAATATTATCGCTTGCACAGTGCTCCTTGGGATGTTTAAAGCTTGGGAAATCTTTTTGTATCCAAATCCGGCTTTAAACTTCTTCACAACAGTATCTCGGACCTGCCTGGTGTGTTCCTTGTTCTTCATGATGCTCTCTGCGCTTTTAACGGACCTCTGAGACTATCACAGTGCAGGTGCATTTATACGGAGACTTGATTACACACAGGTGGATTGTATTTATCATCATTAGTCATTTAGGTCAACATTGGATCATTCAGAGATCCTCACTGAACTTCTGGAGAGAGTTTGCTGCACTGAAAGTAAAGGGGCTGAATAATTTTGCACGTCCAATTTTTCAGTTTTTGATTTGTTAAAAAAGTTTGAAATATCCAATAAATGTCGTTCCACTTCATGATTGTGTCCCACTTGTTGTTGATTCTTCACAAAAAAATACAGTTTTATGTTTGAAGCCTGAATGTGGCAAAAGGTCGCAAAGTTCAAGGGGGCCGAATACTTTCGCAAGGCACTGTATTTCTGACTGGATCACAAATGATGACTCCTCTATTTGGTTAGACATTGAGACTTCTCTTTCAAAATACCCCTTACAGGATCTTTTATTTTTCAGAAGTTTCAAGTCTGTAGAAGATCAATGCAATCAATGCAATAATCCCGTTTCACTTAACACACTCAAAGTATGTGAGTAATGTTTGGAATGGTTGGTGGGGATCCCAAACAATAATCGTGTCATATAATTTAGTATTTTGTGATGTCATTAAGGATGGTATAACATAATAACTGTAACTCAGATGTTAATTATTTGACTAGGCTACCTGTATTTGACATTGCGTTGCTATTTCGCTGAACATTAGATGGTTTAATTTTATTTTTGGCAGTGAAACGAGGCTACTCAGGCGAGAAATAAACATAGCCCCGTTGGAAAATATAAATGTGCTGTTTGAAAATGTGGATCACATTTTTATTTGGAGTACCCCCGAGGGCTTTGCGCAAACCCCTGGGGTTTCACCTGTCCATGTGATTGTCTCCACCCCCCTTTAGGTGTCGCCCATCTTCCGCATTATCCCCTATGTATTTATACCTGTGTTCTCTGTTTGTCCGGTGCTGAGTTCGTCTTGTTTGTCAAGTCAACCAGCGTTTTGTCTCAGCTCCTGCTTTCCCCAGTCTCACTTTTTCTCGCCCTCCTGGTTTTGACCCTTGCCTGTCCGGTCTCTGAGCCCACCTGCCTGACCATTCTGCCTGCCCCTGAGCCTGCCTGCCATCCTGTTCCTTTTCCCCACTACTCTGGATTATCGACCCCTGCCTGCCTTGACCTGTCATTTGCCTGCCCCTGTTGCTGTAATAAAAATTGTTACTTCGACACAGTCTGCATCTGGGTCTTACTTTCAAACCTGATACATATTCATATGAGCATAGCTTCCACATGTATGTACAATAAGTCCACTCTCTTTGTCTCTCCCTCTCTTTCTTTTCTCACCCCCTTTCCATTGTGTAACACGCCGTCATATCGGGTTAGTCCACTAGGGACCTTTCGTTGCATTATGTTAGTAATCAATATAACCTATACCGTGTGTGTGTGTGTAGGTAATCCTGTGTGATTATTTAGTTAGTTAGTAAATAAATAATTAATCCAATTTGTGTACCGCTGATTCATCACTTAGGTTAGGGTTTGTGCAGATTTACGAGGTCAACGACGTTCAGAATGAGACTGATATGAGGAAATTATTCATTGATGACTGGTATGATATCAATATATTCTGATATATTCTTGAGTTATTTTGGGAAATGGCAACTCATTAAACAAACATTAAACTTTCCTAATGAGTTAATTGTTACATTATTAATTTAATTGGGTAATAATTAAACGTAGGAGGTAACTATTTGATGAAATGCAGTCATCACATTAATGATATCACGTCACGCCAAAGGACAAAGATAATCCAATATTTTTGGTAAGAAGGAGCAAGCAAGCAGACAATGCCACACTTGCTAAGTGTTTTTTGACATTTGTAATCCACAATGAATGTCCTTTCCTGAATCAATGGCCCTTTTGGGGGCCCTAAGCAAAATTTGGTAGTCCCGTTACTAATTTGCCATAAGGTGGAGAGAAACTTTTTACATTTTAAAGCAAATTTCCTGCAATTCTATACATTTTGCATTGTTTATATGATATATGTGTGAGAGTGACTAATAAAATCAATGGGAGCCCCATGTAGGTCAGGGCCCCTGGGCACATGCCTTGTGTGCATGGTTGGCAGTGGTGTGGTGGGGGCATACCCTGTATCAATTATGTAGTACAATAGAGATATCATGCACAAAGTAGCCTACACTATCTGTGAAATATATTCACGTGAGCCGCACGCAAAGCCTAGTTTCAACAGAATAGCATCTGCAGGCAGCAAAAGCAGGCAGCTCTCAACTGGTTGTCGCATGGAGCAGCTCACAGAACAACATCAGTAGCCAGTAGGGTAGGTAGGAAAGCAACCTTGTCTCAGAGCATTTATGTACAGTGTATTCAGAAAGTATTCAGACCCCTTCCATTTTTCCACATTTTGTAAAAATGTTTTCCTCATGAATCTACACACAATATCCCATAATGACAAAGCGAAAACAGGTTTAAAGAACATTCTGCTAATTTATTACAAATAAAAAACAGATACCTTATAAGTATTCAGACCCTTTACTATGAGACTCTAAATTTAGCTCAGGTCCATCCTGTTTCCATTGATCATCCTTAAGATATTTCTACAACTTAATTGGATTCCACCTGTGGTAAATTCAATTGATTGGACATGATTTGGAAAGGCTAATTAATAATTGTCTAATTAAGGTCCCACAGTTGACAGTGCATGTCAGGGCAAAAACCAAGCCACGAGGTCGAAGGAATTGTCCGTAGAACTACGAGACAGGATTGTGTAGAGGCACATATCTGTGGAAGGGTACCAAAACTGCAGTATAAAGGTCTCCAAGGACACAATGGCCTCCATCATTCTTAAATGGAAGAAGTTTAGAACCACATAGACTCTTCCTAGAGCTGGACGCCGGGCCAAACTGAACAATCGGGGGAGAAGGGCCTTGGTCAGGGAGAGGACCAACTCTGACAGAGTTCCAGAGTTTCACTGTGGAGATGGGAGAACCTTCCAGAATAACAACCATCTCTGCAGCACTCCACCAATCAGGCCTTAATGGTAGAGTGGCCCGACGGAAGCTACTCCTCAGTAAAAGGCACATGACAGCCCGCTTGGAGTTTGCCAAAAGGCACCTAAAAGACTCTCAGACCATGAGAAACAAGATCCTCTGGTCTGATGAAATCTAGATTGAACTCTTTGGCCTGAATGCCAAACATCACATCTGAAGGAAACCTGCCACCATCCCTACGGTGAAGCATGGTGGTAGCATCATGCTGAGGGGATGTTTTTCAGCTGAGACTAATCAGGATAGAGGCAAAGATGAACAGAGCAAAGTACAGAGAGATCCTTGATGAAAAGGTTCACCTTCCAACAGGACAATGACACTAAGCACACAGCCAAGACAACACAGGAGTGGCATCGGGACAAGTCTCTGAATGTCCTTGAGTGGCCCAGGCAGAGCCCGGACTTGAACACGATTGAACATCTCTGGAGAGACCTGAAAATAGCTGCGCAGCAATGCTCCCCATCCAACCTGACAGAGCTTGAGAGGATCTGCAGAGAACAATGGGTGAATCTTCCCAAATACAGATGTGCAAAGCTTGTAGCGTCACACCCAAGAAGACTCGAGGCTGTAATCGCTGCCAAATGTGCTTCAACAAAGTACTGCGCAAAGGGTCTGAATACTTATGTAAATGTGATACTTCCATTTTTTATTATTATTATACATCAGCATGTTAAATGTGCAAAATGGTACTGGGGGCCCTACTTTGCCTCAATTATTACATGTACATTCCCCGTTGAAACTGAAGAACATATTAGAAAGCTGTGAAAGACTTCTCTAGATATACATTTAGGCTAGATTGTGAAAGTGCACATTGTAATCGTGACCGGAGTGTTGTCTTGTCTAAGAGCAGAACACAGCAAATTAAAACCAGTTATGTGATGACATTTCATTTTCCTGTTCACAGCAAAGCCCTTGGAGCTGCTTCCCTATCTCAGGTAGTCACACATCCACTAATGAAGAGCATCACCTACTGGCCACAACTTGTATTGGGTCTGTCTTTGAAAACATTAATCTGCATTGCTTCAATTGTCACAAATACTAACATCCCCTTTGCTATAGAGAGTAAAATAAATGAGTATCCTTGCCTTGTGCGAGCCAGAACTGCTCACAGGAGCAGGGGCCCATTTATAAGTACACCCTCTGGACAGGACGCTTGTCTATCGCAGGGCCTCACCCCCAATCTATTCTCTTAATGCTGAGTGATAGAACTCCAATTTTAAGAGTCTTTGGTATGACTCAGTCAGGGATCGAACTCACAACCTTCCAATCTCAGGGTGGACACTAACCACAAGGCCACTGAGGACTGACCTTCAATTGGGGAGAACTGCTTGGTTGGTCAGCTGTCTTTGGCTCCTGTGACTAGTCGGTGTGCCTACCACTGTATTTCTCAGGAGTGGTGTGGACATCCATTTATGACACCATCTATGCCCATCAGGTATTAGGTGTATACCTGTGCTATGACTGTCATGTTGTGCCTATTTAACATTGCTATTACAAATGTTTGTACTTCCTCAGTTCATGCTGTTCGTTGAAGAATATTCTAGATTGTTCTATGAATGACAACTTTTTATAATGTGTGCATTGCATTCCTTCCTATTGTCGCCGGGACAAAGATGACGATATCAGAGTAGGGGTCAAGTCTATAGCATTGAGGTTCCAGTAGCACACCAACAATTGGCTCAGTGGGTTCATGATGGCCATGATGTTAAGGCTGGTTGTGGCTGGGTTCAACGCAGAACAGACCCTGCCTTACTATGCAACATTGTGGCTATTCACCTCACATTTCAGGTGGGGGTATTTTTGATATGTTATGTGCAAACATTTCAGTTTTTGGCCATGGTTATGTTGACATTTTACAAAGAACCCTCAACTGAAATCAATCCACAATACCCGTTAGAGACAATACATCCCAACAATTATTTTCATTTTATGTGACTAATTGTGATGCTTTTCTTTTTAATTGGGTATATTTACACATTGGACATCAACAAACCAGAGGACTGCTGGAAGAAATGTATTTCAATCAGAACCCTTGGACTATTCTTGTTCTTGGGAATAGTCTGTGGAAATGTGTGGAAAGAAAGAAGATACACTTTATTTCCAAGAGTTTGATACCACTCCATTCACTCCATTCCAGCCATTATTATGAGCCGTCCTCCCCTAACCAGTTTCCTGTGAGTAATACACCACCCATTATTTTGTAAGTCTTTATTGTATTAGGCGTTGTCTCTCAATAAAGCTCATATTGGGCAATACTTTTTGTGGCTTTAAGATCCCTGGCTTCTAGGAAAATCAAGGTCAAGAACAACCAATCAACCCTATAATCCTTTTTTCACACATTTGTTGTGCTACAGCCTGAACTTAAAATGGGATTTTGTGTCACAGATCTACACACAATACCCCATAATGTCAAAATAAAATGTTGTTGTGAGTATTTTTTTACACATTTATTAAAAATGAAAAGCTGGGAAGTATTCAGTCAGTAAGTTTTCAACCGATTTATTATGGCAAGCCTAAATAAGTACAGGAGGAAACATTTGCTTAACAAGTTACATAATATGTTGCATGGACTCGCTCTGTGTGCAACAATAGTGGTTAACATGATTTTTGAATGACTGCCAAATCTCTGTACCTCACATATACAATTATCTGTAAGATCCCTCAGTTAATAAGCTAATTTCAAGCACAGATTCAACCACAAAGACAGAGGAAGTTTTCCAATGCCTTTCAAATAAGGGCATGTACTGGTAGATGGGTGAAAATAAAAAGCAGACACTGAATATCCATTTGAGCATGGTGAAATTATCATTTACGCTTTGGATGGTGTATCTGCAAAGATACAGGTGTCTTTCCTAACTCAGTTTTCAGAGGGGAAGGAAACCGCTCAGGGATTTCACCATGAGGCCAATGATGATTTCAAAACAGTTTAATGGATGCGATAGGAGATAACTGAGGATGGATCAAATACATTGTAGTTACGCCACAATACTAACCTAAATGACGAAGTGAAAAGAAGGAAGCCTGTACATAATACAAATATTTCAAAACATGCATCATGTTTGTAAAAAGGCATTAAAGCAACACTGCAAAAAATGTGGCAAAGAAATGATTTAACTTTTTGTCCAGAATACAAAGCGTTATGTTTGTGGCAAATCACAAAACATATCCCTGAGTACAACTCTTCATATTTTCAAGCATGTTGTTGGCTGTATAATGCTATGGGTATGCTTGCCATCGGCAAGGACTACGAAGTTATTTCGGATTAAAAATACACATAATAGAGCTAACCACAGGTTCTGTGTCTAGATCGGCATAGGCTAAGATGCAATAGATAGTATAGAATACAGTATATACATATGAGATGAGTAATGCAAGATATGTAAACATTATTAAAGTGACATTATTAAAGTATGATCTGAAGTATGATAACAACTGCTCCAAAATAATCTATGTTTGCACTCTGCCAGAGCACAACACCTCAACACCTTCTGACAATGTGAGTATTTACCCAAACCAGATAGGTGCACACCAATATCCTCCTAATATATGTGGGCTTTGGCTTTAAGTACTTGTGCAGTGCCTTCGGAAAGTATTCAGACCCCTTGACTTTCCACATTTTGTTGGGTTACAGCCTTATTCTAAAATTGATTAAATCGTTTTCCCCCTCATCAATCTACACACAATACCCCATAATGACAAAGCAAAATCAGATTCTATTTTTTTAGCTAATTTATAGAAAATAAACTGAAATATCACAGTTACATAAGTTCTCAGACCCTTTACTTAGTACTTTGTTGAAGCACCTTTGGCAGCGATTACAGCACTGAGTCTTTTTGGGTATGACGCTACAAGCTTGGCACAACTGTATTTGGGGAGTTTCTCCCATTCCTCTCTGCAGAGCCTCTCAAGCTCTGTCAGGTTGGATGGGGAGCATTGCTGTACAGCTATTTTCAGATCTCTCCAGAGATGTTCGATCGTGTTCAAGTCTGGGCTCTGGCTGGGCCACTCAAGGACATTCAGAGACTTGTCCCGAAGCCACTCCTACGTTGTCTTGGCTGTATGCTTACGGTCGTTGTCCTGTTGGAAACTGAACCTTCGCCCCAGTCTGAGGTCCTGAGTGCTCTGGAGCAGGTTTTCATCTAGGATCTCTCTGTACTTTGCTCTGTTCATCTTTTCCTTGATCCTGACTAGTCTCCCAGTCCCTGCCACTGAAAAACATCACCACAGCATGATGCTGCCACTACCATGCTTCACCGTAAGGATGGTGCCAGGTTTCCTCCAGACATGACGCTTGGCATTCAGGCCAAAGAGTTCAATCTAGGTTTCATCAGACCAGAGAATCTTGTTTCTCATGGTCTGAGATTCTTTAGGTGCCTTTTGGCAAACTATCATGTGCCTTTTACTGAGGAGTGGCTTCCGTCTGGTCACTCTACCATAAAGGCCTGATTGGTGGAGTGCTGCAGAGATGGTTGTCCTTCTGGAAGGTTCTCCTATCTCCATAGAGGAACTAGAACTAGTGACCATCGGGTTCTTGGTCTCCTCCCTGACCAAGACCCTTCTCCCCCGATTGCTCAGTTTGGCCGGGGCGACCAGCTCTAGGAAATGTCTTGGTGGTTCTAAACGTCTTCCATTTAAGAATGATGGAGGCCACTGTGTTCTTGGAGACCTTCAATGCTGCAGAAATGTATTGGTAGCCTTCCCCAGATCTGTGCCTTAACACAATCCTGTCTCTGCAATCTACGGTCAATTCCTTTGACCCCATGACTTGGTTTTTGACATGCACTGTCAACTGTGGGACATTATTTAGACAGGCGTGTGACTTTCCAAATCATGTCCAATCAATTGAATTTATCACAGGTGGACTCCAATTAAGTTGTAGAAACATCTCAAGGATGATCAATGGAAACAGGATGCACCTGAGCTCAATTTTGAGTCTCATAGCAAAGGGTCTGAACACTTATGTAAATAAGTATTTATTTTTAATTAATGTGAAAACATTTCTAACAACCTGTTTTTGCTTTGTTAGTATGGGGTATTGTGTGTAGATTGCTAAGGATTTTCTATTTTTAAAACCCATGTTAGAATAAGGCTGTAACGTACACAAAATAGAAAAAGTCAAGTGGTCTGAATACTTTCCAGAGGCACTGTATAACTGGTAGTCTGCTCTCACAGCTGCAGTCCAGACAAGAATCCCCACAAACTGACCGATATGTAAGCCATGCCACCAGGTTGAAAACCCAAATGTCATTACCAGCAGAGCAGTTTTTCTTCTTTGCAAAACCAGCCTACGTAGCGATGTAGCTGTTGTACCATTCCACCGACAGGCAAATTCAGACACCTGGAAGGACATCTCTGTGGTCCAGAGATCTCCGTCAGACAGGCCCCTCCAGTTTGTGCCGTCCTTCCTGGCCATCTGTAACGGTTCTCCTCTTCATCTGAGGAGGAGTATGAAATATCGGACTAATACGCAGCATGGTAAGTGTTTGTCATATTTATTACACTGAACACAGAAAACAAACGAACAAGAGAATAAAGGAAAACCGAAAAAGTCCCGTATGGTGAAAACACTGAAACGGAAAATAGCCACCTACAAACAAAAGTGGGAAAACAGGCTACCTAAGTATGGTTCTCAATCAGAGACAACGATTGACAGCTGCCTCTGATTGGGAACCATACCAGGCCAAACACATAGAAATATAAACACAGAACAAAACATAGAATGCCCACCCCAACTCACACCCTGACCAACCTAAAATAGAGACATAAAAAAAGGAACTAAGGTCAGGACGTGACACCATCCTCCTGAACCCAAGCCCAGCAGCATTATTCAGACTGATCCTCCAGTGGGAGTAATATCTGACCCTCAACACCACAGCACCTTAAATTAAATCTTGAGGAAAAAAGCCAACTTGGCACCTTCATTCATTGAATCAGATGGCTCATTCATCAAAAAGCCCACTGATAATGCAAACTACTTGAATTACTTTTTCATTGGCAAGATAAGCAAACTTATGGATGACATGCCAGCAACAAACGCTGACACTACACATCCAAGTATATTGGACCAAATTATGAAAGACAAGAATTGTACTTTTGAATTCCGTAAAGTCAGTGGGGAGGAGGTGAAACAATTATTATTGTCTATCAACAATGACAAGCCACCAGGGTCTGACAATCTGGATGGAAAATGACTGAGGATAATAGCAGACGATATTTCCACTCCTATTAGCCACATCTTCAATTTAAGCCTACTAGAAAGTGTGTGCCCTCAGGCTTGGAGGGAAGCTAAAGTCATTCCGCTACCTAAGAATAGTAAAGCCCCCTTTACTGGCTCAAATAGCTGACCAATCAGCCTGTTATCAACCCTTAGTAAACTTCTGGAAAAAAATTGTGTTTTACCAGATACAATACTGTTTCACAGTAAACAAATTGACAACAGAATTTCAGCATGCTTATAGGGAAGGACACTCAACAAGCACAGCACTTACAAAAATGACTGATGATTGGCTGAGAGAAGTTGATGATAAAATGATTGTGAGGGATGTCTTGTTAGACTTCAGTGCAGCTTTTGACATTATCGATCATAGTTTGCTGCTGGAAAAACATATGTGTTAAGGCTTTACACCCCCTGCTATAATGTGAATAAAGAGTTACTTGTCTAACAGAATTCAGAGGGTGTTCTTTAATGGAAGCCTCTCAAATATAATCCAGTTAGAATCAGGAATTCCCCAGGGTAGCTGTTTAGGCCCCTTGCTTTTTTCAATGTTTACTAACTAACTTTGAGTAAAGCCAGAGTGTCTATGTATGTGAATGACTCAACACTATACACATCAGCTACTACAGAAACTGAAATGAATGTAATACTCAACAAAGAGCTGCAGTTTCAGAGTGGGTGGCAAGGAATAAGTTAGCCCTAAATATTTCAAAAACTAAAAGCATTGTATTTGGAACAAAACACTCACTACACCCTAAATCTCAATTAAATCTTGTAATAAATAATGTGGAAATTGAGAAAGTTGAGATTACTAAACTGCTTGGAGTAACCCTAGATTGTAAACTGTCATGGTCAAAACATATTGATGCAGTAGTAGCTGAGACGGGGAGAAGTCTGTCTATAATAAAGCGATGCTCTGCCTTCTTAACTACACTATCAACAAGGCAGGTCCTACAGGCCCTAGTTTTGTCGCACCTTGACTACTGTTCAGTCGTGTGGTCAGGTGCCACAAAAAAGGATTTGGAAAAATTGCAATTGGCTCAGAACAGAGCAGCACAGCTGGTCCTTGGGTGTACAGAGAGAGCTAATATTAATAATATGCATGTCAATCTCTCCTGGCTGAAAGTGGAGGAGAGACTGACTTCATCACTACTTTTATTTATGAGAGGTATTGACATGTTGAATGCACTGAGCTGTCTGTCTAAACTGCTGGCACACAGCTCAGACACCTATGCATACCCCACAAGACATGCCACAAGAGATCTCTTCACAGTCAACAAGTCCAGAAGAGACTACGGGAGGCACGCAGTACTACATAGAGCCATGACTACATGGAACACTATTCCACATCAAGTAACAAACACAAACACACACACACACGATAACATACACACTATACATACACATGGATTTAGTACTGTAGATATATGTCACTGGGCATATTTGTCACAGGCTCGTATCACTGGGCAGCTTGAGGCTGTGCTTCCCATCCTTGCTCTTCCTCCAAACACGGCAAGTGGAGTTTTGACCAAAAAGCTCTATTTTTGTCTCATCAGACCACATGACCTTCTCCCATTCCTCCTCTGGATCATCCAGATGGTCATTGGCAAACTTCAGACGGGCCTGGACATGCGCTGGCTTGAGCAGGGGGACCTTGCGTGCGCTGCAGGATTTTAATGCATGACGGCGTAATGGTTTTCTTTGAGACTGTCGTCCCAGCTCTCTTCAGGTCATTGATCAGGTCCTGCCGTGTAGTTCTGGGCTGATCCCTCACCTTCCTCGTGATCATTGATGCCCCACGAGGTGAGATCTTGCATGGAGCCCCAGACCGAGGGAGATTGACCGTCATCTTGAACTTCTTCCATTTTCTAATAATTGCACCAACAGTTGTTGCCTTCTCACCAAGCTGCTTGCCTATTGTCCTGTAGCCCATCCCAGCCTTGTGCAGGTCTACAATTTTATCCCTGATGTCCTTACACAGCTCTCTGGTCTTGGCCATTGTGGAGAGGTTGGAGTCTGTTTGATTGAGTGTGTGGACAGGTGTCTTTTATACAGGTAACGAGTTCAAACAGGTGCAGTTAATACAGGTAATGAGTGGAGAACAGGAGGGCTTCTTAATTAAAGAAAAACTAACAGGTCTTCGAGAGCCGGAATTCTTACTGGTTGGTAGGTGATCAAATAGTTATGTCATGCAATAACATGCAAATTAATTACTTAAAGATCATACAATGTGATTTTCTGGATTTTTGTTTTAGATTCAGTTTCTCACAGTTGAAGTGTACCTATGATAAAAATGACAGACCTCTACATGCTTTGTAAGTCGGAAAACCTGCAAAATCGGCAGTGTATCAAATACTTGTTCTCCCCACTGTATATACACCTGTTCTGAACGGCCCCAGAGTCTGCAACATCACTAAGCAAGGGGCACCATCAAGCAAGCTGCACCATGTAGACCAAGGAGCTCTCAAACAGGTCAGGGACAAAGTTGTGGAGAATTACAGATCAGGGTTGGGTTATAAAAAAATATCTGAAACTTTGAACATCCCACAGAGTACCATTAAATCCATTATTAAAAATTGTAAGAATATGGCACCACAAACCAAACCTGCCACGAGAGAGCCGCCCACCAAAACTCACAGACCAGGCAAGGAGGACATTAATCAGAGGCAACAAAGAGACCAAAGATAACCTTGAAGGAGCTGCAAAGCTCCACAGTGGAGATTGGAGTATCTGTCCATAGGACCACTTTAATCCGTACGCTCCACAGAGCTGGGCTTTACGGAAGAGAGGCCAGAAAAAAAGCCATTGCTTCAAGAAAAAAATAGGCAAACACGTTTGGTGTTCGCCAAGAGTCATGTGGGAGACTACCAAAACATATGGAAGAAGGTACTCTGGTCCGATGAGACAAAAATGTAGCTTTTTGGCCATCAAGGAAAACGCTGTCTGGCGCAAACCCAACACCTCTCATCACCCCCAGAACATCATGTTTTTCATCGGCAGGGACTGGGAAACTGGTCAGAATTGAAGGAATGATGGACGTCGCTAAATACAGGGAAATTCTTGAGGGAAACCTGTTTCAGCCTTCCAGAGATTTGAGACTGGGACGGAGGTTCAACTTCCAGCAGGACAATGACCCTAAGCATACTGCTAAAGCAACACTCGAGTGGTTTAAGGGGAAACATTTAAATGTCTTGGAATGGCCTAGTCAAAACCCAGACCTCAATCCAATTGAGAATCTGTGGTATGACTTAAAGATGGCTGTACACCAGCGGAACCCATTCAACTTGAAGGAGCTGGAGCAGTTCTGCCTTGAAGAATGGACAAAAATCCCAGTGGCTAGATGTGCCAAGCTTATAGAGACATACCTCAAGAGACTTGCAGCTGTAATTGCTACAAAAGGTGGCTCTACAAAGTATTGACTTTGGGGGGGTGAAAACTTGAGCGTGCATAACTATTCTGTTTTTTTGTCTTATTTCGTGTTTGTTCAAAACAACAAAACATATTTTGCATCTTCAAAGTGGTAGGCATGTTGTGTAAATCAAATGACAGAAACCCCCCCAAAATCAATTTTAATTACAGGTTGTAAGGCAACAAAATAGGAAAAATGCCAAAGGGGGTGAATACTTTTGAGGGACCATATATATGGTTTCTTGGGTTGACTGTCTCTTGATGGACATTCTACCTGTGTCTGGCATGAAAATAATTATCATTGTTTACTGATAAGCAAGCAGTATATTTGAGCCAAGGGCACCTGAGTGGCAGAGCGGTCTAAGGCACTGCATCTCAGTGCAAGAGGTGTCACTACAGTCCTTGGTTAAAATCCAGGCTGTATTAGGCCAGCATCCCGGAGTCGCCTCTTCACTGTTGACATTGAGACTCATGTTTTGCGGGTACTATTTAATGAAGCTGCTAGTTGAGGACTTGTGAGGAATCTGTTTCTCTAGCTTGACATTCTAATGTACTTGTACCTCTTGCTCAGTTGTGCACCGGGGCCTCCCACTCCTCTTTCTATTCTGGTTAAAGACAGTTTGCGCTGTTCTGTGAAGGGAGTAGTACACACCTTTGTTCGAGATCTTCAGTTTTCTTGGCAATTTCTTGCATGGAATAGCCTTAATTTCTCAGAACAAGAATAGACTGACAAGTTTCAGGAGAAAGTGATTTTTGTTTTTGGCCATTTTGAACCTGTAATCGAATCCACAAATGCTGATGCTCCAGATACTCAACTAGTCTAGAGAAGCCCAGTTTTATTGCTTCTTTAAATCAGAACAACAGTTTTCAGCTGTGCTAACATAATAGCAAAAGGGTTTTCTGATGATCAATTAGCCTTTTAAAATTATAAACTTTGATTAGCTAACACAACGTGCCATTGGAATACAGGAGTGATGGTTGCTGATAATGGGCCTCTGTACGCCTATGTAGACATTCCATAAAAAAATCTGCCGTTTCCAGCTACAATAGTCATTCACAACATTAACAATGTCTACACTGTATTTCTGATCAATTTGATGTTTGATATTTGATGTTATTTTAATGGACAGAAAAATAGCTTTTCTTTCAAAAACAAGGACATTTCTAAGTGACCCCAAACTTTTTAATGGTACTGTATATTTCTAGGCTATTTATATTGAAAATTGGTATAAACTGTATGCATAATTATATGATAATATTTTAGGCTGACTATAATTCCCTTACATAATTTCTGATACATCACATGCCATGCTTTTATTTCCCTGCATATGTACAAGCAGGAAATGCATCCTCTATGGCTCTAATGCCATTGATTCCAATTAGACTGGTTTTGGATTTCTCCCTGAGATTTTCACCCCATTCGGGAACTTTGAGGGTTGATGATATAACCCCTCTAGTAATTTAATATAATAATTGTATAATATGTTGCAAACAGCCTCCATTCTCAGTTAATCTTTGCTCAAAGTATTTTATAATTGTTTAATTCAGAAACATTATTGCAAAGATGTCAACAATACTGAATATGGTCCAGATTGCCAAAAAGGTAGTAAGAGTGTTACGGTGAGTGAATGAGGACCCAAAAGCGAACTAACTTAAACAGAGCTTCTTTAATAACCAAACATAGGTAGGCTCAGATAGACCGGCAGATTCCGACAGGACAGGACAAGGTTACAGCAAACATGACGATAGTCTGGCTCAGGCATGAAACACAACAAACAAGAATCCGACAAGGACAGGAACAAAAACAGAGAGAGATATAGGGGACTAATCAGAGGGAAAAGGGGAACAGGTGGGAGAAGGGGTGACGAGGTAGTCAAGAGGAGACAAGGAACAGCTGGGGGAAAGCGGGGGAGAAAAGGTAACCTAATACGACCAGCAGAGGGAGACAGGGTGAAAGGAAAGGACAGAAAGACACAACATGACAATACATGACAGTACCCCCCCACTCACCGAGCGCCTCCTGGCGCACTCGAGGAGGAAACCTGGCGGCAACGGAGGAAATCCTTGATCAGCGCACGGTCCAGCACGTCCCGAGAGGGAACCCAACTCCTCTCCTCAGGACCGTACCCCTCCCAATCAACGAGGTACTGGTGACCACGGCCCCGAGGACGCATGTCCAAGATCCTGCGGACCCTGTAGATGGGTGCGCCCTCGACAAGGATGGGGGGGGGGGGGGGAAGACGAGCGGGGGCGCGAAGAACGGGCTTAATACAGGAGACATGGAAGACCGGGTGGACGCGACGAAGGTATCGCGGAAGAAGAAGTCGAACTGCGACAGGATTAATGACCCGAGAAATACGGAACGGACCAATGAACCGCGGGGTCAACTTGCGAGAAGCCGTCTTAAGGGGAAGGTTCTGAGTGGAGAGCCAAACTCTCTGACCGCGACAATATCTAGGACTCTTAGTTCTACGCTTATTAGCAGCCCTCACAGTCTGCGTCCTATAACGGCAAAGTGCAGACCTGACCCTCTTCCAGGTGCGCTCGCAACGTTGGACAAAAGCCTGAGCGGAGGGGACGCTGGACTCGGCGAACTGAGATGAGAACAGCGGAGGCTGGTACCCGAGGCTACTCTGAAAAGGAGATAGCCCGGTCGCAGACGAAGGAAGCGAGTTGTGGGCGTATTCTGCCCAGGGGAGCTGTTCTGACCAAGACGCAGGGTTGCGAAAAGAAAGACTGCGTAAGATGCGACCAATAGTCTGATTGGCCCGTTCTGCTTGACCGTTAGACTGGGGGTGAAAGCCGGAAGAGAGACTGACGGAAGCCCCAATCAAACGGCAAAACTCCCTCCAAAATTGAGACGTGAATTGCGGACCTCTGTCCGAAACGACGTCTGACGGAAGGCCATGAATTCTGAAAACATTCTCGATGATGATTTGTGCCGTCTCTTTAGCAGAAGGAAGCTTAGCAAGGGGAATGAAATGAGCCGCCTTAGAGAACCTATCGACAACCGTAAGAATAACAGTCTTCCCCGCTGACGAAGGCAGTCCGGTGACAAAATCTAAGGCGATGTGAGACCACGGTCGAGAGGGAATGGGAAGCGGCCTGAGACGGCCGGCAGGAGGGGAGTTACCGGACTTAGTCTGCGCGCAGACCGAACAAGCAGCCACGAAACGACGCGTGTCATGCTCCCGGGTGGGCCACCAAAAACGCTGGCGAATGGAAGCAAGCGTACCCCGAACGCCAGGGTGGCCGGCTAACTTGGCAGAGTGAGCCCACTGAAGAACGGCCAGACGAGTAGGAACGGGAACGAAAAGAAGGTTCCTAGGACAAGCGCGCGGCGACGGAGTGTGAGTGAGCGCTTGCTTTACCTGCCTCTCAATTCCCCAGACAGTCAACCCGACAACACGCCCCTCAGGGAGAATCCCCTCGGGGTCAGTGGAGGCTACTGAAGAACTGAAGAGACGAGATAAAGCATCAGGCTTGGTGTTCTTAGAGCCCGGACGATAAGAAATCACGAACTCGAAACGAGCGAAAAACAGCGCCCAACGCGCCTGACGCGCATTAAGTCGTTTGGCAGAACGGATGTACTCAAGGTTCCTATGGTCAGTCCAAACGACAAAAGGAACGGTCGCCCCCTCCAACCACTGTCGCCATTCGCCTAGGGCTAACCGGATGGCGAGCAGTTCACGGTTTCCCACATCATAGTTACGTTCCGACGGCGACAGGCGATGAGAAAAATACGCGCATGGGTGGACCTTGTCGTCAGAGAGGGAGCGCTGAGAAAGAATGGCTCCCACGCCCACCTCTGACGCGTCAACCTCGACAACGAACTGTCTAGAGACGTCAGGTGTAACAAGGATAGGAGCGGATGTAAAACGATTCTTGAGGAGATCAAAAGCTCCCTGGGCGGAAACGGACCACTTAAAGCACGTCTTGACAGAAGTAAGGGCTGTGAGAGGAGCTGCCACCTGACCGAAATTACGGATGAAACGACGATAGAAGTTCGCGAAGCCGAGAAAGCGCTGCAGCTCGACGCGTGACTTAGGGGCGGGCCAATCAATGACAGCTTGGACCTTAGCGGGATCCATCTTAATGCCTTCAGCGGAAATAACAGAACCGAGAAATGTGACGGAGGAGGCATGAAAAGTGCACTTCTCAGCCTTCACAAAAAGACAATTCTCTAAAAGGCGCTGGAGGACACGTCGAACGTGCTGAAGATGAATCTGGAGTGACGGTGAAAAAATCAGGATATCGTCAAGGTAAACGAAAACAAAGATGTTCAGCATGTCTCTCAGGACATCATTGACTAATGCCTGAAAGACAGCTGGAGCGTTAGCGAGGCCGAAAGGAAGAACCCGGTATTCAAAGTGCCCTAATGGAGTGTTAAACGCCGTCTTCCACTCGTCCCCCTCCCTGATGCGCACGAGATGGTAAGCGTTACGAAGGTCCAACTTAGTGAAAAACCTGGCTCCCTGCAGGATCTCGAAGGCTGAAGACATAAGAGGAAGCGGATAACGATTCTTAACTGTTATGTCATTCAGCCCTCGATAATCTATGCAGGGGCGCAGAGACCCGTCCTTCTTCTTGACAAAAAAAACCCCCGCTCCGGCGGGAGAGGAGGAGGGGACTATGGTACCGGCGTCAAGAGCTACAGACAAATAATCCTCGAGAGCCTTACGTTCGGGAGCCGACAGAGAGTATAGTCTACCCCGGGGGGGAGTGGTTCCCGGAAGGAGATCAATACTACAATCATACGACCGGTGTGGAGGAAGAGAGGTGGCCCTGGACCGACTGAACACCGTGCGCAGATCGTGATATTCCTCCGGCACCCCTGTCAAATCACCAGGCTCCTCCTGTGAAGAAGAGACAGAGGAAACAGGAGGGATAGCAGACATTAAACATTTCACATGACAAGAGACGTTCCAGGAGAGGATAGAATTACTAGACCAATTAATGGAAGGATTATGACAAACTAGCCAGGGATGGCCCAAAACAACAGGTGTAAAAGGTGAACGAAAAATCAAAAAAGAAATGGTTTCGCTATGATTACCAGAAACAGTGAGGGTTAAAGGTAGCGTCTCACGCTGAATCCTGGGGAGAGGACTACCATCCAGGGCGAACAAGGCCGTGGACTCCCTTAACTGTCTGAGAGGAATGTCATGTTCCCGAGCCCAGGTCTCGTCCATAAAACAGCCCTCCGCCCCAGAGTCTATTAAGGCACTGCAGGAAGCTGACGAACCGGTCCAGCGTAGATGGACCGACAAGGTAGTGCAGGATCTTGAAGGAGAGACAGGAGTAGTAGCGCTCACCAGTAGCCCTCCGCTTACTGATGAGCTCTGGCTTTTACTGGACATGAAGTGACAAAATGACCAGCAGAACCGCAATAGAGACAGAGGCGGTTGGTGATTCTCCGTTCCCTCTCCTTAGTCGAGATGCGGATACCTCCCAGCTGCATAGGCTCAGCTCCCGAGCCGGCAGAGGAAGATGGTAGTGATGCGGAGAGGGGGGCAACGGAGAACGCGAGCTCCTTTCCACGAGCTCGGTGACGAAGATCAACCCGTCGCTCAATGCGAATAGCGAGTTCAATCAGGGAATCCACGCTGGAAGGGACCTCCCGGGAGAGAATCTCATCCTTTACCTCTGCGCGGAGACCCTCCAGAAAACGAGCGAGCAAAGCCGGCTCGTTCCAGCCACTGGAGGCAGCAAGAGTGCGAAACTCAATAGAGTAGTCTGTTATGGATCGATTACCTTGACATAGGGAAGACAGGGCCCTGGAAGCCTCCTCCCCAAAAACAGATCGATCAAAAACCCGTATCATCTCCTCCTTAAAGTCCTGATACTGGTTAGTACACTCAGCCCTTGCCTCCCAGATTGCCGTGCCCCACTCACGAGCCCGTCCAATAAGGAGAGATATGACGTAGGCGACACGAGCAGTGCTCCTGGAGTAAGTGTTGGGCTGGAGAGAAAACACAATATCACACTGGGTGAGGAACGAGCGGCATTCAGTGGGCTCCCCAGAGTAACACGGCGGGTTATTGATTCTGGGCTCCGGAGATTCGAAAGCCCTGGAAGTGGCCGGTGGATCGAGGCGGAGATGGTGAACCTGTTCTGTGAGGTTGGAGACTTGGGTGGCCAGGGTCTCAACGGCATGTCGAGCAGCAGACAATTCCTGCTCGTGTCTGCCTAGCATCGCTCCCTGGATATCGACGGCTGAGTGGAGAGGATCCGGAGTCGCTGGGTCCATTCTTGGTCGGATTCTTCTGTTACGGTGAGTGAATGAGGACCCAAAAGCGAACTAACTTAAACAGAGCTTCTTTAATAACCAAACATAGGTAGGCTCAGATAGACCGGCAGATTCCGACAGGACAGGACAAGGTTACAGCAAACATGACGATAGTCTGGCTCAGGCATGAAACACAACAAACAAGAATCCGACAAGGACAGGAACAAAAACAGAGAGAGATATAGGGGACTAATCAGAGGGAAAAGGGGAACAGGTGGGAGAAGGGGTGACGAGGTAGTCAAGAGGAGACAAGGAACAGCTGGGGGAAAGCGGGGGAGAAAAGGTAACCTAATACGACCAGCAGAGGGAGACAGGGTGAAAGGAAAGGACAGAAAGACACAACATGACAATACATGACAAAGAGGCTTGGCTTCAATGTGACCTCCATTCTAAAACAACATTCTATGTTACCTTTCTTACCCCTTCACAATTTCTGTCATGGCACGGCAGGCACTATCCATCAGGCAAGATAGTTCCATCATTATATTGCTTTCAACAAATATTAAAAATAACTGGATAATTAAGGTACCCTACATCAACCAGCATAATAAAACATGCCTCCTGGTGGCCCTGTGAACATTGCCCAAGGAGGGCACAAGACAAAATAATGAAAATAAAATAATTGAGATAAAGATTTAAAACACATTTTGTACCTCATGGGATTGCACTGTTTACTTACTTAGACGATTCCCCTACACATGTACAAACATACTGCATTGGCATGTCGTTTCGAGCGCTCTTGCTATGGTCGTAAACATGTAATACATTTTAATTAATACAAAACACAGCATCTTCGCTCCAACTGACAGCTAACTGGCGGGAGATGATGGTCGCCCGATACAAAGCAGCGGATTCGTTTTATTTACAGTGGGCGGGCACGTGAGAAAGTTCACTGCAGCTGTTTGACTGGGGCTCGTCAGCGCGTCAGCGACCTTTCTCTTATCGATTGGTTAGTTATTTTTTAAGGGGCAGGCGTAAAAACTAAGCAGTTTGAAGTAGATGGCAGAGACTTTGGGAGAAATCACATGTCTGAGGGATTCAGTTGAGGTCGGCAGTGTGAAGGATTTCTTTGAATAGCTTTTTGTTTTAGTGAGTTAAAAATGCAAAGCTGTGCAAAGTCTTGGGGGATCCTATTCGCCAAATCGGTGAATTCACATGCACCTTGCAGACATATATCTGGTCAAAGCCGATTCTTTGGGAAACTACAGACTAGAATCCAAAACCGAAATGCTTTTGTAACTGTCCGCGGTCTTCGGATGTCTGCAGTCTATGCTTCCAGACAGATAGACAGAATACTGCCGAGACACGATGATTTTGCAGAGAGACATATTGGTCCAGGCGAACGGGAGAAAAGGGAGATGCTGGATGTTCTTGGACTTGAGGTAAGATTTACAAACATTTGGATAAATAGAGAATTGATAAGACAGAAAGTAGGCTAATGTGTCGGATCTAATGCCTTGCAGGCGCTCTTGCATGTTTCTTGTCATAAACAGCTGAACTTTCAACAATGTATATAGTTTTAGTGCGTTTTTTTTTGTGATCTATACATTGTTTTACAGTCAATCGCCCAGTTGATAGAAGATACAGTTCCAGAATCCATCCGTATTCAAAGAAGTATGAAAATGGATGATCCTCTCTGTAAGTATTCAAAGAAGTATGAAAATGGATGATCCTCTCTGTAAGTTAATCTTCTTTCATCATCTTTAACAGCACGTGTTATTGTTGATGTGTGTGTGTTCTCTATATAGAAGCGGGATTTTATAACACGGTGAGGCAATATTGCCTCATCGTGTTATAAAATTCCGCTTCTGGTATGATTTAGTTTTTCCATTGCGTTTCATTATTGCTGTTGATTTCCCCGTCAAATGTAATCTTGATTTGTTTTATTTATTTGCATTTATGTTTTGTCTGCCTATTTTGCTGGTCTGAGTTTTCTTTTAACATTGTAAATCAAGCCAAGCAAGCGACTGGCTGAAATGTAGGTTGCACTCCTATTGTGAAGCCCTCTTCACCGTTAAGTCTTCCTTTGAACATATTTGGAGTTGTTTTTGCGGAACTCAACGAGCAGCACCAATCTCCTGTTGGGAAGCCGATGCTAATAGGATGGCAATTGGAGTGTAAAGTTCAGCCTTGAGCTCCTGTCCCAAGTCCAGTTCAATCTGGTTATAGCGTTAACATTACATCACAGACGAATGACATGTGCAAACGAGCTTCATGGAATTCCTAATATGGTTAATTTGATGGGTTTTGGTATTCTTACTTTAATACATTTTTTTTTTGCATTTAATAAGAGCCAGACGGATTTTCAATCGATTAAGAGAACTAGAAGACCTTTTAAATGTCTTACTATCAATAATAGTTTATTGTCTATAACACACTCACTAGGCATATTTCCCTGGCAAACCCCTGCATTATTTCTCCAGAGACTGAAGTCTCATACTGTTATCACTTGAGATTTACAAGTCTATAAAATACTATTCTGGACAAGTACAGTACATTGTATTACTAATTTACCTTGTTCTGTGTAATGGGTTGAATTTATTAAAATCATTGTTCTTAAGCAACTGACAATATGGCCATAATATACAATATTTAATTAAGCAAAGTCATTTGAAAACAGACAAAAGTATTGCTGATGACAATTTTCATCGAAGGCACATCAAAGAGTATTCTTATTTTGCCAATATTCTCACCAGGCCACATTGATGATAGATACACTCTTAACAGTGACCCATCTCTACAATAATCAATGTAATACAAACTACTCGTTTTGGAGTGTCAGTGTCATGTATAGAAACTCTCAGCTGTCAAAATCCCTAGTATTATTGCTGCATAATTTTCTGTTTTGCATCAGTTACATTAGTCATTGTTTTCACTATCCTGATATTTCAGCAGTGCTCAACATGGTGAGAGGAATAGGTAATGAAGGCTTGGACTAGTGTACTTAAATACTACTGTACTACTTACTGATCAGATGATCTAAAATAACACTTATCTGCTATTTGGGGACTTTCCAACATTATTGTTATGCAAAGTGATTGACTTAATATTCACAATGCTTAATAAGTAATAAGAAGGTCGAGGGGGGGTTCTAAGACCACCCTCGGTCACTCCTTTCTGTCTTGTTCCATTATGTAGCTAACCATGCTGAAGGAACAAACTGGAGGCTATACTGCTTTTTGCCTGTTCAGCTTTTGGGGGGGGCTTTGTTTGCAAAGCCAAAAAGGGATTCTCTTCACAACAATAGATGTGCTGGATGGTTCTGAATCAGGCTTTTCTGATGCTTTGAGGGACTTTGGGACCATGGGAAAACTGTCCTCTCTAATGAAATGTGCAGCTCCACAGTAGCCCCCCCACGCACACACACTAAACCACTGGCCTCCACTACTGATAATGCTTTCACTTATTTTGTTATTAGTAGTCAAATGTTAGATTTCCAAACACCCTTCTCTTGTGCTGCTGAGTCATAAAGCAGGACATTTTTTTAATGGATTTACAGTTAAATTCTTTGCCACCTAAACTCAAACTGCAAATGTTCACCTTTTTCTGATCGTATGGTGGTATACACCATTAGAAATAACCATAGAAATGCTCATCCTGAATATGAGAGTACTTTGGGCACTCGATTCAGAGGGGTAGTATTGTCCATTCCTTGCTGAGGGCGTTGCTAAGCAGCGACAGCATGCCTGAGGAATTCCAGTGTCTAGGTGTATATTGGTTGATCTCCCCCACAGCACTGGAGAATTAGGCTAGATTACTAACCTTTGGGAAAGGGCCCATATGTTGCACATAATTGTCCCCTACAATAGATAGAAATATGATGCACAAATGGAAGTGCATTCTACACTCACAGAAATGTTGTATACAGTTCACACAGAACACGGCACAGTGACGTGGAGTACACAAAGCTGTTTAGTGTCATTTCCTTTCCACTCCATTTTGACAGTGAATCTGATGCTATATGATGTTACTGCCCATTTGTTTGAGTGGTTTGTTCAGAAAATGTATGGGTATAATTGTTTAATGCACCTTTTCCTCAAATATATGTGATGCCAATTGTGATTTCTATTTCTGCAGGCGAGAATCAAGTCTTGGAGCATCTCCAAAAGATTGCATCAAAGAACAAGGTGTGGAGGTCTTATATCGGAATGGGCTACTACAACTGCTCAGTGCCTCCAGTTATACAGAGAAACCTTCTGGAGAATTCAGGATGGTAACGGTCACTTTGGTACAAACCCACAAAAACAAAAGAGTTGTGATGTGTTCTGCATCTAGCCAAGTTGTCTCCATCAGTAGGGCAAGATACTGTTTGATTGTGCACTCAAGGTGCATATATGTATGGGCTTCTGCTTGTCATTAAATCACTAATTGCTACATTGCAGAAAAATGTGCCCCTAATCAAATACATCTTTTGACTTGAGGCTCAAGTTTCCAGTTTAGGTTTGCACTGCATTAAATTACATCCTCACATGTGGGATCTTGGGATCTGTTTTTTGTCCGACTTAAAACAAGACAGCACTGACTTTTTCTTTATTTTCATTAACTTCCACCCACTTAACCCTAGTATCTCGATTCCTTGAAAAATAGTTGTGTTTTTTCTGTGTATTGTAATACATTCTTACATTTAAAAAAATATTTTAGTAATTTACCCAGAGTGATTAGTGCATTCATCTTAGGATAGCTAAGTGAGACAACCACATATCACAGTCGTAGCAAAGTACATGTAATGTGTAATCATTTCTCTGTGTATCCTGTTCTCCTCAGGGTGACACAGTACACCCCCTATCAGCCTGAGGTGGCTCAGGGTCGCCTGGAGAGTCTGCTCAACTATCAGACCATGATCTGTGACATCACGGGCATGGCTGTGGCCAACGCCTCTCTGCTGGATGAGGCGACAGCCGCCGCTGAGGCCATGCAGCTCTGTCATAGGTGAGTGGAGAATAAACATAAGAGAAATAGTGGCTGACCATTAAAGGGTAGTTAATTTAGTATCGTTCATGTATAGGGTCTAGTTATAGTCTATAAATAAGGCCCAGAGTTTCTCCTGGTGAGGTTACTTTTTCATGAAAAACTCCTGGCCCTACACATGTTAAAGGTGCACTATGCAGAAATCACTTCTCAATTTCCTGGTTCCTAAAATGTGCAGAATTTGTGACGAAACAAGCAAGTATAGTGTAGAGTATCATTATGCTTCTTAGACTTGCTTTAAATGAGAATGACAGATCTATAACTGCATTTATATGTGGTCAGGCTGCCTAAAAAGTGACATATTACATCGTTAATTGTTTATGTTCCCTACAGACAGAACAAGAGAAGGACGTTCTACATCGACTCACGATGCCACCCTCAGACGATTGCTGTGGTGCAGACCAGAGCCAAGTACGGACATCCTTCAAAGCTTCACTCAGACCAAGGTTAGAACTGTGTACTAAAAGCAGCATCCTCATTTTGGGTGCTCTGATTGTTGACCAACAGCTACATCGGGGTCAAGACTGTGCTGAAGCTGCCTCATGAGATGGACTTCAGTGGGAAGGATGTGAGCGGTGTGCTGTTCCAGTACCCAGACACCGACGGCAGAGTGGAGGATTTCACTGCGCTGGTGGACCGCGCTCACAAGGGAGGGGTAAGAGAGCTGCCACGTTTGACATTGGTAGTAATGGTTTATTAACCTAGGATGCTATCTTAAAGTAAATGTGGGTTGGGGTTTGGTAGTATTATTTTGGAATTGTTGCTCCTCGTTTGGTAGGAAAGGACCCCTCAGTATGTGGTGATTCCAGTTTGGTGCCGAAGTGACTTGTTTGAAGACTCCCCGTCTCTCATCCCTGCAGGCTCTGGCTTGCTGTGCCACTGACCTGCTGGCCCTGTGTGTGCTGCGCCCCCCTGGAGAGTTTGGGGTGGACATTGCCCTGGGCAGCTCCCAGAGGTTCGGAGTACCACTCTGCTACGGTGGTCCCCACGCTGCCTTCTTCTCTGTCAAAGAAAACCTGGTCAGGATGATGCCTGGCAGGATGGTGGGAGTGACCAGGTGAGAGCCCTTAAGATTCACATGGGCCCTGTTCAGAATGGAAGTCAGATCTCTTGAGATTGTTCAATGTTGGGCTTTATAAACATGTTGATTGACTTCATAGAATTCTTGCTCACAGTGGAAAAGACTGAAATATACAGAATGCACATATACATAAAGACTATCTCGATGCACATTGGTTTGAAATGTCCCTTGTTTGTCTGCAGGGATGCAGCTGGTAAGGAGGTGTACCGTCTGGCTCTGCAGACCAGAGAGCAGCACATACGTAGAGACAAGGCCACCAGTAACATCTGTACTGCACAGGTACTGTACACCCCCCCCCAATACCGACACGCTGTGCTGTCAACCCCCCGCCCCCCCAGTAGTTGTCTTCATTTATGAATTATTAATATTTATTTTTTGAAAATAAAGTTTCTCACCTTCAAATGTATCTGTCTTTCAGGCTCTGCTGGCCAACATGGCAGCCATGTTTGGGGTGTATCATGGACCCCAAGGCTTAAAGCACATTGCTGAGAGGACACACAATGCTGCACTGATACTGGCTGAAGGTATATCCGCTGACACCCTGACTGCACTGATCCATTTTTATGTCACAACTTTTACGATCAATCAATAGTTAGCTAATTTCAACTATAAGGGTGCATTGAGAAAGACAATGGTAACATAGCTTATTTTCAGATGATTTACAAATGTATTCTTTGAGTTTTTAGAAATGCCTCTCTCCCTCCTTTTGTATCAGGTCTAAAGCGGGCCGGACACAGGCTGCACAGTGAGATGTTCTTCGACACGCTGAAGGTTGGCTGCAGTGTGGCAGCCAAGGACATCCTGGAGAGGGCTGTCCAAAGGGAGATCAATCTGCGTGTCTACAGTGAGGGAGTGGTGAGTAGTAACAGATACAGTTTGGGAACAAGTTACATACACATCCACCCAGTGTTCCCATGTCGTCAGAGTTTGTTTTGATATTTTAACCAGCGTGTCGTGATTGCGTTTGGTGATGGGGGACAAAATAAATGTATGCACAATGGGCACGCGCAGCCGGTTTGGGTTCTGTGTTAGAATACATTGTCATTAAAGCACACAGAAGCATAGATGCACTTATATTAAGACCCCCTCCATAGAGCTCCACAGTGGCGGTGTCATAACCTAGCAGTCAAACAGGGAAATGGTTCCAATTGTTTTTGAAACATTTATTTTTCGCATAGGGGATTTTAGAAACACTTAAAATAAGGGCGGCGTTTCATTTAGGCTTAGCCTGGCGTGATGTTTTGTTAACCATGTAAATCTCTCGGACAAGTAGACTTTTGGCTGAAATTATTTATTTGTTTACCTAGTTAGGTGTGTCTCTGGATGAGACCGTGACGGAGAGAGACTTGGACGATCTGCTCTGGGTCTTTGGATGTGAATCCTCAGCGGTACGTTTGCTTTCAATGGAATAAGATAATGCATATATTCAGCATTGCTTTCTTAAGAGCGTGCAAAGGTCCGTCTTGAAGGCATAGGACAAATATCAAATTTAATTTAAATCTCAATTTACAGGAGCTGATTGCTGAGAAGATGGGTGAAAGGGTGAAAGGCATTATGGGTAGTCCTTTCAAGAGGACCAGCAAGTACCTCGTTCACACAGTCTTCAACAGGTTGGTCTGTTTGTAGCTGCTAAATATTACAATATTTGCCGTAATAAGGATGAGCTTGTTATGCCATAACTGTTGATGACTTGTGTTCTCAGTGATGATAGTATTATCAGTATAATGACACCAGACTGGTGAGAGACATTAGGTGACGTTCCGTGATTATTGTCTTTGTCCCAAACTCCAATTGATGCTTGGTAAAATAATTCCTTGCACTGATAGCATAAGGTTGTTACACATACAGTACCAGTTGAAAGTTTGGACACACCTACTCATTCAAGGGTTTTTCTTTATTTTACTATTTCCTACATTGTAGAAAAATAGTGAAGAGCTCAAAACTATGAAATAACACACATGGTTCATGTAGTAAACAAAAAAGTGTTAAACAAAAATATATTTTAGATTCTTCAAAGTAGCCACCCTTTGCTTTGCACACTTGACATTCTCTCAACCAGCTTCACCTGGAATGCTTTTCCAACAGTTCCCAGATGCTGAGTACTTATTGGCTACTTTTCCTTCAGTCTGCGGTCCAACTCATCCCAAACCATCTTAATTGGGTTGAGGTCGGGTGATTGTGGAGGCCAGGTCATCTGATGCAGCACTCACTATCCTCCTTGGTCAAAAAGTTGCCCTTATACAGCCTGGAGTTGTGTTGGATCATTGTCCTGTTGAAAAACAAATGATAGTCCCACTAAGCGCAAACCAGATGGGATGGCGTATCGCTGCAGAATGCTGTGGGAGCCATGCTGGTTATGTGTGCCTTGAATTCTAAATAAATCAGACTGGGTCACCAGCAAAGCACCATCACACCTCCTCCATACTTCACGGTGGGAACCACACATGCAGAGATCATCCGTTCTCTTACTCTGCGTCTCACAAAGACACGGCGATTGAAACCAAAAATCGCAATTTGGACACATTTCCACCGGTCTGATGTCCATTGCTCATGTTTCTTGGCCCAAGCAATTATTGATGTCCTTTAGTAGTGGTTTCTTTGCAGCAGTTTGGCCATGAAGGCCTGATTTCACACAGTTTCTTCTGAACAGTTGATGTTGAAATGTGTGTTACTTGAACTCTGAAGCATTTATTTGGGCTGCAATTTCTGAGGCCGGTAACTCTAATGAACTTATCCTCTGTAGCAGAGGTAACTCTGGGTCTTCCTTTCCTGTGGCGGTCCTTATGAGAGCCAGCTTCATCATAGCACTTGATGGTTTTTGCGACTGCACTTGAAGAAACTTTCAAAGTTCTTGATATTTTCCAGATTGACTGACTGTCTTAAAGTAAGGATTTACTGTCATTTCTCTTTGCTTATTTGAGCTGTTCTTGCCATAATATGGACTTGGTCTTTTACCAAATAGGGCTATCTTCTGTATATCACCCTTACCCTGTCACAACACAACTGATTGGCTCAAACGAATTAAGAAGGAAAGAAATTCCACAAATTAACAAGGCACACCTGTTAATTGACTACCTCATGAAGCTGGTTGAGAGAATGCTAATATAAAATATTTTCATTTAATTTCACACTTTTTTTTGGTTACTACATGATTCCATATGTGTTATTTCATAGTTTTGATGTCTTCACTATTATTCTACAATGTAGAAAACAGTAAAAATACAGAAACCCTGGATTGAGTAGGTGTCAACTTTTGACTGGTACTGTATAAGGGATAATACAGGGTTTAAGCACTAAGGTTTTAAAGTAAAATAACACATTAGGCCTAAAACCTATCTTTATAATCTTGATTCACTCCTATTCTTCACCCCATGCAGTTACCATTCGGAGACCAACATTGTGCGCTACATGAAACGCTTGGAGAACAAGGACATCTCTCTGGTTCACAGCATGATCCCACTGGTGAGTTATGGGAAAGCAAAGAAGAAATGTTTTACTTTTTTTTTTTTTTTAACTTGAGCATTTTTTACATGGTCTGAATACTAAAAACTTACGAACTACTGAAAAGATTTCTCGGCCAATGCCATTTGTAATATCCATTTTGTTTTCCATGTCAGGGTTCCTGCACAATGAAACTGAACAGTTCTTCAGAGCTCATGGTGAGTTAATATCAGGGTTGGGGTCAATTCGGTTAGAAGGCAGTCAATTCAGGAAGTACTGAGATTGCACCAATAATTAAAGGGCTTTAGCTTGCAATGATTTCACAATAAACTTAAAAGTAAAACCTATTTATTCTAAGTTTCCATTTTTAAATTCAAATCAGTTCCTGAATTGACCCCAACCCTGATTAATTAATATTTTATTTTTCCTCCTTATGGTGGTGGTGTTGTGAAAAACACTAGCTTACCTTATGACAAAACATTGTACAAGTCATAAGGACATCGCTGACTGTCATTTCCCATATTTCTCCCTTTGTTCTCTCTTTCCCACTGTTTTTAGCCCATCACCTGGAAGGAGTTTGCCAACCTTCACCCCTTCTGTCCCCTGGACCAGGCTGAGGGTTATCAGCAGCTCTTCAGGCAGCTGGAGAAGGATCTCTGTGAGGTGACTGGCTATGACAAGATATCCTTCCAACCCAACAGGTAAGCCCCTCACTGACAGCAATATTCAGTCTGGGGTATTCATGACCAACTGGGATTTCAGTTTGCCAGACTCCTCATCCGAGCGTGATTTCCCTGTCGCCCTCTGTTACACATACCACGTTGTCCAATTGATACATTTTATTTGATCATATAACTCAGTTTGTGGCTGATAACTATGGTTCCAAGTCCCCCACTTATCAGTATAAATGGGGCTGATGAAAAGCACATCGTGCTACATTGGCCTGGAAAGATAGCGGCCTGGTTGTTCAACTCTTATTCCATGCTTTTCCTTTACAGTTACTATGACGCTCATATAGACTAACCTTTGAACTCGGCACGTTTTGATTATGCTGAGACTTCACTGGGAGCATGTGTCTGTGAGCATGTCTGGTACATTAAGACTATAACCTCGTCTTTCAGTGGTGCTCAGGGAGAATACGCTGGCCTCGCGGCCATCAAAGCCTACCTGAACTCTAAAGGAGAGGCCCATAGAACAGTAAGTATGGTTCTGATGAAACTAAACACATCTTTGCTAGCACACATGCTAGGCCCTGTAGAATCAAAATAACCCACCCTTGGTTAAGTGTTATAACATTAGATCAAAGTACATGTTGGGGTTTGCGTACTACAAATGACTTTAATTCATTTTCAGTCTGAATGTTTGCTGCCGTCACCCATTTCCCTGCAAACAACCTGTATGTAATACGTGATACTTAGACCCACCTACAATCATTTATCACACGTAAAGCCATAAAGGGACTCATTTTAAGTACAATCACTTGTTTGTCAACAGACATTGTATTGGAAAAGCTCAATCTGAAGATGAGGGTTGTTTTGGATACTTCTACAGGAACTTTGAAAGGCCCCAAGTGTCACAATGTGCTGGGTTGAAGTGACTTGAGTACATCTGGTGAAGATAAGGATGCTCGTTCAAGTAGCTTTCCAGTTTTATAATTTGGCCTTTATTTTTTAACTATTATAAGCACTTCTTTGATAGTGGCGTGAGCTCTTGAATCAGTCAAGGTCCACAGTTGTGCAAATAAGGGATAGAAAATACCACACTGTCTGGAAGTTACTTGATTCCAAGATCCCATATTTGGTGTTTTTTGTGAACTGTAAGTCATGGGCAAAATAGATTGAGCTCAGTTTGTTTTTCCTGTTAGGGGGGGAAATGTAAACGTTACCCAACAAACACACAGGTCTTGGTGACCTTGTGACAATATTGCAAAATGTCAAAATAAGTCTCCTTATAAAAGGGATAAAATAATTTGAAGACCTATTTTAAATAATGTTTGATGTCAATTGTAGATTTGTGCTTCGAAATCTTAAGACTGTGTGATTGCATATCTAATGGTTGATTTGTGTAGTCTTAATTCTCTCTTTTACTTTGATGGTCTGAGTGCAACTGTTGCTGATATTTTCCTTTTGCTCAGGTTTGTCTGATTCCCAAGTCAGCCCATGGTACCAACCCGGCCAGTGCCCAGATGGCTGGCATGAAGGTGCAGGTGGTGGAGGTGGACAAGGATGGCAACATTGACATGGCAAATCTCAAGGCACTGGTAAGAGCTGGTTGGAGTGATTCTGCTAATCTGATTCTATTAGAGTAGCCTTTCAATCTAACCAGCCGCACTAAAAAAATCATTGCGGAACATGGCCCGACAGTCAGGTCACTCACTATGTACTGGTAGTGTAATTGGCAGTCAATTACCCCCCCACCCCCATAAAAGTGGAGTGTCATGTTGCAGAGTCACAGGCTAACACATTATTCCCCTCTCAGGTGGACAAACACAAGGCTAACCTGGCAGCCATGATGATTACGTACCCCTCCACTTTTGGTGTGTTTGAGGAGAGCATTGATGATGTCTGCAATCTCATCCACCAGAACGGAGGACAGGTCTACCTGGATGGTGCTAATATGAACGCACAGGTGAGAGAAGAGTATAAGCTGTGTACTAAAACTGTTGAAAGATCTTTTTTGGTAAAAAAAATAATAATTGGGTTACTTATCCAGATGTTAATTGAATCATGGACCCATTATTTTAATATTGAGTCATATTACAGCAGTGTATTTGTAAGAACCTTATGAAAGTATGTATATATTTTTTACAAGTGTCTCAGGGATTGCACTATTCTACAGCGTATGGTTGAATATTTTCAGTATTTTACAAATGTTCCGTCCTGAGAATAAATCACTTTTCTCTCCGGGTAAGCCAGTATTTCCCGCCAAAACAGGAAGTGCCATTCTAAAGCATAAATACACTACATGGCCAAAAGTATGTGGACATCCCTTCAAATTAGTGGATTTGGCTATTTCAGTCACATCTGTTGCTGACCGGTGTATATAATTGAGCACACAGCCATGTAATCTCCATAAACAAACATTGGCAGTAGAATGGCCCATACTGAAGAGCTCAGTGACTTTCAAAGTGGCGCTGTCATAGAATGCCTCCTTTCCAACAAGTCAGTTTGTCAAATTTCTGCCCTGCTAGAGCTGCCCCGGTCAACTGTAAGTGCTGTTATTGTGAAGTGGAAACGTCTATGAGCAACAACGGCTCAGCCGCAAAGTGGTATGCCCCACAAACTCACAGAACGGGACCACAGAGTGCGCGTAGAGTGTAAAAAAAATGTCTGTCCCTGGTTACAACATTCGGTACTTAGTTACTAACTGCCTCTGGAAGCAATGTGAACAGAAGAACTGTTCGTCGGGTGCTTCATGGAATGGGTTTCCATGGCCGAGCAGCCACACAAGTCTAAGATCCCCTTGCGCAATGCCAAGAGTCTGCTGAAGTGGTTAGTTCCAGTGAAGGGAAATCTTAACGCTACATTATACAATGACATTCTAGTGAATTCTGTGCTTCCAACTTTGTGGCAACAGTTTGGGGTAGGACATTTCAGCATGACAGTGCAAAAAATGAGGTCCATACAGAAATGCTTTGTCAATCGGTGTGGAAGAACTTGACTGACCTGCACAGAGCCTTGACCTCAACCCCATCGAACATCTTTGGGATGAATTGGAGTACCGACTGCGAGCTAGCCTTAATCGCCCAACATCCGTGCCCAACCTCGAATGCTCTTGTGGCTGAATGGAAGCAAGTCCCTGCATGTGCCAACATATTGTGGAAAGCCGTCCCAGAAGAGTGGAGGATGTTGTAGCAGCAAAGGTGGGACCAACTCCATATTAATGCCCATGATTTTGGAATGAGATGTTCCCTGAGCAGGTGTCCACTTTTGGTCATGTAGTGTATTTGAGCTATTCAAATGGAATATTTTTGAACCCAGGTCTAATGCATTTTACCCCCAGAGTACAGTAGCGCCCTCTTCTGCAAATCAGTGTAACTTTGGAGAATTGCCTTTCTACCATATTGTCATCACCGCTCTCTCCTACCTGGTCTGCTCTCTACTCTACAGGTCGGCCTGTGTCGTCCTGGTGACTATGGATCTGACGTCTCTCACTTGAACCTCCACAAGACCTTCTGTATCCCCCACGGAGGCGGAGGACCAGGGATGGGACCTATTGGAGTGTAAGTGAATGCACATTGATGGGCTAAGCACAAACTCAACCTGCCCAAAGCAGATCTCAACCTGCCCAAAGCAGATCTATGTCTGGCCAAATCCATTATAAATGTGGAGTTTTTTTCCTGGTCAGGAAACACTACTCTAAGTATTAGTGCAAAAAAAACAATTAAAAAAGTGGCTAAGTAATTACTTTTGACTTTAAATCAAGTTGTGTATGTTAAACAGGAAGGAGCACCTCGCCCCGTTCCTGCCTAGCCACCCAGTGGTCTTAATGTCAGCAGGCAACATGTCCAGCTCCCTGGGCACCATCAGTGCTGCCCCCTGGGGCTCCAGTGCCATCCTGCCCATCTCCTGGGCTTACATCAAGGTCAGTACTACATCTATCCTAAGAGCAGGTTGACGTTTGTCATGAATATTGGCTTGGAGGAAGAACTGAGTGATATCTGCTAGATTGGCCAGATGCAAAGTCAATATTGGCTATATTGTGAAAATGTAATGGAAACCAACATGTGGTTTTTGGTCTTTAATTTAAGGTTAGGCATCAGGATTAGCAGTGTGGTCAGATTGACTTTGTGGCTATGCCAGCTTGTGACCACTGCAGAGCTGCCTCCTGTACACAAGTCATGACATTACATGCCAACATCAATCTTATGGTTCAGTGCCATGGAATTTCAATAATGATAGATTTGTTAGAATAGTGTTATTCAGGATACTCAAATTGTCTTTCTAGGCAAATGCAGAGAGAAAACATGCAACTAAAGCAGCGACAACAGTTGAGTACATGTCGATATAGACCATGACCTTGTTTCCTACTGTGTAGATGATGGGAGCCAAGGGGCTGGTTCACGCCACAGAGGTGGCTATCCTGAATGCCAACTATATGGCCAAGAGACTGGAGAGCCACTACAAAATCCTCTTCAAAGGCAGGAAAGGTGAGTGGTAGTTCCTATTCACCCCATATGGCAGCGTTTTCCAAACTAGGGGTCATGACCTTGTCGGATTTCTTGATTTGAAAATGGGTTCGCGAGAAACTAATGTGCCATTTCGTTCATAGAACCACGGGTACATGAGTAATCTTTTGCTATCCGCTACAAGCGGTCGGGACAAACAGAGCGGTCTGTTTTACTTCCTACAAATGTGGCTCACATTTTTATTTTTTAACAGTTGGAGCTATAAGCTATTATGACCCCATTCCTGAAAGCTAAGACTCGCAGGAACACGTACGTGTCTTTTTCCCTCTACGATGCGCACAAGCTGCACAGGACTTAAAACAGAGTGGACAGGACCAGTCACCAAATCTGACTGGAGGGAAAAAGAACACCATCACTGAAAGCAATGATCTTTTCTACACAGAAGATCATACAATTATTGCCAGATGATCTTCTTAGATTTTGTTCCTAAACTTTAATACCTTTGCATCTGTCACTTGGAACCATATTCCATTTGTAATGGATGGTCACACTCCCAAATAAAAGTCAACATTTAGCTTTTGATTACATCACTTTATAAAGTCCTTCAGTAATTAGACAACACTAGCAAAATGTTCCTTTAACACCGATTTGTTTTGGTCCACAGGCTTTTGTGCTCATGAATTTATTTTGGATGTGAGGCCATTCAAGAAATCTGCAAACATTGAAGCGGTGGATGTGGCGAAAAGGCTGCAGGATTACGGTGAGCTGGAACACACTGCATTAACGGATAGTTGGGCACTGCTGAAATGTCAACATGGTCCACTTGTCTCTTACTCTAAGTAAAAAAAAATAGGAATAGTTTTATTGAATTTACCCGTGAGCCTCATCCCCCTGTGTGTCTGACCTTGGTCAGGTTTCCATGCCCCCACCATGTCGTGGCCCGTGGCAGGAACCCTGATGATCGAGCCCACTGAGTCGGAGGACAAGGCAGAGATGGACCGCTTCTGTGACTCGCTGATGGGAATCAGACAGGAAATAGCAGATATCGAGGAAGGCAGGATGGATGCCCGCATTAACCCATTGAAGGTACGTCACTGGCCTGACTCAGACAACTAACAAATTGCATGTCAAGCCATGTAATCAGCTACGTACAGTGGTCATTAAACTCATAGCAATTTTACTAAGTCAAATCGGTGTTAGTTTCAACTTAACTGTTTTGTGTTGTTGACATCCTCTGAGGAAATGGCAAGCATTTTTGAAACTGTCTGTTTTGAGATGGGGTTTCTGAAGTGTAATTATTTTTTATTTATGTATGGTTTGGGTACATACGAGAATAGGACGAGTCAACATTATTTGGGGTTGGAATTGAGTATGAACTTAAAAAGCAAGATTTTCACTAGACGGTTTAAGAAATACCACTGTGATATGGACAACCTTTTATTATAGTGTTATTGAGCATAAATCTGTGCTTTTAGTGGTGGCACCTAAAATGTAGCATGAGTTGCTTTACGTCACCAGACCAGCCAAAATAGGTGTTGACTGGGGTCTGTGTCCACAGATGGCACCTCACTCCCTGGCAAGCATCACCTCCTCTACCTGGGACAGGCCCTACTCCAGGGAGTATGCTGCTTTCCCCCTGGTGAGTCTTCCCTCTGGAAAACATCACACACTACCAACTCCACTAAAAATGTTTGTTTTCATGATTCATGTGAATGTCAACATGTTTACATCAGCGTTAGCAAAATCTCTTTCTAATAAACTGTTAACAAGGTAAACTCACTTTCCCCATTTCCAGCCATTTGTGAGGCCCGAGACCAAATTCTGGCCATCCATCTCCAGGATTGACGATATCTACGGTGACCAGCACCTGGTCTGCACCTGCCCCCCCATGGATGTGTATGAGTCACCATACGAGGAGAAGAGAGCTTCCTCATGACAAACGCCTCCGCTATACCAGTCATCACACTTCCAAATTCTGAAAATCCATTGAGTTGTATCGTCCACTGTAGTTTCTGTATTTCAATGTGCCTCGACTCTTTTCTGTTGTACAAATAGTTGCCTTGACTCTCCCTTCATGACGTTTTTATGCTCTAAAGTAGCGGGCCGGACTGACACGTTAGATCAAGTTGTAGGGTTTTGTTAATATTGGCTGTGTTCTGTGCATGAAAATGTTTAAAATGTGTATTTTGACGTTTGCCTAACCACTTATACTAGTCTTAATGATCTTTAAGGAAAATAGTTGTATTGAACATTGTCAATCTTTTGTTCAGTTTGAAGTAGACTTCAGTCATTTCTTTTCCACATAAGGAAATACTGCCATCTAGATGTGAATGTTAAACACCAATAACGTTCTCACATGATTTGTTCTGAGACACTAATACGTTTGGACATTAAAATATTTCCAAAACAGAGACTAAGGTGACACTGAAGAATATGAATTTATCGAACTAATTGGGCTTTAAGTATTAGTTCAAAGAATGACTGTTCAGTTCTGTCTATGGACATGGCATGAGAACCCCAAGAAAGTTCATTCCTTTTGTTAATCCTATTGGGTGATCATCTTTCCTTAGCCTCAAATACATTGACTTACTGTACAACTGGGAACAATCGTGGGTGCACGACTTTAAAGTGCTGTGGTGAATATCAACGTAAAGATCGTTAGACCCAGAACAGAACTTAAGGGCTACAGCCTGTATGCGTGATTAAATTACACATCGACTTGTCATTTTTGCAACTCATTCAACACCATGTATGAGACTGAATTTGAAGAGCTTGCAAAATTGAGCATCAGTTCCAGTCACACACACACTTGTTCTCACAAATGACTAGCATATGCCTTGGTCTGGTTAGTGTGTAAGTGAAATGGTAGCAAATCAACTTAAGGATCAGGGGAGAGCAATTGTTCCCTAGACAACTGACTCAAACCCATTGGGATAAAAGGTGCAGATTTGTGCCATTGTACAGACACCATTTTTTATTCAAGTGCAAAAATAAACACTTGATGGGTGCAAAAGTACCCTTGTATTTATGTCTTGTTATATTTGGGGGGGGGGGGGGGGTTAGTCTAGGCAATATCACACATTCAAGTGTTTTAACTTGCAACAGCTGCATGGGGTTTGTTGGATTTTAAAGTTGGGTCGTTTCATTGCAGCCAATGGCAGTGAAGGAAGATTTAAAAGCCACAGAAGACATTCAGCTTTTGAAACAGTCTGACCATTATTTCAGAAACATTGTTATCAGGGGAGGACTAAATGGTGTGGCAACAGTTGACAACCTTTGTGGATGGAAGGAATTTGCACAACCATGAAGCTTGATATACTTGAATAGAGTCTATTGAAAATAAATCAGTGGTAATACAGATAAGGCACTGGTGACATGTGAAGTGCTGAGCCACAGCACCAGTACTAGATTGCCATGTGCAATTTTCTACTGTGTAAAGGGGATAAATAACATTGATCATTAACCCTATAGCACATGACATTCCAGTTAATGTATGGGTAAAACGGCACATCGAAAGTACTTAACTTTACTCACATATACCTAAGCATAGGTGTTAGCAGCAGGTCTAACCAAAAATCATTTTATATATATATATTTTAAAACAAAAATAACTTTAGATGTTCATACAGGTATACTGTATGCCAAGTATATAACAGACAATTTCAAGACAAATCAGTGAACATTCAAATACATCATGGTAGGCATTAAAAGTGATAAAAACTACTGTACAACCTGGTCAAACATATGTAAAACGGGGAACTTCACAAATGGTGAATGACCAAGTATAATGTCAACACCCTCCATTACTTACTCCTGTGACACAGCTTAATATAGATAAAACCCTGACTAGGTGATACAAGCTCAGAATGAAGCCATCCCAAGTGCTCATGAACTGCAAACAATTAACTGCCATATCCCCTGAAACAGAGTAACATTATTTGCAGTTGCTCTCACTAACAACCAGCTTCCCTCCCATCTTGTAGGCAAAGGCCTGAGTGGCCTCTAGCTCGGTTTCACTGGGAGAGGCCTTCTTCCGCTCGACAAGTCGGTCCACCAGCACCACAAACACACCAGATAGGATGAGAACCAATCCAGACAGGTAGAAGCATGCACCAAAGTCTTTGTCCAGGTCAACCAGCCAACCTGTGCAAAGAGAAGAAATTTGAGCTCAAACTGCTGCCCTGGATGAATAAACCAGTAGCTTCAATGATTAAAAGCTTAGTTCATGCAAAGTGAAAATAGGTGCAATTCAGTTAGTGCATGTCAACATTGTAATTTCACCCCATCTCACCTGCAGCAGGTGGACCAATGAAGCCCCCGATACTTCTAAAAAGCATGAAGAGTCCCAGGCCGCTGTCGAACCCCTCCAGGCCCACTATGTCCACAATAGACGTCACATGGATGGCTACAACGCAGCCAAACAGAAAACCGTAGAGCGAGGAGAAGACCAGAAGGACTGAGTAGTCCTTGCCAATGGGCAGCAGCAGTAGCACTACCCCCAACATGGTGACAACCATTGTCAGCAGTTGTAGGTTCCTCACCAGCCTCAGGTTGGCCAGCCAACCACAGGCTAGACGACCAAGCAGGTCAGCCAATGCCAGCACAGACAGGATGGACGCCGCCCAGTAGTTCTTCAATCCCAGGCTGGTGGCATAGGGAACCACGAATAGAGGTGGGATGAAAAATCCTGCAGCAGCGAAAATGGCAAACAGGATGTAGAGCAGCAATTCTGGTTTCCTTAGCAACTTCCACTGGAAGCTTAGCTTTTTTGGTGTCGGGTCATCATCAGCTTTGGAGTCCGGGTGGTTGTCCTTATTTGGCTTTGTGTGATTATGGGGTTTGGATTCAAGAGGTCTCATGAGGGCACCACAGACGCAGAGGTTGAGCTGAAGGCTCCCTATGACGAGCAGAGCTCCCTGCCAGGTGTAGACCTCGATGAGCCACTGGAAAAAAGGACTGAACACCATGGCGAAAACACACTCCCCGGAGCTGGCTATGGCGTACGCTATGGGACGCCACTTCAGGAAGTAGTGGCTCACTATGCTGTTGGCTGGTAACCAGGAAAATGAAATTCCCAAACCTAAAAATAAAGCAAAGATAAATCTAGGCTCTGTGTTGGTCTGTTACTAAATGTAATACATGTGTATGTGCTCAAATTTAATGAGCCAACATAGCTAATCAATAACTACACCAAGTTCAGTTACAATGTGTTCTGGTTGGGGTCACAAGGCAAAACTCATCAGGATTGTTTACCCTCAGGGATGACCATTTCAGTTCTATTTTCTCAAACTCCTGAAATCATAAATCACTTGAGGTAATGCCTTTTGTTTTCCTCTAACTGATTATTTTAACTGTACTGGTACAGTAGGTTTTATGGGTTGGTGTGGTGATCGTCGTCTCCTGTGATTGGTCATCGACAAAAAAAAGAAGTAACTTTATCACCCTGGGAACACACAAATGTAAACTGTTCTTAAATGTTACGTTTTTTTCCCCCACTTGGGGAGCCCTCAACCCTACCTTGCAGTACGCCTATGCTGAGATACATCCATGGAAGACTGAGGTCGAGAGACGCCAGGATCATCCCTGAAGCACTGAGGAGCCCTCCCGTCATGATGACTGCCCTCTGGGTACAGTGCATGCTCAGGACACTGGCAACTGGGGCTGAGGGGAGGAGACAAATTATTACAGGAACCAGAGTGGATTGTTCTAGTGGTTTCTACAACAAAATGTCAACCTGGTCTCTAGTTGCTTGAGCAGGTTTGTTTATTTGGCCAACTTATAACGCTCTATAACCATGCAACACATTTCAGTTGAATAATGAAATAGAAGTTAAACTGCAATGTAAACAAGACAAGTTTCCCCTCACTTACCTCCCAAGTGAAACATGACTATCATAGTGGAGGTGACCCATGAGGTGGTGCTGGTGAGGACTCCAAAGTGGTTCTGGATCTCTAGGAAGAATAGGCCGAAGTTCTTAAGGACGCCTGTAGTGAGGCCCATGATAAAGAAGGCTGAGGTGACCACCACCCATCCATAGCCCCCATCAGGGGGGCCACCGGCCTTCATACCAGGGCTCTGCATCACAGCTCTACAGTCTTCGAAGAACATATGTACAGTAGGCATATGTTCACTGCTGCAATGTGGTCAGTAAATGGGTGGATCCACCACTTTATTTCATATATTGACATCGTCATAAAGAGCACATGTTCAATTGAATAAAAAACTAATCTTGCCCCCCCCCCTCCCCCCCAAAAAAACTGTAGATATTAAAAAAGGCACTTAATTTAATAGGCTTTCAAAATGAAATATTTGTGCACAATTTCTACTTAATGTCAAAGGCAGGCAAAAGGCACTCATTTCGTGGACACAAATACACTTAGTTGCAACCTGGTCTCAGAGCATTTGTATTATTCTGTATGTAAATACAACACGCTCCATTTAACTATATGTTACATTAGACAGATGGTTACTTAAGGCAAAAACAAAAGGAGGGTTGGACATATACGAAAAGTCTAGCAACCCAAAGGCTGCGAGTTCGAAGTGCATCACATGCAACTACTTAGCATGTTAGCTAACCCTTCCCCTAACTAACTCGTCACCGAATTCTTAAACTTAACCCTAAAGTCTAGCCTAGCTAACATTAGGGAGCTAGCTAACGTTACTCGCTAGCTAGAATTAGTAACATATGTTTAGCCAATTCCTAACTTAATTGTACGTTTAGCAAATTCCTAACATGTTAACTGTCTCGGATTTACGTACAGAATAATACGAAATGCTCCGAGACAAGGTTGACAGCGAGTATGAAACGCTTTCTTAGAGCTTCAGTTTGTCTGCCTGAATGTATTTCTGAGCATGATGACCGTTTCTGAATTTCTGACTATTAAGTCGTGTCCATCGGCGCTCTAAACTTACAGCTTCTCGGTCGTTCAGGCGAATGACCGAACGTAGTGGACATGCACTGCAAACCAAGCAATGACGATCCGCACCACTTGTGATACAATGCATCGATCCACAATATCTATTCTTCCTCGCAATGAGATAACAGCAGTTACGGCACTTGCATCATGTCTAGTCATTCTGCCTTTTTTTTATGTCTAAATTGACAGTATTTATCCTGCTAACCGTTCTGAAAACTCAACGCAAGCATGGAATAAAGAAATTGAGTATCACTCACGACTGGATCGTAGCCTCCTCACTTCCTGCTCTTCTCCTCCTGGTTTATTGGGAGATATTGCTGTTCTCTTCTACCGGCCATATCGTAATTTCTATTTCAGCGCGGGATGGTCTTCTATATATACATGTCGGAGTTGGACACTCCCCTTCGAGCTCATGCTCATTATGTACGTCACGACTGTAGTATGATCTAAAATAAGGACGCGCGACAACAAGGTTCTAGCTCCAGCCTGTTTATTAACCTAAACCTCGCATGTCCTACATAGGTACGGATACCCCCAAGGAACATCCTACTACATCTTCCCCTCTCCCATGAACAAGAACTCAACATGCATAACCACTGAAGCATAACTGAAATGCAATTTGGAAACCAATATTATTCTCTAACATGCTACTTCCCATCCTGAAACAGTATGAAAGAATTAAATCACACAGTATGAGCAACTTAGGTTCAGTCTATTTTTGCTGGATATGGTCCCCAACAGTATGTTTTCTCTTCACGTAACATAGTCTTTCAGCCACTCTGGTGGCTTCACATCCCTTTTTGGGCGCGCTTGTGGCTCTGTGAGCATTCTCTGTCCTTCACCCTCTTTTTGTGCATTTTCTGTGGCCTCAGTCTGTGTGGCTGGTAGATCTGGAAGAGCTCTGAGGTGTGTTTTGTTCCTTCGTACCTCTTCTGAGCCTGTGTCCACCACATAGGAGCGTGGGGCATCCTCTTTCCTCAACACTATTGCTGGTGTCTTTGAGTTTGTAATCCACACACGTTGACCTTTGGTCAGCTCTGGCCTCTTCTTAGCACGGTGTCTCCGATGGCCTGGGCCATCCCTTTTTGCACTGCTGCACTATCTGTTGGCAGATGTGGTCTCGTTGTTGCTCCTCTGCAATCTGCTGCAGTTTGGTCTGAGATGCAGGTAGACTGTCCCTTATTGTATTAATTAATTAATAGTGCATCTGCTGTGATCAGTGCCTTCCCTGGGGACGCGCGACAACAAGGTTCTAGCTCCAGCCTGTTTATTAACCTAACCCTCGCATGTCCTACATAGGTACTGATACCCCCAAGGGACATCCTACTACAACGACCAATCATGTATATAAACCCTGGATCGCAGATGCTATGTATTGGCCAATGAGAGGCTTTGGTCATAACTAATTTATTTTTATTTAACATGTATTTAACTAGGCAAGTCAGTTAAAAACAAATTCTTATTTTACAGCCTACCCCGGCCAAACCCTCCCCTAACCTGGATGACGCTGGGACAATTGTACGTTGCCTTATGGGTCTCCCAATCACAGCTGGGATCGAACCAGGGTCTGTAGTGACGCCTCTAGCACAGAGATGCAGTTTCGTAGACTGCTGCGCCACTCTGGAGCTCATACAGCAAAGGGAGTTGTGGTTGTATCTATTCTATGGTTGTATTAGGTTGGTTGTATCCTACAACATGACCATCATAGACCACTAAAATGTGCAGTCAAAATTAAGCATTACTGTCATTACTGGACCAAGACCCACAACCTAATAATTGATTAAATCATGTGTGTATGCTTAGAGTCCATGGTGTGTGCCAACATGGAGACAACCCCATCACTAATGGTGTAATTTGCCCTTGCCTTGAGAATCAAGCATGTTCATCATTACATAATTGTCTGAAGGAAATGAATGATGAATATTAGGGCAAACTAGTCCATTTACAACATCTGACAGCCCTTTTCAACTGTCCATGCCCCATCTGTTTGGTATCTCAACAGGTTTCCTGCTCTCTGCACAGGAGAAGGAACCATTGAAGATTGTAGACAGTCCTACTACATAGCAATGCTTGATTCACTGTTTTCACGACGTATGCCAACTCCCACTTCTCCCTCTCACTAGGGTGCATGTCCTCTGAAAGGGATTGGTTTTCCCCTGAGCTGAACCTTTAAAAACAGAGAGCATGGTTGAGTGTGAGAATTCAAGTCAATGTAACACATTTTCCAGAGTTGTACAGTAATAAAATGCAGCAGAAGCAAATACAATCCATACGTTTTTGGACAGTGAGCACTTCTAAAAAATGTGGCTCTATACTCCAGCATTTTGTATTTAAGACAGAATGTTTCATATAGGCGACAGTATAGAATGTCATGTTCTTTTTGAGAGTACTTTGAGACATACAGTGGGTATAGAAAGTCAGAATGTTAACCTTTAGTTGCCTTACAGCCTGAAATGAAAACACATCAAATCAGATTTTTTCCAGCTTTATTTTCACACAGTAAGTAACCCACAATATCCAAGTGAGAAAATGTAATACAGTTTGAGGTTTTTATTTTATTTAACACAGTAAAATAACCTATTTGGATAAGTGAACACCCCCCTGAGTTAATACTTGGTGGAACCACCTTTTGCTTGAATTACAGTCATGAGTCTCTTTGAACACTTCTCCACTAACTTCGCACAGCTAGACTGTGCAATATTTGCCCATTCTTCCTTGTAAAATTGTTCACGCTCAGTCAAATTGCAAGGTGACCGCTCAGGGGCTGCACTCAAGTCATTCCACAGATTCAACAGGATTTAGGTCGGGGCTCTGACTAGGCCACTCAAGGACATTCACCTATCCAAATAGGGTATTTTACTGTTTTACTTTTAATTAATTTTCATATTTTTTAGAAAGAAACATTTACTTAGATATTGTGGGCTACTGTCTGTAAATAATTGGATGTGTTTTCATTTTAGGCTGTAAGGCAACATCAAAAGGTGAACATTTTGAACAGGGGTGGTGACTTTCTATACCCATTGTATCTGTTTTACTGTTAAGAAATGAAAACACTATGTATCTAGTCCCCCCATTTGGACAAATTCACTTAGTGTATTAAAGTAGTCAAAAGTGTAGTATTTCTTGTATGCAAGGACTACATCAAGCTTGTGACTCTACAAACGTTTTGGATGAATTTGCAGTTTGTTTTGGATGATGTTTTTCCCAACAGGAACTGAATGGTGAATCATGTCTTGTGCCATTTTGGAGTCTACATTCATCCTAATAAGGAAAATCATGAATGAATCATTTAGTCATATCATTGAAGAAACATTAAGTGGATGCTACCATGATTATGGATAATCATAAATGAATCATGAATGTATGAGTGAGGTTACAGAGGCACAAAGATCATACTCCCCAAAAAATGCTTATCTTCCCTGTTATTGGTAATTGTGAGAGGGTAGCATTTTGTTGCAGCCTCTGAACGGCATCATTATTCATGATTTTTCTTATCAGGATTCATTTGAAGTGTTCAAAATAATCTTACCTACTTAATTAGAAATAAAATGACTCTAGTCATCATTCAGTTACTATTGGGCAAAACATAATCCAAAACACAATCAAAACAAACTGCTTGATTAGATAAGCATTCAACCCCCTGAGTCAATACATGTTTGATGCACCTTTGGAAGAGATTACAGCTGGGAGTCTAAGTCTCCAAGAGCTTTGCACATCTGGATTGTACAATATTTTGCCCATTGTTGTTTTTTTAAATATGTCCAGCTCTGTTAAGTTGGTTGTTGATCATGGCTAGACAGCCATTTTCAAGTCTTACCATAGATTTTCAAGACAATTTAAGTCAAAACTGTAACTAGGCCACACAGGAACATTCAACATTGTCTTGGTAAGCAACTCCAGTGTATATTTGGCCTTGTGTTTTAGGTTATTTTCCTGTTGAAAGTTGAATGTCTCCCAGTGTCTGTTGGAAAGCAGACTGAACCAGTTTTCCTCTAGGGGTTTGCCTGTGCTTAGCCCAATTCCATTTATTTTTTATCCTAAACAACCTACCTAGTCCTTTCAAATGACAAGCATACCCATAACATGATAGAGCCACTGTCATGTTTGGAAATACTGAGCGGTACTCAGTGATGTGGTAAATGACCTTTTAATGGCATCAGACCGAGGCTCTGCATCTGTCCTCGTGCTCCTAGACCTTAGTGCTGCTTTTGATACCATCGATCACCACATTCTTTTGGAGAGATTGGAAACCCAAATTGGTCTACACGGACAAGTTCTGGCCTGGTTTAGATCTTATCTGTCGGAAAGATATCCGTTTGCCTCTGTGAATGACTTGTCCTCTGACAAATCAACTGTACATTTCGGTGTTCTTTAAGGTTCCGTTTTAGGACCACTATTGTTTTCACTATATATTTGACCTCTTGGGGATGTCATTCGAAAAACATAACGTTAACTTTCACTGTTATGCGGATGACACACAGCTGTACATTTCAATGAAACATGGTGAAGCCCCAAAATTGCCCTTGCTAGAAGCCTGTATTTCAGACATAAGGAAGTGGATGGCTGCAAACTTTCTACTTTTAAACTCGGACAAAACAGAGATGCTTGTTCTAGGTCCCAAGAAACAAAGAGATCTTCTGTTGAATCTGACAATTAATGTTAATGGTTGTACAGTCGTCTCAAATAAAACTGTGAAGGACCTCGGCGTTACTCTGGACCCTGATCTCTCTTTTGAAGAACATATCAAAACTGTTTCAAGGGCAGCTTTTTTCCATCTACGTAACATTGCAAAAATCAGAAACTTTCTGTCCAAAAATGATGGAGAAAAATTAATCCATGCTTTTGTTACTTCTAGGTTAGACTACTGCAATGCTTTACTTTCCGGCTACCCAGATAAAGCACTAAATAAACTTCAGTTAGTGCTAAATACGGCTGCTAGAATCCTGACTAGAACCAAAAAATTTGATCATATTACTCCAGTGCTAGCCTCTCTACACTGGCTTCCTGTCAAAGCAAGGGCTGATTTCAAGGTTTTACTGCTAACCTACAAAGCATTACATGGGCTTGCTCCTACCTATCTCTCCGATTTGGTCCTGCCGTACATACCTACACGTACGCTACGGTCACAAGACACAGGCCTCCTAATTTTCCCTAGAATTTCTAAGCAAACAGCTGGAGGCAGGGCTTTCTCCTATAGAGCTCCATTTTTATGGAATGGTCTGCCTACCCATGTGAGAGACACAAACGCGGTGGATTGAGTTGGTTGAGTCACTGATGTGATATTCCTGTCTGGGTTGGCGCCCCCCCTTGGGTTGTGCCGTGGCGGAGATCTTTGTGGGCTATACTCGGCCTTGTCTCAGGATGGTAAGTTGGTGGTTGAAGATATCCCTCTAGTGGTGTGGGGGCTGTGCTTTGGCAAAGTGGGTGGGGTTATATCCTTCCTGTTTGGCCCTGTCTGGGGGTATCATCGGATGGGGCCACAGTGTCTCCTGACCCCTCCTGTCTCAGCCTCCAGTATTTATGCTGCAGTAGTTTGTGTCGGGGGGCTAGGGTCAGTTTGTATATCTGGAGTACTTCTCCTGTCTTATCCGGTGTCCTGTGTGAATTTAAGTATGCTCTCTCTAATTCTCTCTTTCTCTCTTTCTTTCTCTCTCTCGGAGGACTTGAGCCCTAGGACCATGCCTCAGGACTACCTGGCATGATGACCACCTGGCCGTGCTGCTGCTCCAGTTTCAACTGTTCTGCCTGCGGCTATGGAATCCTGACCTGTTCACCGGACGTGCTACCTGTCCCAGACCTATTATTTGACCATGCTGGTCATTTATGAACATTTGAACATCTTGGCCATGTTCTGTCATAATCTCCACCCGGCACAGCCAGAAGAGGACTGGCCACCCCTCATAGCCTGGTTCCTCTCTAGGTTTCTTCCTAGGTTTTGGCCTTTCTAGGGAGTTTTTCCTAGCCAACGTGCTTCAACACCTGCATTGCTTGCTGTTTGGGATTTTAAGCTTGGTTTCTGTACAGCACTTTGAGATATCAGCTGAGGTACAAAGGGCTATATAAATACATTTGATGTGTTGTATTTACCCCAAAATAATGCTTTTTATTCAAGAACAAAAGTGTATTTCTTTGCCACAGTTTTTGCAGTATTTCTTTAGTGCCTTATTGAAAACAGAATGCTTTCTTCTTTTCACCCTGTCATTTAAATTAGTATTGCGGAGTAACTACAATGTTGTTGATCCAACTTCAGTTTTATATCACAGCCATTGAAGTCTTTAATGGTTTTAAAATCACAATTGGCCTCATGGTGAAATCCCTGAGTGGTTTCCTTCCTCTCCGGCAACTGAGTTAGGAAGGACGCTTGTATCTTTGTAGTGACTGGGTGTATTGATACACCATGCAAAGTGTAATTAATAACTTCCCCATGCTCAAATGGGGATTCAATGTCTGCTTTTTATTTTATTTTTACCAATCTACCAATAGATGACCTTCTTTGTAAGGCATTGGAAAACCTCCCTGGTTGAATGTGTGCTTGGGATCAACAGATACTTTTATGTGTGGGGTAGAGAGATGGGGTAGTCATTCAAAAATCATGTTAAACACTATTATTGCAAACAGCGTGAGTCCATGCAACTTATGTGACTTGCAATGAACATTTTTATTCCTGAACTTATTTAGGCTTGCCATAACAAAAAGGTTGATTACTAATTGACTCAAGACATTCCAGCTTTTCATTTTTAATTAATTTGTAAAAATGTCTAAAAACATAATTCCACTTTGACATTATGGGGTATTGTGTGTAGATCAGTGACACACAATCTCAATTTAATCCATTTTAAATTCAGGCTGTAACAAAATGTTGAAAAAGTCAAGGGGTGTGAATACTTTCTGAAGGCACTGTATGTATGAAAATACCCTCAAATAAGATCTGGCATTCTGTACTGTCGCTTCATATGAAACATTTGATCTCAAATCCAAAGTATAAAGTATGGAGTATGGAATATAAAGCCCCCCCCCCAAAAAAAATATTCAATGTCCAAATACATATGGAGGGGAATGCATGTAGACACATTTTAACAAATAGAAGAATCTGTCATAATCTTTGAAAAACGTCAGTAAACTTGTACCTGGGTTTATTCACTGACCAGTTGTGACCCCTGGATTTGATACACTAGTTTGTAACACTCCCATTTTGTAATGATGTGGGGAGAAAATGCATGAGATGTTGCAATAATAAAGTAGCTCTAGGAAAAATAAAGTATCTCTAGGAACTTAAAGGCAAGTGGTGTCAAGTATATGAAAGGGATTGTGTAGGACTATGCACCATAATGTCTTGATAGAGTTCAATGTTAGCTGACAAACCCAACTAGTGAAATTGAAGAGCTCATGTCACACTAAGATTATACTGATAGTGTGACCCTATACAAATGAAAGAGATCTTGTGATTTGAGGAGTGATATGATGAGTAGCCTGTTCGGTTGAAGGGATATTTTTAGAATGGACATGGGATATGGAAGGAATGAGTGTCACACACTCTCAACTACTGTTGAACTATCCTCAAGCAGAGTTCTGACTGTGTACAAAGTATCAGAAGAGTCCTATAATCTGTACAGACCTTGAACATAGTATTATTGACTGTAAGGCCAGCAGAAGAAATTACTGACCCCACTAACGGGTTTTTGAAAAACATTCTACAACCCTTTTTCATATAGCATGGATATATATTTTAATCTTACAACACCTGCTTCACAATGGAATTTTAAATCAATGGATTTTTACATCTCTAAATGTACTTCATTTACACTGACTTCTTGTCTAACATTTCAAATACAGACTGCAGTGTATTCTTTTCATTTTATAAAATTATAAAATCCTCTTGACATATGTACACAAATATATGTATATACATCCAGAAAACGACACAAATAGAAGAAACATTCCGTTCCATCAGTCCAGCATACTTTCATTTTTCAGATGGGGGGACAGAAAGGTGAAGGCTAGCCCTGCTAGCTTAGAAAACAAAGGGCTGGAGAAGAAAAGAAAAAACACACTCAAGAGAAATGAGACCTTGTTTGATACAAGTGTCTCTATAGTGTCCTGGTAGAAGATCTTGTTCTCAGTCCAATCTATTGCCACACTGCAAAAGGACAGGGGGGGCGGTCACACACACACACGCACACACACACACGCACACGCACACACACACACACACGGCAACCAAGTGAATGCAGAAAAACAGTCTCTTAGAAGAGGGGCACTTAGGGTGTTTGTCTACGTATCCTTGCTGTCACGGAACAGGTCGACACGCAGGGCCAGCTCCTTGAAGGAGGGCCGCAAACATGGGTCTTTATCCCAGCATTCCTGCATTATCTCATGCATCTGAGAGAACGAGAGAGAGAACCAAAGACATGTTTATTTGGGATGGTCACAACTGGTAGCCTTCCTATGGTATATATTCATTGAAATCTGATTGTAACATAAACATGTTACCATTCACTCACATTGCTCAGTTAAGGTACTAAGTTAACTGTGGAAACCGCAACCCCTCTTTTACACATATGACACTGCCTCATTAAGAAAGGCATACGCACTATATAGACTGAACAATGCAAGACAAAACGGACATAATGACTACAACCCAGCCCTTACCTCCATGGGACAGCCCACAGGTTGAGGCAGCCTGCTGCCCGACTTGAGGAGCTCAATGAGATGATAAACAATCAGCTGGCCCTTCTTGTCATTACCCATCATGCCCATGAACATCTGAGGATGTGGAGAAAGGATGGTTGGTCAGGTGTGAACTACAAATGATCAAACAAGTATATGTAAACTAGGTCAGTGTAACACAGGGATGTTAGCAGTTTTTTTTTTGTCTCTATTGCACACATACAGTATACTTTCCTTTATGTGCAGGCTCATGTGTATACAAATAGACTCAAGTAGAGTCTGGGACAATGTGTCTTAACATACAGTGCCTTCAGAAAGTACTCACACTCCTTCAATTTTTTCTTATTTGGTGGTGTTACAAATTAGGATTAAGATGGATTTCATTATATTTGTAAGTGTTTTATTTTACACAAAATCTACACAAAATACTCTAATGCCAAAAAAAAGCAAATATTTATGAAACATATGAAAAATAAAACACTTACATATATATCTTGATTAGATAAGTATACACCCCCCTGAGACAATACTATATTTTCAAGCCGATTTCAGTCAAAACTGTAGCTAGGCCACTCAGGAACATTCAATGTCGTCTCGGCAAGCAACCAGTGTAGATTTGGACTTGTGCTTTAGGTTACTGTCCTGCTGAAAGGTGCAATTTTCTCCAAATGTGTTGGAATTAATTAGACTGAACCAGGTTTTCCTCTAGGATTTTGCCCGTGCTTAGCTGTATTCGTCCCTAACCCGGACGACGCAAGGCCAATTGAGCGTCGCCCCATGGACCTCCCGGTCGCGGGCAGCTGCGACAGAGCCTGTGCGCGAACCCAGAGTCTCTGGTGGCACAGCTAGCGCTGCGATGCAGTGCCCTAGACCACTGCGCCACCCGGGAGGCCCCCATAGTTTGTTTTAACAGGCTATGTGATCTTAACGTAGCCTATTAAAATTACCCTGATGTTCCCCTTGACACCATGGGGCCTTTAGTCAGCCACCAATTGTGCAAGTTCTCCCACTTAAAAAGATGAGAGAGGCCTGTAATTTTCATCATAGGTACACTTCAACTCTGACAGACAAAATGAGAAAAAAAATCCAGAAAATCACAATGTAGGATTTTTAATGAATTTATTTGCAAATTATGGTGGAAAATAAGTATTTGGTCAATAACAAAAGTTTATCTCAATACTTTGTTATATACCCTTTGTTGGCAATGACAGAGGTCAAACGTTTTCTGTAAGTCTTCACAAGGTTTTCACACACTGTTGCTGGTATTTTGGCCCATTCCTTCATGCAGAGCTCCTCTAAAGCAGTGATGTTTTGGGGCTGTTGCTGGGCAACACGGACTTTCAACTCCCTCCAAAGATTTTCTATGGGGTTGAAATCTGGAGACTGGCTAGGCCACTCCAGGACCTTGAAATGCTTCTTACGAAGCCACTCCTTCATTGCCCGGGCGGTGTGTTTGGGATCATTGCCATGCTGAATGACCCAGCCACGTTTCATCTTCAATGCCCTTGCTGATGGAAGGAGGTTTTCACTCAAAATCTCACGATACATGGCCCCATTCATTCTTTCCTTTAAACGGATCAGTCGTCCTGGTCCTTTTGCAGAAAAACAGCCCCAAAGCATGATGTTTCCACCCCCATGCTTCACAGTATGTATTGTTTTGGTTTCATCTGACCATATGACATTCTCCCAATCTTCTTCTGGATCATCCAAATGCTCTCTAGCAAACTTCAGACGGGCCTGGACATGTACTGGCTTAAGCAGGGGGACACGTCTGGCACTGCAAGATTTGAGTCCCTGGCGGCGTAGTGTGTTACTGATGGTAGACTTTGTTACTTTGGTCCCAGATTTCTGCAGGTCATTCAATAGGTCCCCCCGTGTGGTTCTGGGATTTTTGCTCACCGTTCTTGTGATCATTTTGACTCCACGGGGTGAGATCTTGCGTGGAGCCCCAGTTCGAGGGAGATTGTCAGTGGTCTTGTATGTCTTCCATTTCCTAATAATTGCTCCCACAGTTGATTTCTTCAAACCAAGCTGCTTACCTATTGCAGATTCAGTCTTCCCAGCCTGGTGCAGGTCTACAATTTTGTTTCTGGTGTCCTTTGACAGCTCTTTGGTCTTGGCCATAGTGGAGTTTGGAGTGTGACTGTTTGAGGTTGTGGTGTCTTTTATACTGATAACAAGTTCAAACAGGTGCCATTAATACAGGTAACGAGTGGAGGACAGAGGAGCCTCTTAAAGAAGAAGTTACAGGTCTGTGAGAGCCAGAAATCTTGCTTGTTTGTAGGTGACCAAATACTTATTTTCCACCATAATTTGCAAATAAATTCATTAAAAATCCTACAATGTGATTTTCTGGATTTTTTTTCTTCTCATTTTGTCTGTCATAGTTGAAGTGTACCTATGATGAAAATTACAGGCCTCTCATCTTTTTAAGTGGGAGAACTTGCACAATTGGTGACTGACTAAATACTTTTTGCCCCACTGTACAAGTATCAAGTATTTAATGAGACAACATATTAGCTGTATTTGAAGAAAAAAAAAAATCAGAGAAGGGAGAGAGAGGGATGAACTCACTGCAGGAGGGCTGCAGTTCTTGTCGCTGTGGGTGAACAGTTCATAGAGCACTACACCAAAGCTCCAGATGTCAGAAGCCACAGAGAACTTGCTTTCCGTCAGAGACTCTGGGGCATACCTGCACAACAACACAAAAAAGTGTCCCAAATCTCTCTCTTATTCTTCTCTCAAAAAAAGGATGACTAGGAATTACAGTTACACCACATAGGAAGCCAAGGAAATGGGTGAAAACGAACAGCTAAAGCACAAATCTAACACAGGAACTAACAATAAAGTCAGGATCAAGATTGCACAGTTCATAGAACTCTAAACTAGGGCTGGACGATATGTTCAAAATACAGTATCATATCACAATATTATCAAATTTTTTTTACAGAATGATGGCATTTGACAGTTGTTTATGTTTTTGAATAATGAAAGTTCTAAATAAGCTTCGAGTAGTGCATGACCCTAGGATGGCAACACAAATTCTAATTGGATTTAACGGAGCTTTCTCTATTCTGACTGTTTTAAAACAGGGGTGTCAAACTCATTCCATGGCCAAGTGTCTGCTGGTATTTGGTTTCACCTTTCAATTTGTATCCAATTAAGATTAACAACCAGGTGAGGGGAGTTCCTAACTAATCAGTGACCCCAATTAATCTAATCGCGTACACGGGAGGAGTGAAAACCTGCAAACACTCGGCCCTCCATGCAATGAGTTTTGACACGTGTTTTAAACTGTTTAGTCAACTTCAACCCAAAATAATTTTCAGCATTTACCAATTTTTGCTATCATTTCCACACTGTGGCTTGTTTGTTTTGTCTTTATCATCAAAAAGTCACTTTTCCCTTATTTTTCTCTGTAACCATGTTTCCATCCACAGTTTTTATGCGAGTAAAGGCAAACTGTATAAATAATCATCACGACAGCTTTGTTAGAAACAGGAAGTTTCAGTACAATTTTATAAATTCTGGCAGATTAATATCTTCATTCGACATGTTGCGATCCTTTTGTGTCTGTAAAAACGTGTGAGAAATGGCGGTGGAAATGCCTCAATACCGGTATGTAGTAATTATATGTAAACAGCCTAGTCCTACTTTAAACGATTATGTTGGTTGACTTCAAGAAATATCATTGGTCACTACAAAAATATAAACTTTTCTGCCAGTGACCGAATAAAACTGTCCCTCCAGAATTTGCAGCGTTTTTAAAAATGATTTTCACAATATGCAATGATTTCAATGATGATAATAAGCAAGGAATTGTTAATTTTGCTAAAAAAGATAGCAGAATCCTGGAGGGGCTGCTAAATGTGTCTAACCAGAAGATGGGGCTCTCTCCAGGCTCCTTGACCATATAGTACTCCTTGTCCTGGGGCAGGACCTTGCTCAGGCCAAAGTCCCCTATCTTCACCCTCAGCTCACTCTCTACCAGGATGTTCCGGGTTGCCAGATCTCTGTGGATGTAGCGCTTGGTTGCCAGGTACTCCATACCCTGCGCACACAAAAGAACAAAGACAAAAACGTTCAGACCTCATACATGCTTTACCTTTACTTCCCACTAGGTTGCAGTCTGTATTAGAATGTTATGAACTATCACCATATGGTAAACATCAGGCATCAGTTGAGGGTAGATATCTGGATATGGAAGAATAAAACCATTATAATCAAAAGATTAAAAGTTACTTTCATATCTGGTCACTATCAGTACCTTGCATATCTGAGCGGTATAATGCACCAGTTTCATGTGGTCTATTCTCTGCTTGTTCTTGATGAGGTAATCTCTCAGACTCCCATAGGGCAGGTATTCCATGATCAGTCGCAGGTTTCTCCGACCTGCAGACAACAAACAAATAGAGAAACATTCACCTCTGCACTGACTTAGGATTCTACGAATAACTTGCTGAACTTGTCTTGTCTTCTGACTGAATTAAAAGGATCTGTTGGAGTTACAAGGCAACTACTATTCACCTTCTGTGCACCAGCGACTCCTGTGGCGGGCCGGGCGCAGTGCGCGCTAACCAAGGTTGCCAGGTGCACGGTGTTTCCTCCGACACATTGGTGTGGCTGGCTTCCGGGTTGGATGCGCGCTGTGTTAAGAAGCAGTGTGGCTTGGTTGGGTTGTGTATCGGAGGACGCATGACTTTCAACCTTCGTCTCTCCCGAGCCCGTACGGGAGTTGTAGTGATGAGACAAGATAGTAGCTACTAACAATTGGATACCACGAAATTGGGGAGAAAAAGGGGGTACATTTTTTTTTAAACACACAAAAAAAACACCAAAAAAGTGTATTCTAGACTTATCTTTTCAGAAGCAAACGGGTTACTAATGATCGGATCCTGGACTAACAGGTTACTGGATCTTCGACTTCGCCCACGACTGTGTGGCCATGCACGACTAACACCATTATCAAGTTCGCTGACGACACAACGGTGGTAGGCCTGATCACAGGCAACAATGAGTCAGCCTACAGGGAGGAGGTCAGTGACTGGCAGCGTGGTGCCAGAGGGTTATGCTACAGAGGGTTATGCTACAGAGGGTTATGCTACAGAGGGTTATGCTACAGAGGGTATTGCTACAGAGGGTATTGCTACAGAGGGTTATGCGGACAGCCCAGTACATCACTGGGGCCGAGCTCCCTGCCATCCAGGGCCTCTATATCAGGCGGTGTGAAAAGGCGGCCTGGAAAATCGTCTAAGACCCCAACCACCCAAGCCATAGACAATTTTCTCTGCTGCCGCATCGCAAGAGGTACTGGTGCATCAAGTCTGACACCAACAGGCTCTTGAACATCTTATAGCCCCAAGCAATACGACTGATAAAAAGCTACACGGACCGAGTTTACCTTGCATCTTATTGACCTTATATTTCAGTGTCTTGACGCACACTTACAGGGCCCTACACACTCACGCCATCATTTTCTCACTCACACAAAATATGAACATACATTTATACACTCTACACACCTACTCACATGCAAGCTGCTGCTACTCTGTTTATTTTATCCTGTTGCCTAGTCCCCTTACTCCTACACACATCTACCTCCATCACTCCAGTATCCCTGCACATTGTAAATATGGTATTGGAACTGACCATGTACATAGTATGTTTACTTACTTATTGTGTTCTTCATATTTCATCTTATTTCTCATGTGTTTTTTTCTAGTATTACATTGTTATTGATTATTGCATTGTTGGGTTTTGAGTTTGCAAGAAAGACATTTCATTGTACTTGTGTATGTGACATTAAAACTTTAAACTTGAGCCTTAAAAGGTATACTTCAGGGTTTTGGCAATGAAGCGTTAGCGCAATGGCTGGAAGTTTATGGGTATCTGCTAGCATGCTAGTACATTGAACAAAAATATTAAAGCAACATGTAAAGTGTTGGTCCCGTGTTTCATGACCCGAAATGTTCCATATGCACAATAAGCTTCTTTCGCTCAAATGTTGTGCACAAATTTGTTTACATCCCTGTTAGTGGGAATTTCTCCTATGACAAGATAATCCATCCACCTGACAGGTGTGGCATATCAAGAAGCTGATTAAACAGTATGATCATTACACCGGTGCACCTTGTGCTGGGGACAATAAAAGGCCACTCTAAAATGTGCAGTTTTGTCACACAACCTAATGACACAGATGTCTCAAGTTTTGAGGGAGTGTGAAATTAGCATGCTGATTGCAGGAATGTCCACCAGAGCTATTGCCAGATAATTGAATGTTAATTTCTCTACCATAAGCTACCTCCAACTTCGTTTTAGAGAATGTGGCATTACGTCCAACCGGCCTCACAACCGCAGACCACGTTAACCACGCCAGCCCAGGACCTCCACACCCGGCCTCTCCACCTGCGGGATCGTCTGAGAACAGCCACCAGGACAGCTGATTAAACTGAGTATTTCTGTCTGTAATAAAGCCCTTTTGTGGGAAAAAAATGATTCTGATTGACTGGGGCTGGCTCCCCAGTGGGTGGGCCTATGCCCTCCCAGGCCTACCTATGGCTGCGCCCCTGCCCAGTCATGTGAATTCCATAGATTAGGGCCTAATTTATTTATTTCAATTGATTGATTTACTCAGTAATATCATTGAAATTGTTGCATGTTGGGTTAATAGTTTTGTTCAGTATAAATACCCATAGACCTCCAGTCATTGCGTTAATGCTAGTTAGCATTGGCTCGCACAACTACTGTACCTCTAACTTCCTTCATACTGGACACAGAGACATAAGTTGTTGCCATATGTAGGACAGTGACTTGTAAAGTGAACTGAGGAGTTAGCTCCTCTCCTCGATTGCCTCCTCCGGCCAAAGATACTCAGGTGTATCCTATTGCAGAATTGTTTTGAAATCCGCCACACCCCCTTTGAATCACCTGTTGTTTTCTCGGAGGAGAAAATCATGCACATGTAAAATGGTATGCTACTTATCCATGTATAGATCTATACATAGATGTACCTTACCACTTTACATACGTATTTTGGGATTCCTCTTCTGTAAACGTAATTTGCCTGATGATGCAGTAGTGGAGAGTAATTTCAATTGGACCTTTTTCGAAAGGAGGAAAGGATGCGAGGAATCAAGCCAATCCCACACGTCACACGGTACCTGCGCTGTAAGACACTCCTTTATATTTGACGATATTCTCATGCTGAAGAGACTTTAGTATCTCGATCTCCCGCTCAAAGTCCCGCATGTGCTCTGCCGTGCTGTGCTGAAGCTTCTTCACAGCCACAACCTCCCCAGTGTTGTCCTGGAGTGGGTCGTATCGGCACATCTCCACACTGCCAAAGTTACCCTGATGGAAGAAACCAACATGATTAAGTAGGACGGAAGAGATGACATTAAATTCAGCTGATTACTTAATGAAGCGCTTTGAGACGGAATCAGACACATCCACAAACGAGAACACTGTGTGGTGTTCAAAGACCATGAATGATCATCTGTGGTCATCATTGTTCATGACAATGAGTGTGATTCCTTAGCTTGTGGCCATCATTGGCTGTGATACTGTGGTTCCTTACCTTGCCTAACTGCTGTAGGAAGATGAGGTGTCTCTCCTCAAACTGGACTGGCTCCTGGTTCTCAAAAGCCCCAGTGACCCATGGTGACGCTGCTGTTCTGTTTGGCAGGAGGTCACTCTCCACAATCAGCTCATATTCTGTGGGCAAAAACAGCACAATATCAAATCACACATGTTCAAGAATGACAGTATTTTTTGCAGAGACTTGTATTTTTTCCATGTCTGCTTGGATTCTCCCCATCTCTTTTAAGCCCCTAGCAGCACTTGGTCCACCTAAAACACAAACACCGGTAACAACCTAGATATAATATAGGCTGGTAATATGGCCACCATTACACCCACAATTTCCTCTTCCTATAACAACATGATGTGTGACAATTATAATAATCATGACCTCCTTGAGACAATCAACATAATGTAGAGACCTTAGGACCCATCAGTATGACCCAGTTTAAATCTGCAATGACTGTAGCAATGCACTGACCAGGAGTGAACAGGCTGTTGAGGTCCCTGATGATGACCCTGAAAGAGGGTCTGAACGTGGGCTCGTAGTCCATGCAGCTGGTGATCAGGTTAGCAAGCTCAGTCCACTTAGGAGCAGGCAGCTGGTGGCGGTCCTCGTAAAATAGGTTTTTCTGAACCAAAGAATCATTAGAGGTATGTTTGTTTGTAGTAGGACTGCATATCAAGTTGCATTAGTGTAAACATACTGCTACATATTTCTAAAACATAACCTACTGGTATAGCTGATGTGATCCTCACCTTAGAGTTGTCCAGTGTCGCCAGTGGTTTCTCCCCTCCACTGCAGATCTCCCACAGCGTTGTGCCAAAGCTCCACTTGTCTGCTGCAAGGCTCAGGTTGGTAGAATCCTCAATACATTCAGGAGGCACCCAGGGGATTCGCTCAACCAAAACTGGGCCAGACCATAATATGTAATTAATAATTCATTGACAATCAATTCACACAGCATTTAGTGTTCAATAATCATAACTCTGAAATAGTACAATATGATTTGAATATAATATCTAGGTTGTAATATTTTAAGATGTGAAAGGTCGTAAAAACGGAGGTATTCAAGGATCTTTAGAGGTGTGGCTCAGGTCAAAGCTGGGGTAACTTCCTGCACACAACTGAGTTTTGATGGATAAACGTTGCCCCCTTCTGGCAGCCTAGTGGTAACACCGGTGTATCAGAGGAAGAGAGAGGAGAACTCACTATCTTTGGGCAGGACAGTGATGCTGACACCAGGGTCACTCAGCTTGATGAAGGGGGGATTCCCAGTTTTCCGATCCTCTTCCCGGATCAGCAGGACGTTCTTGGCACAGACATTCCCATGAACAAGGTTCTTTTCCTCCTGCGGGATTGAGGGGAGGGGACAGTCAGGAGGGGAGGAGACGGGACAGTCAAGAGGGGATGGGACAGTCAGGAGCAGAGGTGCATCACACCAACTAACTAAACATTCACAAACTTCCTGCAGGCACTGATGGACTGGTGCAGTCTGTGGCTTGTAACGCTGAGAATGTATAATTATCCATAGAGTCCCTTTATCAATGAGCAGCCATGTCTGTAGTACAGGTTGGGTTCAGCCTTACCAGGAAGTGCATGGCCCAGGCAAGCTGCTTGGCCACTTGAAGCTTCCACAAGATGTTGACTGAGTTTTTGTTCTTCTTCAGGTATGTGTCCAGGGAGCCAAACTTCACATACTCCTGCACCATGATATCTGTAAGAGTTAACAGCATTTTTACAGGGGTTAAAACACAAGACATTGTCCCAAAGGATTTATCAAATGCCACTATTAACGAACCTTTTTGCAATAAAGCATTAATATCGCTATATCAGCTTTCATCGAATCAGGCCCTCCAGTCATATGCAGCACTACATTACATACCAGAGACAACATGGGTCAATCTAAAAGCAGCAGAGGAACACTCATAGGGCACAGAGGCTGGCAGATTAAGAATGGTCAGGTAAGAGGGTTTTGATGAAACAGCTCGGTATTGTAATCCCCCTAAGAATAGCCCACCTTGACTCTGCTGTGGTCTCTTCTTCAGGTTACACAGATTATTACAACGTGTCAGAGGATCATCAGTCACAGTAGGGTAGTGGACATTAAAGGATAATAACCTAAGCTTAAAACGCAGGCAGGTATTATGGATGGAGGGATACACTCATTCACTTGCTTTATCTGTTATATACATTTCCCAACTGGGACAGATTGATTGACTCACTCTCCTCCCCGCACACACACACGCCGTAGTTCAGCACCAGGTGCTTGTGAGATAGCTGGCTCATCATGCTGGCTGCCTCAAAGAAAGACTGTAGAGAAGGAGAGAGATAACCATCATTAATAAACACCGTCATCATTCATTACAGCCCACCATAGACAATGGCTGATTTAAGACAATAATGCCAATAGACATGACCACAGGCAATTAGTCACCTGCTCTTACTTTCTTTGTAGAAAGATTAAGTACTTCTTTTTTTTCCAATCAACTCAGGAAACTGTTTAATGTCTTCTATGTGTATATAATCTTAGTTTCTTACCTCCGAGTAGTTCCTGTGGGCCTTGTCCAGGACTTTCATGATGACGTCTGTTTGGTGCATCTCCCCGTAGTCTCCCAGCTCCTTGCGGACCCCTTTGAAGATCTTTGTGAATGTCCCTTGGCCTTGACTCTCAGTCTAAAAAACACACAAACAAGATATTGTCTACAATAAAAGGATGCATTCCTGAATCTTTCATTGATAAGAAACAGACACTGCATGCTGGTTATCCAAAACTGTACTAAACAGTGAGATGATGACATCTACAATTTTGCTGTATGAATGAAAATAAGACTGTGTGTCTGTGTTGAACGTGAAATGCTTACATATTCCAGGTCCTCTTTCCTGATCTTGTGGAACACCATTTGGTTGATGTTGCGCTTCTGTAGGGAGGGAGAGAGCGGCACGTCTGAGCCCTTGTTACTCCTGGATACCAGTAAACTGGACTTGTCTGTCAAGAAAAACAAGAGGACCATATAAATCAGCCTTAACCATTGACAGTATATTGAGTTTAAGTGGAGCAATGCCTCAACATGTCAAAGAACTTCTCTGCCGATTTAGAGGCAAAAAAAAAAAGTCAAGATTTAAGGTGGCACTCCAGTCTCCTTTTCACCTCATTTATCACCTGATTTACTTAACAGAAGGCACATTCAATAGCTAGTCTTGGTATGACATGGCACAAGTAGGCAAGCAAGGGGGAGGCCGGTGACATCACATCAGACGAACCCCTTGAATGGCCTACAGCTTGAAGTTTCCAGTTTTTATTTTTTAATTTAACAGGCAAGTCAGTTAAGAACAAATTCTTATTTAAAATGACGGCCTACGAACAATGGGTTAACTGCCTTGTTCAAGGGCAGAACCATTTTTACCACATCAGCTCGAGGATTCGATCTAGCGACCTTTCGGTGACTGGCCCAACGCTCTAACCACTAGGCTATTTGCCGCCCCAGTTGTGTCTAGAAAAATTATATTTTGCTCAAAACATATATTTTTACCATTAAGTGTGTGTACATTACTGTATTTATCCTTGGGATATAGTTTTTGTTTTTCAACAGGAAAAATTCCAACATAGCTGGAGTGAGTCTTTAAACTCAGTTACCTTTGGATTTGGGTGGGCAACACTTGCTGAACTGGAAAATTATGCCATCAGAGCGCACAGTCTCCTTCTGGTAGCAGCTCAGCAATTCCTGGAGGTTGCTGAAGTTCCTTTTGGTTCCACTCAGATTGAACTCTCCATTAGCAGCCTTAGTGATCTGGCAGTGCTTGTACTCAATTCCATCGTATACCTAAAGGAAAGCACAGGAGCAAGAAATTATAATCAAATCAGTGTTCCTGTGACATGATAGTTAAATATGTTCCAAACTGCTTAAATTCTACACAAAGGTTTTCTAAAATGGCAAAATTAATTAATTAAAAAAAAATCTGTTATGTACTAAAATTATAACTTAAATACATTACATACCCCCACGGTGAAGGTCAAAAAGTATTTGTTAAAGTCCTTAGCGCTGCATCGCAGGATGTACAGACCCCGCTTGTTCCCAGATTTTTGCAGTCTATTAATTGCAAAATCCATTCTGTGGAGAAGCACAGAGTGTATCTATGTATGCATCTCTGTAAGTTATTGATACACAATCAGATGATGCACAGTGCTCTATAAGGGTAGAATTCCAAACTTCACTTACGAAATGGGACCATGACAGTGGCTGGTAATGGCCTCCACCAGTGCAGGGGGTGCCACTTCTTTACAGAGGTAGTGGTGTGCATCTGTTGTCAAACGATAGTAGCCATCAATCAGCGATATAAAGGACAGAGCTTCAGAGAGGCAATTGAACTCCAGCTCCTGAGACAGTGCAAAAAGGATGAGAATACAATTGTCAAAATATTTATACAATCCAATAAAAACTAAATTTGATAGAATGAGGTTTCAATACTGTGGCTGTTTCAATGTGAATATTAAGAAAGGCTAGTGGAGGTGAGAGGCTGACGTCAGTCTTACCAGAGTCTTGCCGTCTTGTTTATTGATGGTAACCACTCGACTCTCCATCGAGCCCTCCTTATTGGCGTGTTTAATACTGATGTCAGTAACGTCTGGAAAATCACAGTAGGTCTGCAGGTCCTGCCCGGAAAAAGGTGGGAAAACAAGATGTCATTTGACTCAATCTAGAGGATGTCATTCTTCTGGAACAAAGTAAAATGTGTTGATTGAATAACCTTTAGTGCCAAGAAGCAGAAAATTGCATGACGCAATTAGTTCTAAGCCAGCAATGAGCCAAGTACAGTATTTGCTTTTGCCCATCTTCACTGTAGAAAATTAAGTCCTTGAACATTTTAAATTGTTAAACACCACAGACTGATCTGATGCAATCCATCGGCATTAGATTCCATTAGCAATGTAAGCCACTGTTGACCTACTGTAACATCTCTTAAACCCATTAATTACTCAATTATACATTAACACCTCTAACCGTGGATTAGGAAAGAATAAAAACGGCCAGGCCAAAGCTACAAAATAACATGACATCGCCACCATAAATTCAACTTCACAGTAAAACCCTCCTGACAACAGCATGAAACCATCATAGCTAGCTAAATCACTGGGATTACAGTATGAAATTATTTCATAGGCTATACTAGGGAACCGGGAGTTCAGTCATGTTTCCACTAAGTAAGAGATTCCACTCAAATCATAGTGTACTAATTTGCTGTATTGATCCTTCCACTTTCAGGGAAATACAGTGCCTTGCGAAAGTATTCGGCCCCCTTGAACTTTGCGACCTTTTGCCACATTTCAGGCTTCAAACATAAAGATATAAAACTTTTTTGTGAATAATCAACAACAAGTGGGACACAATCATGAAGTGGAACGACATTTATTGGATATTTCAAACTTTTTTAACAAATCAAAAACTGAAAAATTGGGCGTGCAAAATTATTCAGCCCCCTTAAGTTAATACTTTGTAGCGCCACCTTTTGCTGCGATTACAGCTGTAAGTCGCTTGGGGTATGTCTCTATCAGTTTTGCACATCGAGAGACTGAAATTTTTTCCCATTCCTCCTTGCAAAACAGCTCGAGCTCAGTGAGGTTGGATGGAGAGCATTTGTGAACAGCAGTTTTCAGTTCTTTCCACAGATTCTCGATTGGATTCAGGTCTGGACTTTGACTTGGCCCTTCTAACACCTGGATATGTTTATTTTTGAACCATTCCATTGTAGATTTTGCTTTATGTTTTGGATCATTGTCTTGTTGGAAGACAAATCTCCGTCCCAGTCTCAGGTCTTTTGCAGACTCCATCAGGTTTTCTTCCAGAATGGTCCTGTATTTGGCTCCATCCATCTTCCCATCAATTTTAACCATCTTCCCTGTCCCTGCTGAAGAAAAGCAGGCCCAAACCATGATGCTGCCACCACCATGTTTGACAGTGGGGATGGTGTGTTCAGGGTGATGAGCTGTGTTGCTTTTACGCCAAACATAACGTTTTGCATTGTTGCCAAAAAGTTCCATTTTGGTTTCATCTGACCAGAGCACCTTCATCCACATGTTTGGTGTGTCTCCCAGGTGGCTTGTGGCAAACTTTAAACTACACTTTTTATGGATATCTTTAAGAAATGGCTTTCTTCTTGCCACTCTTCCATAAAGGCCAGATTTGTGCAATATACGACTGATTGTTGTCCTATGGACAGAGTCTCCCACCTCAGCTGTAGATCTCTGCAGTTCATCCAGAGTGATCATGGGCCTCTTGGCTGCATCTCTGATCAGTCTTCTCCTTGTATGAGCTGAAAGTTTAGAGGGACGGCCAGGTCTTGGTAGATTTGCAGTGGTCTGATACTCCTTCCATTTCAATATTATCGCTTGCACAGTACTCCTTGGGATGTTTAAAGCTTGGGAAATCTTTTTGTATCCAAATCCGGCTTTAAACTTCTTCACAACAGTATCTCGGACCTGCCTGGTGTGTTCCTTGTTCTTCATGATGCTCTCTGCGCTTTTAACAGACCTCTGAGACTATCACAGTGCAGGTGCATTTATACGGAGACTTGATTACACACAGGTGGATTGTATTTATCATCTATCATCATTAGTCATTTAGGTCAACATTGGATCATTCAGAGATCCTCACTGAACTTCTGGAGGTTTGCTGCACTGAAAGTAAAGGGGCTGAATAATTTTACACGCCCAATTTTTCAGTTTTTGATTTGTTAAAAAAGTTTGAAATATCCAATAAATGTCGTTCCACTTCATGATTGTGTCCCACTTGTTGTTGATTATTCACAAAAAAGTTTTATATCTTTATGTTTGAAGCCTGAAATGTGGCAAAAGGTCGCAAAGTTCAAGGGGGCCGAATACTTTCGCAAGGCACTGTATCAGTCAGTGATAAGTCTGATAATTATAACATTTCAGCAAATTCCCCTTAGACAAGTGAACATGAACAATCTGGACAACCCTGCTGTGAGTACCTGCTCAGTGTCTTTGTGCCCGTCTCTGCACCACTGGATGCCATGATCAGCCGTCACGATGATGGTGACCTGCCCTGCCGAGGATTCCCTGACCTGGAAGCGTTCTGTATAGAAGGCCTGCTCGAGAGACTCCATGTTGATGAGGTATTTGAGCTTCAGGTCGCGTGCCGTAGCCCGGCACTGGCTGAACTGCTGGATGAACTTCTTAAAGCGGTAGCGGATCCTCTTCCTGGTCACGAAGTTGCAGTCCTGGATGTGAGCCCTCATTTCCTTGGGCAAGAAGGACTTGTAGCTGAGGTGACAGCGGGGAAGAATAGGATAAGTCAAGCCATATGGAATAGGTTAGTATAATAGGTACCTGTAGAATACCAAGATACACAATAGACCATAAATAATTTACATTGGCAATTCAAATCATTCTGTTGGCCATACTACTTACAGTATTGTTTTAGGTATGGCTTTGTTGTACATATGCAGCAGAGACATTTGTCTCTAGCTACAACTGACCCCCAGTACTACCAGGTTAAACCACTTAAGTGGTTGGACATGTATTTATCTTTCCTCTGCACCTTATGGAATTGTAGATATCCAGCGGAGACATTTGTCTTTCCTTGGCTGTCCTCATCATGTCCAATACAGCCATGCCAAGGCACTCCTCCTGAGTCTCATGTGTGTTGGCGATCTTCACCCAGCCATTCACAAAGTCACTCCTCCACTAAACACAGAGACAGAGGTGGGCTGGTTAATATATTGTAGTTGTCATGACTCTCCTGTGAGGATGCAAAGATCAGGTTACAACGGATCAACGACTACAGATCCCTCTCACCCTTAGAGGGGAAGAGGGATTGGTGTGGGGGTTTTATAACACCTCACGTGCATAAATTATATACAGCAGACAACTCCTTTTGGTCTCTAGTATTGGGATTGGAATGTCCCTGTGTCTCCAGAAGATTTTTCCGCTCAGAAACACTAATGTCCAAAAATGAACACTGGGACAATATTTCTAGCATCCGGATGTGGGGAATTATGAGACGGGAAATGAATGTCTATTTTGTGTTGTCATTAAATATGGTAACTTGAAGAGTTTTCACATTGTGTATGTCAGGTTAAATCTTTTACGGCGTGTAGGAAATATCAAGGATGAAGATAATATTTTTGTTAAGATAGGAATGTGATTTTAGTTTTCTAACAAGATCATAGCTTGGATGATACTTTGCCAAGTAATTAGCCACACCCGAGGGAGCTCAGAGAGCGTGTCAGCATGACGGAAACACCCCCTTTTTACCTGAGTGTATAAAGGGTGAGTTGAGAATTAACATATCAGACTAGAAGGACTCAAGCTGCAGCTTAGGTCTACATTGGTCACAACCCTGAAAATCAACACGAGGTGAAGATGACAAAGTAGCCTCCCTAACAATCGATGTTACGGCTGAGTAGCTGTCTACGTATCTAAGAAAGTGAATTTAAGTAGGATCATCCTGTTACTCTCTTCGAATCATCGTCAACTACACTGCTCTCATCGACACGGCTGATTAGCTGTCTTCAGAGGACCCCCCCTTCCTGGGAAGTGAAAGTAAACACCACCCTGTTAGCCTGCTTCAGACTACAGGACAAGGACATTGTGACCTCTTGTGGACAATCAGAGCCTTACACTTGGGAGCTTGGGAGGATGCCCATCAGAGCCCTTTCCATTAAGGCCTGAGCCAACAGAGAGAAACGACGAAGGAAGACCTTGAAACATGTAAATGCATTCATTATTTCTTTCCCAAATGGGCGGCGGTTCGGAGCAAAATATTATTATATTACTTTGAGCGTAGTTAGAAGTGTATAAGTGTTGCCTCTCTTTGTCCCCTCTACTTCTCTCTCTTCTGATAAACAAGTAGTCATGTTGTCGTTAGTCTACTAGGGACCTGTTTTCATCGTATTAAGTTTCTAATCAATAACCTATACTGTGTGTGTGTGTGTATCCTGTGTTATCATTTAGTTAGTAAATAAATAATTACATCAATTTGCATGGTACGGAATGATCAGTAAGACTCGGGTCCCTAAATCTCAATGCAGTGAAAAGATAGACAAGACAGATGTGTGCAATGTTTTACTTTGAAGCCTAAAGGATGATTTGATTATTTTTTTAAATAAGTTGTGTGTGCTGTTCACGTGAACGGGGTATGTTGAATCCCAATGAATAAATCCTGGATGGTCGCGTTGCAAAAAGCAAAGAAGACTAAAGAGCAGTGACAGCCATGGCTGGCGGAGGAGCTGAAGTACTGGAAAAGCCTCCCGCTTCATTTAAGTCTCATGTATGGGAGCATTTTGGCTTCCCTGTCAAATATGATGACAGAAGAAGGGTGGTGGACAACACCATTACAGTGAGGAGCCATTGTGCTACAAGAAAGCCGTATGATCATGGAAATACATCGAGCATGGCCACACATTTAAAGCGTCATCACTCTGGTGTGTCAGTAACGGGAGCCAACTCAGCCAAGAGACAACAACTTCTCACCGTGGAATTTAAGCAGCCCTTTGCTGCAGAATCATACCGGGCTAAAGCCATCACCAAATCTATTGGGATGTTTATCACTGCAGCATTACACTAATCTTATAAAAAACAATCATAATCACTAGTTATAACTACTAATCCAGTTTAGCAGGCAATATTAACAAGGTGAAATTGTGTCATTTCTCTTGCGTTCATTGCACGCAGAGTCAGGGCATATGCAACCGTTTGGGCTGCCTGGCTCATTGCAAACTAATTTGCCAGAATTTTACGTAATTATGACATACATTGAAGGTTGTGCAATGTAACAAGAATATTTAGAGACTTAGGGATGCCACCCGTTAGATAAAATACCGAACGGTTCCGTATTTCACTTGAAATAAACGTTTTTTCGAAATGATAGTTTCCGGATTCGATCATATTAATGACCAAAGGCTCGTATTTCTGTGTTATAATTAAGTCTATGATTTGATAGAGCAGTCTGACTGAGCAGCAGCAGGCCCGTAATCATTCATTCAAACAGCACTTTCGTGCGTTTTACCAGCAGCTCTTCGCAAGCACAGCGCTGTTGATGACTTCAAGCCTATCAGCCTAATGGCTGGTGTAACCAATGTGAAATGGCTAGCTAGTTAGCTGGGTGTGTGCTAATACTGTTTCAAACGTCACTCGCTTTTAGATTTGGAGTAGTTATTCCCCTTGCGCTGCAAGGGCCGCGGCTTTTGTGGAGCGATGCTTCGAGTGTGGCTGTTGTCGATGTGTTCCTGGTTCGAGCCCAGGTAGGGGCGAGGAGGGGGACGGAAGCTATACTGTTACACTGGCAATACTATAGTGCCTATAAGAACATCCAATAGTCAAAGGTATATGAAATACAAATGGTATTGCACGTGATCAATTTAGCATCCCAAAGGGGAATCTCAGTGAACCAGATGGACCGCCTCCTTGGGAGGATCAGGAAGCACAATAGCCGCTCATGTGCTTAAGACCAACCAAGAAATGCTACAGCTACCGACCCACATCTCATACAAGATGTCACAACAAGATGGAACTCCACTTATGACATGTTGGAGCACCATCTTGAGCAGCAGGCAGCTGTATACTCTGCACTGACAGACAAGTCCCTGAAAAAAAATAAAGACATCGTTACCTTGTCTGATGATGACGTGAAAGTGGCAGAGGAGTTCCTACAGGTGCTCAACCCCCTCAAAACGGATACAACCCTATTGAGCGCTGAAACTGCACTGTCTGTGTCCATGATCCTACCTCTGAAAACAAGGATTCTACAATCCATGGCCCCAAGTGAGGAACCATCACTAGAGATGTCAAGGCTGCCATTAGAGAGGACCTGAACCCCAGATACCCCCCTAATGCACAGGACTACCTTCATAGATCTACTGCACTGGATCCAAGTTTAAAGTCCCTGTCTCACCTAGACCCTGCCTTATACCGGAGGACATACAGTGATCTCACCACTGAGATTTGTGGCCACTGAAGAGGTAAAAAATAATAATAATAATAAAAATTTTAAAAAAGTGTGAATTACTTAAATAATACATATTGTGCAGTCTAATCTTAGTCTATGCTATTGCTATTAGAATCATCCACTTTTGATTTGGAATAATAATGGCTTTTATTAAATGTTATTGCCACAATTCTAGTTCTATGAAAAATGGGAAAAAATAGTTAGTTTAATAGATCAAGTCATTTTTTCTGCAGGGTCAAGCCACAGAGCTGACAGGAGCAGACTCAGAGGCATCTCCTCCACAAAATAAAATAGTTTGGCCATGAAGGAGCTTTTTGGGGAGGCCTTTGTGAGTAAGAACACAGGCAAGACATTTGCCAACACCATCAAAAATGAGGTGGCATCCTACAAGGCAGCAAGTGGCATTCCACTGGATGGTGATCCACTGGCATGGTGGAAAAGCAATGAGTGTAAATACCCTCACATTGCCATGATGGCAAGATGCTACCTGGCACTTCAGTTCCTAGCGAGAGGGTGTTCTCCACGGCAGGGGACATGAAGACTGCAAAGAGGTCTACCCTCTCCCCAGACAATGTAGACATCCTCATATTTTTGAAAAATAATTTGAAGTTATAAGCTCAGGTCTGCTTTGCTTTCTTTCTTTACTTTTTTTAATGATGTAGACACAGGCCATTGTTTCATTCACTACTGTTCAAAGGAAGAAGGTATCATGCCTCATATTACACTTAAAGATGTGAAGTAATAAATGGAAAGCAAAGTTGTCTCCCCCTTTTTTTTTCTGATCCAAAAAATTATCAAATCCGTGACTCAAAACCATGACCTGATTCGAACCGTGAGGTTTGTGACCCGTTGCACCACTAAGCACCAAAATTCACATCAAAATACAAAAAACACATTGAAACTACACATTCATACACACAATAAAATGCACAACAATACACGAAAAGCAAAACACAATCATAAAAACAGACACATTCTTCAGTAGAAAAGTTCCCCTAACAACCATCTGAAATGCCCTAGAGGCACCAATTCCTCCCATTTTAAAGTGTATTGTAGATCATTCCACACATAAGGTGCAAGGATATTAAAGGCTGATTGACCTATTTCTCAATACACCAAAGGAGTGAACGGGTTTGATAACTTGTCATTTTAAATCTTAACAGTGATGTAAGGTAAGTCAGAAGTTTGTGGAGCAGGGCTTTGTAAACAAAAAGAGCGTAATGATGTGATCTACGTGATTTCAAAGAGGTCCAGCCAACCTTTTGGAAAAATAATACATATTGTAGTCATCCCTCTACAAAACAAAGCAACTGATAGGGAAGGCAACAAGTCGGTACAAGGCCACAAAGACACACAAATGGTAGAGAAGAATAAACATAAAACATTTAAATAACCCTGTATAATCTTGTCAACAAGCATGAAGGTACAATTCAAGTGATAAATAATTGTATTGGTAAAAAATGCATTTCCTCTCTTGTAAAAGCACAAGTCTTTGTTAGGCTTGACAAGACAGGTTTTATTTCAAAGGTATGTATAATTAGGAGGGATACCATCTTAGAGAGAGCACTTGTATCAACCACTGTATCTACTAACTACTTGTATGGTAATCTGTAAGATTGTTCAGTATCATGTGTTCGATAAGTGTCTACTTGACACAAGCTTAGCAACAAATCTAAACCTAGAGATAAAGTGCTGTTGTATGGACTGAAATAACTGTGCCCTCGTGTCCACATCCCTCCATGGCCATTCTTCAGTCATAGAAATAGCTTCGACTACCGGTCAAAAGTTTTAGATCACTTACTCATTCAAAGGTTTTCTTTATTTTGACTATTTTCTACATTGTAAAATAATAATGAAGACACCAAAACTATGAAAACAACATATGGAATCATGTAGTAACAAAAAAAGTGGTAAACAAATAAAAATATATTTGAGATTTGAGATTCTTCAAATAGCCACCCGCTGCCTTGATGACAGCTTTACACACTCTTGGCATTCTCTCAACCAGCATCACCTGGAATGCTTTTCTAACAGTCTTGAAGGAGTTCCCACATATGCTAAGCACTTGTTGGCTGCTTTCCTTCACTCTGCAGTCCGACTCATCCCAAACCATCTCAAATTTGGTTGAGGTCGGGGGATTGTGCAGGCCAGATCATCTGATACAGTATTCCATCACACAGGTGTGTTGGGTCATTGTCCTGTTGAAAAACAAATGATAGTCCCACTAAGCGCAAACCAGATGGGATGGCGTATCGCTGCAGAATGCTGTGGTATCCATGCTGTGGTATCCATGCTGGTTAAGTGCGCCTTGAATTATAAATAAATCACTGACAGTGTCACCAGAAAAGTATCCCACACATGCGGCGATCATTTGTTCACCCGCACAGAGTCTCACAAAGACACGGCGGTTGGAACCAAAAATCTCCAATTTGGACTCGTCAGACCAAAGAACAGATGTCCACCTGTATAATGTCCATTGCTCGTCCTTCTTGGCCCAAGCAAGTCTCTTCTTCTTATTGGTGTCTTTTAGTAGTGGTTGTTTTGCAGCAATTCAACTATGAAGGCCTGATTCACACAGTCTCCTCTGAACAGTTGATGTTGAGATGTGTATGTTACTTGAACTCTGAAGCATTTATTTGGGCTGCAATTTCTGAGGCTGGTAACTCTAATGAACGTACCCTCTGCAAAGGAAACTCTGGGTCTTCCATTCCTGTGGCGCTCCTCATGAGAGCCAGTTTCATCATAGCACTTGATGGGTTTTGCGACTGCACTTGAAGAAACGTTCAAAGAGCTTGAAATGTTCCATATAGAATGACCTTCATGTCTTAAAGTAATAATGACTGTCATTTCTCTTTGCTTATTTGAGCTGTTCTTGCCATTATGTGGACTTGGTTTTACCAAATAGGGCTTTCTTCTGTATACCACCCCTACCTTGTCACAACACAAATTATTGGCTCAAATGCATTTAGAAGCAAAGCAATTCCACAATTGTACTTTTAAGAAGGCACACCTGTTAATTGAGGGGCTACACCAGAGATGAATGGTTATCTGTAGGGGGAAGGTATATGGTGGGTGCAATTAAGCTTGGAATATACTGAGTGTAGGGAAAGCGATCACGTGGCAGGCATTGATATGGGGAGAGAGCCATGGATAAGTGATGAAGGGGGTCAGGTCAGGTCAGGTCACGTTAAGGGAGAAAGAACAGTTTATGGCCCGTGTCACTTAGTTTCCTGCCTAGCAATAAAGATACAATATTTGTTCAGATGTGCAGGAGGAGACTCAGCATAGGAGAAAGAGTTAAATATTAGTGCTTGTGTGAATATGTCTTAGTCGATTCAGCTGTTCGATCCTTTGGGAAGAATAAACTTGGTTTAAGATTTCATAGTGTCCGTTGAGTTCTTACTCTAATAATTAGAACACTTTTTTGGTTACTTCAAGATTCCATGTGTTATTTCATAGTTTTGATGTATTTCACTATTGTTCTACAATGTAGAAAATAGTAAAAATAAAGAAAAACCCTTGAATGAGTAGGTGTTCTAAAACTTTTGACCAGTAGTGTATATTTCTACAGGCCCAGAGGCCTCATTTATAAACGCTGAGTAATCACAAAATATGCCACAAAACTTGCGTGCACCAGTTTTCACTGAAAAGTTGGAGACGTAAGAATGTGCTAGGTAAAAATATGTCACTCTGCAAATGAACAAGGCTGTCAACCCACTGTTCCCCTGGCGCCGAAGACGTGGATGTCGATTAAGGCAGCCCCCCGCACCTCTCTGATTCAGAGGGGTTGGTTTAAATGCGGAAGATATTTCAGTTGAATGCATTCATTCGTACAACTGTCTAGGTATCCCCCTTTCCCTTATCCTCCAGCAAACTTTAGACCATGCCAACGCACAGTAGCTTAGTATTAGCCTTTTGAAAATTGGGAATATATGATGATTTATTCATATTAAAAAAAAAAAAAAAAAATAGGTAGCTAAAGATGCAATAATTTGCCGTTAGTGAAAAGAGCGAAATTCGATTTAGGCCTATTTTTTCTGTGCATTCTAAAATAATTAGAAATAGGCATATATTTCAGATTATTTATTTCATTTCCATTATCATTGCTTGCAGAATAATATCCTCACCCTTTTTGACTGGGATGGTTTCATAGGCTACTTGCAAAATAGCCTAAAGGCCTACAACCAGGTAGGATAGGCTACCATTCATCCCATCTAATCATTTAATTGGAGACACTTCAGCTACAAAAAAAAGTCCTCTCACTGTCAACTGTGTTTATTTAACAAACTTAACATGTGTAAATAGTTGTATGAACATAACAAGATTCAACAACTGAGCCATAAACTGAACAAGTTTCCACAGACGTGACTAACAGAAATGGAATAATGTGTCCCTGAACAAAGGGAGGCTCAAAATCAAAAGTAACAGTCAGTATCTGGTGTGGCCACCAGCTGCATTAAGTACTGCAGTGCATCTATTCCTCATGGACTGCACCAGATTTGCCAGTTCATGCTGTGAGACGTTACCCCACTCTTCCACCAAGGCACCTGCAAGTTCCCGGACAATTCTGGGATCCAACAGGTCCCAGACGTGCTCAATGGGATTGAGATCCGGGCTCGTCGCTGGCCATGGCAAAACACTGACATTCCTGTCTAGCAGGAAATCACGCACAGAACGAGTAGTATGGCATTGTCATGCTGGAGGGTCATGTCAGGATGAGTGTACAGGAAGGGAGGAGGAAGTCTTCCCTGTAACACACAGCGTTGAGGTTGCATGCAATGACAACAAGCTCAGTCCAACGATGCTGTGACACACCGCCCCAGGACATGACGGACCCTTCACCTCCAAATCGATCCCGCTCCAGAGTACAGGCCTCGGTGTAACACTCATTCCTTTCGACGACAAACGCGAAACCCAACCAACACCCCTGGTGAGACAAAACCGCGACTCGTCAGTGAAGAACACTTTTTGGCAGTCCTGTCTGGTCCAGCGATGGTGGGTTTGTGCTCATAGGCGATGTTGTTGCCGGTGATGTCTGGTGAGGACCTGCCTTACAACAGGCCTACAAGCCCTCAGTCCAGCCTCTCTCAGCCTATTACGTGCAGTCTGAGCACGGATGGAGGGATTGTGCGTTCCTGGTGTAACTCGGGCAGTTGTTGTTGCCATCCTGCACCTGTCCCACAGGTGTGATGTTCAGATGTACTGATCATGTGCAGGTGTTGTTACACGTGGTCTGCCACTGCGAGGATGATCAGCAGTCCATCCTGTCTCCCTGTAGCGCTGTCTTAGGCGTCTCTCAGTACGGACATTGCAATTTATTGCCCTGGTCACATCTGCAGTCCTCATGCCTCCTTGCAACATGCCTAAGGCACATTCACGCAGATGAGCAGGGACCCCGGGCATCTTTCTTTTGGTGGTTTTCAGAGTCAGTATATACAGTGGGGCAAAAAAGTATTTAGTCAGCCACCAAGTGTGCAAGTTCTCCCACTTAAAAAGATGAGAGGCCTGTAATTCTAATCATAGGTACACTTCAACTATGACAGACAAAATGAGAAGAAAAAAAATCCAGAAAACAACATTGTAGGATTTTTTATGAATTTATTTGCAAATTATGGTGGAAAATAAGTATTTGGTCAATAACAAAAGTTTCTCAATACTTTGTTATATACCCTTTGTTGGCAATGACAGAGGTCAAACGTTTTCTGTAAGTCTTCACAAGGTTTTCACACACGGTTGCTGGTATTTTGGCCCATTCCTCCATGCAGATCTCCTCTAGAGCAGTGATGTTTTGGGGCTGTTGCTGGGAAACACGGACTTTCAACTCCCTCCAAAGATTTTCTATGGGGTTGAGATCTGGAGACTGGCTAGGCCACTCCAGTACCTTGAAATGCTTCTTACGAAGCCACTCCTTCGTTGCCCGGGCGGTGTGTTTGGGATCATTGTCATGCTGAAAGACCCAGCCACGTTTCATCTCCAATGCCCTTGCTGATGGAAGGAGGTTTTCACTCAAAATCTCACGATACATGGCCCCATTCATTCTTTCCTTTACACGGATCAGTCGTCCTGGTATTCTTTGTAGAAAAACAGCCCCAAAGCATGATGTTTCCACCCCCCATGCTTCACAGTAGGTATGGTGTTCTTTGGATGCAACTCAGCATTCTTTGTCCTCCAAACACGACGAGTTGAGTTTTTACCAAAAAGTTATATTTTAGTTTCATCTGACCATATGACATTCTCCCAATCTTCTCCTGAATCATCCAAATGCTCTCTTGCAAACTTCAGATGGGCCTGGACATGTACTGGCTTAAACAGGGGGACACGTCTAGCACTGCAGGATTTGAGTCCCTGGCGGCGTAGTGTGTTACTGATGCTAGGCGTTGTTACTTTGGTCCCAGCTCTCTGCAGGTCATTCAATAGGTCCCCCCGTGTGGTTCTGGGATTTTTGCTCACCGTTCTTGTGATCATTTTGACCCCACGGGGTGAGATCTTGCATGGAGCACCAGATCGAGGGATATTATCAGTGGTCTTGTATGTCTTCCATTTCCTAATAATTGCTCCCACAGTTGATTTCTTCAAACCAAGCTGCTTACCTATTGCAGATTCAGTCTTCCCAGCCTGGTGCAGGTCTACAATTTTGTTTCTGGTGTCCTTTGACAGCTCTTTGGTCTTGGCCATAGTGGAGTTTGGAGTGTGACTGTTTGAGGTTGTGGACAGGTGTCTTTTATACTGATAACAAGTACAAACAGGTGCCATTAATGCAGGTAACGAGTGGAAGACAGAGGAGCCTCTTAAAGAAGAAGTTACAGGTCTGTGAGAGCCAGAAATCTTGCTTGTTTGTAGGTGACCAAATACGTATTTTCCACCATAATTTGCAAATAAATTCATTAAAAATCATCCTACAATGTGATTTTCTGGATTTTATTCCCTCATTTTGTCTGTCATAGTTGAAGTGTACCTATGATAAAAATTACAAGCCTCTCTCATCTTTTTAAGTGGAGAACTCGCACAATTGGTGGCTGACTAAATACTTTTTTTGCCCCACTGTATTAGCAACTGGGACTGAGGAGCAGGCCGTTTACTCTGGGCACCTTTCATCCAAGCTACTCAATACTGCCCCTGCAGCCATAAGAAGTTAAACCCTTTACAATGAAGATCTGTGAAGTTATTTGGATTTTTACGAATTATCTTTGAAAGACAGGGTCCTGAAAAAGGGACATTTATTTTTATGCTGAGTTTATTTTGTATCGGGTAAAAGGGATCTTGAAGAAGGCTATCACTCCATTTTGCACTTAATTGGAGCCAATGTCCTCCTACAATAGGACAATGACCCAAAGCACAGCTCCAAACTATGCAAGAATGATTTAGGGAAGAAGCAGTCAGCTGGTATTCTGTCTATAATGGAGTGGCTAGCACAGTCACTGGAGCAGCTTGATCTTATGTGAGTAAGAAGTGCCCATCAAGCCAATCCAACTTGTGGGAGGTGCTTCAGGAAGCATGGAGTGAAATCGCTTCAGATTACCTCAACAAATTGACAACTAGAATGCCAAAGGTCTGCAAGGCTGTAATTGCTGCAAATGGTTGATTATTTGACAAAAGCAATGTTTGAAGGACCCAATTATTATTTCAATTAAAATTCATTATTTACAACCTTATAAACATCTTGACTATATTTCCTATTCATTTTGCAACTAATTTCATGTATGTTTTCATGGAAAACAAGGACATTTCTAAGTGACCCCAAACTTTTGAATGGTAGTGTATCTCATAAACATTGCATAATAAATTCCTCACCTTTTCTGTCCACGATGAGTTAATATTCCCGAAGTAGCCATTCAACAAATGACCATGCACACCTCATTTAATTGAGCCTATTAGATAGGCCATTATAATTTCAAGTTTTTGCTCTATGCATCTGACAGGGAGCATGGCTTAGAACATCCAGTATCAATTAACAGTTGATATACAGGTGATATTTTGCATTGAAGTGTGTAGGCTGCCACTGTAAGTAAGCCTACTGTAGTTTACAATGTTTCAGAATTGGCTAGCAGTTCAGCATATTAAGGTTCGGGAAAAAGTGAATGCAAAACATTATTGAAATCAAACTATCTGTTTACAGGTCCACAAGAATTTGCAATTGTTTTTGCCTTTCAGCAAATGTCACTGCAGAAAAAAACATTCTGCCAACACCTCTAAACGACATCTCTTACTAGGCTACTTCCTTTACCGTCTTGCCCTAATTCCAATACTTCCAAAGTATACAGCAAATAAGGGAGTTATTGTCACCATAAAAGTTGAATGATGTGCGTTTTTCAGGCGGCGTTATAATGCTCCTTCATGTGCGTAGTTTTATGACAGGTCTAATTTATAGCGGCAAACATGCATATGTATGGTGTGCGCCAAACGTATGAATCTCAATATTTCTGTGCGTGTGCAGTCTTTCCAGAAAAGCAGCATGCAGATATTTAGTGTTAAATTTACCCAACGGTTATAAATGAGGCCCCAGAGCACCGTGTCACTGAAGCAGATTTCCAGGGTATAAATCCATATAATCCTGAGAGTTCAGCCCCAGTCATATCACAGTCTCAAGATACCTGGGTTCACCTCTCCTCTTTTCCATTGAGGCACATTGGAAGTTGCATTGGAGAATCTCCAATCTAATTTGACCCCAGACCTAAAATTAGCTTGGCAAATTTAAGGTGTTAGTTGGTTTATCTCAATGTTATATCCTCTAAAAAATAAACTTTCTATTAAATTGTGGCTTAATAGATAATTCATGTTTTACAGAATGGGTGGACAGTATGGGCACCTCTAAATGGATTCACTGACTGGACAAATGATATCAAAGGCCTAAAGAAAAGAACAAACAGATCAGGCTACATGAAGAGGTGGTAAATAAATTAAAAATAGCTTTGTGTATGTGTGATCATTTTGAAATGGTCTCTTATAAGAAAAGACACAAATCTATAGATTACAGTAAATCTGTGTCCTCAGCGATTAAAATAGTCTCCCTCGCTACTTCCGTGATAAAGACATGTTCCAATCAGCACTAAACCATACACTGTAGACGTCACTCAACAGTAAACATCCCAAACAAAAATATTGATGGCCAAACAGGCATCGCCCATCAGCAATGTCAGGCGGGTGTAGAATTTCTTCATTTTATCATGCAACTTCCCTAATAGGGGGCCCTTATCAAACGCAGTTGGAACACGCTCGCATTCCACGGCTGATGTCTCGATATATACAGCGCATTTGGAAAGTATTCAGACCCCTTGACTTTTTCCACATTTTGTTACGGGTACAGCCCTATTCTAAAATGGATGAAACTGTTTTTCCCCCCTCAATCTTCACACAATACCCTATAATGACAAAGAAATCACAGGTTGCAAATTTTTTTTCGCAAAAAAACCCAGAAATATTACATTTACATATGTATTCAGACATTTCACTCAGAATTTTGTTTTAGCACCTTTGGTAGCAATTACAGCCTCGAGTCATCTTGGGTGTAACGCTACAAGCTTGGCACACCTGTATTTGGGGAGTTACTCCCATTCCTCTCAGCAGATCCTCTCAAGCTCTTTCAGTTTTTGATTTGTTAAAAAGTTTGAAATATCCAATAAATGTCGTTCCACTTCATGATTGTGTTGTTGTTGATTCTTCACAAAAGAATACAGTTTTATATCTTTATGTTTAAAGCCTGAAATGTGGCAAAAGGTCGCAAAGTTCAAGGGGGCCGAATACTTTCGCAAGACACTGTATATACAGTGTGTGAAAATGAAGTAAGACTTGAGAGGTAAAGCAATAAATAGACCATAGTGGCGAAACAATTACAACTCAGCAATTAAACACCGGAGTGATAGATGAGCAGAAGACGAATGTGCAAGTAGAGATACTGGAGTGCAAAGGAGCAAAAAATAAACAACAATATGGGGATGGGGTAGTTGGGTGGGCTATTTACAGGTGGGCTATGTACAGGTGCAATGATCGGTAAGCTGCTCTGACAGCTGATGCTTAAAGTTAGTGAGGGAGATATGAGTCTCCAGCTTCAGTGATTTTTGCAATTCGTTCCAGCCATTGACAGCAGAGAACTGGAAGGAAAGGTGGCCAAAGGAGGAGTTGGCTTTGGGGGTGACCAGTGAAATATACCTGCTGGAGCGCGTGCTACGGGTGGGTGCTGCTATGGTGACCAGTGAGCTGAGATAAAAAGCGGGGATTTACCTAGCAAAGACTTATAGATGACCTGGAGCCAGTGGGTTTGGCAACGAATATGAACCGAGGGCCAGCCAACGAGAGCATACAGGTCGCAGTGGATCGGTGATGCTTAATGTTAGTCTGGAAGGAGAGTTTACAGTCTAACCAGACACCTAGGTATTTGTAGTTGTCCACATATTCTAAGTCAGAACCGTCCAGAGTAGCGATGCTAGACGGGCGGGTAGGTGCAGAAAAAGTGAAGTGGTCTGAAAACTTTCCGAAAGCACGATACATACAGACAGTACAACAGTCTGACAGCAATACTGATACTTCCTCAAGGATATAGCTAGTCAATGTTCTTATCGCAGATACCGCTTGGCTAAAGTAAATGTCAGCCAATCAACCACCATTGTTTTTCCACAGCATTATTGAAGGAATAAGGCCACATGTGCACCAATGGACAAACGTGTGCTTCGGTGATCAAATCTTAAGAAACATCATCACAGTGAAGAGTGAGACAATTTGCTAGATTGCTTGGTTCCATATGTTACAGACAGACTCTTACCTGGGCAAAGAGGTATGCCATGACAAAGTCATCGAGGACAGGACTCTCAGAGCCCTTGGTGACTCCATACCGATATGCCCTCGTAGCTCCACTGCTGTACCAGCCAGGGAAATAGTACCTGAGAGACAGAGAGCGAGAGAGACAGACAGAGAGAGAAATTAATAATGTATAATTAGAGAGCGTGAGATCTAGCGAACAAAAATGCAGAAACCATGAGCACAGAAAACACTACACATACCTTATTCTGAATACCATGTCTTCATTGGCATATTCATCTAGCTGGAAGACATGGTTCGGGGGGAACCACATGCCGTCTCTCTCTCTGAAGAGCCCAAACAGGCTGCAGTACAGAGGCGACACACCTAAAGAAGAGTGGAGACAGGAGATTCATCATGAGATAGCATGCATTGTGCTTATGAAGCACTTTCACGGTACACATTTTTAGTTTCAATAACTAGGTTCCATCCAATTGGCGACAGAATTTCATGTGAATATTCTAAAATCCTCATTAAGAAAATACGCACATTTTCCCACCAGTGGTGTTTCCAACAAACATACTTGTTGCGGATAAAAATCAGCGTGTGAAGACCAATGCTCCCTCAAATATTTTTCCATCACTGAGCAAATTTCAGGTCTGCTCTAAGTAAAATCTTACATTGTGAAAATTCTGTGCAACTTCCAGCGTTTACTGCGAACATTGACTCTGTACCCGCTTTAAGTTACCATTTTAATAGTGGCTATTTGATCATCATGTAGGCCTACCAGAGTTGCCTTCCATAAAAAACTATGGAAAATGCACCCCATAACATTTTAACTTGTAACTTTTAACTTGTAGGAAGCGATCACTCCCTTTTTGCTGACTACAAATGATCTATAACTGGGCTAATAGCTCTCACTAACTAGTAAAGGATATGAACTAAATTTGCACGTGGCTTAATGCAGCTCTCGCTTTGCTCTCAAAACAAGCGCATCTACTCACGACCTCTCATGCTGTAAACACAATCCAGTTCCAAGTACAGTGCCTTGCGAAAGTATTCGGCCCCCTTGAACTTTGCGACCTTTTGCCACATTTCAGGCTTCAAACATAAAGATATAAAACTGTATTTTTTTGTGAAGAATCAACAACAAGTGGGACACAATCATGAAGTGGAACGACATTTATTGGATATTTCAAACTTTTTTAACAAATCAAAAACTGAAAAATTGGCCAAGACCAAAGAGCTCTCCAAGGATGTCAGGGACAAGATTGTAGACATACACAAGGCTGGAATGGGCTACAAGACCATCGGCAAGCAGCTTGGTGAGAACGTGACAACAGCTGGTATGATTATTCTCAAATGGAAGAAACACAAAAGAACTGTCAATCTCCCTCGGCCTGGGGCTCCATGCAAGATCTCACCTCGTGGATTTGCAATGACCGTGAGAACGATGAGGAATCAACCCAGAACTACACGGGAGGATCTTGTCAATGATCTCAAGGCAGCTGGGACCATAGTCACCAAGAAAACAATTGGTAACACACTACACCGTGAAGGACTGACGTCCTGCAGTGCCCGCAAGGTCCCCCTGCTCAAGAAAGCACATATACATGCCCGTCTGAAGTTTGCCAATGAACATGTGAATGATTCAGAGGACAATTGGGTGAAAGTGTTGTGGTCAGATGAGACCAAAATGGAGCTCTTGGCATCAACTCAACTCGTCGTGTTTGGAGGAGGAGGAATGCTGCCTATGACCCCAAGAACACCATCCCCACCGTCAAACATGGAGGCGGAAACATTATGCTTTGGGGGTGTTTTTCTGCTAAGGGGACAGGACAACTTCACCACATCAAAGGGACAATGGACAGGGCCATGTACTGTCAAATCTTGGGTGAGAACCTCCTTCCCTCAGCCAGGGCATTGACAATGGGTCGGGGATGGGTATTCCAGCATGACAATGACCCAAAACACACAGACAAGGCAACAAAGGAGTGGCTCAAGAAGAAGCACATTAATGTCCTGGAGTGGCCTAGCCAGTCTCCAGACCTTAATCCCATAGAAAATCTGTGGAGAGAGCTGAAAGTTCGAGTTGCCAAACGTCAGCCTCGAAACCTTGACGGTTTGGAGAAGATCTGCAAAGAGGAGTGGGACAAAATCCCTCCTGAGATGTGTGCAGAGCTGGTGGCCCACTACAAGAAACGTCTGACCTCTGATTGCCAACACTTTTCTGTATTCGTTGACTGTCTCTCTCTAGTCATGGTTTTAAACGTTTTGAAATCTCACAGTATCAATTTTGCTGTAGCCTGTAACATTACTGTAGACACGGTAATCTGAGCTATCCAATTGGCCAATGGTAAACCTATAGTGCACTTGATTTGCTCTTTGGGCCCGCCGGGAAGAAAGAGATTGTACCTTCAGATACATGAAATGGTTAAAATTGCAACAGTTTGCCTGACCGGCACGCAGCACAGCTCAATCAGGTGCACATACCGCCAACTTCCCGAGACTAATACAAAAAAATAGAAACAAGTCTTTATCGTTTTTTACAGAAATGTTTGGCGATTGACTAGGAATGCATTGGATCAACAAGGCGATCGTAATCAACCGGTTGGTGACCACTGCTCTAGAAAGTTGAGAGAAATTCAATCTCAGTGCTTCTTCTCTCTGTGAGCTGATATTTCTGCAAGGGCAGTCTCGGGGCACGCGCACAGTTTAGAGGGAACATTGGTGATGACGTAGCGCACACAAAATGTTTTTTTTTTTGCTAAAAATCTAAAGTTAAGTGTTTCCATTACATTTTCAACTCTACTGATAGTTTAGCCACAAAAACAGTTATGTTAAATAGCAAATGTGCCAAATCTGGTCTTGGCATGTGTGCCTAATAAACTGCATGGTTTCCAATTTCGAGACGTAGTATTTTAAAAATCTATTTTAAAAATCTACTTAGTCTCAAATAAATAATGAAACATGTTCAATTTGATTTAAATAATGCAAAAACATAGTGTTGGAGAAGAAAGTAAAAGTGCAATATGTGCCATGTAAAAAAAGCTAACGTTTAGGTTCCTTGCTCAGAACATATGAAAGCTGGTGGTTCCTTTTAGTCTTCAATATTCCCAGGTAAGAAGTTTTAGTTGTAGTTATAGGAATTACAGGACAATTTATCTCTATATCATTTGTATTTCATATACCTTTGACTATTGGATGTTCTTATTGGCACTATAGTATTGCCAGCCTAATCTCGGGAGTTGATAGGCTTGAAGTCATAAACAGCGCTGTGCTTCAAGCATTGTGAAGAGCTGCTGGCAAATGCAAGAAAGTGTTTTTTGAATGAATGCTCACGAGCCTGCTGCTGCCTACCACCGCTCAGTCAGACTGCTCTATCAAATGTCAAATCCTAGACTTAATTATAATAAACACACAGAAATACGAGCCTTGGTCATTAATATGGTCATTTTGAAAACAAAACGTTTATTATTTTAGTGAAATACAGAATCGTTCCGTATTTTATCGAACGGGTGGCATCCATAAGTCTAAATATTGCTGTTACATTGCACAACCTTCAATGTTATGTCATAATTATGTAAAATTCTGGCAAATTAATTACGGTCTTTGTTGGAAAGAAATGGTCTTCACACCGTTTGTAACGAGCCAGGCGGCCCAAACTGCTGCATATTCCCAGAATCTGCTTGCACAGAACGCAAGAGAAGTGACACAATTTCCCTAGTTAATATTGCCTGTTAACATGAATTTCTTTTAACTAAATATGCAGGTTTAAAAAATATATATACTTGTGTATTGATTTTAGGAAAGGCATTGATGTTTATGGTTAGGTACATTGGTGCAACGACAGTGCTTTTTTTCGAGAATGCGCTTGTTAAATTATCACCCGTTCGATGATAAGGCACCGCATTGATTATTTGCAACACAGGACAAGCTAGTTAAACTAGTAATATCATCAACCATGTGTAGTTAACTAGTGATTATGTTAAGATTGATTGTTTTTTTTATAATATAAAGTTAGTTTAATGCTAGCTACTTACCTTGGCTACTTGCTGCACTCACGTAACAGGTGGTCAGCCTGCCATGCAGTCTCCTCGTGGAGTGCAATGTAATCGGCGACCAAAAATGCTGATTGCCGATTGTTAATCGGCTATGCCGATTAATCGGTCGACCTCTAAACCTCATAACATATCAAAGTAAACTTTGAGTCACGTGATGAGTTGATAGTTATTATACGATGGTTTCCACCACCATTTCTCAACAAAAAAATGTACCGACACAAAAAGATCCGACCATGTCGAACGAACAAATGATCTTTCAGCATTTATATAAATTGTGCCGAAACGCCCGGTTTACATCACAGTATATAAAAAAAAGTCACGACAGCTGTATGACTTTACTCGCATAAAAACTGTGGATGGAAACATGATTCATTTCACAAGAACATTGCATCTTTCATCAACATTTAGGAGACCAGATAATGCACTGTGCCTTGAGTCTTACTAAAAAGCTTGAAAAGGATTTGAATGTTACCATAATAAAATGTTCTACCTACAGGGTCACCAAAAGGTCATTAAACACAAGACCTGTATTTGAGCCGTTGGAACTTGGGACATATTCCAACAAACGTACCTGTTGCCGTTTGCTTAAAGGGCAATTGTGAAATGTTTCAACCGCATATTCATTATCTCCTGCACCAAACCAGTGTCTACATATGTTAAAACAGCATGTCTGTATGATATGTGATTAAAAAGATGAGAAGGTAGGTCTTAAAAATATGCTTCTCTGTGACATCTCAGGGTAGGATTAAAAGTTTTTTTTTAAATGTAGAAATGTGCATTTCACATACTGTATGTAGACACTTATTTCCAGCCACTGTTATTGTGCTGGAGATAATGAAAATGAGGTTGAAAAGTGGTTGAATTGTCCTTTAAAATGTCCCTCATGTTTTGCTTTTCAATAAATCTTGTGGGCATTTAAAAACATGCGGGTTAAGTTTCTCCTCGCTGACATTTTTTTGTTGTCGCACATTTTTATTGACCATTGGGAGTGCAGCTTATGTCAGAACTCACTCAACCTTAGTTATTATATTTTACGCGTCCATGACAACAGCACATAAAGGTAGACAGGCTGGAACAAAGTGTATAATATAGTTTATTTTTGCAATCAACCAAGACCATAACCTCTGTGTCTAGTCCTCTATGTCTGAGCTAGTACAAAGTACATTAACTCAATGAGCATGTTAGTTACATGGTGATCCTAATAAAATACTGTACCAAAATACCATTCAAACCCAATTCCCTCTATCCCTTTTCAGTGCAAATGCAACGATGCATTTTGGTGCAGAAAGGACACCTCATGCCAAACCCACAGGACCTAACCAAAAACTATGATTTTAAGTTATTAAAGTTACAAGTCTACAACTAGAGTCCAGAGGTCTTCTTGGCCAGGTCACTAAGTGAGGACAAACTCATGACCGTTATCATGCTGTTTTGAAAGAATTTGACTGGTACTCACTGCACTCCTTCGCTGCATTGACACACAGTTGCTCGACTACGTAGTCCCCCGGTGGGTAGCTGAGGGGGGTTGAGTCTAGCCCAGCCAGGCTGCTGTGGTAGAGGTGGACCCGCAGCACCGGAGCAGCGGTTGGCCTGGACCCCCGAGGCTCCCGGTGAGCAGTCCCGTTCTGGTGCACAGGGACCGGAGGGCATGAAGCCGTCTCCATGTCCAATACAGAGACACCGGCCATCCGCAATCAGCTGCCTGCATTGAACAGCAGACGGGGAAAGAAGAAGAAAAGGGAAGGTGATGAGTTATTTTGTCAGACAATACAAGACAGGTTAGTTAGAGCATTTTGAAAGCAGTACAGCCAGTGTTGTTCCACCATACTGCGGAGCATCTCATGTTTTGATTAGCGTAGCAGGGAAACCGTGAAACAAATGTCTGCAGAGAGCTACAATACAGAGGGGCCCATTGTCAGCGTGTGCTACAACTGTCTGCAATCAAGATCTCCGAATTCATCTCAATGACAGATAGTAGTGGCAGTCAAAGAAATTGAGCATAGAAGCGCAACAGGCTAGCACACAACTTTTCAACTGCCCGGCAGGCAATAGAGGGGTTTCATAACAAACAAACATATAACCTTGAAACAAAGATGCCTTAGAGCAGAGGAGCGCCTTCTTCTGTTGATGACTGGATGTTTTGGTCTATTGACTACTGTAAATCCTCCACCAGTACCACCGGAGTTCACACACACTGTACACACACAACCTCCTGACACTGCCTGTGGGCCCGGAGATGAGCAGCTCATGATAGGACTGCCCTACTCAATTAACACAAACACTTCGACCAAAGCAGGAGTTAAGCCCTTGGCAAAGTTTTGAGCTGAGATGAATAACTTCTGATCGGAAGAAGTAAATGACAAAAGCTGCCTCTGGGCAAAAGCTTGTAATATGATTACAGAGAGGAGCACAAGACCTTATAATGGGGCTGAATCAAAATCACAGAAGACTGGTGTATAACACCATCAAGAGTTTGTATAAGGCTATTACTTATCAAAGAAAAACCTTTGTTAGCAGCTTTGGAGTAACTGTTGTGAAGATGCAGGCCTTATCATTCCTTTACATAATATTACAACTTTCCACAGTATATCTGTGCTGGCTTGGAAGCAATCTGAACTGGCTATCGCCTACAGCTCATCACAGACACAAGGAGCAAATGTTCACCACACTGCAAAGTGAGTGCATGTAATGTGAGCTAAAGGGAGGTGGATTTTTATTTAATTTTTGTACCTTTATTTAACTAGGCAAGTCAGTTAAGAACAAATTCTTATTTTCAATGACGGCCTAGGAACAGTGGGATAACTGCCTGTTCAGGGGCAGAACGACAGATTTCAACCTCGTCAGCTCGGGGGTTTGAAATAACGGTCAATTAGAGTTTCAAAACATGGGCAAACCCAAATCCTTGTGTGCCTATGTTGCATGAGTACATGCAGAATCGGTAATGTCATTGACTCATGGTCTCTTGGATCTTCATGGTGACAGGGTGTATTGAGTGATTTCAGTGCCAACAGAAACTGTATTTGAATTAAATATTTTCAATGTGTATAAGATATTGCACTTCATTCAATACATCGATTTTTTTAAACTGAATTGAATGAATATTGCATTCAGTTTTAGTGAAGTGCAAATTATGTTTGAGTGAATTGTAGGCTGTGGCAGTGAGGGTTACCAAGAGACATCACCCAGGCCGACACTGCAAATAATGTGTGAGTGACTCAAGGTGTCCAGATATATATTAATTACCTAATGTTACACCTATTCATTACTAGATGTAAAAAAAAAAAAAAAAAATCAGTCCATACTTTACTGGGTATATACGTAGCTAGCTAGTTATCGCGCAAGAGTTACGCCCCACTTCCGGTAGAAATGGGAGCAATAACCTCTACATCAGCACAGAAAACTTGTGTAGAAACTGTTAACCACCATACAATTCAAACAGAAAACACATTATGCATAAAAACAAATGAGAAATGTGTGCCTGACAACTTGCTTTCAAGCTTATTTAGTTGGCTAATGTTAGCGAAACAATTAGTTAACTAGTGTTAGCTAGTAGCTAAGTAACCTGTTGACGTCAGCTAGTTATCAAGGCCCAGTTTGCTAGCTACTAGCAAGTATATGCTATTGTAATGACAAATGATGTATGATGTATAGCTAGTGGAACAAATGTCGTCTTGCAATTCAACTTGAATATGGTGACAATATTCGCTTCGACTTTACCGTAACAACGTTAGTCAGCTAGCTTAATGTAGCTTTCTAGCTCGGGTCAACTCAATCTTACGGGCTGCACCTACAACTTCAGAAAATACAAATCAATACCATGTAAAGTTACTGTACAGTGCGTGACATTTGTATACCTACTAGCGTTAAAAGTGTTGCGTTAGCGTAACGCGTTATAGAACTTACTCGGTTGTTGACGCCAGTCAGCTACCGTTAGCCCACTTAGCTAGCTAGCAGGGCGAGTTTACAGCTTGCTTGTCAACGCCAGGTCCGATCCAATTCTTGTAAATCAATCTTTGCCAGATGAAAATTCATTTATCAATGTATCTCAAAATAGTGTCTCTCTCCATTCTTCCCCTTCACGAAACAAAAAAAGTACAGTAGCGAGGACTAACGTTAAGCTAAGATGTTATGTTCTTGTCGTCAGGCTAACTAGCTATCGAATCCATGTAGCTACACCACAGTTTACCCGAAACGATTTATCTAGCCTTAACAGTTAGCTAGCGAATATAGCTATCTAGTTAACTTGCATTGTTACAGTACCGTTAGCTTGGCCAATAACATTAGCTAGCGGACTGGTAGAAAGTGGCTAGCAAGCCAGCTGGTCAGCTCTCCGAGTCTGATCCCCAGTGCCAAACCCCGGCTAGCTAAACTAGCTAACAGGCTAAGTTTTCAAAAGCAGGCACAACTTGTCAAGCTCCCACAGCGCTATCAACCCCGTTATAAAGACAACGTTATGTCGAAAACAGTTTCTAAACTACAATTTAGTTAATACCAGAAAAATAAGAATACGGCATAAGGTAACGTTAATAGCTATCCCAGCAAGTCAGCTAGCAGTATTATGTCAGTTCTAGCTACCACCCTTATGGAGATCTGCATAACAGTAACACCAGCCAATTGTAGCTTTAAACTAAACTAGCCAGAGAGGACGAAATTGACGAGCTGTGAGTGAAGGCCATCTATGTCAGTTATTTGCCCTGCTTTTGAAGACTATCTCGTAAGTTCTACTTTGTTTCGATGATAAACCCTTGCCGTTCAATTTCTATATCTATGTCAATTTCAATTAAAAAAAATTATTAGGCTGGCCAAATGTTGGAACACATTTAGTCCAAAATGTCCATTCAATGGAACTGATACCCATAGGAAGGAACCACAATTTTTGTAAATTGACAAATATTTTATAAAACAGTTTTGTTTTCATTAGCGTTCTGTGCCCTATATTACTGTGTTATATGTGTTATCCACTGACTAACGTTGTAATTGTTTAGTTCAGGTTAGAAAGGGATAGCTAAATGGCCTAATTGAGTTTCACAGTGTACAGTTACTGGCCTCTGATATCTAGCATCAACCAAGGTGTCTGGAGTCTAGACCTTTATAGTGTAAACTCAGTCATGCTCTATAACCCCAATGAACTGTTCAAACCCTTATCCCATTCCCAGCTGTTCCCCATAATTTGGTGGAAAGTGCAACATGGAGTGTCATCACAGTCACTCTGGCCTTGTTGGAAGCCGTTTTGTGTTTGCATTTTCAGCATACCACCTAAAAAGTGAAATAGTTATTATAAGTGTATTAGCCCATTAGTGCACTTGGTATAACTATGGATTTATTGGTTCAAGCCCTAGAACCAAGTTGTTTCCCTTCTACAGGTCCACTCTTTTTCACACAGTGTCTATGGATCTATTATGGGAAGACATTTCTTAAAAAACTAAAATCATGGGCTATACTGAAATTGAATGAACACTGACACAATTCTTAAATGGCTTTATTAAGACCCACTAGAGGGAGCTGAAATGGTTTGGTAAAATGTGGGGCAGATCTGCTCAAGTACAATTAGACAAATTAGACAAAAAAAAAGTTCATTTTTTTGTTTTCACCAGGCAAGAAGTTCCCTCAAGGGAAAAATAAAGTTATTCTATTCAAAATCTTGTTTATTGTTGATTTCTGGACCTGTGTATACAGTATAAATTGCTTACAGAAAACCTGAGATTTAAATAGAAAGGTTTAATGATGTAAAGCGATGTTGAGTGGTTCAGCAATAATGTTAAGCAGGCCTCTATTTTCCCCTCAGGTAATAGGGTTATATTGATAGCTTCCAATGTCAACCTTCAAGACATTTCAACCCACTATCCCATATTAAATACAACAGATTCTTCATGTACAACACGTGAGGCAGTGACGTATATGAGTAATATGACTCAGACTTTTTATAGAGTATGGCAACAGTTCTCTGTATATTCAATAGTGTTATTGTACAATACATGTATGTAAAGTAGAGAGCGAAACAGAAGACCCAGGATATGTAAGGGTGATGCGCTCCTATCTTGGTCCAGTATGATGGTGTGGAGTTCTTTAACCAATGTTTGCTGTTAGGTCCTTAAAAAGTGAGCAGATTGTATTATATAAAAAGCAGCACACAGAAACGCTCAGAAAACCCCATTGCTATAGAAATGTTATTCTCATTTAATGTAATTTCTACTCACTTAATGCCCGCAATCAGAGCAGGGATCTGTATAAGTAGTAAAATGAAAAAATGAAAATAACAAAAGGTGAAATTTTAAAGCATAACATAACACATTTAGTAATTTTTTTAAACTGGGACAATGATTATATACAGTTCAATGGCACCAGTCCAAGTCCTACACTACAAACACAGTTTGTGCTGTGTTTGATCAGTCATATTTACCTACGAACGATGGGGTCAGAATGGAGTCTGCAGAGAAGCCCAGAGACAGAGAATAGTTTCTAAATCTCTCCACCAATTCTTTTCTCAGCGTTGGAGAGCGACCTTAAGAAAAACAGAGTGGGAAATATTGATTAAAACATACTTTTTTGATCATGACTAGAATAACTGTAGGAGTAAGGGGATCCACATGAAAAAGGCAATTCTGTATGTAAAATCTTTACCATAAAGAGACACCTGGGAGAATTCTTTCACAATCTTCTTGTATTTCACCACCAGACCATATTCAGTGTAATTGCTCTCTACCACGGTGATGTCCTTCAATATCTGATGGCCTGTCAATTAGGTAATTTGTTAGTTAGAATACTTTATGGTTTGAAATGGTTTATCTTTACAGGCTCAGGACATGATACCATAAAGAAACAAATGAAACCGCACAGCAACAAAAATAGCACAGATAATAGTGGATCAGCAAACTTCATCATACATTGAAACAAATGGATTATGGGAAGGGTTAGGGTTAGAATCTAGCATACATAAGAAACGGATGTCTGTACTCCCCCTCCCACTGCTGTGTCAACATCGGCGTGTCTATTTCTACATTTACCCCATACTGTACTGTGTCTCCTCCCTCATACCATCTCCTCTAACCAGCTCGAGACAGGAAGCACAACTTACGGTCACTAAAGTAGTTGAACTGGCCTGGGAGGTCAGTCTTCTGGTAGTAGTACACACGACACATGCAACCTTTTAACCTGACAACAGGAAATTGAGTTGGGTTATGGGTTTGTGTGCTGCAAGTATTTATAACATGTATTAATAAGTATGAATACACATATTATAGTGTTTACTTTTACTACTTGAGTATTTAAGCATTTATAAAACATAAGCATCTATAAGCATTGATAAGCATTTACAATGGCCTATTACTGAAAGTCATAAAGTCAGTATAAAGTTTATCCCAGTGTTAACTTATTGACTAATATGTGTAATGTTCCTAATAACTACAATGTTTTTATTTGTTGGAGTGTAGATCTCATTTAAAAGACAAAATAGGGTAAATACCCTGTCCCCCATATGGTTAGGTTGGCATTGCCATCCATATCAGAGGTTACATTCCCATTGGAGACCTGCACATAACTTCTCCATGGCACAAATTCTGGCGAGTCATATGCCAGGCCAACACGATACCACTGTCCTGAAAACTGAGCAAATCACTAAGAATTTTAATAAAGACAATACATTATTCCCTACAACATTAAATAGGGAAATAAAATCCTTCCATCAAAATCCATCAAGTATAGTAATAACACAATTCAATAACACAATTGTGTGTTTTTAAATATATAGTGACATGAGAACAGCATTGTTTAAAATGAAGAACACATATTAATAATTGCTTTAAAATAATATTTCAGGGTACACGTTACAATACATGCTCACAAAACAGGATTCAAAACACACAAAAAGACCAATCTTATGTAATGGTCTAAACAAACAACAACAAAGTTGAAATTCCACTGTTCTTTGACCTCACTACTGTTTGTTTTTCAATTCAGTAACTTTTCTGATTCAAACAAGAATTTCCATATACTATGGTTAGACACAGACATTTACCATAGATACATTACATTTAGTTAATCAGATTTCAGAGGATAAATAAAATGGTCAAAAGCAGGTATTTAACAAAGAGTAAAACCTGTAAAAAAAAGATCAAAGAACCACAGTGCTTTTATCAGAAAAAAACAGACTACCACAGCACATTGACAAATATACCATTGTTCTCACCCTTTGTAGATCAAAGTCCTGTTGTGGATGAATATCAGCATTGATACACTGAGTCCATAGCATCACGCTGAAGACGGTCACCACTAAAAACATGATGAACAAATAGAGAAATACAGACCCTGTTGTGAGACCAAGCAGGTAGAATCAAATAGATAAGTGGGAGGTCTCCTGGATGTGGACCTTTATATCTTCCTCTAAGTACTTGGAAATGTTCCTAATGCCGCCTTCATACTCACCTGCCACCAATTAGGTAATTGCACATTCCTGTACCCTGTGGGTAATGCATATTCACTTTTCAAAGGTTAAAGTAGTGATGGGAATACTGAAACATACCATATTGTCCAACAAAAAAAGATAAGGTTTATCAGAATGTAACTTCCACATTGTAATGATGCATCTACAGTCTTTTAACAGAGGTGATAAATTATGCCCAACATAATGGAGACTCATTCCTAATGTGAGGCCAGGAAACAAAGAAGCTGACATTTCCATTCAGTTGAAAGGATTTAAAACATGAGACGACATACTGAATAACCTCAGAAAATGTTAATGACATTAAAAGTGTAGAAGTCAAAATGGTCTTACAAGTTTATACAAATGTAAGATGGGAAATAAGGCAGATAATTGCAGGTGTAGGTGATCAAAAGATCCACCACAAGTTTGAGAAAAGTCTCTCAAGGGTTAGTCACACACTCATGTCATTGCAATAGCAATTTCATGTAGTCTTATTAAAATCACTTTATTCAATTATACACTTAGTCGACTTCTGCTTTTATCCCAACCCCTCCGACAGACACACAGGTTGGAGGGGGATGTACACCGGGCGCCCATGGAGCAGTTGTTGTGCTCAAGGGCACAACAGCAGGCAATGGCATCTAGGATCTGATACCAGCTCCGGTTGCCAGCTCACTTCCTGCCAGAATTTTCCCATCAGACCTGGGTTTCAAACTGGAAACCCTCTAACCACTAGGCTTCCATACAGTTGAGTGCCCACTGAACAGACCCCATAACCCCTAGAACTTTTCAGAATAAGAAAAAAAATAGAATGTCTATGGTTAAAGAAAATGTACAGTGCTAGTATGGATGAAATAGACAAGTCTTTTATTAACATGATATGACCAGTCACTACTGTAGCACATTTAATTTCAATGTTATGGCACCGGTAATAGTATACCACATATTACAGTGTGCATTGATACTTCATGTGTAGTCACAGCCATTCTTACCAAAATAACATACTTTTCTCCACCTTTCTAATATGTTTCAGTAAAAACATTTAGTTGTTTCAGAAGAAAAACATGACAAATAATACCAACAGGACATTTGTGCACACTTAATGTATACCCCCATGGTACAAATAGAACATTAAATCAGTAAAGTCTCTAATTATCAATATGGGCCAAATTCTAACTTACATGCACATAGCCTTAATTGTTCTCTCACATTTGAAAATGTTGTAAACTGTTCTTGTACTTTCACCCCAAAAAATACATACAACATAATGAAATGCAAGCATTGTAAGTTGAATTGACAAATATTTCTGGAGCACACATATATTTTGTAAATCTTCAAGTGTGATGTATGAGCTAAACTACTCCAGCAATTTTTTTGTTGTTGGTAAAAGTACCCTTAAAAAGGGGGCTTAAGAGGTCCAGCATTCATTCAGGATGCCCAAAAGGCCAATGGCTCAGAATGCAAGGCCCACTATTAAGTCTGAGCGTATCAAATAGGCACAAGTCAGCCACAACCATTTATACCTTTTCAAGTCACAGAATGAGATAATCTATCGCTAAGGACCATCCGGATAGGACTACCCAGAAAACTATTGATCACAAAGTATCGTGAGACGCTGTCCTTGATGTTATATTTGGGGTTGGCATTAAGTTTGTCTATTGTAGCTTGATTATTCTGGAGTCCCTTTGAATTGTGTCTGGATCTGCTCCAGAGTTTTGCCTTTGGTCTCCGGGACAAAGAGGATGGTGAAGACTATGTTGAGCGCACAACACCCAGAAAACAGCCAGAAGGTCCCTGCATTGGTTAGAAGGTCCTGAAATAAATGTATCATGGATTGTTATTACAATTCCCAAATTCATCCTTACAGTTACCAGTATTACCTCAGACATCTTAGCTGATCCTGTAAACTGTGTTTTGTCTTGACTTGGACACTGCTCTAAAACTACCTTGCTCGACACGTTTACTATCTAAATATATACATAGCAATTTGTGTATCTGTAAGACATTTGTCTCTATTAGGCTAAGAACATGCAAACCATAACTGCAAAATGGCTTACTGCCAAGTCCTCTGCCTGCAAAACATCCCTTTATCCCCCCCGTCTGCCACACGATGCCCCAAATCAGCACCAGCTCACCATCAGGTCCTGGAAGGTCTTGGTAATGATGAAGGCAGAGCCCCAGTTGGTGAGGACACAAACAGAGCTGGCAAACCCCTTTACTCGCGAAGGAAAGATCTCAGACATCACCAGCCAGGGGATGGGACCCCAACCAAGAGAAAAACCTGAACGGACAACAGGTTATGCCGATGAGAAAACATCACACAAGGCAAAATGTCAGATCTGAACTTATACTCATTTATATTTTATGGTTAATAGTCATTTCAATATTATAGCCAAAAGACATGGAACAACTTATAGGTGACTAAACCCACTATACTCTAAAAACATTACTAAACACTCCTACAGTGCATTCGAAAAGTATTCAAAACCCTCAACTTTTCCCAGATTGTTACTCTACAGCCTTTTTCTAAAATGTATTAAAATTGTTTTACCCCACAATAATTAATTATAAATACAAACAGGTATACATTTTAGCTAAACTGAAATATCACACATTTACATAAGCATTCAGAGCGAAATGCTTGTTTCTCTAGCGTCGACAGTGCAGTAATATCTAACAATTTCACAACATACAAATCTAAGTAAAGGAATGGAATTAAGAATATATAAATAATGGACGAGCAATGTCAGAGCAGCCTAGACTAAGATACAGTAGAATAGAATACAATCGTGGCCAAAAGTTGAAAATGACACAAATATTAATTTTCAAAGTCTGCTGCCTCAGTTTGTATGATGGCAATTTGCATATACTCCTGAATTTTATGGAGTGATCAGATGAATTGCAAAGTCCCTCTTTGCCATGCAAATTAACTGAATCCCAAAAAAACATTTCCACTGCATTTCAGCCCTGCCACAAAAGGACCAGCTGACATGTCTGTGATTCTCTCATTAACACAGGAGTGAGTGTTGACGAGGACAAGGCTAGAGATCACTCTGTCATGCTGATTGAGTTCGAATAACAGACTGGAAGCTTCAAAAGGAGGGTGGTGCTTGGAATCATTGTTCTTCCTCTGTCAATCATGGTTACCTGCAAGGAAACGTGCCATCATCATTGCTTTGCATAAAAAAAGCTTACAGGCAAGGATATTGCTGCCAGTAAGATTGCACCTAAATCAACCATTTATCGGATCATCAAGAACTTCAAGGAGAGCAGTTCAATTGTTGTGAAGGCTTCAGGGCGCCCAAGAAAGGAGACGGTCCTGGCGCTTGCTGGACTGTCTCCTAAAGTTGATTCAGCTGCGGGATCTGGGCACCACCAGTACAGAGCTTGCTCAGGAATGGCAGCAGGCAGGTGTGAGTGCATCTGCACGCACAGCGAGGCAAAGACTGAGGCTGGCCTGGTGTCAAGAAGGGCAGCAAAGAAGCCACTTCGAGGAAAAACAGACAGACTGATATTCTACAAAAGGGATTGGACTGCTGTAAAGTCATTTTCTCTGATAAATCCCCTTTCCGATTGTTTGGGGAATCCGGAAAAAAGACGACAAGTTGAGCACTACCATCAGTCCTGTGTCATGCCAACAGTAAAACATCCTGAGACCATTCATGTGTGGGGTTGCTTCTCAGCCAAGGGAGTGGGCTCACTCACAATTTTGCCTAAGAATACAGCCATGAATAAAGAATGGTACCAACACATCTTCCGAGAGCAACTTCTCCCAACCATCCAGGAACAGTTTGGTGATGAACAATGCCTTTTCCAGCATGATGGAGCACCTTGCCATGAGGCAAAAGTGATAATTAAGTGGCTCGGGGAACAAAACATAAATATTTTGGGTCCATGGCCAGGAAACTCCCCAGACCTTAATCCCATTGAGAACTTGTGGTCAATCCTGAAGAGGCGGGTGAACAAACAAAAACTCAAATTCAGACAAACTCCAAGCATTGATTATGCAAGAATGGAGCTGCCATCAGTCAGGATGTAGCCCAGAAGTTAATTGACAGCATGCCAGGGATTGCAGAGGTCTTGAAAAAGGGTCAACACTGCAAATATTGACACTTTGCATCAACTTCATGTAATTGTCAATAAAAGCCTTTGACACGTATGAAATGCTTGTAATTATACTTATTCCATAGTAACACTGACAAAAATATCTAAAGACACTGAAGCAGCAAACTTTGTGAAAATTAATTTGTCATTCTCTCAACTTTTGGTCCACGACTGTACAGTATATACATAGAGTAATGCAAAATATGTAAACATTAAAATGACCGGTGTGCCGTTTACTAAAGTGGCCAGTGATTAAGTAAGGCATTAGCCTCTAATGTGCTAGTGATGGCTATTTAAAAGTCTGATGGCCTTGAGATTGAAACAACTGTCTGTCGGTCGGTCCCAGCATTGATGCACCAGTAGTGACCTCGCCTTCAGAATGATAGCGGGGTGAACAGGCAGTGGCTTGGGAGGTTGTTGTCCTTGATGATCTTTTTGGCCCTCCTGTGACATCGGGTGCTGTAGGTGTCCTGGAGGGCAGGTAGTTTGCCCCCGGTGATGCGTTCTGCAGACCGCAACACCCTCTGGAGAGCCCTGTGGTTGCAGGCGATGCAGTTCCCGTACTAGGCGGCGATACAGCCCGACAGGATGCTCTCAATTGTGCATCTGTAAAAGTTTGAGGGTGCCAAGCCAAATTTCAGCCTCCTGAGGTTGAGGAGGAGGAGAGCCAACTGTCGTTGGTAGCAGGCCGTGTCGGTGGCACTGTGTTATCCTCAAAGCGGCCGAAGGTGTTTAGCTTGTCCGGAAGCAAGACGTCAGTGTCAACGAGTCTTCTTGGGTATGACGCTACAAGCGTGTCACCCCTATATTTGGTGAGTTTCTCCCATTCTTCTCTGCAGATCCTCAAGCGCTGTCAGGTTGGATGGGGATAAATAAAATAAAAGTACCACAGGGAAGTGTTAAAGTTAACATTTTTATCCAATCAAGGAGCTTGATTTTTAATTTATATCACGTATAAATGAGAATCTACAAAAACGATTATTTATTAGCTGCACAGCTATTTTCAGGTCCCTCCAGAAATGTTTGATCGTGTTCAAGTCTGAGCCACGCAAGAACATTGAGACCTGTCCCAAAGCCACTCCTGTGTTTGCTTGTTTCATCAGACCAGAGAAACTTGTTTCTCATGGTCAGAGTCCTTTAGGTGCCTTTTGGCAAACTCCAAGCAGGCCGTCATGTGCCTTTTCCCGAGCGGCTTCTGTGAAACCTCTACCATAAAGGCCTGATTGGTGAGGTGTTGCAGAAATGGTTGTCCTTCTGGAAGGTTCTCCCATCTCCACAGAGGAACTCTGGAGCTCTGTCAGACTGACCATCGGGTTCTTGGTCACCTCCATGACCAAGGCCCTTCTCCCCCGATTGCTCATTTTGGCCAGGTGGACCGCTCTAGAAGAGTCTTGGTGGTTCCAAACTTCTTCCATTTAAGAATGATTCAGGCCACTGTTTTCTTGGGTACCTTCAATTCTGTAGAAATGTTTTGGTACCCTTCCTCCAGATCTGTGCCGCTACACAATCCTACAGCAATTCCTTCAACCTCATGGCTTGGATTTTGCTCCGACATGCAACGCATGTCAACGGTGGGACCTTACAGACAGTTGTATGCCTTTCCAAATCATATCCAAACAATTGAATTCACCACAGGTGGACGCCAAATCAAGTTGTAGAAACATCTGAAGGATAATCCATGGAAACAGGACTTACCTGAGCTCAATTTCGAGTCTCACTGCAAAGGGTCTGAATAGTTATGTAAATAATGTTTTTTTTACATAAATGTACCAAAATAAATTTAAACCTGTTTTCGCTTTGTCATTATGGGATAGTGTGTGTACATTGATGAGGTATAAAAAAAAGTAATACATTTTAGAATAAGGCTGTATGTGGATAAAGGGAAGGGGTCCGAATTCTTTCCAAATGCACTGTACATTGCCAACAATTTGTTTTAAAATGTGTTTATTTAGCCAGGATAGTTTGCTGGGCAACAAGTCACTGTTTTCTAGACTAGACAGAGCCCAATCTAAGTGTGGAGCTCACCTGTGATGAAGAAGCCCATGCTGGCCAGTGCGAGCCAGGACAGCCCAACCGCAGGGTTCTCTGCAAGGGGACTCTCTACTAGGCAAAGTCCTGAGGAGTTACCATGGGTTTCACTGGACAACTTGAAGTAGACACCAAAGGCAGCAGTGCTTAGGCACATAGAAACGCCTTGATATATAAAGGGAGGGAGAAATTGACATTTCTTTCACATTGGTGAACAAGCACAAAGATGGCAGAGTACAGACATGATGTCATAGTTCTAAAACTATGGCACGCGACATGGCTCAATCTTTTTCTTCTTTTTGAATTGCTGGTGTCTTTGGATCATATACCGATACAAAAAAAAAAAAAAAATATTTAAAAAGTGTAATGGAGAGCAATCTACAATACAGCAAACGAGGCATTTGTGGTAAGTGCATGGAGGCCTCCGTATTTATGCATGTCCGCCATTGAACAATTATTTTTAGGGAGTTGGGGCCCAGTTTGGGTGAGATAATCTGATGTCAAGCTTGACAGCGCCTTATTTCCGCCCCCTACATTTTGAGCGGGATTGCCACAAAAGGACTCAATTGATGCATTATAATCAATGGTGGAGGAAAGTTAAGTTCTGATATTACAGACACGCTTGAGACATATGCACCTGAGAGGATGAGGAGAAGTTTTCTTCCAGCGCGGTCCATGACCAATGCTGCTACTGCAGTGAACACTACCTGGATTGCTGCTACTACCACCGTAGCAACATTGCTGTTCTGAAAAACAAAATCACCATCTGCCATTTAATACATTTAACCCAACTGGCATGTCAATATCCATAGTATTGATATTATTTAGATCATATTACAGCTTATGAATAGTAATGTGTAAAAACAAACAAATTGAACCAATAAATCGACACTGAACAAAAATATAAAACGCAACATATGTTGGTCCCATGAGCTGAAATAAAATATGATCTCAAGTTGTGTGCACAAATTTGTTTACATCCCTGTTAGTGAGCATTTCTACATTTGCCAAAATAATCCATCCACCTGACAGGTGTGGCATACCAAGAAGCTGATTAAACTGCATGACCATTACACAGGTGCACTTTGTGGGGACAATAAAAGGCCACTTAAATTAGCAGTTCACACAACACAATTCCACAAATGTCTCAAATTTAGGGAGCGTGCCATTGGCATGCTGACTGCAGGAATGTTAATCCACCTGGCGTGTCAGATTTTAAAAAAGCTTTACAGGAAAAGCTATCCATGCGTTTATGTTAGGACATCTCTCTCAGCAGACAAAACATTACAAACAGCTAGCAGCAAAGTTGGTCACGAAAGTCAGAAAAGCAATAAAATGAATCACTTACCTTTGATGATCTTCTGATGTTGGCACTCACGAGACTCCCAGTTACACAATAAATGTTTTGTTCCATAAAGATTATATTTATATCCAAAATAACTCCATTTGGTTGGTGCGTTTTGTTCAGAAATCCACAGGCTCGAGCTGTCACGACGGGGCAGACAAATTCCAAATAGTATCCGTAAAGTAGGTAGAAACATGTCAAAAGTTGTTTATACACAATCCTCAGGTTGTTTTTACAATAATCGATAATATTTCAACCAGACCATAGCTTTTTCAATAGGAGAGAGAGAGAAAATGTCTGCTCCAAGCTGTTGCGCATGCAAAACTCTGCTAGCACCCAGCCATCCACTGACGCGATGTGATCCTTCTCGCTCATTTCTCAGAATAGAAGCCTGAAACTACGTCTAAAGACAGTTCACACCATGTGGAAACCATTGGGAAAGGAATCTGGTTGATGTCCCTTTAAAATGGAGAGAGGGCATGCAATGGAACAGGGAGATTTGTTTCTCTTAGGCACTTCCTTGTTGGATTTTCCTCATGTTTTCACCTGCAATATCAGTTCTGTTATACTCACAGACAATATTTTGACAGTTTTGGAAACTTTAGTGTTTTCTATCCTAATCTGACAATACTATGCATATTTTAGATTCTGGGCCTGAGAAATAGGCAGTTTCATTTGGGTACGGTTTTCATCCAAACATCAAAATACTGCCCCCTACACTCAACAGGTTAAACACTGTTTCCCATGCTTGTTCGGTGAACCATAAATGAACATGCACCTGTGGAACAGTCGTTAATTGCCTACAGTCTGTAAACTGTTAGTGTTAAGGTCACAGTTATGAAAACATAGGACACTAAAAGAGACCTACAGTGGGGCAAAAAAGTATTTAGTCAGCCACCAATTGTGCAAGTTCTCCCACTTAAAAAGATGAGGCCTGTAATTTATCATAGGTACACTTCAACTATGACAGACAAAATGAGAAAAAAAAAAAATCCAGAAAATCACATTGTAGGATTTTTTATGAATTTATTTGGAAATGGTGGAAAATAAGTATTTGGTCACCTACAAACAAGCAAGATTTCTGGCTCTCACAGACCTTCTTTAAAAATGGCACCTGTTTAAACTTGTTGTTATCAGTATAAAAGACACCGGTCCAAAACCTCAAACAGTCACACTCCAAACTCCACTATGGCCAAGACCAAAGAGCTGTCAAAGGACACCAGAAACAAAATTGTAGACCTGCACCAGGCTGGGAAGACTGAATCTGCAAAAGGTAAGCAGCTTGGTTTGAAGAAATCAACTGTGGGAGCAATTATTAGGAAATGGAAGACATACAAGACTACTGATAATCTCCCTCGATCTGGGGCTCCACGCAAGATCTCACCCCGTGGGGTCAAAATGATCACAAGAACGGTGAGCAAAAATCCCAGAACCACACGGGGCACTGCAGTGCTTAATGCCGCTGGTGGCCACACCAGAAACTGACTGTTACGTTTGACACCCCCCCCCCCCCCCCCCGCTTTGGGACACATAATTCCATTTGTTAGTCACGTCTGTGGAACTTGTTCAGTTTATGTCTCATGTGTTGAATCTTGTTATGTTCATACAACTATTTACACATGTTAAGTTTGCTGAAAATGAACGCAGTTGACAGCGAGGACGTTTCCTTTTTTGCTGAGTTTATAAGAGAATCCCTATAAACTGCATAAGTAAGTAGCCAGAGAGCATATCAAACTAACGGAATCTTCCCCTTTGGTCAGAATGCCAACAGAAATTAAAATTAGACCAGGAAATGTGAGCCGTGAGTTACACGTTTGAAATGCTTCACGAGGTGAAGAAAATACCTCACCTCCCAGACGAGACCAGAACATTGCCAGGTTGCAGCTGTGAGTGTAAAGTGGTCTGAATCCTGAACCCTGAGTAGACTCGAGGTGTTGGCGAGAAGCTCATCTAAAATCAAATCAAATCAAATTGTATTTGTCACATACACATGGTTAGCAGATGTTAGTGCGAGTGTAGCGAAATGCTTGTGCTTCTAGTTCCGACAATGCAGTAATAACAAGTAATCTAACTAACAATTCCAAAACTACTGTCTTGTACACAGTGTAAGGGGATAAAGAATATGTACATAAGGATATATGAATGAGTGATGGTACAGAGCAGCATAGGCAAGATACAGTAGATGGTATCGAGTACAGTATGTACAAATGAGATGAGTATGTAAACAAAGTGGCATAGTATAGTATAAAGTGGCTAGTGATACATGTATTACATAAGGATACCGTCGATGATATAGAGTACAGTATATACGTATGCATATGAGATGAATAATGTAGGGTAAGTAACATTTATATAAGGTAGCATTGTTTAAAGTGGCTAGTGATATATTTACGTCATTTCCCATCAATTCCCATTATTAAAGTGGCTGGAGTTGAGTCAGTGTCAGTGTTAGTGGTGGCTGTTTAACAGTCTGATGGCCTTGAGATAGAAGCTGTTTTTCAGTCTCTCGGTCCCAGCTTTGATGCACCTGTACTGACCTCGCCTTCTGGATGATAGCGGGGTGAACAGGCAGTGGCTCGGGTGGTTGATGTCCTTGATGATCTTTATGGCCTTCCTGTGACATCGGGTGGTGTAGGTGTCCTGGAGGGCAGGTAGTTTGCCCCCGGTGATGCGTTGTGCAGACCTCACTACCCTCTGGAGAGCCTTACGGTTGAGGGCGGTGCAGTTGCCATACCAGGCGGTGATACAGCCCGCCAGGATGCTCTCGATTGTGCATCTGTAGAAGTTTGTGAGTGCTTTTGGTGACAAGCCGAATTTCTTCAGCCTCCTGAGGTTGAAGAGGCGCTGCTGCGCCTTCTTCACGATGCTGTCTGTGTGAGTGGACCAATTCAGTTTGTCTGTGATGTGTATGCCGAGGAACTTAAAACTTGCTACCCTCTCCACTACTGTTCCATCGATGTGGATAGGGGGGTGTTCCCTCTGCTGTTTCCTGAAGTCCACAATCATCTCCTTAGTTTTGTTGACGTTGAGTGTGAGGTTATTTTCCTGACACCACACTCCGAGGGCCCTCACCTCCTCCCTGTAGGCCGTCTCATCGTTGTTGGTAATCAAGCCTACCACTGTTGTGTCGTCCGCAAACTTGATGATTGAGTTGGAGGCGTGCGTGGCCACGCAGTCGTGGGTGAACAGGGAGTACAGGAGAGGGCTCAGAACGCACCCTTGTGGGGCCCCAGTGTTGAGGATCAGCGGGGAGGAGATGTTGTTGCCTACCCTCACCACCTGGGGGCAGCCCGTCAGGAAGTCCAGTACCCAGTTGCACAGGGCGGGGTCGAGACCCAGGGTCTCGAGCTTGATGACGAGCTTGGAGGGTACTATGGTGTTGAATGCCGAGCTGTAGTCGATGAACAGCATTCTCACATAGGTATTCCTCTTGTCCAGATGGGTTAGGGCAGTGTGCAGTGTGGTTGAGTTTGCATCGTCTGTGGACCTATTTGGGCGGTAAGCAAATTGGAGTGGGTCTAGGGTGTCAGGTAGGGTGGAGGTGATATGGTCCTTGACTAGTCTCTCAAAGCACTTCATGATGACGGATGTGAGTGCTACGGGGCGGTAGTCGTTTAGCTCAATTACCTTAGCTTTCTTGGGAACAGGAACAATGGTGGCCCTCTTGAAGCCACCAGACAATCACTGTCATCACCCAGTGGGAACCATCGACACTGCTGGCTAGCTAGCTATCTTCCAGAGTGAACCCAACCAAGCCGCACTGCTTCTTAACACAGCGCACATCCAACCCGGAAGCCAGCCGCACCAAACACCGTGCACCTGGCAACCTTGGTTAGCGTGCACTGCGCCCGGCCCGCCACAGGAGTCGCTGGTGCGCGATGAGACAAGGATATCCCTACCGGCCAAACCCTCCCTAACCCAAACGACGCTATGCCAATTGTGGGTCGCCCCACTGACCTCCCGGGCGCGGCCGGTTACGACAGAGCCTGGGCGCGAACCCAGAGTCTCTCGTAGCACAGCTGGCACTGCAGTACAGCGCCCTTAACCACTGCGTTACCCAGGAGGCCCATAGGCTGGGGTTTTTGCTGATGTATGAGATTACAACTGTTTAGAATGATGAGGTAATAATTAGATTACTGTTTATCGATGTAATAGATATACCATAGACTAATTAAGGAGATGATAATCTCTTCCGTGGTGCCCCAAATTCCTTCTCAGTTAATTGTTAGATGATCATTTTAAAATCGGGTAACAATTAAACATAGTTAGTGTATTAAATAAATCAGTCATCAGATTAATGAAAGTAAAGTCACAATGGCCACTGGCAAGCTGGAGAAGTGTGCTCTTCACAGATGAATCCCGGTTCCAATTGTACCGGGCAAATGGCATCATGTGGGTGAGGGGTTTGCTGAAGTCAACGTTGTGAACAGAATGCCCCATGGTGGCGGTGGGGTTATGGTATGGGCAGGCATAAGCTATGGACAATAAAGACAATTGCATTTTATCAAATGGAGATTTGAATGCAGAGATAACATAACGAGATCCTGAGGCCCATTGTTGTACCATTCATCCGCCACCATCACCTCAAGTTTCAGCATGATAATGCACAGCCCCATATCGCAAGAATATGTACACAATTCCTGGAAGCTGAAAATGTCAGTTTTAATTTATTTAAATTGACTGATTTCCTTATATGAACTGTAACTCAGTCAATTTTGAAATTGTTGCATTTATATTTTTGATCAATGTATTAAAACTGTAATCCTAAAAAATAAAATAGCTCATTCCAGCAGCCAAAATACCTCATAACACTTAACAATTCTTACCTTAAAATGGGCTTCCTCAAAGATAGTCTCAGCATAGAACATGATGGCGTTGATACCGGTGAGCTGTTGGAAGAGCATCAACATGATGCCCACTCCAAGGGGCTTGTATACTCCAGGGTCCTTAAGATCAGCCATCCCCAAACTACCTCCCTGGGTTTAACACAAAGCACACAGTCATCACACCCTCTTATTCCCATTAACATGAGTCAGATGTGTTAGCATGCTTCTTTGTTCCTGATTCTCCTCACACTATATCCACTGAATGGATAACAACCGTTTCTCAGCTCTGCCAAGTTTATCTCTGTTCTGCTTCCCTATAGTAGTGGGGCTGACCAGAATATACTCACTCAGAGACAAAACCATGCAAGTAAAGACAGAGTTCTTTCAGCTAAAAGTTCTGGATTTTTCCCACATGTTCTTATTGATTTGGTTAAGTACAACACAGAGGTGACTAAATATTTCACAATCCATACCTTTGTCCCTTGTATTACGCCATTGCACAATGTCTTCTTCAAAGCAAGTCTTATACCTCATGATTATTAGGGAATACACAAACTCACCTGGTCGTCAGAAGCATCCTCAATGCGGGCACACTCCCACTCTGCAGGGGCATCTGGCCCCCTCAGAAAGCGCACTGCCTCCTCGGCTTCCCTCCGTTTACCCTGAGACAACAGGAACCTGGGGGTCTCGGGCATGAAACACATGAACACCATCATAATGGTGGGTGGGATGGAGCAGCAGATTGCCAGCCAGCGCCAGTCCAGAAACATCCCTGGGATGTTAGTAGAGTAGGGAATGTGAGAGGACAGTAGTGGGATGACCCTAGTTGGATCCTTCCCAGTGAAAATTAACCACTGACATTCTGGATTCCACATAGTGGTGTTGATATTATGTAACTCCAGAAGATGAACAATGAAAATCTATAGTGTCGATTATTAGTATCCATCACCCCACAAAAATTGAAATATGCATAATTAGAAGAGCATATACAGACAATGGGATAATGAAAAGCCTCTGCCTTACAACATTTCTCAGCCAAAGACCATTCCTTCTAAACATAAGACAATAATGAGACAAAACAGCCTACCACGCCTGCAATAGTACTGTCTATTGAGGAAAGTATCTTGAGAAACAAGCATGTCATGTCAGTAACTTGATTAGGCATAGCGGTGGCTTGGGAGGCTGGCACATATGAGAGCTCTCAGTTAGCAGGGTGGAATCTTGATCATTCCTGGTGATGATCACATGACATGTGTTTATCAAGGTTTGGTTGCCAATACTGATTGGGATTGGAAAACCTTGCACCACATCATTAAAACATTAACCTCTACCCGTATGACTACTGTTGTAACCTCTGGCAAAGTTGTACAAAACAGAGAAATCCTTAGTGACATGGTCAGAAATCCCCTCCGCTGACCAGATACGGTATAAAAAAAAAATTCAAGACTTTCTCATGAGATTCAAAACGATAAAGTCATAACATCCAAATACTGTTAACAGACAGACAGACACCTACTGTGGCATACCTGCTATATATGCCCCCATGATTCCTGTGACCACCATGAGTTGAACACAGGAGCCCATTGTCCCACGGACACGCTCATGGGCAATCTCTGAGATGTACAGCTAGAGCACAGAGGAAGAGAAAAGTGAAAAACAATTTTCACACAGGAAGAGTATGCAGCATGGCATATCAATATAAATAATTCAACATTTGAGGTGCTATGTAAAATAGAAATGTATGATGAAATAAGATCATTAGAATGCAGGCATTCACATAGTACACTTATCATGGTCAATTGTAACTCCCTCTGACCTTAAACTGATAGCATAAGAGTAGACATTCCATAGTACTTACTGGCACCACGAGTGACGTCACCCCACTTGCCAGTCCTGTGAGTACCCTCCCAAGATACAGCATCCAGACATTCTGAGCAGCAATGACGATAGTAAAACCAAAGATATAAGGTAGAGAGCAGAACATAAGACTCAGCTTCCTCCCGATCTTGTCCACCATCCAACCGCCGAGTAGACCTCCTATAGCAGCTCCTATCGTCACGATAGACTACAAAAGAAAAACAGTCAAATAGTGGCTAATGTCCACTTTCATCCACTCAGGAATGATTAGGGCCCTAAGTCCCCCCCCCAAGAGTGGCATGGCCTGACCAAGAAAAACTCTGGGTCCTTGTTATAGCATGACAAGGATTCAAAGCATATCCTAGTGGGGTTATGCGAGGGGGGGAAAAAAACATTCTTGTCATGGGGCCCAGAATTTATCTTACCCCAAACCACGAAGCCTCGTCATCATCTAGTCGTAATCTTGGGTCAGTGATTGTGCTTAGTTCAGGGATGGCAGGGGAACTGTACCCCAATACAAACCCAAAACTCAAGGGACCAAGGACAGCTGCGAGAGTGGCCAGGAACAGCTTCCCATTCTTCACCTTGCTGTTGAAAGAACAGGTGGGGTTACAAATCAGTATCTATTGTAACAATAACATTACATATAAGACTTCATCGCAACAACACGAGACCATGTTTTTAGTAAAGAACAACATGTTATGTGGTATAGGGCCACCAACCATATTGGGTGAAAACTTTCCTTGCAGACATGTTTCTAACAATCAATAACAAACTTACTCAAGATATGCGTCCTGTTCCGACCTCACTCTTGTGTCTTCTCCATCTTCTGTATCAAGCAATCGTCTTGACTCATTTTGGCTTTCAATCATGGTTTGTCCTGTTCGCAGTCACTTGACAACCATGAATGTTGGACATGCAGAGCCAGCGACAGATAATTTAGCAAACCTGTGCAAAGAATTATACGCGAAGGGAAAACTACCACCGCACGTGAGACTATAACCACCTAATTCAAATCGACAATGATCAGGAAAGAACGAAAATCATAATTATATTACAATTTTTAAAGCAATATATCCGTTTCAATGTTGTCAACTGACCGACCGACCGACCAGCGGATTGTGAAATCTGGTCTTGTGTTTTCATATAATCAGTTGATGCGCACGCAAGCAATTAATTGCAATTTCCGGTTTGGTTTTTTCAAAATAAAAGTGCAGCTGTTCCCAGGACGTAGTTTCGTTCGTTTCACAGGGAAGGCGTTCCCTAACGGAAATATGCAAATATCTGCTACAACGCGCCAATAGGATCTCGCTAGCTCGTACATGGCTTTGCCCACATGCTTAATTTGCTGAAACTGTAAACGACACAGATGAACTATTTGGCGTATACCACGGGTATGACAAAACATGTATTTGTACTGCTCTAATTACGTTGGTAACCAGCTTATAATAGAGATAAGGAACCTCAGGGGTTTGTGATATATGGCCAATATACCACACTCGTGCCTTATTGCTTAAAAATCCTCTATCTAGCTCTGACAACAGGCACACTTCTCATTTCAAGTAATTGTTTTTTTATTGCCTAAATGCCACGTGCGTCCACTCCAGTGTATTTGTAACAACCTAACTATTACGAAACGTATATTCGATTAAATACGCCTCATGTAGGAAATTAGCAAATAATAATTGTTGTTGACCAAATTCACTATGAGGGGATTCGATTAATCTGACCCGGGTGAAAGTTGATTGTATTCGCGTCGAACGGGCCGCCTCCTGGGCGTGTGCCAGGAGCCCAGTTCAAAGACCACGGCAAAATTGCCTCAAAACAAAATGTACGTAATAAAGCACGAGAAGTAATGATAAGGATGCTATTTTCACCTGATTGCCTTTGAAAAAACACTTCATCTGCCTTCTCAATGAAAACTAGTTTGAAAATTAATTCGAACATTTATGTAATACAAAATAGATATTATGTGTTTCTGAGCGGAGCAGATTACTGTTCGATTTGAGAAGGGCGCGACTCCCGCTTTTGCACGCCACGAGCCCTATTACAGGGGTCCCCGGAGCTCAGCATAATCGAATCAGCCCACTCTCTCCTTGACTGTCATACAAAAATTCATCACTTCGTGTGCCTATTTTTATGGACCGATTTTAGGCCGAGTAAAATACATTGCTTCTACTTTGCCTTTCAGGTTAAAGTTCGAAATTCTTCTCAAAACATTACAATTGTAATTATTTATGTAATAAAAGCTTGTGATCAATCAGACAGAATGGGCGTGGTAAATCCACTAGCCGCTCATGCACATGTTGTTCGTTCCCTTGGTTACAGCGCTCTCAAAAGTGACTGAAAGCAAAGAGAGAAAAACAACTGCGGAAACTTTTCGCACCAATAGCTAAGTAGCTAGCTACCCTGTTATATGCAAATACTTTGGTACGTTAGAATTATAAAGTAGGCACTTTTGCGATCCCCTACATTAGCTATGAATGCCAACAAATTGCTAGCTAACGTTAGCTGCATAATATAAGGCATGTCTGTTCCTGCTCTGAAGAAGGACCAACAGGTCGACGACGACAGGGTTTTGTTCCCCACTGCTGTGTCGGAGGAAGTGCTCGTGGAGGCGCGGCGTAAACATGCCATCTGCCGGCTCTTTGGGTCCAGCAGCATTTTCCTATCATCTGAAAGCCGGAGAGGGGACCGGCCTGATCTCATTAACATTTTAACAAACAAAGCCATTGAACAGTGAGTTTGACATGGCAACAGGTTGATGCAGCTTCTTTGACAATGTATTACTTTGATCACATGTCAATAGGATCTCTGAAGATGAGTTTGCCAAGGGTCACTCACCTATATTTATCAATTTGCAGCTATGAGAATGGAGAAGAGGCAATGGCAGAGTCCCAATTTTCAAAGGCTGTGACATTCTTCACCAAAGCTATCCATCTTCAGCCGAAACAGGTACAGAACCACATAAATTGACATCAAGTACCAAATGATTCTGAATATCTACAGTAACTGCTGTTGGAAGGAGAACAGATGGGAGTGAGGTTGATTGTTTAACTGAAATATAGTTTGATTTGTCTGAAAGAATTGTCTGAAGTTGTCATACGTGTCCTGACTTCCAGACCCAGCTCTATGTGAGCCAGGCGGAGGCCTATTTACAGTTATGTGACTTCCAGTCTGCAGTCGTCAGCTACAGGCATGCCTGCCTCCTGGAGCCTCAGGCTAAGACCTTACACACACGTCTGGCCTTCATCTATTACCTACAGGTGAGAGTGAGGAGGGAGAATGTCCCCCAAAGCGGCCTGCTGTGTGATGCAAACAGGATGATCATTCCTACACAGTCAAGCAAGCATCCAGCCCTATTGAAATACTTCTTGCTTTCACTTGAAAACAGTTTGTAATATATAAAATCGTGTCCACTCCACAGGGCCAATGTTTGTATGATAAGGGCATGTTCCTGGATGCTCTGGAGTCATTTGCCAAGGCTGCCGAGCTCAAGCCTAGCAGCAGGTCATATCACATGAGGAGGTCAGTGTGAAATACGAGTTATTCACATGGAGAGCTATGTGCATACAAATAATAGATGTATTACTGTTTCCTCTATTTACTAACACTTTCTTTGGCTTTATCCATATGTTATCTGCCTAACGCCTCGTGCATACCGGTTGCGTCAAACTGTAAAATTCCGTCAAATTCCGGCAGACGTCCATTCATATAATTGGGAGGCAATCTGCACTGCTGCGACTCATCTGCGGGACCAGGTTGCGGTTCGTGGCACTGCGTGCAGTGTGTCGCATGCGTTGGATTTTTTAAACTTGTGTGTTGCTTTGCCGCGCGGTGTCAGTAGTAAACCACAGAAGAAGTTGCTAATGTGTGGTGTGAATCTTTTTGCTGTGATGCGGCACTTGGATTGTGAAGACTACGTAAAATGTACCGTATGGCAATAACCTGTGTGGACGCGGCATTAGGAGGTCATGTGAGATCCTTTGACCTCAGCCGTCTCTACAGATAGACAGACACCTTGTACAGCCATGTGATGGTGCTATTCACCTAAGATTTAAAGTTTGAACCACTGAAGTGTCCCCCTTTGTTGCTGTTGTAGCCTGGCATGTCTGACGGCCCTGGGCCGCTATACTGACTGTCTGAGGCTGGTTAGTAAATGGCTGGAGGCAGACTCTCAGACCGCAGATCTGTTCACCCTCAGAGCACGGCTCCACAAACAGCTCAACCAGGTCAGTAGTACACTCTCACACTCCGTTACCTCTGTGTTAAACACTGGGCAATATCTGACAATACCATGCTAGAAAGAACAAAGGTGTGGCGATTTCTAGTTTTAACCCTAGGGATAAATAGCTTATGTACTAGCTCAACACGTGACGTCATTGCCACTTTTATCTATATAAATGATCAAAAGTCTAATTTACATGCAATCTAATGTAATGACAGCACAATTCTCTATACAGGTAAAAATGTGCTACCATGATCTGAGGTCCGCTTTGATTCTCAGTCCGTCGTGCCCAGAGGCAGGTGCCCTGCTGGGCCAGCTAGAGGAGGCCAGTGAAAGGGCCAGGCAGCAGGCCGTCAGCAGGGCCCTGGCAGGGGAGCTCACAGAGGCCCTGTCCAAGATCAACACAGCCCTGGAGCATTGCCCTGAGACTGGGCGGCACTACCTCTTCAGGTGTTGATGGCAGAGTATTTTTCAGGTTCTGATACACCAAGCAAGGTGGTTGATTAGGCCTGTGGTTTATCTGATACATGCCTGACCCCATTTTACCATACCGTTCTCTGCTACCACTGAAGAGATATACATCTACATGTACCTGTTAGGAGAAGCTTCTCTACCAATCTATAGTAAATGAGGATACATACTGTCTATTATCCACTAATATGTAGTATTTTGCACCATAGGGGTATTCTGTACCGCAGGCTGAAAGAGTTTACTGCTGCCATTGAGGACTTGGTCCTGGCTGTGGAGCTGAGTGAGGCTGGAGATGCGGGAGACCAGGGGTCGGAGTTAAGCGGACACACCCAGGAAGACTGGAGGGCCGTGCAGGGAGAGGCCCAGGTCCAGCTGGTGCTCACCTACAACGACTTTGCTGTGCAGTGCTTCTCCCGTAGCTTCTACACAGAGGCAGTTCTGCTGCTCAACAAGGCCATCCAGGAGCAGAAGGAGGAGAGTGGCCTCTACATCAACAGAGGAGGTGAGAAGAAATGAGCAGAGGGGATAATAGAGGAGGGTAAGATCAGGGAAGTGAGGTATGTCTGGGGGGGGGGGGGGGTTTGGCTGAGGTGAAATTAGGTGAGGAAGGCTGTGGGCTCCCTCTTGAAAAAGGTGCAATTGAAGTCTGGCCAAGTGAAATAACAATATTGTGTAACTATAGATGGTGGGCAGGAGTCTCTGAGATCAAAAGAGAATGTGTTTGAAGTGACTGGTGATGTGATTTTATATCTCCTCATACAATTTGAATACGTTAATGCATAAAGTCAGTACCTATATCTATGGCCATGGGAAGATGTTTAGAGGTTGGGGTGCTGAGAATTGTTTTCTCCCTGCGCTGCTGAAGGCTATTTTTGTTCGCTTATACCGGAGTAATAAAGGGCCAGGGCACTAATTTTGTGTATTTAAAAAAAAAAAAACGGATTATCAGGGGGCGCTGCAGCACCCTCAGCACTCCTACTTTCCGTGGCTATGCCTACATCCATAACATCCAATTTCAGGAATGAGTGCATCTGGGTATACCGCACACATCACTTCAGATATTTATAAAGGTGGTTGTGGTTTGTGCAGACTGTTTCTTCAAGCAGGATGAGTGGGAGTTTGCCCTGGCTGACTACCAGCAGGCGAAGGAGATCTCTCCTGATGACCAGGTCATTAGGATCCGCCTCGCTGTCATCCACAACACCTTGGGAACACACTGCTACCAGGACCGGTGAGTCTCATCCACAACACCCTGGGAACACACTGCTACCAGGACCGGTGAGTCTGTCTATCATCCACACCTCTGTTTCTTGTCTTCACCGCAGGAAGTACCAGGAGGCAGCTGATAAGTTCTCTGAGGCCATCAATTATAACCCTGGAGTTAGCCGGTACTATGAGAACCGAGCCAAAGCCCACAGTAAACTGCCCAACGTTGAGGGGGCCAAGCAGGATGCCATCAGTACCCTCATCCTGGACCCCACTAATGATCAGGCAAGACCCTCAATATGTCTCATCCACTCTATCCATAAAACTAACCTTGGTCTGTACAAAAACTATGGACCAGATATTCTGAGCTTTTATGGCAAGGGCTTAACGTGACTTTGTCAGGAAATACGAAGGGCCCTAGTTATGCAAGTACAAAGCTCTCACTGCTTGTTTCCTATGCAGTTGGGGGGAAACAAAACATGTTTTTTTATAAATACATGGATGGTTGATTCTTTCTTTTAACCAACGTTTCATTTTATGTAATAAATGTTTCATAAAGGGGTGCGGAACTCCCACGGTGCAGAACTGACTGCTGTAGTAAATCTGTCTGTGTGTGTGTGTGTGTGTGTGTGTGTGTTTGTGTGTAGGTGGTCCCTCTGCTGCTGAGTCTATTCCCAGGCTGCTCCGTGTCAGATGTTCTGTCCAGTGAAACGGCCAGGACGGTCAAAGCCCAGCTGATGGACAGCATCCAGGCCTGCAAACAATCTGCATCCTCCGTGCTAAGGTTAGGCTAGCACTGTTTGTCTGCAACCCCTCCCTGTTACTGCTAAACAGGTCAGACCTGAGTCAGAAAGATATATGTCCAATACTTAATCTTCACTTGGTTTAGTTTGCCAGGTACAATATAACCAGTGGAATAGTTCCCAAAGTGCAGAATCCAAGCTAAATTAAGCACACCTCAAGTACTTTAATGTTTTTGACATATTTTGTTTAAAGGGCAGTTGCACAGGTCCAAATGAAGCCTTATCCTGGACTACAAATAAGCTTTTTCAACAGAGAGTCTCAATTGTAAGTGATTTGTAGTCCTTTCATAGGCTAAATATGGGTGTGTTCACCAGTCCCAAAGTGTACAAACTAACTGTGGTGGATGCTAATTACAGATTTCCTTAACCTGTTTCCCCAGAATGTGCAGTGAGCTTGACAAGATAACCCTGTCGCATGACGCCATCAGCCAGTCTGACAGCCAATCCTCAGAGGACCAGTTCGCCCAGGGGGCGGAGCCTCTTAAAGCCTGTGTGGCCCCGCAGGAGGTATACCAGCAGATTGTCAGGATCAACCAGCAGGTACGAGACCAGGAAGACATCCAGACACTGGGACAGACAAACTCATCTAACCTCATCTAATGAGGTCACTCAATAAAGCCCTTCAATTCAAACTCTCTTTTCCATACCTCTTATTCACCAAATCACATAAAACGCTCATGCTTTCCACTCACATTCACCATTGATCAGTATTTGTTTTAGTTGGATCTTCCACCCGTTGAGAGCATCTCTCATACTGACCAAAGGTGCACTTCCTGTGTTGGCTGTGCCAGGTGAAGCGAGCAGTGCGATTGGCCCTCGAATGGCGGCAGCCTCTACATTATGACGGGCCCCGTCTGTCCCCCGGCTGCACAGTGGAACAGGAGCAATCTGCACTGGGCTCAAAGGACAGGCCATACCACTGGAGGAAGTTTGGGGGGTTTGGAGTGAATTCCAAATGAGCAGCAACACTATGGCATTTACTACTGTTCGGTTGACATGGTGGAACTGTTGGTCCACTGTTGCTCTTCAGCCCTCTGAGCTTGAGTGTGGCCATAGTAATGTAGAGGTTGTGATGGTACCATATTGTTCTTAATCCAATAGGTGTCAGTAGAGGCACAATTTTCCATAGTTCCACCTCACCTGTTTGGATTTATTTAATTGATCCATTAATCTAGATTGTCAGGGCACAACGATTTTGTTATGGTATTTTTCTCAAGTTTTTGTATTGTTTATGTCCATAGATTAACAGGCATATGGAGACATGTGAAGGGCGTATGACAAAAGGGAATAGGTGGGGCAGTTCAGTGATATGACAGACATAAAGGATGGAGATACTGTACTGTAGCTCTATTGTGTCGGTTCTATAAGCTTGAGAATTTAGTTGAATGGTAATACCATTGTCTGTTTATAATTTTTTTTTAACAGTAAATCTTTATTTTTAACAGATTGTTTTGCGTTGGAAATTTGTCTGAAAAGTATGTTTTGCCAAATTAAAAGAGATTTATCCAGATTATAGACAATTGTATAGATTGAATTCATACTGGTCCTGTAAATAGATCTAGAGTTTAAAATATTTTATGCGTGGCAATAAAGTGGTTTACAGTGTGTAATAGTTGGGGATTGTAGCATATTGTACATGGGAGACTGGAGAGAAGTTGTTGTTTTGAGAGCGAAGCAGCTACCTCCTCCTTGCACTGTAGTAACATTGGAGGAGAAAGGAGTTGTGACACTCAACCCTGTAGAAAACACCCGAGCAGTAGCGGATAACATGCACTCCATCCATCCATACCAGCTATTTCAATTGCTGAACAAACAATACTTCATTTGGCTTAATTTGTGACCAGAATGAAGGAACAGTACAAAGTCTCCTCAAGCTCCCCTTGCCGGTATAAGAATTTGAGAGCAGTGGCATAGTCACATGCGGAGTGGAACAGCGGAGAAAGTAATATAAAAGTACATGTTCATACACCGTACGCCAGATACCACCCAAATCTTCTCAATGGTGTCTGTCCAATGTTGGTGCAGACGACCACGGAGCCCATGCCCAGACTGATGTCAATCCTCAGATGTGGTGTTGACTTTCAGTCGCTCCATTTGGAGAGCGTGGTCGGGCCGCCGCCTTACAATGTGGTGTCTCAGTGGGGATGGTGCTTGGTGCCTGGTTCAGCTCCCTCAGACAGTGTGTGTGTGTGTGTGTGGGCTGCAGCCCCTGAACAAAGTGGTCTGGGACAGACGGTGGTCGTAAAGGAGCTGAAAAGTGTTTCACACCCACGTAATAAAAGTTTCAGGTTACTGTCCTGTCAGGAATGGGAAATGCGTCCAGGAGATCCCAGTGGCCGTCAGGTCTTTACCCCAGACAAAAACACCTTTCTCTGGGCACAGGAGCTGGTGGCTTGGCACCCTGTCAAATAATTAATGGTGAACCGGAGAAGTTTCATTCACGTTTGGCTGGAAACTGTTTTGTCTAAGACATTCAGAACACGTTTGAACTCTTTGGGCAGTGTTCGGAGCAGGTGACGTGCAGCTAACGCACGCCACTATGTCGTCCTGAAAGGGAAATGTAGGAGTCTTGACGTTTTATTATGTGTAGGTCTTTAAGTGGATTAGTGCCGCTTCATTTATTTGCCAGTCATGGTGTGTATCAATGGTGATACAAAATGACTCAGATACAGGTAGTTATTTTCCATTCACATGAGGGGTCTTTGCTCAAGGATGCAGAATCAGATCAAATGAAGCATCAACATTTTATTTTCAAATATTTCTTACAAAAAATATTTACGTACGTGATAGTGAAACAGTTCATTACAAACCTTCCCATTACAATAAATAAGCATTTAATAAAGTATAGTTCATCATGGTTAAAGAGAGTGAGGCTGCAAAGTAAGGAAATAAAGTGAAAGTTGCTTGGTCACTCACTTTACTGGAATAAATACCTGCCGCCTCAAAAACATTCTAAAGTTTTGCAGTTAGTTTACAGCCTAGCGTCTGGACCGGATTCCGCTACACTCAAAAGTCTGATGCACCAGATGACATGTTTGGCACCTAGGCGATATATTGAAGCGAGTACAATGTGCTTTCACAATCTTGTAATTTTCATAACCAAATTTAACTGCATATTTCCTTTCTCAGAGAGAGGAGCAGACATTAGGAACGTTTGAAAGACAATTTATTCATCTTGGAGAGATAAAATGTCTGCCGGTTTGTGCTACTCACAAATTTTCCAGTCAGTTTTACTGGCTTGCTTCAGGAACACTCTCCCTGTCAGTCTCCCCGTGTTTTGAAGTAGAGGGCTGATCGCCTGTTTTCTGTACAGGGGGAAGAGACCGCCATACTCTTCAGGTCCTTGAGGGCACAGTACAGGGCTTGACCTTTGCAGATATCTGTTTTCCCTGTAACCCTTAATTGTATGACATCTTTCTCTATTTGCTCTCTCTCTCTGGACATCACCAAGACCAATTGACTTATAACAGTGTATCTGTCTTGTGGGGTCACTTCCAGCCATTCTGTTCTTTGAGCATGCTGATGTTCAGTCCTTTGTGAACAGGTTTAGTGCTGCTGAAGTCCAGTCCTTTCTTAACGGGTGTACTAGGTGGGTTGTACAGAGAGAGAGAGTTGGTGAGCTGCAGGCCCGTGTCCAAGGCCGTTCAGTGGGAATGGTCCAAATGGTTAGACGGGGTCTTCTTGTCCCAGGAAAGGGTGGCTGATAGTAAATGACAGTGAGAAAAGTTAGAGCATTGTTTCCCAAACTCGATCCTGGTGACCCCTAGGGGTGAACATTTTGTTTTTGCCCTAGCACTGCACAGCTGATTAGATTAATCAAAGCTTAATGATGTGTTATTTGAATCTGCTGTGTAGTGCTAGCGCAAAAACCAAAATGTGCACCTCTTGGGGTCCCTGGGACCAAGTTTGTGAAACACTGAGAGAAGTGAATAAGAGACAAGTAATATTTTTCAGTGCTGAGTTTAGAAACAAAGGTGTCTCTTGGCGCTTACAGCACATTATATCTGACTAGCAATTTAGCAAGTATGTTTGTTCAACTGTAGACATGGCAGCTCCGGTACAAGCACCATTGAAGTCACTGTGAATTATTATCTAAGTCAGGGCTCTCCAACCCTGTTCCTGGAGAGCTAAACCCCAGTTGTAACTCACCTGATTCAGCTTATCAACCAGCTAATTATTAGAATCAGGTGCACTAGATTAGATTTGTGTGTATTAGGTAGTTGTTGTGGAATTGTTAGATTAAATGTTAGATATTGCTGCACTGTTTAATCTAGAAACACAAGCATTTCGCTACACTCACAATTACATCTGCTAACCATGTGTATGTGACTAATAATATTTGATCTGATTTAGATTAGGGTTGGAGTGAAAACCAACTGGACGGTAGCTCTCCAGGAACAGGGTTGGAGAGAACTGATCTAAGTGAAGTATAGGCACAATTCAGCTACTCATTGAACAAGCTGAAATGAACTTGTTCTGTGCTTCCTGCAATATGTTTCCAGCACTGAAACCATGTGCATTGTTGAGGTAAAAATGATGTAGCAGCTGAGCTTGGCAGGGTGATCTGTCCCTGCATAGCGGTTCATCTTGGGTAGCAGCAACACGAAGGACACAGCCATAGACAGGTGATAGAAACTGTGGACATAGGCATATTCCCACTCGTGTAAAACTAATTCAAATCAATCATTTAAAAAAAATACTTTTTGATGTCAATGTGTTCACACTTGTGCAAAGCCGAACACATCTCAACTAGGTTTGACATTTCTTCTTGCCTTCATTGTGAATGGAAGTAAGTTGTCTTATACCCTGACAGTGATTATGAATACTGCTGATCCTATTGGTCCAGAGTAGATCCCATGGTCCTGGTAGATCCCACAGCACAGGTCAACACCCCAAACATGGAAGCTAATATAAAAATATATAGTGTGTGTGTGTGTAGCAGAGAATGAGAGACAGACACAGCACATTCTTCCAAACAATTGTTCAGTGAGATTGCATGCAGAGCTCACTTGCCCTCTGAACATAGTTTTATGCCACTTAACAACGCACCCTGAGGATGGGCCATTACAGTGTCAGGATACAATGCTGTTTACATTCACCTATCAATGTGACCCAGATAGAAATGGCTGTTCACAGCCGCTGTACTGCAGCGCCAGCTGTGCCATCAGAGTCCCTGGGTTCGCGCCCAGGCTCTGTCGTAACCGGCCGCGACCGGGAGGTCCGTGGAGCTACGCACAATTGGCCTAGCGTCGTCCGGGTTAGGGAGGGATTGGTCGGTAGGGATCTCCTTGTCTCATCGCGCACCAGCGACTCCTGTGGCGGACCGGGCGCAGTGCGCGCTAGCCAAGGTTGCCAGGTGCACGGTGTAGCCTCCGACACATTGGTGCAGCTGGCTTCCGGGTTGGATGCGCGCTGTGTTAAGAAGCAGTACGGCTGGTTGGGTTGTGTATCGGAGGACGCATGACATTCAACCTTCGTCTCTCCCGAGCCCGTACGGGAGTTGTAGCAATGAGACAAGATAGTAGTAGCTCAGTTGTCCTGAGTCTGCACAACTCTGCCAGGACCTAGGATCAAGAGAGACGCTCAAGTGTTTTAGTACTATATCTCTTGACACAATGATGAAAATAATCATGGCCTCTAAACCTTCAAGCTGCATACTGGACCCTATTCCAACTAAACTACTGAAAGAGCTGCTTCCTGTGCTTGGCCCTCCTATGTTGAACATAATAAATGGCTCTCTATCCACCGGATGTGTACCAAACTCACTAAAAGTGGCAGTAATAAAGCCTCTCTTGAAAAAGCCAAACCTTGACCCAGAAAATATAAAAAACTATCGGCCTATATCGAATCTTCCATTCCTCTCAAACATTTTAGAAAAGGCTGTTGCGCAACAACTCACTGCCTTCCTGAAGACAAACAATGTATACGAAATGCTTCAGTCTGGTTTTAGACCCCATCATAGCACTGAGACGGCACTTGTGAAGGTGGTAAATGACATTTTAATGGCATCGGACCGAGGCTCTGCATCTGTCCTCGTGCTCCTAGACCTTAGTGCTGCTTTTGATACCATCGATCACCACATTCTTTTGGAGAGATTGGAAACCCAAATTGGTCTACACGGACAAGTTCTGGCCTGGTTTAGATCTTATCTGTCGGAAAGATATCAGTTTGTCTCTGTGAATGGTTTGTCCTCTGACAAATCAACTGTAAATTTCGGTGTTCCTCAAGGTTCCGTTTTAGGACCACTATTGTTTTCACTATATATTTTACCTCTTGGGGATGTTATTCGAAAACATAATGTTAACTTTCACTGCTATGCGGATGACACACAGCTGTACATCTCAATTAAACATGGTGAAGCCCCAAAATTGCCCTTGCTAGAAGAATGTGTTTCAGACATAAGGAAGTGGATGGCTGCAAACTTTCTACTTTTAAACTCGGACAAAACAGAGATGCTTGTTCTAGGTCCCAAGAAACAAAGAGATCTTCTGTTGAATCTGACAATTAATCTTAATGGTTGTACAGTCGTCTCAAATAAAACTGTGAAGGACCTCGGCGTTACTCTGGACCCTGATCTCTCTTTTGAAGAACATATCAAGACCATTTCAAGGACAGCTTTTTTCCATCTACGTAACATTGCAAAAATCAGAAACTTTCTGTCCAAAAATGATGCAGAAAAATTAATCCATGCTTTTGTCACTTCTAGGTTAGACTACTGCAATGCTCTACTTTCCGGCTACCCGGATAAAGCACTAAATAAACTTCAGTTAGTGCTAAATACGGCTGCTAGAATCCTGACTAGAACCAAAAAATTTGATCATATTACTCCAGTGCTAGCCTCCCTACACTGGCTTCCTGTCAAATCAAGGGCTGATTTCAAGGTTTTACTGCTAACCTACAAAGCATTACATGGGCTTGCTCCTACCTATCTCTCTGATTTGGTCCTGCCGTACATACCTACACGTACGCTACGGTCACAAGACGCAGGCCTCCTAATTGTCCCTAGAATTTTTAAGCAAACAGCTGGAGGCAGGGCTTTCTCCTATAGAGCTCCATTTTTATGGAACGGTCTGCCTACCCATGTCAGAGACGCAAACTCGGTCTCAACCTTTAAGTCTACTGAAGACTCATCTCTTCAGTGGGTCATATGATTGAGTGTAGTCTGGCCCAGGAGTGGGAGGGTGAACGGAAAGGCTCTGGAGCAACGAACCGCCCTTGCTGTCTTTGCCTGGCCGGTTCCCCTCTTTCCACTGGGATTCTCTGCCTCTAACCCTATTACAAGGGCTGAGTCACTGGCTTTACTGGGGCTCTCTCATGCCGTCCCTGGAGGGGGTGCGTCACCTGAGTGGGTTGAGTCACTGATGTGGTCATCCTGTCTGGGTTGGCGCCCCCCCCCCCCCCCCCCCCCCCCCCGGGTTGTGCCGTGGCGGAGGTCTTTGTGGGCTATACTCAGCCTTGTCTCAGGATGGTAAGTTGGTGGTTGAAGATATCCCTCTAGTGGTGTGGGGGCTGTGCTTTGGCAAAGTGGGTGGGGTTATATCCTTCCTGTTTGGCCCTGTCCGGGGGTGTCCTCGGAGTGGGCCACAGTGTCTCCTGACCCCTCCTGTCTCAGCCTCCAGTATTTATGCTGCAGTAGTTTATGTGTCGGGGGGCTAGGGTCAGTTTGTTATATCTGGAGTACTTCTCCTGTCCTATTTGGTGTCCTGTGTGAATCTAAGTGTGCGTTCTCTAATTCTCTCCTTCTCTCTTTCTCTCTCTCGGAGGACCTGAGCCCTAGGACCATGCCCCAGGACTACCTGACATGATGACTCCTTGCTGTCCCCAGTCCACCTGGCTGTGCTGCTGCTCCAGTTTCAAATGTTCTGCCTTATAATTATTTGACCATGCTGGTCATTTATGAACATTTGAACATCTTGGCCATGTTCTGTTATAATCTCCACCCGGCACAGCCAGAAGAGGACTGGCCATCCCACTTATGCTCTCTCTAATTCTCTCTTTCTTTCTCTCTCTCGGAGGACCTGAGCCCTAGGACCATGCCCCAGGAATACCTGACATGATGACTCCTTGCTGTCCCCAGTCCACCTGACTGTGCTGCTGCTCCAGTTTCAACTATTCTGCCTTATTATTATTCGACCATGTTGGTCATTTATGAACATTTGAACATCTTGACCATGTTTTGTTATAATCTCCACCCGGCACAGCCAGAAGAGGACTGGCCACCCCACATAGCCTGGTTCCTCTCTAGGTTTCTTCCTAGGTTTTGGCCTTTCTAGGGAGTTTTTCCTAGCCACCGTGCTTCTACACCTGCATTGCTTGCTGTTTGGGGTTTTAGGCTGGGTTTCTGTACAGCACTTTGAGATATCAGCTGATGTACGAAGGGCTATATAAATACATTTGATTTGATTTGATTTAGCTACTACAACAATTGGATACCACGAAATTGGGGAGAAAAAGGGGTACAATTTAAAAAAAAAAAAAATTATAAAAAAAGAGATGGCTGTTTCGTACATGATGAAGTACTCCAGGACACTTAATGAAGCATATGATGGAGAGGCCTGGCCCATCACATGCATGGTGAATCTAGGTATGTCATGGTGAATCTGGGTAGGTTATGGTAAATCTAGGTAGGTCATGGTAAATCTAGGTAGGTCATGGTAAATCTAGGTAGGTTATGGTAAATCTAGGTATGTCATGGTAAATCTAGGTAGGTCATGGTAAATCTAGGTAGGTCATGGTAAATCTAGGTAGGTCAAGGTAGGTCATGGTAAATTTAGGATTAAACAATTCCCATAAATTTTAAGTACCATTGTATTACACAGTAACTTAACTTCTGTCAATTTTGACAGGACACAGTGCCATCAACAAATAATGTCTCTGGTAGGTTAGCAGTGATAGAAACGCAACATAAATGTAGACCCACACTTCAAGTTGTAAACATATGTGCCCCTAATAAATGACACATATGACTGTACAATGCATTTTCTTCAGTATTAAAATGATAATCATAACTTTTTCTTAGTATGTATTGTATGGATCAATGTTTTTCCAGAGGCAGTTGTGAAGTAGTGAATATAAATAGTGCATGAATCTAATTGAGTTAATAGAGAGAGTGGTAGAGAGGGTGAGCCCTTTAATTACGGCAGGGTGCTAAATCAGGGTCACAGAGTGTTTCTTGGTAGTCTTATACAAATCTACTTTCAAACAAAAGTACACCCCTCACACACATGATTATGGGCTTAAAAGAATAAGACACCTGTACCATGTCAGATATAGAGTTTAAACGTATTCAATTTTGAGTTTACATCTGAATATTACACTTTAAATATATCACAGAACACTGAAATATAACCAAAACGTTTGACATAGAAACACCAGATTTTGTCTGTTTTTTTAAGTAATGTTTATTAATTATGAAATGATGAAAAATATTAAACACTCTCCCCCATGAGGCCACTCGAGGACAATTTGGTCATTTGATTGCAGAAAAGGGCTACGCCCGTAGAACTAGCTGGTGGTGGTCCTCCTATCTCCTCAATGGTTGCACTTGCCCTGTGGGGCTGATGAGAGAACCCAAAGGGGTGTAGTGTAGTTGGGAACACACCCTCATGCCTCAGATTCCAGGAGGGGATGTAACATTAGCACTCGGCACACGACCAGAACGCCACTCAGGCTTAGCTTGGGGACCCCAGTGGGTGTTCAGTGCCACTGGTCTCTAGTCTCTGGCCTCCCCATACCAGCCCATTGTACAGCCTTTGGAATTTGTAATGGCCCCTGGAAAGGGGCTGACCCCAGAATTCTGAGGTTAAAGGTCATGGATTGAGCCTGTTGAGAGGGCAATGTGAGAGGAGGGGGAAAGCAAACAAAATGAAAGTGTATCATGCTTACTTTCACCTCAACAGGCCCATACCCCTGCTCTGTCCCTATCTAAACATAGTCATGGACAGTAGTGTGGGAATGTGGCTGCCAGGTACTTCCTGTAAGCATCTGAGAAAACACTGGGCTTCCTTTTGATTAGCTCATAAATAGTTCTGCCTTCTGCCCTCCAGTTCTTTTACAAATAATAAAGAAGATGTTTTAGTTGGTCAACTCTGTGAACGCTTAATACTAAAAAAATGTTTTAAAGCTGTGGGAATATATCCAAAGTATATTTGGAAAGTGACTTGGAGATACATTGAGAGATACAAAACATTGAGTTGAACCCCCTTTTGCCCTCAGAACAGCCTCAATATGTTGGGGCATGGACTCTACAAGGTGTTGAAAGCGTTCCACAGGGATGATGGCCCTTGTTGACTCCAATGCTTTCCACAGTTTTGTCAAGTTGGCTGGATGTCCTTTGGGTGGTGGACCATTCTTGATACACACAGGAAACTGCTGTGTGAAAAACCCAGCAGCGTTGCAGTTCTTGACACACTCAAACCGGTGGACCTGGCACCTACTACCATACCCCGTTCAAAGGCACTTAAATCTTTTGTCTTGACCATTCAACCTCTGTCTCAATTGTCTCAAAGCTTAAAAATCCTTCTATAACCTGTCTCCTCCCCACGGATTGAAGTGGATTTAACAGGTTACATCAATAAGGGATCATAGCTTTCACCTGGATTCACCTGGTCAGTCTATCTCATGGAAAGAACAGGTGTTCCTAATATTTTGTACACTCAGTGTACATACTGTATGAGTATAGAATAGTTATCTGTTAAACTCCCATGTAGAGAATATATCCAGGGCACATGCATGCTTTGTGTGTGTGTATTGGTATGTAAGTATGTAGTTATATTGTGTGTGTGTGTGCCTGTCTGTCTATGTGCTTGATGATGTGTAGGTCTGCCAATCTGTCTGTGAGCATGAATGTGTCTGTCTAAAGAGCAGTACCAGCTTGAATAAACTTGGGCTGTGAGCCAAGAGGACATCAGAGAATGTTGAAGAGGAGCAGTCACTGTGCTTCTGAGCTCAGAGGAAGTAGGTGAGAGTTTAAAAAGATAAAACTATAACCATTGAAATGGACTGGAATGAATTTATCAGGTACCTCAATAGCTTACATAATTTTAAGAGAAGTGAGGCAGTTTAAAATAAACTGTTAAAGACACCTCAGAAATAAATAGAGCTTAACAATTCAGATAAAATGTGTTATAATTCAGATTTGATTTCAGACATATAAATTATGACTAAAATGAATGTAAATAAAACCTAAAAAATGCCAGTATTGTTAACATCTCAGTTTGGGAATACACCTTTTTATTCTAGAATCTCTCTCTCACTGAAAGAGCGTCATTGACTGAAACAGTATATATTTATTTTCCAACATCTGTGGAGAGAAAAAAACTCGAATGTTTCCTCTTGTCTGTGTGTACTAACCATACTGTCTCCAGACCGTTTCTCCACACAACACCAAACCTCAGGAGTATTGTTAGCCCTCCACAACATTTCCTCTGTTTGACGCCTCGTACTTTACACTTTTATAGGAAGGAGAGAGAGAGAGAAAGAGAGAGAGAGAGAGAATATCACTCAACTTGCAGTATATGCAGTTGTCTCTCTGAACTATGTCTATCACCATATATACACTACATGACCATGAGTAAATGGACACCTTCTTGTTGAACATCTCATTCCAAAATCATGGACATTAATATGGAGTTGGTCTCCCTTCACTGCCACAACAGCCTCCACTCTTCTGGGAAGACTTTCCACTAGATGTTCGACCATTGCTGCAGGGACTTGCTTCCGTTCAGCCACAAGAGCATTAGTGAGGTCAGGCACTGATGTTGGGTAATTAGGCCTGGCTCGCAGTCGACTTTCCATTTCATCCCAAAGGTGTTCGATGGGGTTGAGGTCAGGGCTCTGTGCAGGCCAGAGCCCTGACCGATCTCAACAAACCATTTCTGTATGGACGTTACTTTGTGCATGGGGGCATTGTCATGCTGAAACAGGAAAAGGCCTTCCCCAAAATGTTGCCACAAAGTTGAAGCACAGAATCATCTAGAATGTCATTGCATGCTGTAGCATTAAGATTTTCCTTCACTGGAACTAAAGGGCCTAGCCCGAACCATGAAAAAAAGCCCCAGACCATTATTCCTCCTCCACCAAACTTTACATTTGGCACTATGCATTGGGGTAAGTAGTGTTGTCCTGGCATCCGCCAAACCCAGATTTGTCCGTCAGGCTGCCAAATGGTGATGCGTGATTCATCCCTCCACAGAACGCGTTTCCACTGCTCTCGAGTCCAATGGTGGCAAGCACTCCAGCCGACGCTTGGCATTGCGTATGGTGAACTTAGGCTTGTGTGCAGCTGCTCGGCCAAGGAAACCCATTTCATGAAGCCCCCGACTAACAGTTATTGTGCTAACGTTGCTTCCAGAGGCAGTTTGAAACTCGGTAGTGAGTGTAGCAAATGAGGACAGACAATTTTTTACACACTACGCGCTTCAGCACTCGGTGGTCCCCTTCTGTGAGCTTGTGTGGCCTACCACTTTGCGGCTAAGCCGTTGTTGCTCTTAGACGTTTCCACTTCACAATAACAGCACTTACAGTTGATCGGGGCAGCTCTAGCAGTGCAGAAGTTTGACGAACTGACTTGTTGGGAATGATGCCACATTGAAAGTCACAGAGCTCTTTAGTAAGGCCATTCTACTGCCAATGATTGTCTATGGAGATTGCATGTCTGTGTGCTCGATTTTTTACACCTGTCAGCAACGGGTGTGGCTGAAATAGCCGAATCCACTAATATGAAGGGTTGTCCACATACTTTTGTATATATAGATTATCTGTGTGATTGTATGGAGCATGTGATTGAAGCCTAGCAGTGTAGTTTAGTAGAGGAATCCTAATGCACATAGCAGACACAGAGGCAGCGTAGCAAAGAGAACATGTGGCTGCTGGGTGCAGACGTTGTGGGCAGGCATGGTGGTCCTCCCAGTCCCAGTCTCTCACTCTCTCTCTGTGCTGCTCAAGACATTCTAGAGACTCAACCTCTCTTACTTTCTCCATCGTCTTTCTCTTTTTCGTTCACTCTCTTCGTATCTGTAACTTTGATATGCATAATGCTTTCTAATTGAAATGTTTGTTTATGTATAGGGCCTTAGATATTCTGGATCCACCTCAGTGATAGGTAGGGTCCTGCTCTGAAACTCATCACAAACTACTTCCTGGTGTGTTCTCTCGACATTGAAACAAGCACACAGAGCAAGATATCAGCGCCTGAAGAGGAAATGGGAGAAAGGATGGTCAGGGAACTGAGAAGATGAGGGGAAGGGGTGATGGGAGGGGAGGTTGGGGGTTTAGGGAAGGGGGTAGGGGGGGTGTCCCACTGTTGGAAACAGCAACATCCTCCTCTGTCTGACCTGCGAGTGGAGTGGAGCAAAGTGGAGTAGAGGGCGAGAGCAGAGAGAGAGTTGAGCTGCCAGGCTTGCGCTGGCCTGTCAATAGGACAGAGTCCCCACCACATACAGCAGCAGCAGAGGCAGACCCCAGTGCTTGGCACCGTTTGGGAGCCTCCTGTTTGTAGGCGTTCCTCACTCCCTACTGCCACTCTCTTCCTGCTGCTGGGAGGAGAAGGGGGTGGAGGGGGTGAGGGAGGAAGGGAGGGAGGGAGGGAGGGGAAGAGGGATGCAAAGCACACACCTTACCTCTCTCCCTCTCTCTCCCTCTGCACACACATCTCCACAGCAGCACCACCACCACACCACCCACTCTGACCCGGCATCACACAACTCGGCAGCCCCTGGACTGCAGCTAGGTGAGTGGGTAAATATTTACACTCCTCCAGCCTGTCTGTGTGTAAAAGTGTGTGTATATAATGTGTGTGTGTCTACCGTGAAGTATGTTTTGTGATGTGGTAGTCGAGCCAATGAGACTTGTCTCCTGTTCCTGGCCTAAACAAATGTGTGTGTGTGTGTGTGTGTGTGTGTATGGTTGTGAATGCATGTGTGGTTGTGAATGCATGTGTGGTTGTGAATGTGTGTGTGGTTGTGAATGCGTGTGTGGTTGTGAATGTGTGTGTATGGATGGAGAGCTCTCTACTGCTGTGGGAGAGACTGATGAGGGGGAGGCTCTTTTTCATGCTAATTCAAGTTCTGAAACTGCCCAATGAAAAAGTGATTTGTGTGTGTGTGTGTGTATGGTTGTGAATGCATGTGTGGTTGTTAATGCATGTGTGGTTGTGAATGTGTGTGTGGTTGTGAATGCGTGTGTGGTTGTGAATGTGTGTGTATGGATGGAGAGCTCTCTACTGCTGTGGGAGAGACTGATGAGGGGGAGGCTCTTTTTCATGCTAATTCAAGTTCTGAAACTGCCCAATGAAAAAGTGATTTGAACAATAAACTATATAATGTGTTATTGCATACTAAATGCATTAGTTTTGATGATGTCTTAGGTATTCTGTTAAACGTGTGAAGATGATCAAATCTAGTTCTCATCAACTGCAGAAGAATTAGGATCTTGAGTAGAAAACTACACAAATTATTACTCAATGATTGTGGATCAATATTGTGAAAAGCACCAGTCTAAGATAGTCAGTGTACATTCTGTAATGATTATTTCTTAAACAATAGTGAAATTAAGTCAATTGCTTGGAGTTAAGAATTTTGCACTTTCTTACATTAAAAATGTTAGTCATTTAGCAGACGCTCTTGTCCAGAGCGACTTACAGTTAGTGCATTCATCTTAAGCTAGCTAGTGACACAAAGTTTACCTGGTAAAGGAGAAATCCCCACCAGCTGCTCTGAGGATGGTAGGCTCAGCTGTTTGAAAGTGCCTCAGTGTGAAGGAGAAGGATTTGGTAGCTAGACCATTACTCACAAAGAACACATCAATTATGGTTATGGTCACTGAGGAAAAACAATGCACACAGAATGAGGCATGGAACAAACTACTTGAAGGCACTCTGGCACAAAGGTGGCGGAGTCCCCAACGTGGTTATTAGAAACAATGTCTAAAGTGTCACTCATTCCACAAAGACAGACCACATGCACTCTCTCTCCACTCCAAAACGTGAGTGACCTCTACTTAACTTCTCTCAGCCTCTATGTGTCTGTCTGCCTGCGCTCCTCTCTCTGCACTTGGTGTAAGCAGAGCGAGGTTGAGGACTCGTGGAGAGCAGCGGACAATTGAGTTGGATCAACATACCTTTTCCACTTCACATATGAACGTGAGAAGGCTTGCTAAAGAAAGGATCAAAAAGGATGAGTCTGCCTGGGCCTTCCATCCAGACAAGACAGCCCTGGTCGGAGTAGCCCCAGCTCCCCACAGCCTCCCCAGGGACTGTCCGCTATCTGTCTTCTGCCAATGAAGGAAAAACACCCCTCCTCCCCTCTGTCCCCCTGAGGCCCACTGCTCAAGGGATGCTGGGGGTGTGGCAATGGGGAGACACACAGGGCTGTGTTTACTCTTCTCTGTGGCCCTGGGACGCCTTGTGAGGAGGAAGGCCTGTTTCACGGGCGACAGACTGAGGGGTCTGTGAGAGACTGCGTTGTCTGTGTGGGGAGAGAGAGAGTGAATGTGTGTTTGGCAGCTGGATGTACTCCAGCTGTGTCTGGGAGGATAATGAACTCCAGGTGTTCCAGTGGGTAGTTTAAGACACCTGTCACCAATACATAGTGCCAGAAAAAGCCAGACTGCAAACAGGGCTAGACGATCTGTTTGCTTATTTTAAGAAGCCTACCTAAGTGGAGCTGTGGGCCTGATGAGGAGGAGAGACGGGACAGGGGGATGTGCAAGGGGGCCTTTCCTAGAATCGGAGCGTGACTGGATGTTTATGTCACTGGTGTGTGTGTGCTTGCATGAATGTATGTGAGTGTGTGTTTGAATGTGTGTGTTTGTGTTACCTTACAGTAAGCACCTGGGCCAGCCGGTGCATTTACACTGAGGTGGAGGAAACAAAGGCCTACCTGTGTGGAAGCCTAGGCCTTGAGTCAGGAAACTTACCTTAGTCAATCCAGCACTGAGACTTGTTTAATTTGTACATGCTGCTTTCATGGTCCAATCCTGTCTCCAACACCTGTGCTCACTCAACAGCCTGCCTGTGTCACCACCTGACTATCTCAAGGTTTTATCCAAGTATACAGTGATTGCCAGTGCACTAAAATGTTTCAAGACATTTACGTTGAAGCCCACATGGGTCTGACATGAATATGTTTCCTCTGAAACACCTGTAAGTGCTCTAATTTGGTCTGTTTAACACATTTGCATGGATAGTCGACCCCTGATATATGCGACAGCTAAAGATTGTTATAAAAGCGTGTTTTTTCCCGCAGCATACAGATATCTGGAGTAAGTAAAAATGTTGTGTTTGAATTGGGACTGGTGAACTTCTGTGAACAGAGTTTGCTCTTATCTTATAGTGCATCAGTACATCACGGTGGCAAGCTTCCTGCCATCCAGGACCAATATACTAGCAGGTGTCAAAGACTCCAGTCACCCAAGTCATAGACTGTTCTCTCTGCTAACACACGGCAAGTGGTACCGGAGCACCAAGTCTCGGTCCAAAAGGCTCCTTAACAGCTTCTACCCCCAAGCCATAAAACCGCTGAACAATTCATCAAATGGCCACCCAGACTACATTTACATTGACCCCCCCCCCCCCACCTTTGTTTTTACACTGCTGCTACTCGCTGTTTATTATCGATGCAAAGTCACTTTACCCCTACCTACATGTACAAATTACACTGACTAACCTGTGTCCCCGCACATTGACTCTGTATCGGTACCCCCTGTATATAGCCTCGTTATTGTTATTTTATTGTGTCACTTTTAAAATATATTTTTTTACTTGAGTTTATTTAGTAAATATTTTCTTAACTCTATTTTCTTAAAACTGCATTGTTGGTTAAGGGCTTGTAGGAAAGCATTTCACGGTAAGGTCTACACCCATTGTATTCGGTGCATGTGACAAATAACGATTTGATATGATTGTGCCCTTGTTAAGAGTCGACTGTATCAGATATACCAAGTGTTTATTGAGGATGTCTTTCGAAATCAAAGTGTTTTCCCACTCTGTTTGTCAGTACCTGATGTAGGATCTTAATTTGAGCCAGTCTTATACAGCAGGAATATAACTTTAGATGCCTTTTTAAAACTCACATGCATGTTAAATGTTCTCCTGCAACAGGGTGATCAAATTAAGATCTTACATCTGTAGTTAATGTTTATGGGTGTGAGTCTTCAGCTCTTACTCTTCTGTCCCATCTGTATATTTTCTCTTGTCAGGATGCGGATCTGGTCGTGGGAACAATGTGGGGAGACTAGCCTGGTGCTACTGGGGTTCCTCACCCTGGGATTGTCTGTAGGGAACCTCTCAACCAGGGGACAGGTACGCTCACCATCTCTCTCTCTTACTTTGTCTATGCATATGATGGCCCATCTCTGGCCTCTCGCTTACACACACACACACACACACACACACACACACACACACACACACACACACACACACACACACACACATACACACACACACACACACACACACACACACACACACACACACACACACACACACACACACACACACACACACACACACACACACACACACACACCTCTATCACTGACCTAATATCAGTCCGTCAGTCACAATGTTTGTTTGTCTTTCTTTCACTCTGTTTTTCTCTATTTGCCAGTTGTTCACGCACACACTCTTGCTCCGTCTTTCTGTCCCTCTCATCTTCTGACTGGTCCTTCTTACATGAGTTCTCCTATAAAAACCCACAGCTGTTTTCTCTCACTACTTTTCCAAGGAGAGCACAGTAGATATCATTTGTCTCCACTTCACTCAGATTGTCAGAGTGGCTAGACATGCTTATAATTAGTTACACTGTGTGTACAGGGCCCTGTTCTGCTGTTGTTCTCTAAGGGTGCTGTGTTGTGTCTAGGAGGATGGGGCAGCCTCCAACAGTCTGGAGGATGAGCTGGAGTCCACCACATACTGGTGGGGGGAGTGGGCCAAGTGGACCGCCTGCACGCGTACCTGTGGAGGTGGGGTCATGTCCCAGGAGAGGCACTGTCTCAAACAGAGGTCTGTCCACTGAAAGAAATATTCTATTATATTCTAAACTGTTCTGTTCTATTGTTATTCTATTCAATTATATTCTAACCTGTTATTTTAGCACATTCATTTAGCACATGTATTAAATGTATGTATTTTCTATCCAAAGAAAGAAAGCAGTCGCTGGTAGAGACAACATGACCTGCACTGGCACTTCGAAAAAATACCTCCTCTGTAACACCAAGGTTAGCATGCATCTAGTACTGCCACCCCTTTTCCTGTCGTTAGCAAAATGTATGTTGACACAATACCCCACAACCCAAAGTATATGATGCAGAAGTTAGCACAGCTCTTTTTCTTATCAATTGAGATACAAATAGCTTAAAGGGGTAATCAGCAGGTATTACATACATTTCTGGACTTATAAAGTAATGATATGTACCCACTGATTTTTGAAGAATATAATTTATTATCAGGGCACAAGGTGAGACCTAGATACAGACACAGGAGGCAGATGGTTGGAGTCTTACAATGTTTATTAATCCAAAAAGGGGAAGGCAAGAGAATGGTTGTGTACAGGCAAAAGGTCAAAACCAGCTCAGAGTCCAATAGGTACCGAAGGTCAGGTAGATTCAAGGTCAGGGCAGGCAGGATGATCAGGAAGGTGGGAAAGTAGTCCAGAGTCAGGCAGTGGTCAAAACCGGGAAGACAAGCAAAAGAGAATAGAAAAGGAGTACGGGGAAAACACGCTGGTTGACTTGACTAAACATACAAGACGAACTGGCACAGAGAGACAGGAAACACAGGGATAAATACACTGGGGAAAATAAGCGACACCTGGAGGGGGTGGAGACAATCACAGGGACAGGTGAAACAGATCAGGGCGTGACACTTAGAAATGCTTCAGGAGCTTTGTTCAACTGCAGTACCAATCAGAACCCCAAATATAACATTGTTTAACGCCAATGTTTGTAAACAAAGTAAATGTAAACAAACACTGTCAGCCTATAGCCTCAAAACATGATTAAAACTGTAATCTATGAATATAGTCTATGAATTTGAGTAGTTACATTTTTCCAGACCCATCCCTCAGCCTTTTACTGAAACAGTGGAGGGGAACCCCCTTTGTTATTGTTTCAACAGCAGATTGCCCCTTTAAGGTTTAGTGCTGTGGCCATAAACCCTGGTCCTGAAGAGCAAAAGGGTGAACAGGCTTTTGTTCCAGAGTTGCCACACCCTGTCACACCCTTTTATTACATATTGTAAAACCATTATAAAATAAAAAACACATGGAACAGACAGAAAAGTGTGTGTATATTTTCTGTCTTGTGCAGGACTGCCCTTCCTCTGGGAGAAGCTTCAGGGAAGAGCAGTGCTGGTCGTTCAACTCACAGGTCTACAATGGCAGGAACTACCACTGGAAACCCCTGTATCCGGGTAAAACAACCATATTAAACCCACTCAGCTCTGTCATTCCCTCCTGTGTGGCCTGTCCTCGAGGCTCGTTATTACACTGTTAACGATGACCTTTGTGTCCATCCATCCATCCACAGATGACTATGTCCATATCTCCAGTAACCCATGTGACCTGCACTGCACCACAGCCGACGGCCAGAGACAGCTGATGGTTCCTGCCCGAGACGGAACATCCTGCAAGTACAGCAACTACAGAGGGGTCTGTGTGGACGGCAGATGTGAGGTTAGGGAGCGCTTGTTTCTTCATCTGCCGAGGAAATGGCTTTGCATATTCTGTGAGAATGGCCGAAAGGCTTATTTTTCTGGTCACATGATAAAAGTGTATCAATACTTCTTCAACTGGCTTTGCATGTGCTGAAATGATTCAAGAAGATAATGATCCTGTTTGTGTTAACATCATTTCTGCAGCCAATCGGGTGTGATGGAGTGCTCTTCTCGCCCAATACACTGGATACGTGTGGAGTGTGTCAGGGGGATGGCAGCAGCTGCAGCAGGGTCAATGGAAACTTCCGCCGCGAGGCCACCAGTTTGGGTACGAGTGTGTTCAACCTCAACCACAGGCTCAGATAGATTGGGTGTGTGGGTGGGTGGATGTGTGGGCAAGGATAGAGGGTACTGATGGAGGAGATATGGCTCTCCATCTATTCCAAATCTTGAACACACCTATCAGGGACAAGCCCCCCAAATATGTCACTGAAAGATAACTACAGACAGTTCAGAGCTGAATCTGACAACAAGGTCTATGTGATTCTTAAGCTGACTCCTCTGATATCCAGGCTATTTAGTTGCAGGTAAAATGTAGTCATCATAATGTTTCCTGTTTCCTGTCTCCAAGGTTACTCCTTTATCACAACAATCCCTGAGGGTTCCTGGGACATCCAGATCATTGAGAGGAAGAAGTCAGCTGATGTTTTGGGTGGGTACTTCCTTTTTATCCTGCTCCCTATGCCATGTATACAAACATTTCTAATGTCTCCTGTTGGTACGGTGTGATGTCATTAGGATCCATATAATTTAATGACAAGAAGAAGGTGTAAAACATTTTATTCAAGATTTTCAGCAAATACAAAGGATATTTTCTCTCCCGCAATGGGATAACCATTAATATTGATAGTGGGACAGTGGGAAGTTACTAAAGGTAGTACATTAATCAACTGAAATTAATCAGATCATCTATATACTTTAATTTCCTCCGTGATCTCTTGAAATGACTTTATTGTATTCATTTATGGTCATGTATGGGGAGTAGAAATTCCAGTTTACAGTGAACATCAAAGATTTGACCTTTCCATAGAGTCAACCAACCGGTCCTCCTCCAATGGTTCTCCATCCCCTCAATGAGAGTTCTATCCTATCTCCCACACAGCTGTGACTGATCAGGCGGGGAACTTCTTTTTCAATGGAAACTACAAGGTGGACAGCCCCCAGAACTTCCATGCAGCGGGTACCGTCTTCAAGTACCGGCGGCCCATGGATGTGTATGAGACGGGAATCGAGTACATCGTAGCCAAAGGGCCCATCAACCAGGCCATCAATGTTCTGGTATTGTATCCTGCTGAGGTCTGCTCTGCTCCCTCCCCTCGCCGAGCAGCCAGTGCCTCTGGGTAATCTCTAATTTAGAAATAGTGAACACGTATCCAGTAACTTGTAGGTGCAGGGTACAAAATCCCACGTAATTTCAATGAAAAAATAATACGTGATGACGTTTAATCAACGTGGAAGACTGATTGGATTTGCAAAAAGTCATCAACGTCAGGGAATTGCTTCCTTTATATGTGCAATTGACTGAGTTTGGTAGGAGAGAGCAGGAGGGAATGGTGAGCTCTCTGGTGCTATTTTGTCTCCTCATAGGTGTGGAACCAGAATGGTCGTATCCCTTACATTACGTACGAGTACACCGTCCTACGGGAGTCCCTGTCCCCCATCCCTCAACCCCCTGTCTACACCGGCCCCAACAGCACCACCCCTGGGGTTTCCGTGGAAATGGGCAGTATGGTGGCCCCCAACGAGAGCATGTATGACAAGGCTATACCTGAGCCTCAGCAGAACCGTTTGTTGAAGAAGGGGGCCGAGATGGCAGGGGCCGAGGGCCAGGAGACCAATGAGGTGTATGAGGAGACAGCAGCCATTGACTGTGACCAGGACAGCCCAACCCTTCCACAATACACAGGTAACAGCAATAACTAGAAACCAATATACCAATACAATAACTTAGAGAGAGAGAGAGAGAGAGAGAGAGAGAGCAACAACAACACTGTGCTGCTGATGCGGGCCCCCAACGCTCAGGACTATGTGCTATCGCTATCTGTAGCTGATGTGAGTAAGTTATTTAAGCATTTTAACCCTCGCAAGGCTGCCGGGCCATACGGCATCCCAATCCGTGTCCTCAGAGCAAGTGCAGACCAGCTGACTGTTTACGGACATATTCAATCTCTCCATAACCCAGCCTGTTGTCCCCACTTGCTTCAAGATGTCCACCATTGTTACTGTAACAAGAAAGTGAAGGTAACTGAGCTGAATGACTATCGCCCCGTAGTGCTCACTTCTTTCATCATGAAATGCTTTGAGAGGCTAGTTAAGGAGAGGCTAGTCATATCACTTCCACCTTACCCCACACCCTAGACCCATTACAATTTGCATATCGCAGCAACTCATCCATGGACTACGCAATTGCTATTGCACTACACACTGCCCCATCCCACCTGAACAAGATAAATACCTATGGAAGAATGCTGTTCATCGATTACAGCTCAGTTTTCAACACCATAGTGCCCTCCAAGCTCATCACTAAGCTCAGGGCCATGGGTCTGAACGCCTCCCTGTGCAACTGGGACCTGGACTTCCTGACAAGCCGACCCCAAGTGGTGAAGGTAGGCAACAACAACTCTGACACGCTGATCCTCAACATGTGGGCCCCGCAGGGGTGCATGCTCAGCCCCCTCCTGTACTCCCTGTTCACCCATGACCCCGTGGCCTCGCACATCTCCAACTCAATCATCAAGTTTCCTGACGACACAACAGTGGTAGGTCTGATTACCAACAACGACGAGACAGTCCACAGGGAGGAAGTAAGAGCCCTGTCGGAGTGGTAGCAGGAAAATAACCACTCCCTCAACGCCAACAAAACAAAGGAGCTGATCGTGAACTACAGGAGACAGCAGAGAGAGCACGACCCCATTCACATTGACGGGGCCTCATCGGAGAGGGTCAAAAGCTTCAAGTTCCTTGGCATGCACATCACTGACAACCTGAAATGGTCCATTCACACAAACAGGTGCAACAGCGCCTCTCAAGCTCAGGAGGCTGAAGGAATTATGCCCCTAAGAAACTTAGGGAAACTTTATTATTTAATCAGCACAACCATTTTCAGCTGTGCTAACATAATTGCAAAAGCGTTTTCTAATGATCAATTAGCCTTTTAAAGATATTCCATAAAAAATCTGCCGTTTCCAGCTACAATAATCCTTTACAACATTTTTTAAACATTTTTATTTTATTTCACCTTTATTTAACCAGGTAGGCAAGTTGAGAACAAGTTCTCATTTACAACTGCGACCTGGTCAAGATAAAGCAAAGCAGTTCAACACATACAACAACACAGAGTTACACATGGAGTAAAACAAACATACAGTCAATAATACAGTAGAAAAATAAGTCTATATACAATGTGAGCAAATGAGGTGAGATAAGGGAGGTATAGGCAAAAAAAGGCCATGGTGGTGAAGTAAATACAATAGCAAGTAAAACACTGGAATGGTAGATTTGCAGTGGAAGAATGTGCAAAGTAGAGATAGAAATAATGGGGTGCAAAGGAGCAAAATAAATAAATACAGTAGGGGGAGAGGTAGTTGTTTGGGCTAAATTATAGATGGGCGGCTGAAGGAATTATGCCCCTAAGAAACTTAGGGAAACTTTATTCTTAAATCAGGTGCAGTAATATGTGAACTGCTCTGACAGCTGGTGCTTAAAGCTAGTGAGGGAGATAAGTGTTTCCAGTTTCAGAGATTTGTGTAGTTCGTTCCAGTCATTGGCAGCAGAGAACTGGAAGGAGAGAGAGAACTGGAAGGAGAGGCGGCCAAAGGAAGAATTGGTTTTGGGGGTGACCAGAGAGATATACCTGCTGGAGCACGTGCTACAGGTGGGTGCTGCTATGGTGACCAGCAAGCGGAGATAAGGGGGGACTTTACCTAGCAGGGTCTTGTAGATGACCTGGGGCCAGTGGGTTTGGCGACGAGTATGAAGCGAGGGCCAGCCAACGAGAGTGTACAGGTCGCAGTGGTGGGTAGTACATGGGGCTTTGGTGACAAAACGGATGGCACTGTGATAGACTGCATCCAATTTATTGAGTAGGGTATTGGAGGTTATTTTGTAAATGACATCGCCGAAGTTGAGGATCGGTAGGATGGTCAGTTTTACAAGGGTATGTTTGGCAGCATGAGTGAAGGATGCTTTGTAGGGGTCCAGAATTTGCAGCTCTTTCAGAACATCAGCTGACTGGATTTGGGAGAAGGAGAAATGGGGAGGCTTGGGCGAGTTGCTGTGGGGGATGCAGTGCTGCTGACTGAGGTAGGGGTAGCCAGGTGGAAAGCATGGCCAGCCGTAGAAAAATGCTTATTGAAATTCTCAATTATAGTGGATTTATCGGTGGTGACAGGGTTTCCTATCCTCAGTGCAGTGGGCAGCTGGGAGGAGGTGTTCTTATTCTCCATGGACTTTACAGTGTCCCAGAACTTTTTTGAGTTTGTGTTGCAGGAAGCAAATTTCTGCTTGAAAAGGCTAGCCTTGGTTTTTCTAACTGCCTGTGTATATTGGTTTCTAGCTTCCCTGAAAAGTTGCATATGACGGGGGCTGTTCGATGCTAATGCAGAACGCCATAGGATTTTTTTGTGTTGGTTAAGGGCAATCAGGTCTGGAGAGAACCAAGGGCTATATCTGTTCCTGGTTCTAAATTTCTTGAATGGGGCATGCTTATTTAAGATGGTGAGGAAGGCATTTTTTTAAATAACCAGGTATCCTCTACTGACGGGATGAGGTCAATATCCTTCCAGGATACCTGGGCCAGGTCGATTAGAAAGGCCTGCTCGCTGAAGTGCTTCAGGGAGCGTTTGATAGTGATGAGTGGAGGTCGTTTGACCGCTGACCCATGACGGATGCAGGCAATGAGGCAGGGATTGCTGAGATCTTGGTTGAAAACAGCAGAGGTGTATTTAGAGGGCAAGTTGGTTAGGATGATATCTATGAGGGTGCCTGTGTTTATGGCTTTGGGGTGGTACCTGGTAGGTTCATTGATAATTTGTGTGAGATTGAGGGCATCAAGCTTAGATTGTAGGATGGCTGGGGTGTTAAGCATGTTCCAGTTTAGGTCACCTAGCAGCACGAGCTCTGAAGATAGATGGGAGGCAATCAGTTCACATATGGTGTCCAGAGTTGGGGGCAGAGGGTGGTCTATAGCAGGCGGCAACGGTGAGAGACTTGTTTTTAGAGTGGTGGATTTTTAAAAGTAGAAGTTAAAATTGTTTGGGTACAGACCTGGATAGTAGGACAGAACTCTACAGGCTATCTCTGCAGTAGATTGCAACACCGCCTCCTTTGGCCGTTCTATGTTGTTTGAAAATGTTGTAGTTAGGGAGGAAGATTTCAGAATTTTTGGTGGTCTTTCTAAGCCAGGATTCAGACACGACTAGAACATCCGGGTTGGCAGAGCACTGCAGGGCCTGGATTCACCTCTACATCACCAGAGGAACAGAGGAGGAGTAGGATAAGGGTACGGCTAAAAGCTATGAGAATTGGTCATCTAGAACGTCTGGAAGAGAGAGTAAAAGGAGGTTTCTGGGGGTGATTAAAATAGCTTCAAGGTATAATGTACAGACAAAGGTATGGTAGGATGTGAATACAGTGGAGGTAAACCTAGGTATTGAGTGATGATGAGAGAGATATTGTCTCTAGAAACATTATTGAAACCAGGTGATGTCATCGCATGTGTGGGTGGTGGAACTGAAAGGTTGGGTAAGGTATAATGAGCAGGGCTAGAGGCTCTACAGTGAAATAAACCAATAAACACTAACCAGAACAGCAATGGACAAGGCATATTTACATTAAGGAGAGGCATGCTTAGTAGAGTGATCATAAGGTTCCAGTTAGTAATGAGGTTGGTTGGGGTAACGGCGATTCAGACAGCTAGCCGGGCCATCGGTAGCAAGCTAGCATAGGATGGAGGTCTGTTTTTAGCCACCTCGTGCGTTTCCGTCGGTAGATTAGTGGGGTTCCGTGTGGTAGAGGGGATCAATCCAATTGGCAAATAGATATAGTTATAGTGACCCAAGAAAAATTGTCCGATAGATCTATTCAGATAGCAGCCGATAAGACAGTTAACGATTAGCGGGCCGCAGATGGGCGTTCAGGTAACGTCGGTAACATCGGTAGTCCAGTCGTGAAGGCCCAGTGGGGATCCATGTCGGCAGTATCCGGCAGGGTCCGGATAGGTGATTGTAGCCCAGGAGTGGCTGATGGAACTCTTCAGCTGGCCAATAGTCACACAGATAGCAGCTAGCTAGCTGCAAGATCCAGTTGTAAATATCCAGAACTTTTGGTTGAAATCCTGGGATCCGGGGATATAGGTCCGGTATGTTCTGGTCTGAGTCACGTTGTAAAAAACTGGCAATAGCTTTTTGACTGGCGATAGCTGATGACCATCAACCGTGGTTAGCTGAATACTAACGTTAGCCAGTAAACTGGCTAGCTTCTGGTTAGCATCTGGTTAGCTTCTGGCTAGCTTCTATTGTGGATTTCAGATTTGAGGTAAATAATACTTTTTTTAAATTGGTGAGGTGGGTTGCAGGAGGGTGTTTTGAAGTTGAGGTTTTGGAAAATAAAATATATAAAAGACATGCGAAGAAAGATGTAAATATATATATATATATATACAGTATATACGGGACACAACAAGATGAGGACAAAGGATGTCTGACTGCTATGCCATCTTGGAGAGAAGACATTATCAATGTCTACACTGTATTTTTGATAAATTTTATGTTATTTTGAAATGGACAAAAAAAGTGCTTTTCTTTCAAAAACAAGGACATTTCTAAGTGACCCCAAACATTTGAACGGTAGTGTATAACAAATACATACTGTACAAATAAAAATTGAGAAATTTCTCAATATGTCATTTTTCATAATTTCTCAAATGTTATTTGTATGTATTTGTTATTTTTATTGCTAGGTATTACTGCACTGTTAGAAACTAGAAACAAGCATTTCACTGCACCTGCAATAACATCTGCAAATCTGTGTTCGTAACAAATAAACTTTATTGGTTCAACGCTCAGATATCAGAGGAGATTTTTTTTTTAATAAAAAAATGTAAGAGCATCCTCTCTGCTGGCCCTTTTGAGTCCTGCATTATTCACAGACGTACATACAAAGATGAGCTAGGATCGATGGAAACTTCAGGGAGCCCTGGAATTTTCTCCTTTTTAAAAATGGCTGCATCACAAACATGAGTGGTAATAGGTGCAGGCCTGCCTGCTACCTGCCTGCAACAAGGTCTCAGACAGCCCCTCTACTCGGACTGTGTGACAGTTCTGCAGGGAGTTTGGCCACTGGGTGAGACTGACACGGAACCCAAACCGTCTGCGCGTGGTCATGCATACATTTATTTTGTCCCCCTACACCAAACACGATCACGACACGCAGGCTTGCTGTTGCTAGCTAATTTGTCCTGGGATATAAACATTAGGTTTTTATTTTACCTGAAATGCACAAGGTCCTCTACTCCGACAATGAATCCATACATACAATCCATCGTTTCTAGTCATCTCTCCTCCTTCCAGGCTTTTTCATCGTTTAACTTATATGGTGATTGGCATCTAAACTTTCATAGTATTACCACGACAACCGGCAACAGTTAATCTTTCAATCACCCACGTGGGTATAACCAATGAGGAGATGACACGTGGGTACCTGCTTCTTTAAACCAATGAGGGAGAGGCAGGACTTGCAGCGCGATCTGCGTCAGAAATAGAATGGACTTCTATTTTAGCCCTTGGCAACGCGCGAGCAGTGTGGGTGCAATAATTGAATACCGCGAGTGGTGTAGTCAGGGTATGAGGCCCTCTCTACTACCGTTAGGAATGTGCAGAAAGGCTTTGTGTGTTGTTTTGTTGTTGTGTACAAACTGCACATAAAATGTCTCTTTACATACTCTATAAAAAGCACCAGGAGTTCTTCTTGACCACCTGACCAGGAAACACCTCTTGTTCATCTTAGTAAACTCAGCATAAAAAGAAACGTCCTCTCACTGTCAACTGCGTTTATATTCAGTAAACTTAACAACTTAAATATTTGTATGAACATAACAAGATTCAATATCTGAGACATAAACTGAACAAGTTCCACAGACATGTGACTAACAGAAATTGAATAATGTGTCCCTGAACAAGGGGGGCAAAATCAAAAGTAACATTCAGTATCTGGTGTGGCCACCAGCTGCATTAAGTACTGCAGTGCATCTCCTCCTCATGGACTGCACCAGATTTGCCAGTTCTTGCTGTGAGATGTTACCCCACTCTTCCACCAAGAAACCTGCAAGTTCCCTGTCATTTCTGGGGAGAATGGCCCTAGCCTTTCATCCCTCCGATCCAACAGGTCCCAGACGTGCTCAATGGGGATTGAGATCCGGGCTCTTTGCTGTCCATGGCAGAACACTGACATTCCTGTCACACACAGAAAAAGGAGTATGGCTGGTGGCATTGTCATGCTGGAGGGTCATGTCAGGATGAGCCTGCAGGAAGTGTACCACATGAGGGAGGAGGATGTTTTCCCTGTAACGCACAGCGTTGAGATTGCATGCAGTCCGATAATGCTGTGACACACTGCCCCATGATGGACCCTCCACCTCCAAATCGATCCCACTCCAGAGTACAGGCCTCGGTGTAACGCTCATTCCTTCGACGATAAACGCGAATCCGACCATGACCTCTGGTGAAACAAAACCGTGACTCGTCAGTGAAGAGCACTTTTTGCCAGTCCTGTCTGGTCCAGCGATGGTGGGTTTGTGCCCATAGGTGACGTTGTTGCCGGTGATGTCTGGTGAGGACCTGCCTTACAACAGGCCTACAAGCTCTCAGTCTAGCCTCTCTCAGCCTATTGCGGACAGTCTGAGCACTGATGGAGGGATTGTGCATTCCTGGTGTAACTCAGGCACTTGTTGTTGCCATCCTGTACCTGTCCCGCAGGTGTGATGTTCGGATGTACCGATCCTGTGCAGGTGTTGTTACACGTGGTCTGCCACTGCGAGGACGATCAGCTGTCCGTCCTGTTTCCCTGTAGCTCTGTCTTAGGCGCTCTCGCCGATCCAACAGGTCCCAGACGTGCTCAATGGGATTGAGATCATGGCTCTTCACTGGCCATGGCAGAACACTGACATTCCTGACTTGCAGGAAATAACGCACAGAGCAAGCAGACACGTGGTCTGCCACTGTGTGAACGATCAGCAGTCCGTCCTGTCTCCCTGTAGCACTGTCTTAGGTGTCTTACAGTACAGAAATTGTAATTTATTGCCCTGGCCACATCTGCAGTCCTCATGCCTCCTTGCAGCATGCCTAAGGTACATTCACACAGATGAGCAGGGACCCTGGGCATCTTTTTTTGGTGTTTTTCAGAGTCAATAGAAAGGCCTCTTTAGTGTCCTAAGTTTTCATAACTGTGACCTTAATTGCCAACCGTCTGTAAGCTGTTAGTGTCTCAACGACCGTTCCACAGTGGCATGTTCATTAATTGTTTATGGTTCATTGAACAAGCATGGGAAACACTGTTTAAACCCTTTACAATGAAGATCTGTGAAGTTATTTCAATTTTTACTAATTATCTTTGAAAGACAGTGTCCTGAAAAAGGAACGTTTCTTTTTTTGCTGAGTATATAAGGCTTTCTCCCACTTTAATAATTTCTCTAACTTTCCTCTCCCTTCCTGCCACCCCAACAGATGGCAACAGCAGTCACACAAGCAGTGTAGCAGTCCCTGCCCCGGCAGCCAGCAGGCCTTTAGAGGAGGTGCCAGACCCAGAGAACCTCATCTGGAGAGTCTTGCTGGGCGAGCGGATTGGTCCAGATGTGGGAGAGGGACTGTTCTCGTCAGAGGTGGGGCCATTGGAGGTAGACCATAGCAGTGTGAAGTTCCCCCTCAAAAGCTCACTGGGGGAGTTCAGTCTGGGCCGGCGGAGGAATGATTCTGGAGACCTGCTGTTCCCCAACAGGACGTTGCTGACAGGGATGAGGAGCAACAACCGTACCAACAGAACCAGGTAGAGTAAGGAGAGACCCACACAATGAGCAGAAGTAAATAGGCACATATCGTTATAGTTATAGCAGATATAGTTGAAAAGGAAAACCCAACGCTGAGCCAATGTTGGCCCAACATCAGCTTGTTATCAGGTATAGGAACCCATCCAAAAAAAGCACTTCAGAATCCCATCTGATCTTCCTCTTCCATCTACCATACACTACCTCTCTTCACTAAGGGATGCTGCTCCTGAGGAGTTAGAGTGAACACTACTCTCTCTAAGTGAGGACCAGAGTGAGTCATTTCAAGGTCCTGAGCAGAGGGGCATTTAAAAGTGATGTATAGTCTTGCCAGGGACAAGGGCCTGTGCTGCTGGCTGGGCTGGCTAGTGGAATGGAATGTGCTCCATGCTGGCTTCTGGACCGATTCAATGCTAGCTTCTTTTTTCCTTCTGAGACATCCCAAGAATCGCATGGAGAGGAGACAGCTAAAGCTCAGAGCTGGCCGGGATTGCATTCCATCATATTTATAATTCATGTTGGCTTCCCTGCGCTGTGTCCAAACACAGCTTTGCCAGTTCTTTTGCCAGTGCCCCATAAAACACATCACATGACCCGCCCTGTCTTCCCCTGCACTGGGGAGAAGAATGGATTGGACGAGGACAAGGATAGGAGGTGGAGGAGGAAGGGAGTAGAGGAAGTGAAGGACAAGTAGGAGAGGAGAGGGACAGATTATTTGAACATACACAGAAACTTTGAATCATACTTCACTGGCATATCTCAGTGTAACTGTGACTAATTTCTGCACATTTCTCCCAGAGGTGAATACAGTCTGACAGTATGTTTCTTCCCAGTCATATTTTTCACTTCGCCGCAAATACCTAGAATTATTTGTTTAAATGAAAGACTGTATCCATTTTTCTCTTCTTCCCTGCCTCCTCCTCTTTCTTTTCCACAACCAAACACTTCCTCCTTTTCCTCGTCCTCTTCTTCATGCTCTTCCACCTCTCCACCTACACCTTCTCACTCTCCTCCTACCTCCCTCTCCTGGTCCCACTTTTCCTCTAAACATCTCAGCTCTGGTTATAAAAAACAGCCAGTGATATTTTTTTGAATTTATTTTATTAGGATCTCCATTAGCTGTTGCAAAAGCAACAGCTACTCTTCCTGGGGTCCACACAGAACATGAAACATGACATACAGTGCCTTGCGAAAGTATTTGGCCCCCTTGAACTTTGCGACCTTTTGCCACATTTCAGGCTTCAAACATAAAGATATAAAACTGTATTTTTTTGTGAAGAATCAACAACAAGTGGGACACAATCATGAAGTGGAACGACATTTATTGGATATTTCAAACTTTTTTAACAAATCAAAAACAGAAAAATTGGCCGTGCAAAATTATTCAGCCCCCTTAAGTTAATACTTTGTAGCGCCACCTTTTGCTGCGATTACAGCTGTAAGTCGCCTGGGATATGTCTCTATCAGTTTTGCACATCGAGAGACTGAAATTTTTTCCCATTCCTCCTTGCAAAACAGCTCGAACTCAGTGAGGTTGGATGGAGAGCATTTGTGAACAGCAGTTTTCAGTTCTTTCCACAGATTCTCGATTGGATTCAGGTCTGGACTTTGACTTGACCATTCTAACACCTGGATATGTTTATTTTTGAACCATTCCATTGTAGATTTTGCTTTATGTTTTGGATCATTGTCTTGTTGGAAGACAAATCTCCGTCCCAGTCTCAGGTCTTTTGCAGACTCCATCAGGTTTTCTTCCAGAATGGTCCTGTATTTGGCTCCATCCATCTTCCCATCAATTGTAACCATCTTCCCTGTCCCTGCTGAAGAAAAGCAGGCCCAAACCATGATGCTGCCACCACCATGTTTGACAGTGGGGATGGTGTGTTGCTTTTACGCCAAACATAACGTTTTGCATTGTTGCCAAAAAGTTCAATTTTGGTTTCATCTGACCAGAGCACCTTCTTCCACATGTTTGGTGTGTCTCCCAGGTGGCTTGTGGCAAACTTTAAACGACACTTTTTATGGATATCTTTAAGAAATGGCTTTCTTCTTGCCACTCTTCCATAAAGGCCAGATTTGTGCAATATACGACAGATTGTTGTCCTATGGACAGAGTCTCCCACCTCAGCTGTAGATCTCTGCAGTTCATCCAGAGTGATCATGGGCCTCTTGGCTGCATCTCTGATCAGTCTTCTCCTTGTATGAGCTGAAAGTTTAGAGGGACGGCCAGGTCTTGGTAGATTTGCAGTGGTCTGATACTCCTTCCATTTCAATATTATCGCTTGCACAGTGCTCCTTGGGATGTTTAAAGCTTGGGAAATCTTTTTGTATCCAAATCTGGCTTTAAACTTCTTCACAACAGTATCTCGGACCTGCCTGGTGTGTTCCTTGTTCTTCATGATGCTCTCTGCGCTTTTAACGGACCTCTGAGACTATCACAGTGCAGGTGCATTTATACGGAGACTTGATTACACACAGGTGGATTGTATTTATCATCATTAGTCATTTAGGTCAACATTGGATCATTCAGAGATCCTCACTGAACTTCTGGAGAGAGTTTGCTGCACTGAAAGTAAAGGGGCTGAATAATTTTGCACGCCCAATTTTTCAGTTTTTGATTTGTTAAAAAAGTTTGAAATATCCAATAAATGTCGTTCCACTTCATGATTGTGTCCCACTTGTTGTTGATTCTTCACAAAAAAATACAGTTTTATATCTTTATGTTTGAAGCCTGAAATGTGGCAAAAGGTCGCAAAGTTCAAGGGGGCCGAATACTTTCGCAAGGCACTGTAATACAGAACATTAGTAGACATGGACAGAATTACATCAGTAAAAAATTTGTAAAAATTGTAAAAGGCACACGTAGCCTACATATCAATACCAATACATACACACAAACTATCGAGGTCAAATAGGTAAGAGGGATTGTGCCCTGAGGTGTTGCTTTATCTGTTTGTTGAAACCAGATTTGCTGTTCATTTGAGAAATGAGATGGAATGGAGTTCCATGCAATAACTGCTCTATAAAATACTGTACACTTTCTTGAATTTGTTCTGGATTTGGGGACTGTGAAAAGACCCCAGGTGACATGTCTGGTGGTGTAAGTGTGTGTGTCAGACCTTTGTGTAAGTTGACTATGCAACAATTTGGGATTTTCAACACATGAATATTTCTTATAAATAGAAGAAGTGACGCAATCAGTCTCTCCTCAACTCTTAGCCAAGAGGGACTGGCATGCATAGTATTTATATCAGCCCTCTTATTACAATTGTAATGGTCATCGTTGCATGAGGAAGGATCAGAGCGTGGTACGTGTTGCAGAACACTAAACAGAAAATAACTACCCACAAAAACCATGTGGGAAACAGCTACCTAAGTATGGTTCCCAATCAGAGACAACGATAGACAGCTGTCCCTGATTGAGAACCATACCCAGCCAAAACAAAGAAATACAAAACATAGAAAAATGAACATAGAATGCCCACCCAAATCACACCCTGACCAAACCAAAATAGAGACATAAAAAGCTCTCTAAGGTCAGGGCGTGACAACAATGAAGAGCAAGACGTACCGCTCTGTTCTTGGCCAGCTGCAGCTTAACTAGGTCTTTCCTTGCAGCACTTGACCACACGACTGGACAATAATCAAGATATGACTAAACTAGAGCCTACAGGACTTGCTTTTTGGAATGCGGGGTCAAAAAAGCAGATAATCTCTATATTACGGACAGAAAAGAGTAGCGTGCCTAGGGAGCTGCCCTGCGTTACACCACACTTTACATGTTTGACATTAGAGAAGCTTCCATTAAAGAAAACCTGTTGAGTTCTATTAGATAGATAGCTCTGAATCCATGATATGGCAGAGGTTGAAAACCCATAAAACATACGTTTCAACAACAGGTTATGGTCAATAATATTAAAGGCTGCACTGAAATCTAACAGTACAGCTCCCACAATTTTCTTATTATCAATTTCTTTCAACCAATCATCAGTCATTTGTGTCAGTGCAGTACATGTTGAGTGCCCATCTCTATAAGTCTGTGGTTGATTTGTTTACAAAGAAATAGCATTGTATTTGGTCATACACAATTCTTTCCAACAATTTGTTAAGAGCTGGCAGCAAGCTGGTAGGTCTGCTGTTAAAACCAGTAAATTCTGCTTTACTACTCTTGGGTAGCGGAATTACTTTGGATTCCCTCCAGGCCTGAGGACAAAATATTCCTCGAGGCTCAGATTAAAGATATGACTGATAGCAGTGGCTACCATCCTCTGTAGTTTTCCATCTAAGTTGTCAATGCCAGGAGGTTTGTCATTATTGATCGTTAACAATCATTTTCCCACCTCTCCCACACTAACTTTACAAAATTCAAACTTGCAATGCTTTTCTTTCATTATTTGTTTTTTTATGAATGAATACGATGGCTCACTGTTCGCTGTTGGCATTTCCTGCCTAAGTTTGTCCACTTTGCCAATGAAGTAATCATTAAAATAATTGGCAACATCAAATGGTTTTGTGATGAATAAGCCATCTGATTTGATAAAAGATGGAGTTGAATTTGTCTTTCTGCCCATAATTTCATTTAAAGTACTCCAGTTGTTTTCCATCATTCTTTGTATCATTGATCTTGGCTTTATAATACAGTTTCTTTTTTCTTTTGTTGAGTTTAGTCACATCATTTATCAATTTGCAGCAAGGCTAACCGCGTCGCAGGCTGCGTTCAAGCCCTCAAGAAACTCCCATAGCTTGATAGGCAGCTAACTAGCAGCTAGGCTAACTGCTACGCCAAATAGCTCCTCAGACCCGGCCTTGGTCAGCAGGATCACTGGACAAAGAGAAGCAGTTCCAGCAACTAATGCCAAATGCGTCGCGGATCCAAACTAAAAAGTTACCTAGCTACTAAGAAACTTTCAAAACAACAAACCGAGCTCTCTGGATTGGACACAGCAGTTCCAGTACACGTATGACAAGAATGTCACTTTTATGTGAATGTATAAAAAACAGAATGTCGCTGGTTGTTATGATTTTGATGTTGAGGTTAATCAGCCGTAGCAGTGATGCAGAAATGTGTGTGTGGAAGAGAGAGCTGGGGTTCAGTGGGTTCACTGTGAAGGCATGGTTATGTCGTGTTTTACAGGACTAATTGTTTGAGACCTTGTTGTCATGTCATGTTTGACAGGACAAATCATCTGAGACCTTGTTGTCATGTTGTGTTTGACAGGACTAATCGCCTGGGACGTTGCTGTAATGCTGTGTTTGACAGGACCAATCATCTGAGACCTTGTTGTCATGTTGTGTTTGACATAACCATTCGTGTGAGACCTTGTTGTCATGTTGTGTTTGACATAACCATTCGTGTGAGACCTTGTTGTCATGTTGTGTTTGACATAACCATTCGTGTGAGACCTTGTTGTCATGTTGTGTTTGACATAACCATTCCTGTGAGACCTTGTTGTCATGTTGTGTTTGACATAACCATTCATGTGAGACCTTGTTGTCATGTTGTGTTTGACATAACCATTCATGTGAGACCTTGTTGTCATGTTGTGTTTGACATAACCATTCATGTGAGACCTTGTTGTCATGTTGTGTTTGACATAACCATTCATGTGAGACCTTGTTGTCATGTTGTGTTTGACATAACCATTCCTGTGAGACCTTGTTGTCATGTTGTGTTTGACATAACCATTCGTGTGAGACCTTGTTGTCATGTTGTGTTTGACATAACCATTCGTGTGAGACCTTGTTGTCATGTTGTGTTTGACATAACCATTCGTGTGAGACCTTGTTGTCATGTTGTGTTTGACATAACCATTCATGTGAGACCTTGTTGTCATGTTGTGTTTGACATAACCATTCATGTGAGACCTTGTTGTCATGTTGTGTTTGACATAACCATTCGTGTGAGACCTTGTTGTCATGTTGTGTTTGACAGGACCATTCAGAGGTTCCTGCAGAAGAACTTCAAGCTGAGCCCTGCAGACATGTACCGCTGGAAACTGTCTTCTCAGGAACCCTGCTCCTCCACCTGCTCCATAGGTAGACACACACACACACACACACGTATATGGATAACTTATGACATTTTCAGTTATTCCTTAGTTTGCCTGTAATAATTTCCGCTGCAGGAGTGTCAAAGTCCTTTGCCATGTGTGTGCGCTACGATGGAGCTGAGGTAGATGACATGCAGTGTGACAATATGACCCGACCTGAGCCTGTTCATGACTTCTGCATTGGGAGGGAGTGCCAGCCCAGGTATGCACCAGAAAATAACACACTTACCAGAAAATAACACACTTTCAGCTTGATTCATTTGGTCAGTCTATGTCATGGAAAGAGCAGCTGTTCTTAATGTTTTATATACTCAGTATATAAGGACTGTTTACCAGTTGGACGATGTGGCAATCAAAGTTCATTGAGAACAATGTTTGTCTCTTTTCCACACTTAACCAGGAACTATAAACTGGTGTTGGCCACTACCATACCATTTACAGTAATAATATTTGATTTAATTGACTTCAGAAGATCACTAACTATACCTGAACTCTACTCTGTGTGCATTCCCTCACCCTCAGGTGGGAGGCCAGCAGTTGGAGTGAATGTTCTCGTACTTGTGGTGAGGGCTTCCAGTTCCGTCTGGTGCGCTGCTGGAAGATGCTGTCCCCCGGGCTGGACAGCTCTGTGTACAGTGATCTCTGCACCGTGGCAGAACTGGAGAGGCCCCTGGAGCGCCGTGCCTGTAAGAGCCCCACCTGTGGCCCCCAATGGGAGGTGGCCGAGTGGACTGAGGTGGGTGGAGCTATACTGTGGAAGTTAACGGTGGGACAGGGTTTGTGTGTGTGTGTGTGTGTGTGTGTGTGTGTGTGTGTGTGTGTGTGTGTGTGTGTGTGTGTGTGTGTGTGTGTGTGTGTGTGTGTGTGTGTGTGTGGTTTACATTACAGGAATTACTGCGTGGGAACACTATAGTAAGTACATTGTTGCATCCTACTTACAACTGTTTGGGCAGCTGTAGATGATATTAAAAGTGAGTCTGTCCTGTGCCCTCTCCTCTCTCCTGTCCAGTGTCCAGCCAAGTGTGGCCACAGGGCCCAGGTGACCCGGGAGGTCAGGTGTTCAGACGAAACCAAGTTATGTGATCCCCCGACCCGCCCCCCTAACATTAAGAACTGCACAGGCTCGCCCTGCGAACGCCAGTGGACTGTGTCAGAGTGGGGGCCAGTGAGTACACTACTTTCACTACACTACTCTATCTCGTTGGTACATTGATTACGGATAGGATTAGTGATTGCACTGACTGTAAGTTGCTCTTGATCACTAATGCTTTTGCTGTGTCATTCCTGTTAACCTTTGACCTCTGCAGTGCTCGGGGTTGTGCGGCCAGGGGAAGATGGTACGCCACGTGTACTGTAAGACACCAGAGGGCCGTGTGGTGCCTGAATCTCAGTGCTCTCCGGAGAATAAGCCCCTGGCCATCCATCCCTGTGGGGAGAAGGACTGTGCCCCACACTGGCTCACTCAGGACTGGGAGAGGGTAAGGCAACTGGGTCCTTCTGTTGATGTTCTATTAATGCTCTATTGGTGTTCTATTTATGTTTTATTGATGGTCTGTTGATATTATGATGAGCATTTTGACAATGTTTACCTGATGTTCTCTTGATGTTTCATGTATGTTCTCTTGGTTAGAGATTCCTTAGCTGAAAGCAGTCTTATTTTCCTCTCAGTGTAACACGACATGTGGCCGCGGTGTGAAGCGGAGGATCGTGCAATGCGCCGGCATCACCGCTGGGAAGTTTCAGACCCATGACAACGAGGACTGTGGTGCCAGTGAGAGGCCAGAGGACGAGAACACCTGCTTTGAGAGGCCCTGTTTCAAGTGGTACACCACACCCTGGTCTGAGGTGAGATACCATTTCAACCATGACATTGTATCTGAAAACATAATGACATGAGCAATACATTGTATTTACACACCTCACATATACGGTGTCCCATCAAATCACAACCGTGAGCAGTGCTGCTGTGTTCAAACCTCAGTGCACTAAGATATGTGGTGTGTTCAAACCTCAGTGCACTAAGATATGTGGTGTGTTCATTCCTCAGTGCACTAAGATGTGTGGTGTGTTCATTCCTCAGTGCACTAAGATATGTGGTGTGTTCATTCCTCAGTGCACTAAGATGTGTGGTGTGTTCATTCCTCAGTGCACTAAGATATGTGGTGTGTTCATTCCTCAGTGCACTAAGATATGTGGTGTGTTCATTCCTCAGTGCACTAAGATGTGTGGTGTGTTCATTCCTCAGTGCACTAAGATGTGTGGTGTGTTCATTCCTCAGTGCACTAAGATGTGTGGTGTGTTCATTCCTCAGTGCACTAAGATGTGTGGTGTGTTCATTCCTCAGTGCACTAAGATGTGTGGTGTGTTCATTCCTCAGTGCACTAAGATGTGTGGTGTGTTCATTCCTCAGTGCACTAAGATGTGTGGTGTGGGTGTTAGGATGAGAGATGTAAAGTGCTACCAGGCTAGGGAGATCGTGAGAGGGTGTGACTCCCTGACCAAGCCTGTGGCCAAGCAGACCTGCGCCCTGCAACCCTGTCCCACTGAACCCCCAGGTATGTAAGCAATGGCATGGTCCCAAATATATATGTTTGTGCTGTCTTCCAACACCAATGACCATAGGAGTTGGCAAGACAGCACAAACAGATCTGAGATCAGGCTATACAAGCAGCACATAACCCCAGCCTCTGGCAACTTTAGGAGAGTTACAGTAGCTTATGTCTAGTCACAGGCAAAAGTAGACCGGAGAACATGGCATCGTCAAAGCACTTGTTTTTAATTCTATTATTTGCAGTACTTTTTTGCTTTTCACAACTGAGATAATTATTAGTGTGGGCAAGCACCTTTTTCTTTCATAACAGCCCAAAGTCTTGAGCGTTTAGATTATGGAGGTAACAAGGCAGATTGATTGATTAATTGATAGATTTGTCATTACAGTATTTTCTGATTGTGATGAGGCTACTTTTTCCACATGACTGAACATATCATAAATGTCTCTGTCATGCAGATGAGAGCTGTCAGGACCGACCCACCACCAACTGCTCTCTAGCTCTGAAGGTGAACCTGTGCAGTCACTGGTACTACAGCAAGGCTTGCTGCCATTCCTGCAGGGCCCAGCACACCTCTTAGTATTGCCTGACACCCCCAAAGCCTTTCCCCCATAGTAGGCTACTCTACTTCACCACAGTAAGTTACTCTACTACACCACACTAGGCTACTCTACTACACTACAGTAGACTACTCTACAGTAAATTACTCTACTACACCACAGTAGGTTACTCTACTTCACCACAGTACGTTCCCCACAGTAAGTTATTCTACTACACCACAGTAGACTACCCTACTTTACCACAGTAAGTTACTCTACTACACCACACTATGCTACTCTACTACACCACAGTAGGGCTACTCTACTACACCACAGTAGGCTACTCTACTACACCACAGTAGGTTACTCTACTACACCACACTAGGCTACTCTACTGCACCCCAGTAGGCTACTCTACTCTACCACACTAGACTACTCTGCTACACCACACTAGGCTACTCTACTACACCACACTAGGCTACTCTACTACACCACACTAGGCTACTCTAATACACCACACTAGGCTACTCTACTACACCACAGTAGGCTACTCTACTGAACCCTAGTAGGCTACTCTACTACATCACACTAGGCTACTCTACTACACCCCAGTAGGCTACTCTACTGCACCCCAGTAGGCTACTCTACTACACCACACTAGGCTACTCTACTACACCACACTAGGCTACTCTACTACACCCCAGTAGGCTACTCTATTACACCACACTAGGCTTCTCTACTACACCACACTAGGCTACTCTACTGCACCACAGTAGGCTACTCTATTACACCACAGTAGGCTACTCTACTACACCACACTAGGCTTCTCTACTACACCACACTAGGCTACTCTACTACACCACACTAGGCTACTCTACTGCACCCCAGTAGGCTACTCTACTACACCACACTAGGCTACTCTATTACACCACGCTAGTCTACTCTACTACACCACAGTAGGCTACTCTACTACACCACACTAGGCTACTCTACTACACCACACTAGGCTACTCTATTACACCACACTAGGCTACTCTACTACACCACACTAGGCTACTCTACTACACCACACTAGGCTACTCTACTACACCACACTAGGCTACTCTACTACACCACAGTAGGCTACTCTATTACACCACACTAGGCTACTCTACTACACCACACTAGGCTACTCTACTACACCACAGTAGGGCTACTCTACTACACCACAGTAGGCTACTCTACTACACCACAGTAGGTTACTCTACTACACCACACTAGGCTACTCTACTGCACCCCAGTAGGCTAATCTACTCTACCACACTAGACTACTCTGCTACACCACACTAGGCTACTCTACTACACCACACTAGGCTACTCTACTACACCACACTAGGCTACTCTACTACACCACACTAGGCTACTCTACTACACCACACTAGGCTACTCTACTACACCACAGTAGGCTACTCTATTACACCACACTAGGCTACTCTACTACACCACAGTAGGCTACTCTATTACACCACACTAGGCTACTCTACTACACCACACTAGGCTACTCTACTACACCACAGTAGGCTACTCTACTACACCACACTAGGCTTCTCTACTACACCACAGTAGGCTACTCTACTACACCACACTAGGCTACTCTACTACACCACACTAGGCTACTCTACTACACCACACTAGGCTACTCTATTACACCACACTAGGCTAGTATGAACCACAACCACATACCTTTCTTTCAGAGGTTGTCAATTGGGCACATGCAAAGACTGAAACCCTGAAGTATTAAGAGTCAAGCGGGGAGACGAGAGAGCAAAGAGTGAACTGGTGCATCTATTTTTGTATTTTGAAGAGAGAATCCTACATCAGAAATCTCTTAAACCACACAGGGCCATACTTATGTGGAAAGATGCATCAAATTATTTCCTGGTTGACTATACTGCATGTCTAGACTGTATTTAAGGTAAATATTGATTATTAATATTGATTATATTTTTAATTAGTGTCTGGCACAAGGAAGGTGTTATCCTTGGCTATGCTATAAGAAATAGTACAATATGTCAAAGAAAGGTTTTAAAACATGTCTCAAGACTCATTTCTGCTTCATCTCTTGTAATTGTCCCATTTTATTCTGCTCATTCTATTGTTATTATGCCCATACTGCTATTTCTATGTTATTAGTTATTTTTGCAGGACATACAATTTATTTATTTCTCATCACACATGATTTTATCAGTCATGGCATGTAATTCTTGAAGTTACTAAATGCCAGTTAGCTAAATGTGAATGAGAGAGTGAATTGAGAGGGTAAGACTGAAGACATACAGTATGACCATGCAGTTATCCCATTTATGAACTGAAAGATTCCTGACACTTGAGAAGGTTGAAATACATTCAAGAGTGTGTGTCTCATATTGGCAATATCGTTATCTAGTTTACTGGTTTTGTTAACTGATGCCTCTTTGTCCAAAAAAGTTGAACTGAAATGCTTTATGTATCTACCTGTATTTCCATTAAAAGGTCTAAATTATAGCGGTTTCTTTGATTGCTATGTTGGGTTCAGAATATCAGGCACACAAAAAAACATACACTTATTTTTCCAACAGTTTATTGTTGACACTATTTCACATATGGTTCATCCAAAGTAGTAGTATCGATGATGGGAAAAGCATGTATTAGGACCTGATGCCACCTGCTGGTTTCTGTGTGTCGTTTTCCTTCTCACATTTACTGCTGAAATAACAAACAAATATCCTATACACTAAGAAGACAAAACCCTGTTAAAGCAAACAAGACATGTTACGTTTCTTCACAAAACAAAAAGGGGTGTGCCACCCATACTTGCCAAGTGAACATTACACACATTACTGGAGAAACCAACTCAATTGACGTATGTCAAATGTATTGTGGAACTTGAAGTATATGACTTGACAATGAACGACATGAAAATCCCTTCAAATACCTATTTAAGCATATTTTCCCATTAAATTGTCACCAAATTAGCTCTTAAAATAGTTCAGTTTTCACACTCTAAGAAGCTGTTATGAGGACACTCAGAACACTTCAGAATATTGGTGAATCAGGTCATTTTCTGTCTACTCTAAAATATTACTTAGGGTTCTGGACTTATTTTAGCAGCTTACAGTAGCTTATGTGTCATCACCTGCATAAACCCAAAGAGAATGTACAGTAATCACACAACATACAGAGTACCAAAGTTATTAATCTGCCTGCTTAAACTTCTCTTGAGAAAAAATGTCTCCCTCATAATCACAGATCCTATATGCCTATGATATTAAGCCATTTAAAAAAAAAATTTCATGTGAATTCAGGAGTAGGTGTCCATATATCTGCATGTGACACCAAAAAACCTCTCTACACCATGTGAGCGAGTGAACGTATCCATCGGTTTGGTGAGGTGGAAAATATCTACAGTAAGTAAGAGTGCAATAAAACTCCCTTCAGCCAGGTCAGGTCCCTAACATTAGTCCTCCCAGCCACCATGGGGCTACACATCAGTGCTGACACCGTGGCTGTGAGTGACCACTTCCCTCATGGTGACAGAGCGGATGAGGTTAAGCTTGTGGTTGAAGCTGGCCAGGTCCATTGGCAGGTCCAGTTCCTGCTGCTGCACAGTCCTGTAGCTGATGCGGCCGCCACCGTTATGCAGTCTCTCAGAGGAGTGCTGCAGGTAGAAGGGCAAGGAGTAGCGAGTGCAGGATGGGCAAAACCTATGGGAGTGTGTCATTGGTTTGCGGATCAGGGAAGGAGTGTAGACAAAGGCGGGCCCGTTGGGCTCAGAGGGGGGCGTGGTCATCATGTCCTGGTCATCAGCCGTGGGCACTGGTGTGGGGAGAGAGGACATGATGGTGAGGTCCGGTTGCTCCTCCTCCATCTCTGGCTCCTCCCTCTTACAGCAATAATACTGCCAATGGAGCAGAGAGAAGCATGTGACAGAGTGATCAAGCTGGTCACCGTAAAACCTTATGCACTCATCACAGCTAAGGTAGAAAAAACATGGCTACTTCACAAAATCGAATTCTTCATGGCAAGACTTTAGCCTACCTGCAACCTACAGTAGCACAGTACTGCAACGATAGTCAGTAAGATGACTGTAGCTAGAATTCCACCACAGATAACCACTGTCCCGGCTGACATTCGAAGTCCTCTCCATCAACACTCTACAGAGAGAAAAGAATAGAAGGAGAAAAAGGGGGACAGATTGAAGGGGGGAGTAGTGCTTAAACTTAGATAATCTCTCTCTGTTATATAGATTTGTATCCTTGACAACAGCCCTCATTGGGCATTTGATGTTGCTGCTTTTAATGATCACTTCCACTCTTTGAAACAAAGGCATAGTGCAGTAATTGCAAATTCCTTCAAATCATCAGGTTATTTCACGAAAATATGTACATTAGAGGGAAATTGAAAAGCCATCGATTTACTTGTTTTGGAGAGAAAATTCAAGCTCAAGTAAAATGAATTTCAAAAGAATCTACTGGTCTATGCAGTGACATGGTAAAAGAGACAAATGAACTGCAGAGGACATGGACACATTGTATGGTTTTTAAATCAAAAGCTTCCTAATAGGTTGAGTCCATCTTAGTTTGCTTTCCTTCTTGTTGAGACTGTTTGGTACTGTAGGAAAGGTCCCAGGAACGTGTCATTCAGTGTAGGACCATACTGGAATAATGCATGGGAGTTACACAGCAGACATGACATCAAACCCAGAAATAGCCTCAACACTAAGAGACAGACTTCCAGTGAATTTCAAGTAGATACAGTGGAAAGTAAAAGTATGTGAACCCTTATGAAATACCTGGATTTCTGCATAAATTGGTCATAAAATTTGATCTGAACTTCATCTAGGTCACAACAATAGACAAACAGTCTGCTTAAAATAATAACACACACAAAACATTAATTTTCATGTCTTTATTGAACACACCGTGTAAACATTCACAGTGCAGGGTGGAAAAAAGTATGTGAACCCTTGGATTTAATAACTGGTTGACCCTCCTTTGGCAGCAATAACCTCAACCAAACGTTTTCTGTAGTTGCGGATCAGGCCTACAGTACACAACGGTCTGGAGGAATTTTGGACCATTCCTCTTTACAAAACTGTTTCAGTTCAGCAATATTGTTGGGATGTGCAGGCCCTGAGGCAGCAAAACAGCCCCAAACCGTGATGCTCCCGCCACCATACTTTACAGTCGGGATGAGGTTTTGATGTTGGTGTGCTGTGCCTTTTTTTCTCCACACATAGTGTTGTGTGTTCCTTCCAAACAACTACACAGTAGTTTCATCTGTCCACAGAATATTTTGCCAGTAGCGCTGTGGAACATCCAGGTGCACTTTTGCAAACTTCAGACGTGCAGCATGAACACCATTCTTGTTTCGTGTTTTACGTGTAGTAGACTCGTCAACAGAGATGTTAGCATGTTTCACAGTTTTGCGTAAGTCTTTAGCTGACACTCTAGGATTCTTCTTAACCTCATTGAGCATTCTGCCCTTTGCTCTTGCGGTCATCTTTGCAGGACAGCCACACCTAGGGAGAGTAGCAACAGTGCTGAACTTTCTCCATTTATAGACAATTTGTCTTACTGTGAACTGATGAACATCAAGGCTTTTAGAGATACTTTTGTAACCCTTTCCAGCTTTATGCAAGTCAACAATTATTAACCTGTCACGCCCTGACCATAGAGAGCTTTTTATTCTCTATGTTAGTTAGGTCGGGGTGTGACTAGGGTGGGTCATCCCCGCACCAGAGCTGCCATTGAGGATAACGTGTCCGCGAGCGGAGTGGGTGCTTCGCCCCGCACCGGAGCCGCCCCCGACGGTAGATGCCCACCCGGACCCACCCCTATTGAGTCAGGTTTTCGGAGTGCGCGGGGGGGTGACTAGGGTGGGTCATCTAGGTAATTATATTGCTATGTTGGCCAGGTATGGTTCACAATCAGAGGCCGCTGTTTGTCGTTGTCTCTGATTGGGGATCATATTTAGGCAGCCATTTCCCCTTTGTGTTTTGTGGGATCTTGACTTTGTATAGCTTCAAGCTTCGGTTTGTGCATTTATTGCTTTCTTTGAGTTTCACTTCATAATAAAGAGGATGGAACCATACCACGCTGCATCTTGGTCCACTCATTCTAACGAACGTGACATAACCTTAGGTCTTCTGAGATCTCTTTTGTTTGAGGCATGGTTCACATCAGGTAATGCTTCTAGTAAATAGCAAACAAACATTTTGTGAGTGTTTTTTAGAGGGCAGGGCAGCTAAAACCGACATCTCCAATCTCGTCTCATTGATTGGACTCAACGTTGGCTGACTCCTGACTCCAATTAGCTTTTGGAGAAGTCATTAGCCTAGGGGTTCACATACTTTTCCCAACCTACACTGAATGGTTAAATGATATATTCAATATAAAAAATATAATTGTGTGTGTTATTAGTTTAAGCACACTGTGAATAATATTGCAGAATATATCATCAGACCAAAGTAGATACATATTATTGATGCTGTAGACGTCCACTAAATAAGGCAGGAAGTAACCAGGTGTCTGGAATGTTCTATTAAAAGTCCCATGCTCCCGCAAAGGCTAATGGAATTGACCATTCCAAAGCAGTTAGAAGTGATGTGTGATAGGTTTGATAGTCACATCTGAATGGCTTTGAAAGACTAGCTTGCATGAAGAGCTGCGCAATTTCTCACAATGACCCCCCAGATACGGTATTCTGTAACAGCAAAATGTCTAACTGAGCTGAAGCTATCTTGTGGCAGAAAGGGAAAATGGAGGTCACCACAAACACTCAGACCATTACTTATCCTGTCCTTATCCTTATCCTGTAGCTGCCACGCACAGGGAGGACAGGAGAAGTAATGGTCGGAGTGTTTGTGGTGGCCTCCATTTTCCTTTTCTGCCACAAGATAGCTTCAGCTCAACATATTGCATTCTGTTCCCATGACGACCTGGTCTGGTATCAGTGTCCCTGTAGGAAGGGAGTCATTTACACCGACTGCTGTGATTCACCATAATACACAAATCACTGGCCATCCACATGCAGCCAGGATTTAAAAGTTCATCATGATCCATATTGCAGTACACACACAACTACTTTCAGCTGGGGTTACAACTCTCCATGGCAGGCTGTCCTCTAGATCTACATAATGATGAAATCAAATCACATTTTATTAGTCACATGCGCCGAATACAACAGGTGACACCTTACAGTGAAATGCTTACTTACGAGCCCCTAACCGAGAGTGCAGTTTATAAAAAATATGGATAAGAATAAGAGATAAAAGTAACAAATAATTAAAGAGGAGCAGTAGAAAATAACAATATATACAGGGGGGTGCCGGTACAGAGTCAATGTGCGGGGGGCACCGGTTAGTTGAGGTAGTATGTACATGTAGGTAGAGTTAATTAAAGTGACTATGCATAGATGACAACAGAGAGTGGCAGTGGTGTGGAGAGGGGGGGGGGGGGGGCAATGAGAATAGTCTGGGTAGCCATTTGACTAGATGTTCAGTAGTCTTATGGCTTGGGGGTAGAAGCTGTTAGAAGCCTCTTGGACCTAGACTTGGCACTCCGGTACCGCTTGCCATGTGGTAGCAGAAAGAACAGTCTATGACTAGAGTGGCTGGAGTTTTTGGCAATTTTCAGGGCCTTCCTCTGACACCACCTTGTATAGAGGTCCTGGATGGCAGGAAGCTTGGCCCCAGTGATGTACTGGGCCGTTCACACTACCCTCTGTAGTGCCTTGCAGTCGGAGGCTGATTTGTTGCCATACCAGGCAGTGATGCAACCAGTCAGGATGCTCTTGATGGTGTAGCTGTAGAACCTTTTAAGGATCTGAGGACCCATGCCAAATCTTTTCAGTCTCCTGAGGGAGAATAGGTATTTTCGTGTCCGCTTCACGACTGTCATGGTGTGCTTGGACCATGTTAGTTTGTTGGTGATGTGAACACCAAGGAACTTCAAGCTCTCAATCTGCTCCACTGCAGCCCCGTCGATGAGAATGGGGGCGTGCTCAGTCCTCCTTTTCCTGTAGTCCACAATCACCTCCTTTGTCTTGATCATGTTGAGGGAATTGTTGTTGTCTTGGCACCACATGGCCAGGTCTCTGACCTCCTCCCTATAGGGTGTCTTGTTGTTGTCAGTGATCAGGCCTACCACTGTTGTGTCATCGGCAAATTTAATGATGGTGTTGGAGTCGTGCCTGGCCGTGCAGTCATTAGTGAACAGGGAGTACTGGAGGGGGATGAGCACGCACCCCAGCATGGCGGATGTGTTGTTACCTACCCTTACCATCTGGGGGTGGCCCGTTAGGAAGTCCAGGATCCAGTTGCAGAGGGAGGTGTTTAGTCCCAGGGTCCTTAGCTTATGGATGAGCTTTGAGGACACTATGGTGTTGAACGCTGAGCTGTAGTCAATGAATAGCATTCTCACATTGGTGTACCTTCCACCTTACTAGTTTATTTTGTATCTATTAAAAAATAAATTGATTATCACTTTGGTTACATTACACACAGGCACAGACAGACAGACAGACAGAAAGACAGGCAGACAGACAGACAGACAGACAGACCATGATGCATCCTAAACAAGAAGTGCAAAGGATATTCTATTGACTATCGTTAGACTATAGCATTAGAGTACTGGCTCTCAGGTTAAAATCTATCTCTCAGAGAACAATGTCTGACATAACCTCTTGAGGCTCTAAAGGCATTGGGCCAACTCTCAAAGTCAATGGACAGGCCATTAGACGTGGTATTCTATCATCAACAAACCATGAAAGTTTCCCTAGACTTACAGAATGCTATTTGTTTGGAGAGAGTTCAAATATTTTTTCGTTTAACACATTTTTACAAGGCATCTAACCATACTAAATAATTGCTGTTTTGACCCATTGATAACAAAATTGCAAAAACCTCCACAGCACATTACACATCACATCATACATCACATCATATAATCGCTGGGTCCAAGACAGAGATGCCTATCCCCCTCACGAACGACCAAAAAACATAGGCTATGTACTTTAGCCAATCTACCCATTTGCACAAATCACACAGGCTACAATTGTCTCAGGTTTCAACCACCCCGCCGCATGGAGAGCATATCAGCACCATGGACAGCCGCTCAGTGCCAAGAGCACGCGACAAGTGTACTGAATTTATAAAAACATGTCATAGGTATTCAATTATCATGCAGATTGTCTCACTTTCAATCTCATGACACATTTAACTCCCTGTAACTGTCTCATCGGATCTCTTTATCTATCCAGTTTCATAATCGAACATTTCTGTCTTCAGTCTTTGCTCCCCTTAGACCACGTCTATCGATTTAAAAAACGCTCATAGTCAGCTAAATATGAGAGATACATGAAATAAAAACTTTTATCAATATCTAATAAACTAAATTAAGCATATGGGGTTCTATAATAGGCCTACATTAACCAAGCCTAGCCTACATTCAGGAGTACGAGCAATACTCTAAATGACTTGTGTGAAATGTGTGTGAAAGCAAAAACACAAAACTACTTAAACAATAAACGACTCGCACGCAGGTTATAATCTTACCTCTATAAGTATTTGAATCGTCCCATGTCGCGTCCCGGGTGCCTCCGGCTCGCGCAGCCCCGGTTCTGGGCATCCGTGTTGCAGCCACGTGACGCTCAAAGGCAGCCGCGCCTGAAGGTGAATAATAGGCTTTCATTGTAGACTAATGGGATTATCATCAGGTTCGCTACTCTTAAAAGGAAACATTTGTTTTGTACCTTTAATACCGAAAACGACAAAAGTGACTATCCCTGTAGCTATTCTGTGGTAAAGCACGTATTTCCTTGGAAAAAACGTGTCGAATCTAAAAGAAACCAAACACTTCAATTAAATTCCCATCACAATTTCCCAAGTTTATCTCCATCTGTCTTCACTTCGAAAAGGCGTTAAAGGGAGTTTAAAAAAGATAGGTCCTTGCAAGCACAATTTGAAGATTACTGAAGTAGTCCTACAAATTGCTCTGTTTATTTGGACGCTTATACGATGGTATTGCCAGCTGAATTGTTTCCCGCGCTCCCAAATTACCTTTCTCCTTCCCGCTCAATTCTATCATGTAGTCAACATTTGATAGGGGGACGCTGAAGACTGACACTAATGATGCAAAACACATTACTCCAAATATCTATATGCAAAGAAAAAACCCTCGTTACATTCCTAATGTAATGTGTGGCCTTATCCTGGCAAAAAAATAATAAGAAAAATGTCTCCCCAAAATTATAAAAAAAGATTGGTGATTGGTACAGTGGATACAACGTTTTTATTATATTTTCCGAGCCCGTTGTCCTGTCCGGTCCCCTCTGTATTGCACCTGAGCGTGACAGCGGACCTCCACGCGCGCATTTATTGTCTCTGCTGATCTGACGAAATGTGGCCATGTGGCAAAGCAGCGGTGAGTCGTCGCGCTTTTACTGAAGGGCATACAGTTGACTTTCACGATAGAATAACCGTATATCTACTGTCATCGTTCTTGCCAGACAACGATATGGAGTAGCATGTAATTGATTAAAGCATCCTTGGTCGGTTTCCCAGAAAAAAATTGCCATGAGTTGAACAGTTATTAGAGCCACTGGAAGAGTTGTGGGCTACAAAAATAGGAAAGTCCACCTTAGTACAGTAGTGAAACATTTACAAAAAATATATAAATACCAAATCCCTTATGATTATTAATCATAGAAACCCTTCAATATCTGTAATGATTTGAACTTGATTTGAACTTTGTAATGATCTCAGTAGCAGAGAAAGCAGCAAACACTGCCATCATGGAGTCTGATATTGACTATGCAATTCATCAAATTGTCAGCCTTGACAAGCACTGAGTTATGGACTTATTTTCCACAAGTATTATCTAACCTGTTTCTATAATGACCCCCCCCCCCCCCCCCCCCCCCCACACACACACACACACACATCCTTCAGTCGCTTTCTCCTCCACCAACTTCCAGCTCTTTGCCTGGCTCTGAAGTCCTGTTCCCCACTGCTACCAGTACAGCCAAGAAAATGAGGGAAGCGAAAAAACTGATTTTATTGCATTAATTATTCAGATGTTGAAGGAGGCTGAGATTCCACTGTATTATACAGACAAGGTTGTGTAATATTTATTAGTGGAGATGTGGTGCGATGATGGTTGGGTTATTTTCCTTCTTTTTCTGTTCTGGTTTGTCTTCCATTCAGGTGTGTTGGAGATGTATAACTGTATAGTGTCTTAGGCCTTGGTTTCAGCGATATGATTTGACATGTTAGAACAGTGTAGGCATGCAGAGACTGCCGATACTAAAATCTGATGAACATGGTCCCTGTCAAATAAACAAATACAATAAATACACTGCTTTGAGGGTCAGGGGTCAGGGCAAGCAGGCAACCAATCAAGGGGTCTGTGTTCAGAATTTGTCAGCCATTTCCAGTCAAGGAACGCTTTTCTACTCCTGCCCTAATGAATTCAACCCTAACATTAAATAAAGAAACTAGTCTCTTACTGTTCACTTGACTTCCTTTCCCTCCTTTTTTCCTCTCCTCCTCATCTGTCTGTACTTGCGAATAGCCCTCCATGTTCGGACATCTATCCACCCCATACCCCTCCCTCTCTCCCCCACCCCCTCTCTTCCCCTTCCCTTTTATTTGATTGCATGTCTGATACTGTTGGCTGTGCTGTTAACAGTTCAATACCCCAAACGTGGCTCCAGTGTTGTCATCTACTTAGCACTGATTCAATCGGTAATGTCGTACATTGGGACACTTGTTGTCAAGTTCACCTAACAAGTTCAGTTGACAGATAGCAACCCTGTCTACTATGTGGTTCACTAACTAACCGTCTCCTCTGAATTTAATAGCTACACAGTATCAATGGCTGTTCACTCAATCTGAAATAGGAGGCTGGAGTTGCTTGTGGAATGTTACTTCTATAGAGAGCCAGTTTGACCATTTTGACTTAAGCCTTTTTTCGAAGGTTTGTAAAACTGTTAAATTGTTCAATGCAAACTATCAGTCTCACTATTTTTTACATTACTCTTTCTCAAACTACATTGTTTCCTTATGATTTCCTTTCTCCGCTGCCTATGAAAATGTGAGGTTCAAAAGAGCTCCCTCCATCTGGGTTTGTGTCATTCCAAAGCTCATATTTATGCGTGACTTACCTAACTTACTAAAATGGAGAAGAAAGATAGAAAGGCATGAACAAGCTGGTGAATGCTGAGTGTGGCTTGGTATGATGATACCCACCAACTGTTATTGTGCTTCCTGCATCTCTCATTCTGACAAGTTCCCTGTTCCACAGCACTGCTGTGGTTGTACAAGCATGGGCTCATTAAGAGTGACATGTACAACACGATTTTAAACCCAAAGCATCTCTGAATTCTCATACAAGAGACAAGAGCTACAGCAGGCTTGCTACAGAAGAGTAGCCTACAAACACAGCTGAAAGCAGGATGCTTCAATCCATCGCCTCCCTGTGCATCTGTGCTGCTGCACTTGAGGGTTATTTTCCATAATTATAGCAATAAACACTTATGCATAATCCATCATAATAGATAGTGGGTGCTCAATATGGGCTTGACAGAACCCTACACTGAACCCTCTCCCTGTGGCAGCTTTTTGATTTGCGGAGCTGCGGTGCTGAGTCTATGGACACCGGGGGCTCATAAAACTTTCCTCTGGGTAATGACTGCCCCTCCCACCTGATCACTCATACTGAATGACTGAATGAGAGGAGCTCCTGGGACTGGTAGATGTTGACTAAGAAGCCCAAGGCAGCCTCTACAAACTGCAGCTTTGTGACAGATTAACATCCAGATAACCAATGCATGAGGCATATGGACAAATGGCATATTGGAATATATTTCAATAAAATATAAATACATTTATCAACCAAATAAATAATTCAAATACACACTCACACCTCACAACCTTCTCTACTCCGTTGATAATGTTGAGACTCTATTGACTTCTGGTATTGTAGCATTCCCAAAGTACCATTTTACATGTAAAAGTTGAATCATTGAGTTGTTGAAAATGTATCTGCTGCTATTGAGGTATTGCCTACCTTCCACTTATATTATGAAAAATAGTCAAAATAAATGAGGTGTTTATTTCGAAAAGAAACTTGAACGTAGAACATACAAACCTGGTTCAGTCTGTTCTCCACCAGACACTGGGAGACAAATTCACCTTTCAGCAGGACAATAACCTAAAACACAAGGTCAAATATACACTGGAGTTGCTTACCAAGATGAGTGGCCTAGTTACAGTTTTGAGTTAAGTCGGCTTGAACATCTATGTCAAGATTTGAAAATGTCTGTCTGGCAAGGATCTACGAAAAATTTGAAAGAGCTTGAAGAATTTTTTAAATAATAATTTGCAAATATTGTGCAATCTAGGTGTGCAAAGCTCTTAGAGATTTACCCTGAAGGACTCTGAAAGCTGTAATCGCTGCCAAAGGTGATCCTAACATGTATTGACTCAGAGGGTTGAATACTTATCTAATGAAGATATATTACATTTGCTACAAATGTGAGAATTCTTCTTCCACTTTGACATTACAGAGTATTTTGTGTATATCGTTGACAAAATTTGACAATTAAATCCATTTGAATCCCACTTTGTAACACAACATTTTTTGGAAAAAGTAAAGGGGTGTGAATACTTTCTGAAGGAACTGTAGGTCTTTGAAGAGAGAGGTCATATACAGTGGGGCAAAAAAAGTATTTAGTCAGCCACCAATTGTGCAAGTTCTCCCACTTAAAAAGATGAGAGAGACCTGTAATTTTCATCATAGGTACACTTCTACTATGACAGACAAAATTAGAAACAAAATCCAGAAAATCACATTGTAGGATTTTTAATGAATTTATTTGCTAATTATGGTGGAAAATAAGTATTTGGTCACCTACAAACAAGCGAGATTTCTGGCTCTCACAGACCTGTAACTTCTTCTTTAAGAGGCTCCTCTGTCCTCCACTCGTTACCTGTATTAATGACACTTGTTTGAACTTGTTATCAGTATAAAAGACACCTGTCCACAACCTCAAACAGTCAAAACTCCACTATGGCCAAGACCAAAGAGCTGTCAAAGGACACCAGAAACAAAATTGTAGATCTGCACCAGGCTGGGAAGACTGAATCTGCAATAGGTAAGCAGCTTGGTTTGAAGAAATCAACTGTGGGAGCAATTATTAGGAAATGGAAGACATACAAGACCACTGATAATCTCCCTCGATCTGGGGCTCCACACAAGATCTCACCCCGTGGGGTCAAAATGATCACAAGAACGGTGAGCAAAAATCCCAGAACCACACGGGGGGACCTAGTGAATGACCTGCAGAGAGCTGGGACCAAAGTAACAACGCCTAGCATCAGTAACACACTACGCCGCCAGGGACTCAAATCCTGCAGTGCCAGACGTGTCCCCCTGCTTAAGCCAGTACATGTCCAGGCCCGTCTGAAGTTTGCTAGAGAGCATTTGGATGATCCAGAAGAAGAATGGGAGAATGTCATAGGGTCAGATGAAACCAAAATATAACGTTTTGGTGAAAACTCAACTCGTCGTGTTTGGAGGACAAAGAATGCTGAGTTGCATCCAAAGGACACCATACCTACTGTGAAGCATGGGGGTGGAAACATCATGCTTTGGGGCTGTTTTTCTGCAAAGGGACCAGGACAACTGATCCGTGTAAAGGAAAGAATGAATGGGGCCATGTATCGTGAGATTTTGAGTGAAAACCTCCTTCCATCAGCAAGGGCATTGAAGATGAAACGTGGCTGGATCTTTCAGCATGACAATGATCCCAAACACACCAATGAAGGAGTGGCTTCGTAAGAAGCATTTCAAGGTCCTGGAGTGGCCTAGCCAGTCTCCAGATCTCAACCCCATAGAAAATCTTTGGAGGGAGTTGAAAGTCCGTGTTGCCCAGCAACAGCCCCAAAACATCACTGCTCTAGAGGAGATCTGAATGGAGGAATGGGCCAAAATACTAGCAACCGTGTGTGAAAACCTTGTGAAGACTTACAGAAAACGTTTGACCTCTGTCATTGCCAACAAAGGGTATATAACAAAATATTGAGATCAACTTTTGTTATTGACCAAATACTTATTTTCCACCATAATTGGCAAATAAATTCATTAAAAATCCTACAATGTGATTTTCTGGATTTTATTCCCTCATTTTGTCTGTCATAGTTGAAGTGTACCTATGATAAAAATGACAGGCCTCTCTCATCTTTTTAAGTGGGAGAACTTGCACAATTGGTGGCTGACTAAATACTTTTTTGCCCCACTGTACTTCTATCTGAAATCTCCATGGGTTGATTTTACTGGTGCATTGATGTATAGATTTGGAAAATAGGCCATTATGTTTTATTACATTACATTTTAGTCATTTAGCAGATGATCTTACCTAGACAAAGTTTCAGGAATAAATAGGGCTAGGTGCCTTGCTCAAGGGCACATTGACAGATTTTTCAGCTAGTCGGTTCAGTGATTCGAACCAGTGACCTTTCGGTTTCTGGCCCAACGTTTTTAAGCACTACTATACCTGCAACCCATTGTATGTTTGCTATGTACATTTTCCTGATTGACTGAATCCATACAGATGTCAACTAGTGCCTTAGAAAGTTCAATATAAGAAGTTCAGGGACCAACACTGACCTGCTGGAAGTTCTTAGAGATCTTTATCTTGTTGTTACCTTCAGGGGGATAGGAGTAAGTCCATTAAAGGTCAGAATCTTGGCTAGACAGTGCCTTTAGTGTGAAGGTTTCAGTATTGTGGGTGTATAAGACTTTAGCTGAATTCGCCAAAAGTGCTGCAGGCAAGAAAATGTGATGTTAGAAGGATCCAGTGCATTAGCCTTAGTCGCGGCTCTCTACCAAACCTCATAGCTGCCCCCAAAACCCCAAACCACAATGTTTATAAAATATATAGAGTTAGCCTCGAGTTACTGCCTCTGATGTCAGAATGCACGCGAGGCTACCACTTAGCTCCCGCTCCATGCGTCACCAATGGGTCTGGGTATGAGGGTTCAGAGCCTGGATTCATTCAAACATCTCTCAGCTCGTGGACATTAGAAAAACACCCTCACCTTTAGACAAAACAAAGTAAGAGCCTGTCTTCTGCCTGTCTTTGGGGATAAGGGTGGTGTTCTTTTTTCCTTCCTTCTTTTCATTTGTTTCCAGTCATTTTCTAGGTCTTCATCTTCAGGACCACTCAACATGCTTTTCCGTTTTGGGTCAACAGTTTCAATTCACTGACTGGAGTAAATTCAACACTGCAAGTGCGCTGTCTCTGACTTCACCCTGAATGGCCTTGGAGAACTTCACTTCGAGCAGGACAATGACATTTGACCCTCACTTACTTAAAGAATACGTACTAACAAAGCAACCCTAAATACAGTGTGCCTGTTGGTTTGTAGTTTTTACTATATAATTGATGATATACTGTAAACAAGCTGGAACAGAAATGGGCGAAATGCATGCTTTTGAAACACATGTACCATAACAGCCAGATGAACAAACACAGCTTTTGAATCCATGAGTTACATGCCGAGCTAGATGAATTTAGTCAATCTACTATACCATCAATGTCCCAACTGATTACAAATACCCCAAACCCACTCAGAGCACATACAGTTTCTTGCAAAAGTATTCATCCCCCTTGGCATTTTCCTATTTTGTTGCATTACAACCTGTAATTTAATTGATTTTTATTTGGATTTCATGTAATGGACACAAAATAGTCCAAATTGGTGAAGTGAAATTTAAAAAAAAACTTAAAGAACAGAAAAGTGGTGCGTGCATATGTAGTCACCCCCTCTGCTATGAAGCCCCTAAATAAGACCTGGTGCAAACAATTACCTTCATAAGTCACATAATTAGTTAAATAAAGTCCACCTGTGTGCAATCTAAGTGTCACATGATCTGTCACATGATCTCAGTAAATATAAACCTGTTCTGAAAAGCCCCAGAGTCTGCAACACCACTAAGCAAGGGGTACCACGAAGCAAGTGGCACCATGAAGACCAAGGAGCTCTCCAAACAGGTCAGGGACAAAGTTGTGGAGAAGTACAGATCAGGGTTGGGTTATAAAAAAATATCTGAAACTTTGAACATCCCACAGAGCACCATTAAATCCATTATACAAAAAAGGAAAGAATATGGCACCACAACAAACCTGCCAAGAGAGGGCCGAAGGAGCAGCAAAGCTCCACAGCGGAGATTGGAATATCTTTCCATAGAACCAATTTAAGCCGTACACTCTACAGAGCTGGGCTTTATGGAAGAGTGGCCAGAAAAACGGCAATGCTTAAAGAAAAAAATAAGCGAACACATTTGGTTTGGGGAGACTCCCCAAACATATGGAAGAAGGTACTCTAGTCAGATGAGACTAAAATTGAGCTTTTTGGCCATCAAGGAAAACACTATGTCTGGTGCAAACCCAACACCTCATCACCCCGAGGATCATCCCCACAGTGAAGCATGGTGGTGGAAGCATCATGCTGTGGGGATGTTTTTCATCGGCAGGGACTGGGAAACTGGTCAGAATTGAAAGAATGATGGATGGCGCTAAATACAGGTAAATACTTGAGGGAAACCTGTTTCAATCTTCCAGAGATTTGAGACTGGGACGGCGGTTCACCTTCCAGCAGGACAATGACACAAAGCATACTGCTAAAGCAACACTTGAGTGGTTTAAGGGGAAACATTTAAATGTCTTGGAATGGCCTAGTCAAAGCCCAGACCTCAATCCAATTGAGAATCTGTGGTATGACTTGAAGATTGCTGCACACCAGCGGAACCCATCCAACTTGAAAGAGCTGGAGCAGTTTTGCCTTGAAGAATGGGCAAAAATCCCAGTGGCTAGATGTGCCAAGCTAATAGAGACATACCCCAAGAGACTTGCAGCTGTAATTGTTGCAAAAGGTGGCTCTACAATGTATTGCCTTTGGGGAGGTGAATAGTTATGCACACTCAAGTTTTCAGTATTTTTATCTTATTTCTTGTTGGTTTCTCAATAAAAATTATTTTGCATCTTTAAAGTGGTAGGCATGTTGAGTAAATCAAATGATACAAACCCCCCAAAAATCTATTTTATTTCCAGGTTGTAAGGCAACGAAATAGGAAAAATGCAAAGGGGTGAATAATTTCGCAAGCCACTGTAACTAGGAACCAACAAGAGATAAATAATGAATCAAAATGTTTTTGTTTGAGGGTGCATTCCTCCAAGTTGTTCTGCGACCCCACTTTGAGAAGAGGCTTTTTCAAAGAATTCAGGCCAGTATCCATTGAAGCACATCAGAAAGCATCCCAGGAGTAACCTTTCTTTGGAGAGGAGGAACTGGAAGTCTATTAAAGGGTATAGAGCTTAAAAGCACCGGGCCTATAGTACACAGCCTCGATCACCACTACATACATCTCAGTACCAATAACATGCTTTCTATGGCTTACATACACCATTCTATACTTTGCTATGTACTTACTTATGTGTGTGTGTGTGCGAGTTTGTGTGTGTATGTATTGAGAGGGACCAGAGTATGTGAGCTGAGCGGAGCTGGAGTGGAGCAAAGACCGGAGCGTGCCCAATCTGACTGGAGGATGGAGCGAGATTCCCAATGGCTGGAGCGTCCGCCTTCTCGCCCACTTCCAATTTCGCTCCAGTAGTAGTGTTTCTCTAGTAGCGCTCACTTCACAAGCTCAGGGCATGCCTGCCCCAGCATGCATTTGTAGTCTACTTGTGTACTGCTATTGCCCCTTGCTTAAGCTTCTGTCATGTTCGCTAAATATCAAGCTAAATGAAATCCATGGGCACTTGGATCATTCAGAGCTACTGTTATGGTCTCATTAAAACTAGCATGGCTTTATAAGTTATACAGTAATGAAGAAGTCTGAAGAAGCCTTCTGCCTTGTCCCTGCCACCCTGCACACAATTATATGGTCATCCAGCTGAAAGTGTTCACTCACCTATGTCACCTATTTTGGAGCTTTATCTGGCCTATCAGACCACACTACTAGTTGATGGACAGAGATTCACATAGGAAACTAAAAGAGTGTTAGAGCAAGACACGAGTCAATTCCAAAACAACTTTGAGTTTATTGAGAAATACTCCAATCTACATTCTGATCTTTAGAAAATCTTGAAAATACAAAAAAGTATCCATTTCAAAAGGATTGAGAGTGCCCTCTTATCAGGAATCACCTCAAATCTATAGTTCTGAGTTACAGTGGTAGCATTACGTCACACAAGCAGCACACATCTGAATCACAGCATCGTTCCCATTCCAACGACTGCAGAGTCCAGACCTGGCCCCCCCTTACACAATCAATGAGGGGAGAGGATGCAGAGTGATACAGAGCACACCTTGGCCATTATTTCACATGAAGGAGAATTACTGGAGCGTCTCATCTCAGCCATGAGAGAGAGGGAGAACAGAGGGCATACAGTAGAACATATTTTATTCATCTCACTGGTAAGTGCAGTCACAGTGAAGGGAGGCTGCAGGTCTACTCCTCTAGACTAGAGGTTTTATACTGAGAGACAGAGACTGGCCGTCACATTAACAACAATCCCAGTCCTCTCTACTGGACCATCTCTAAGAAAGCACTAATAGTCTATAACTGTCATTAACTGTCAATAGCAACATTGTGATGGGGGGCAGCTGAATACACAGCTTTCATGTAGAACCCTGATCCACCTCTCTTCTCAGACATAGCATGTGGTCGCAGTAAAAAGTTAGTGCTTATTGATACTGTAATAGAATGAACGAAGACAGTCAGGTCTCTTTGGAGAGGATACACACACACACACTTCCAAGCCCACACGCACGCACACACACACTTCCAAGCACGCACGCACACACACACACACTCACACACACACAAACTTCAAAACACACATACACACACACACACACACACTTCCAAGCACGCACGCACGCACGCACTCACACGCACACACATGCACACACACTCACACACACACAAACTTCAAAACACACACACACACACACACACACAGGTCTACTCCTCCTCTCTGAAAGCCGTTGTTTTGCTGTTGCTGCCCCTTACTGTTCTATTATAGTAATGGCAATGGAGGCAATGTTATGAGCTGTTATGTGACCAAAAATAAAGTTTTTTTCAATCACACACAACCATATAAACACACATGCACACACACACGCACACATCCAAGCACGCACGCACGTACGCACACACACACACACACACACACACACACACACACACACACACACACACACACACACACACACAGGTCTACTCCTTCTCTCTGAAAGCCGTTGCTTTGCTGTTGCTGCCTCCTACTGTTCTATTATAGTAATGGCAATGGAGGCAATGTTATGAGCTGTTATGAGACCACAAATAAAGTTTTTTCTTTGGCACATTTTTCAGATGTGGTATATTTTCATAAGTCTGACTACAAAACTCTAAACTGAAAACAAATGTAATGCCCCCTATCTTATGTTCAGAATCTTTGATTGTGCAAAAAAAACATGAATTCATTCACCATTTTATCCAATAGCAAAAAACACAACATAAACATTTCAAAGCCGTTCTTTTTGAAGTGCTGAAAAGAAAGAATAGTACATGGTAATATCATTTTCCATACAGTATTTGACTATTTATCTGATATAATTTCTATCCAATGGCAAATTGTGAGCATGTTGAGAAATACTGTTTGACAGTCTAACAGTTTCATAATCCTTATATAGTACACACTTATATAGTACACACAAATCATCAGAAATAGGAGTATTGTAAAGCAGTTGGCTACTGTAAAATCTTAGCACGGTAAAGTATGCCAAATCACCCTTTTTTTAATTGACTTGTCAACTGATAAGGTGTCTCCTGTCTTTCTGCTTGAAATTTATCTGCGTACAGTGTATCAATGGAATTCAGATGAGTGGAATATATTGTGTATGTGACAAATAAAATTTGATTTGATTTGATTTGATATTGTTATATACAACCCATGTATTTCAGCAGTGCATTGTACACTACACTATAATTCCAAATAGTAGCACAAGCACAAAGACTATTTCCACTTTGTCCACACTGGCTGATAGAGAATGATGATGGAGTATTTACAGACACATCCATACACAGTGCATTGCGAAAGTATTCGGCCCCCTTGAACTTCGCGACCTTTTGCCACATTTCAGGCTTCAAACATAAAGATATAAAACTGTATTTTTTGTGAAGAATCAACAACAAGTGGGACACAATCATGAAGTGGAACGACATTTATTGGATATTTCAAACTTTTTTAACAAATCAAAAACTGAAAAATTGGACGTGCAAAATTATTCAGCCCCTTTACTTTCAGTGCAGCAAACTCTCTCCAGAAGTTCAGTGAGGATCTCTGAATGATCCAATGTTGACCTAAATGACTAATGATGATAAATACAATCCACCTGTGTGTAATCAAGTCTCCGTATAAATGCACCTGCACTGTGATAGTCTCAGAGGTCCGTTAAAAGCGCAGAGAGCATCATGAAGAACAAGGAACACACCAGGCAGGTCCGAGATACTGTTGTGAAGAAGTTTAAAGCCGGATTTGGATACAAAAAGATTTCCCAAGCTTTAAACATCCCAAGGAGCACTGTGCAAGCGATAATATTGAAATGGAAGGAGTATCAGACCACTGCAAATCTACCAAGACCTGGCCGTCCCTCTAAACTTTCAGCTCATACAAGGAGAAGACTGATCAGAGATGCAGCCAAGAGGCCCATGATCACTCTGGATGAACTGCAGAGATTTACAGCTGAGGTGGGAGACTCTGTCCATAGGACAACAATCTGTCGTATATTGCACAAATCTGGCCTTTATGGAAGAGTGGCAAGAAGAAAGCCATTTCTTAAAGATATCCATAAAAAGTGTTGTTTAAAGTTTGCCACAAGCCACCTGGGAGACACACCAAACATGTGGAAGAAGGTGCTCTGGTCAGATGAAACCAAAATTGAACTTTTTGGCAACAATGCAAAACGTTATGTTTGGCGTAAAAGCAACAAAGCTCATCACCCTGAACACACCATCCCCACTGTCAAACATGGTGGTGGCAGCATCATGGTTTGGGCCTGTTTTCTTCAGCGGGGACAGGGAAGATGGTTAAAATTGATGGGAAGATGGATGGAGCCAAATACAGGACCATTCTGGAAGAAAACCTGATGGAGTCTGCAAAATACCTGAGACTGGGACGGAGATTTGTCTTCCAACAAGACAATGATCCAAAACATAAAGCAAAATCTACAATGGAATGGTTCAAAAATAAACATATCCAGGTGTTAGAATGGCCAAGTCAAAGTCCAGACCTGAATCCAATCGAGAATCTGTGGAAAGAACTGAAAACTGCTGTTCACAAATGCTCTCCATCCAACCTCACTGAGCTCGAGCTGTTTTGCAAGGAGGAATGGGAAAAAATGTCAGTCTCTCGATGTGCAAAACTGATAGAGACATACCCCAAGCGACTTACAGCTGTAATCGCAGGAAAAGGTGGCGCTACAAAGTATTAACTTAAGGGGGCTGAATCATTTTGCACGCCCAATTTTTCAGTTTTTGATTTGTTAAAAAAGTTTGAAATATCCAATAAATGTCGTTCCACTTCATGATTGTGTCCCACTTGTTGTTGATTCTTCACAAAAAAATACAGTTTTATATCTTTATGTTTGAAGCCTGAAATGTGGCAAAAGGTCGCAAAGTTCAAGGGGGCCGAATACTTTGCAAAGGCACTGTATGATTTGTTTTTACCTTCCAACATAAATTGATGTCAAATTCATACATTTATGAGATACAAATTTAGAAATGTACAGTGTTCAGTAGTTTTAGAACTATATATGTTAACAAGGCACTACATCATTTTGGTTCAGTAGTTATCAGTTTTGAGCAATTTGATTAAATGATAGTTAATTGTGTTGTTAACACATTACAAGAACATCATATCAAAAGTAAAGTGAATATTGCATTTTGAAAAGCAGATACTTAGATTGAATATGTATTCAAATTGAATGAGTGATTTGGTGCAGTGAACAAGTGGGAATCAGTTGGTTGTACTCGGTCAATTGAAAATGTGTTTAGTTTTGAAACATGAGCCATGCTTAGAGTTGTGAAAATATACCACATACTTGTGAAAATTGCACAAGTGATTGAAGAAACTCCAATATGGGTCCATGCTGCAGATAAAAAGGCAATAAAAAGGAATTAAATTACAAAGTGCAATATATGTACACATTTATTTTTTGAGAGCATACATTTCAAAACAGGCACGTTCTGTATTTTCTGTCATTTAATTCATTAGACATAAATTGTGAAAAAAAAATTGAACGCAATAATCACAGTAGTCAGTTTTTCCATTGCTTTGTAGTTTACACCTGGCCAGGAACCACAAACTGTACAATACTTGTGTAAAATGTGCTACATGTGTCACATTAATCCGTGTTGGTATAACCTAGGGAGTACTTGATAATATAGATTGTGACATACAGTATACAGCAGACTGTATACTTACAGTGTGAGTGTAGATGTATGTAGATTTAGATTTAGAATTAGTTTGGATGATATTAGTCTTAATGACAGGGCTTGGCGTCTATGACAGGCTCACAGCGGTCCACCACGGCCCGGATCTCCCCGATCTGAACCGCATTGTACACCCCAGAGATAGAGGTCCACAGGGCCTCTCCGTTGCCATATGTACGGCTTAGCCTGGCTGTGAAGGGAATGTCTGCAGTGAACTTGCGGCCTTCCATGTACACATTACAGGAGTGGTTGGGTGTTATGTTGAGCTCCACAGACACAGAGTGGCTGTGGGCTTCCACCATAGTGGTGCCCCTGTTGAACTGTAGGGTCTTGTGGGTAGTGGAATATTTCCACCTCATCGATGCCGTACTTGACGTGGAAGATGTGCTGGCTGTAGGCGTCCCTGTTGATGGTCAGGACCTGGTAGCTCTTGTACCAGCACTCATCACCCTCCCAGGGCAGGAAGAAGGCCTCGAACTGGGGACCACCTTCCCAAGCCAGTCTTTGGGCACCGAGTCTTTGGGCACCGAGCCAGGTGAGTCCTCTTTTCACTCCACATATTCAAAGTGGTCCCTGTTGGTCAGGATCTGGAACGTAGTACTCTCTGTCACCGTAGGGGTATTGGCAGTAAGGCCCCTTGTGTAGAAGCCGGCTTCGCAGTTATAATTGCAGATGTAGTCTGTGTGTTCGGTGTAGCTGTTGTAGATGCCCACAGCTACAGTGAGGAGAGAACCATTCCAGCTCAGCCACTGCAAGTTGAGCTATATAAAAAAAAATATTTTACATTTATTTAACTAGGCAAGTCAGTTAAGAACAAATTCTTATTTTCAATGACAGCCTAGGAACAGTGGGTCAACGGCCTTGTTTAGGGGCAGAACAACTGACTTTGACCTTGTCAGCTCGGGATTTCGATCTAGCAAACTTTCAGTTCCTGGTCCAACACTCTAACCACTAGGCTACCTGCCACCCCATGACATTGTCCCCGAACATGAATGGAGCAGGCTTCTGTTCGTCCTCAAACTCAGGAGGGGTCAGTGGGGCCTGGACTGGACCTATACTGTTCAGTGGGGGGGACCGTATCTTCCGGCACTGGGTTCAAGAGGGACACTAGAAGACAGAATAAAACAATGTCACAATATGCACCTACTTTTGTTGCGTTGAAACAACTTGCATTGAATGACCTTTTGAATGTTTTCTGTTTTCCTTTCTAAGAGGTCAAAAGCAGGGATTGACTGAATAAAAGGAGTATATCAAATTAGAGAAGTATACAAATGTAGTTTAATTTACCCTTCCGTCTCAGGGAGCTCTTCCTCACTACAGTATGTCCCGGAGGCTGCGTGGAGGGGGGTCTGCAGACTGGGCACAGGACTGTCCCAGGTGCAGCAGTGAGATGACCACCAAGACCGGCAGCTTCATCTGAGAAAGACCAGGGAAAGGAGGAATATTAGGAAACATTCAAGGACTATAGTTGTAACTATAATGTTACACAAATTTACATTAACTCAACATGACATTGCTGTCAAACTCCCATTCCTTATTGTTTCTGCCAGTTTTGATGTAGGCTCCATTGAACAGCAACACACTGTATAATTTAAAATAGTGAAATAGTGTCCTAAATGCACACAACCTCACAGTGTTCCCCCAGGGAGCAGTGAACCTGTTGGTTCTCCAGGCTTATATAGCTCCTTTATGACACTCATAAATTACAACACTCACTCTTAACTCTCTCATGGCTGTCATGGACTGGCATGGTAGAAGAAAGAGGAGGAATGTGGAGGTGTCACTTTCTCTTCTTTTCATTTGTATTATTGTTTCATTATTATAATCATCTGAAATGTAAGCCAGTCTTTCTCTCTCTCTTTTATGCATTATTTCTCTCTCTCTCTCTCTCTCTCTCTCTCTCTCTCTCTCACTGTCTCTCTCCCTCTGTCTCTGTCTCTCTCTCTCTCTCGTCCTTGACAGTCAACATCCCACTATGACAATCTACACGATGACAAAATAATCCACATTGGACATAGTTCAGGAGCTGCTTGTTGTTATGCACTTTTCTTGTTGTTGTGCATCCCATCATCTTACCAGTAGGGAAGAACAGATATATTGAAGATAAGATGAGGATTATTAACCTGATTAAGCTAACAAAGATAAAAAGGTTCTAGAACTGCGCAGACTGTCCTGAAATATCAGACAGCCTTATCTCAGTGACCTCCAGTCCTGTGAAATGATACACAGACACAGCACAAACATGGCCTTTCCATCATTTGATTAGGAAGCACTATTAAGTTGTGAGCATAATAGCATGATTTCTTTCAATAAATCTTTATTGTCCCAGAAGAGCAGTTCATGTGTAATTGATATAAATGTGTCGAAAAGTGCGGTGATAATGAATGATCAAAGACATATTCTATCAATGTAAAGACCTTTACACTGTCTGTCCTATTTTATTATCTGCAGAGGAACATTGAGTCTTTTCAATCTACCATGATAATGGAATTGATAATAGCTATCTGTTCAAGGACTTATAGAGATGGCCTTGACCCTTGTGATCATCAGTAGGTTTTACCAATCAGAGCAATTCCACGTTTTTGGCCTTCATCCGGACAGGGTCAACAATATTATCTCTGTGTTGCAGCGAGGTAATAGTTATTGTGATAATGGCGATCGTCTCTGAAATAATCGATAACGGAGGACTCTAAAGGATATTACCACTGGGTTCTTTGTCTTTGCTTACCAAGAACAACCTCACTTGCGTCACAATACCAAAGCCATTCTTATGCAATGTGATTTTGTTCTTAGATATTGTACGTGATTCCCGGTAGATCCTGTCCAGTGATATAAAAGCTCATATTGACTGCTGTAATGGGGTGGAAAGGTATCCTCTCAAGCATTACTTACACAACCACTGCAAGAGTACCAAAACGACATAGTCAAATTATTATTATCATCATCATCGGCGATCACTCGAGTTGAGTATGACTGTCCTCAATGAGGTCTTCTATTTGCGGGTCTTTAGGTGGCTGTAGAGGCCGATCCGGCAGCCACATATGTCGGTGCAGTGTGGGTAGGGGTGAGTGGTGGTTGGGCCTTTTTGGTGTTGTCTCTCCTTGCGTAGCTGCCCCTTGTTTGTGGCATGTTGGAGATCTGTTTTGTGTTGACCAGCTCCCTCTTGAATGTTTTTTCTCTAGTTGTATCTGTTTAGTGCAGTGTCCTTCACTTTACTTTTTGAATCACTAAACAATAAGCACTGTACACCAAAAGTAATGGGGCGGAAGCAGCAGCAGAGGACTCTTATATAGTAAGAGTACTAGACCAATGGGCATGGGGCCACTCACTGTAGCACTGGCTACTTTATTGGGGGCAATTATCCTGCAGGGAGGTTTAAAACGTAGCAAGGGGCTGCAGATCACGCCACTGGAGGAAGAACCTGTCAAGGTAACACAGCTTCTTTACATCAACCTATGTGTATAACATGTTCTATTACTGTTAGTTCTGTGCTGAATACTAATATCACGATTTACTGTATTGTGCATCTGCTTCATGGAACATAAAACAATCAATGCCATTTCAAATGTTGGATTTTTTTACTAAGCTGGAGAGGCAGTTTTTTTGTGATTTCAGAAGCCAATTCTCTTTAGTAAATAATAGGCAAGACCTACAAATGAGCATCTTAATGTATTCAGTCCATCAGCAATATACTGAAGTATATTCAATGAAGTGTTTGAAATACTGTAGATGGGGGAACGCATGGATATTTATATGGAAATGCCAGCAACAAGGAACACTGAGCATTTTCCAGATTGAAGGTGGTGAATGTTAAAAATGCACAGGGTAGCACTCTGCTAATGTCATCTGAGATAGGTAAACTGATGTGACTGTGGTGTGTGTGTGTGTGTGTGTGTGTGTGTGTGTGTGTGTGTGTGTGTGTGTGTGTGTGTGTGTGTGTGTGTGTGTGTGTGTGTGTGTGTGTGTGTGTGTGTGTGTGCACGCTTGTTGCTAGATGAGGCTGACTTTCCTGGTCATCCTGGCAGTGCTGCAGCTCTGCAGCCCAGTCTTCCTCTCTGACCCCCTGCTCTACACCTCTCAGCTGGAGGAGGGGCAGGATGCACCAAGCAGTGAGTCTGATTATATTACACCAGAGGCGGCTGGGGGGAGGAGCTATAAGAGGACAGGCTCAGTTTAATGGCTGGAATGGAATAAGTGGAACGGTATCAAACATTTGGAAACTACACATGTTAGACTCTGTTCCATTAATTCCATTCCAGTCATTACAAAGAGCTCGTCCTGCTATAGCTCCTCCCACCACTCTCCCCTGTATTACAGCCTATTACACAAACACGTTGATCAAAAACCTTCAATTGGGTCTCAGAGTGTAAACATTTTGTCTGAATATTCTCTACCAATGTCACGTTCTGACCTTTATTTCCATTGTTTTGTCATTATTTAGTATGGTCAGGGCGTGAGTTGGGGTGGGCAGTCTATGTTTGTTTTTCTATGATTTTGGGATTTGTATGTTTCGGCCTAGAATGGTTCTCAATCAGTTCAGGTGTCATTAGTTGTCTCTGATTGAGAATCATACTTAGGTAGCCTGGGTTTCACTGTTTGTTTGCGGGTGATTGTCTATGTTGATTGCTTGTGTCAGCACAGTTCTCATTAGCGTCACGGTCGTTATTTCATTTATTGTTTTTGTATTGTGTGTTTCAGTGTTCAGTGTTTTCTTTATTAAATATCAAGATGAACACAAACGACGCCGCATTTTGGTCCTCCGATCCTTCTCGCCTCTCCTCTTCAGATGAAGAGGAGGAAGACCGTGACAACCAATCTAAAGAATTGTATTTATTTGATTTATTTCACCTTTATTTTATCAGGGAGTCATACTGAGACCAAGGTCTATTTTACAGATGAGCTCTGAATTACATAAATTACAGAAAATTCACACATCAATATAAATACAAAATATAAATACAAAAGAGGCACCAAAACATCAAATTTAAGAACATGTTGAAGATTGTTCCACAAATAAGCTGCAAGAAAACTAGTAGCTGATTTATCTAACTCAGTAGAGACCAAAGACATTTCCAGAGTTAACCATCCCGGGCGTGGTAACTCGTATGTCTAAAGTTTAGTAAAGATGTTCTGTAGAGTGGGACTTTTTATAAAAGGGCTTTATAAATGAAAACATAGCAATGTATCAACCTACATGACATCAAAGAGGACCAACCAACTTTCTGGTAGAGAATACAGTAATTACTAAAATTGCCACTGGTAATAAAGCTCAGTGGGCTATGCTAAACTGAATCTAATGGCTTTAATGAAGTGGCAGTTGCGCTCAAATAGATAATGTTGCCATAGTCTAGGACCAATAGGAATGTTGACCGAATAATCTGCTTTCTACTATTCAGCGAGAGGCAGGACCTTTTTCTCTAGAAGCCCCATTTTTATTCTCAGCTTCTTAACTAACTCATCAATAATGAGTGAATGAATCCAAATACATCAGATTTCAACTCCACAAAAGATACTTCATTGCAACCTATGACCTTTGCTTTCTGTACCTCATCACAGAGCCCTGGCTCAACCCTCTGCTGGAAGATGTGGTCCCTGATCTGGACATCCACAGTCCATCCACACTGACAGAGACCTCAGATCTAGAGCCCCAGTTGCCCGATTCCCTGTTTATGTATGGGGAGAACGCCAACCTTAAATGGGTTAAATGGGAAGGGTCCCTCCCTAATGGTGCTGTGGGCATCTACAACGGTTACACCGAACGACATGACTACATCTGCAAAGTCAACTGCGAAGCTGGCTTCTATACCGCAAGCAAAGGCAGTTTCTGCCAGTACCCCTACGCTGACAAGGAGCATTCATCCTCCAAGTTCGAAGTCCTGGTCAATGTGGACAACTTTGAGTTTGTGGAGTGGATCGAAGAGGAATACGGTGCTGTCCCCCAACATGCTGTCAAGACCTGCCAAGGTGTTGAGATATACGTCGGCAAGAACAAATACGGTCTGGGAAAGGTTGTGATCCAACATAAAGCCTTCTTCCTGCCTTGGGAGGGCGATGAGTACTGGTACAAGAGATACCAGGTCCTGGCCATCAACAGGGACACCTACAGCCAGCACATCTCTCACGTGGAGTACGCCATCGACCAGATCGAGTTGTTCAACCACCCTCCTGAGGCCATGCAGTTTGTCAGGGTCACCAACCTGGAGTGCAGCAGTGTGGAGAAGAAGGTCTTGCTGGAGAAGACCAGCAGTGTGGAGAAGACCTGGGACATCGGCAGGGAGAGCCACAACAGCTCCACCACCATGACGGCCAAGGTGCCCATTATCAGCCCAGGCACCGTGGACTTCACCAAGGAGCAGACGGTGAGCTTCTCAGAGGGAACCACCATGGTGGAGTCTATCAGCCACTCCATCTCTGTGGTGCTGCTGGTCCCTCCCAACCACTCCTGTGCCGTGCAGATGGAGGGCAGGAAGATGACCGCCGACATCCCCTTCACGGGTAGGCTGAGCCGAACCTACCATAACGGTGACACCCACTGGACCACCATCACAGGGACTTATGATGGTGTGAAGGTGGGGGAGATCAATGCCGTGGTGGAGAGATGCCAGCCTGTCCCTGATGCCATACCCTGCTACCCCGTTGAGACAGACCCCTGAGACAGAAGAACTCTAGATGTGAGAACTCCAATGTGCACGTGGTCTATCCCTCCAGACACAACCTGAACAAATTATAACCCTTGTGTCACAATACATTGTCATCAATAAACTGATGTAACTTCATATTCAGATAAAAGAGCCAGTCAATTTAGGTTTGTGATCAAGAAAAGCATTTTCCAGACAAAAAATAGGATTTTGGTGCAACATTTTGTTGAACTTTTTTTGATTTACCTCATGTAGGCATCATCATCATCATCATCATTTGTTTCAATGGCCTAGAAGTGAAATATAATTCCAGTACATAAAATTACACAAGGCTGAAATGTAAAAAAATCACTATTACACTGTGCATTTTCTATGAGCGTGTAGGCGTGTATACGTGCATGTATAAACCTCGTAGCTAGGTGGCGGTACGCTTAAAAAGACCAGACGTTGGTCACAATGAACCCTCTCACTTTTCTGGCCACCAGTCTCTTTGACTAATGTCGAAGTTGCATGGCAGGTCTAGTTCAGTAAAATATTTACTCTTTTCCAACGTTTCTTATTTTGTTTTCACAATTTCAAATAGGTTTGTTTATAACTGAAGTAAAATGTCAGGAGTACATTATTTAATTTGAGATGTTGATGGTCACAGACAGTAGGCTATTAACACAACAATGAAGTTATGAAGATTCAAGTGTTTATGACGTTCCCTTTTTTGCACTCATGAGACACGTCACTGTTGCTGGTAAACTTTGGTATTGTGTGTCACAGTTTTTCAAGACGCTGTTGAACTTTGTTACAATGAGACGACTTTTATCGAAACTGATAAACCGAGCGTTGCTGACTGAACCCTTTGCACCAATAATGGACATTGGAGCAGGAGTCCACACGAATGCTCTTCGGAGGCTGGTAAGTGAAATATTCAGGAAAGACATTGCTGCACAAATGTCTTCTGGTCTAGTGCACTGCAACCACTTGTCTTGCTCACAGAGTTTGATATGTAATAATCGTAGGCCTACTACTAGTTACAATGTTGCTGTTGGCATAGCAGCCAATCACTACAATATAGTAATGTAACAATGCTCGTAACGTTGTAGGCGACAATGTAGTACCACAGCGGACAGTGTGTCAGTAGGGCGCATCAGATGCTGTACATGATGTTGTTCACATTAGCCTACAGTTTGCAAACATCGCATTATTAACTGTTTATAAATATTTGCTAAAATTCTTATTACAATTTATCTAAATGGAAATTAAATGTAGTGGCTTACCTAGTCAAAATATGTACTATTATTTCTTAATCTGATGCAGCACTCCATCACTCTCCTTCTTGGTCAAATAGCCCTTACACAGCCTGGAGGTGGGTTTTGGGTCATTGTCCTGTTGAAAAACAAATGATAGTCCCACTAAGCGCAAACCAGATGGGATGGCATATCACTGCAGAATGCTGTGGTAACCATGCTGGATAAGTGTGCCTTGAATTCTAAATAAATCACAGACAGTGTCACCAGTAAAGTACCATCACACCTCCTCCTCCATGCTTTACAGTGGGAACCACACATGCAGACAATACGTTCACCCACTCTGTGTCTCACAAGACACAGAGGTTGGAACCAAAAATCTCAAATTTGGACTCATCAGACCACCAGATTAATGTCCATTGCTCGTGTTTCTTGGCTCAAGCAAGTCTCTTCTTATTATTTGTGTCATTTAGTAGTAGTTTCTTTGCAGCAATTCAACCATGAAGGCCTGATTCACGTAGTCTCCTTTGAAATCCTGATAATTAATTGCACCCATATAGTGTCCCAGGTCTAGATCCTGATTAGAGAGGAACAATTTTTTTTAAAGCAGTGGAAATGTCTTCGAGGTCCAGAGTTGAGTTTGAGAAAACTGGGCTATATTTTGTCATGACTAGACTAGTTAAATCCCTGAGTGATATTTTTTCTTCTACCAGGGTGTATTGGGTTGGCCAAAGAAACAGAACACTGTTTCTATTGCAAAGTAAATAGATCATGTCAATGCCATTATGACATCCTTTTTTGTCCCCAGGCAAAGCCTATAAAAGTGTGGGTCCAGCCACTCATTGGGTATAACAATAATCCTGGCCAGATGCAGACAATCCACCTCTCGCTCACCCAGTCAACAGGAGGTGAGAGGAGAGGAGGACGTTAGGTACCTTAACCCAACTCGGTCTCCCCCCCCCCCCCCCCCCCCCCCCGGGTGCCCGTTTTTTTTTTTCTTCAAATAACCAACTCATCATCAAGCTTTGATTATCAGCTGTGTAGTGCTAGGGCAAAAACCAAAACGTGCACCCAGGGGGGGCCCCAGGACTGAGTTTGGGAAACCCTGCCTTAGCCTACTAGCTATCACCACCTTTATATTTAACTAGTTAAGAACAAATTCTTATTTACAATGACGGCCTAGGAACAGTGGGTTAACTGCCTTGTTCAGGGGCAGAACGACAGATTTTTACCTTGTCAGCTCGGGGATTCAATCTAGTAACCTTTCGGTTACTGGCCCAACGCTCTAACCAGTAGGCTACCTGTCGCCCCTGTGTGAAAAAGTAATTGCCCCCTTACACTCAATAACTGGTTGTGCCACCTTCAGCTGCAGGTCAGGGCTCTGTGCAGACCAGTCAAGTTCTTCCACACAGATCTCAACAAACCATTTCTGTATGGACCTCGCTTTGTGCACGGGGGCATTGCCATGCTGAAACAGGAAAGGGCCTTCCCCAAACTGTTGCCACAAAGTTGGAAGCACAGAATTGTCTAGAATGTCATTCATTGTATGCTGTAGCATTAAGATTTCCCTTCACTGGAACTAAGGGGCCTAGCCCGAACCATGAAAAACAGCCCCAGACCATTATTCCTCCTCCACCAAACTTTACAGTTGGCACTATGCATTGGGGCAGTTAGCATTCTCCTGGCATCCGCCAAACCCAGATTGTTCCGTCGAACTACTAGATGGTGAAGCGTGATTCATTACTCCAGAGAACGTGTTTTCACTGCTCCAGAGTCCAATGGCTGTGAGCTTTACACCACTCCAGCCGACGCTTAGCATTGCACATTGTGATCTTAGGCTTGTGTGCGGCTGCTTGGCCATGGAAACCCATTTCATAAAGCTCCTGACTAACAGTTCTTGTGCTGATGTTGCTTCGAGAGGCAGTTTGGAACTCGGTAGTGAGTGTTGCAACTGAGGACAGACGATTTTTACACACTACACGCTTTAGCACTCGGCAGTCCTGTTCTGTGAGCTTGTGTGGCTACTACTTTGCGGCTGAACAGCTGTAGCTCCTACACATTTCCACCTCACAATAACAGCACTTACAGTTGACCGGAGCAGCTCTAGCAGGGCAGAAATTTGTTGAACTGACTAGTTGGAAAGGTGGCATCCTATGACTGTGCCACAATGAGTCACTGAGCTCTTCAGTAAGGCCATTCTACTGCCAATGTTTGTCTATGGTGATTGCATGGCTGTGTGCTCGATTTTATACACCTGTCCACATACTTTTGTATATATAGTGTATTTGACAGCCTCCACTCTTCTGGGAAGGCTTTCCACTAGATGTTGGAACATTGCTGCAGGGACTTGCTTCCATTCAGCTTAAGAGCATTAGCACTGATGTTGGGCAATTAGGCCTGGCTCGCAGTCGGCGTTCAGATCTTGCTACCGCACAGCAATCGGTACTGGAGGGCCAAGTCTAGGTCCAAGAGGCTTCTAAACAGCTTCTACCCCCTAGCCATAAGACTCCTGAAAAGCTAATCAAATGGCTATTTGCATTGCATTGTTGGTTAAGGGCTTGTAAGTAAGCGTTTCACTGTAAGGTTCACTTAGACCTGTTGTATTCGGGGCATGTGACAGGATGTTTTATTATTGTTAGTTAATACCCTCATATCAGGTCAAATGTGTGGCTAAATGTACACAAATCAGTCCATTCTTGTGGGAGGAGATCACTGCACTCTCCAGTGGCGTTTAGAGAAATATAATATGCAAAGATAGAAAATAAGTATTTCTTGTCCTTGTGCAGATTGTGGGACTGGGCAACCCTGGAATGAACGGTTCGCGCCACAGTGTGGGCATGGCTGTGCTGGAAGCACTTGCTGCCCGGCTGAGGTTAGCTGAAAGCTGGCATGGCGATAGGCACGTTTCCGGTGAGGTCATCGTATCTGACATCCAGGACACCCAAATTGTGCTTCTCCGACCACGACTACTGATGAACATAAACGGTGTATCCGTGGCCAAAGCAGGTGAGGATTCTTGTGTCTTCTTGATGTCTTTTGACATTTTATGAATTTTCAGTTTTGACTGTCAGAGGAATTATGACAAAAGTGAGCTATTCCTACTGTAAATGAATTGTTCATGATATTGTTTTGTTTTCATGACCTTGGATCAAGCGGTCAAATACAGCATCAAGCCTGAGCACATCCTCCTGGTTCATGACGACTTGGACAAGCCCCTTGGGAAGCTTGCTATGAAACAAGGAGGGAGCGCCAGGTGAGTTGATTCCCTGCCAGTTATCGGCATTAATAATGATGCTATCTGACAACGTGATCCTCCCAACTTTGTGCTCCTTCTATATGTTGTTGATTGACAGGGGTCACAATGGTGTGCGGTCCTGTGTTGAGTGTCTGCAGACAGATGTAAGTAGCTTTCCACACAGACAAATACTCTCCCTTCCAACATTAGGAGGAATTGAGTGATGAGAGATGACGTTTCCCTTTGACAAATTTGGGGAAAGTGTTATACAGTCCAGCGCAATGTCATGTTTGTCAAAGGGAACTGGTGGTGGGTGGGTGGGGGGGGTGAGAGCAGGGTAAAAATACACATTTATTTCTCAAGATAGAATAGTACTTTTCTATCTTGTGCCCTCCAGGTGATGCCCAGACTCCGTGTTGGGATTGGCAGACCATCGGGTGGAACATTAGTGAACCGGCATGTTTTGGGGCGCTTCTCTCAGGAGGAGCAGAAGATTCTCAGCGGGGTTCTAGAGCAGAGTGTGGACATTCTCCTCTCCCAGCTCACTGACGAGGATGTACAGTCCCCACTGTTGCCACCAGGAGGCAGACCGGCATTACAGACTGGGAAACGGAGGGTTTGCTCAATTTCTCCAGCAAAGGACACAACCTGCCAGACATGAGACTGACAAGAGACTTTGACAGAGCCAATGAAGCTATGACGGCACTCTGGGATAGTAGCTTTGCTGCTGCTGCTAAAACAAAGCTGCCTCTTACAGAAACATGAAAGTGTGAACATGTTTTTATTTATTGGGACTTTATTTATTATCTGGTTTGGGATGTATGTGAAATGAATACAAAGTAAGCACACTGCATTTCAAAGACCAAAAGTGTAGATATGCATAAGATAATCATTGCATATCTCCTAGAATAGTATGCATTCTTTGTTTTTTTGGCCTAATCTACAATTATGTAAAAGGTCCAAGGAGTGACCAAGACATGATATTAGAATGATTAAACAATAAAACCATCATACCAATAGCATTGAGAAAAATGTAACTAGTGGTGAATGAACTGAGGTATTACCAGTGGGTTTCCTGATAACAGAACCTGCTCCACTCGTGTTGTAGCCACTCTTGAAAGCTTCCAAGTGCCTCACATCTTTTAAGCTCATTCTCTTTGCTGTATTTACTGGTTCAACATATTGATTCCATCCTTTAATTCTCAGCCTATAACCATGCTTCATCAACGAGTGTTTTTAATGAGAAGTAGCAATTGGTCAAGAAGTGTAGCATTCTCACCACAGTGAATATCGGAGCTCACAAAAACTGAGAAAAGAGCATATAAAAAGTAGGTAAAGAGACAGTGAGAGAAAGGAAAACCCATAAGTATATGGGCCTAATATATAACGATGCAGGGTGAAAGAAAGGGGGGGGGAGAAGAATGGGGGACAAACATTGTAGGATAGTGCTGTTTGAAGCCTTCTGTTTGGACCTAGCTCAGAGTCACAACAAAGCATCAGGGCCACACTTGTGGATGTGGGGAATAGGACTCGAAGGGAATCTCTCCACTCATGACAGACCCCCACCTCTCTACCCCGTTCGCTTTCTCTTGTGTGACCCCCCCTTCAGCCGGCCCCTCCCCCACCAGGGCACTTTCCCAGCCCCTCTGAGTGGTCAGCCTGGGAGAGTGCAGTGGTGTCCTCAATAACTTTTCTCTGAAAGGTCAGAGGTCACTCATAAGGCTGGACAGTAGGCAAATTTATTCAGGAATGGTTTCCCATCCTCAGCAGCTATAGGCTAAGCTTCACTAGCCCAAAGCGCAGTGGGAGGTCTTCCCCTAAGCACACAGATGTGCTAAGACCAGGGATACACAAAAAGGCAGAGAGGGGGGATGGACACACACACACACACACAAACTGCATTCTCGACACCAATTGTGGACCCTCAGAGATTTCTTTAGGTTGAGGTGAGTTTAAAGTGGATTCGCTATTCACCATGATCCCCAATAGACAGTGATGGGGAGTAGTGAACAACATGTAATTGAATTTGTTGCAGTAGCTTAGTGGTAGTTTAACTCTAGGTAGTGTTTTCTGTAGTTAATAACTTTTTTTTTGCCATGTAGTGGTGTAGCTATAACTACTGGAACTACACACTCATGTTCTTTGAAAAAATAAGATATGGGTGAAGTAGGCAAGAATGTATATTATTTTTTGGCATGAGACCAGCATAATTGTCACTTAAAACATTGTTTTTTTTTTAATAGACTAAATTATACATTCTGTTAAAGCTGAAATCCTTAGTTGTTAGATCAATTTTTGGACTTGTAAATTACAAGTTATTATGTATAAATGCCTCATGAGCTTAGTTCAACTGTCAGAACCCCAAATATAAGCAAATCAAATCAAATCAAATTTTATTTGTCACATACACATGGTTAGCAGATGTTAATGCGAGTGTAGCGAAATGCTTGTGCTTCTAGTTCCGACAATGCAGTAATAAGCTTGTTTTACACCAATATTTGTAAACAATGGAAATATAAACAAACACTGTATAGCCTCAAAATATGGTTAAAACTATAACTTTGATATCATGGAAGGTCAGTCCTTGCATTCATAGCTTCTGTTTATGAATTTGGGAGTCATTACATTTCTCCAGGACTATCCCTCAGCTTTTGACCATAACAAAGGCGTGGTCAACAGTTTTCTAGCTTCAACGCGAAAGTGATCTGTTCCTGCAATTTGTAGTCTATGACATTTCATATTTACATATGATAGTTCTTCACAAAGTATTTTTTCTTAAGGGTAGCTTTAGTGTAGCTTAACTTCTTCCAGTGTGAAGTAATTGGTAGCTTGGCAAACTATATTTTCAGAGTAGCTTCCCAACACTGACCTGGGAACAATAAGAACTCAATTTGGACATGATCAGTACAGGAATCTAGATTAAAGTGACTGCTTGTAGAAGTAAAGATGAACTTTCTCAACAAGGTACTTTGTAATTATCAAGAAGGATAATGTCTGTCTTCCCACTCCTTGGGATAGGACTGTGAAGCTAAGCCTAATGGTTTAGTGCAGGGCCTTATATTGAGGATCCTGTTTTGGGATGCCAAATGTCACAGCCAGCCAACCTCACCTAGCTTATTGTGGCCCCTATACCCTCGTCACCTAGCAACTGTGCAGCATTGGCATGCTGTTTTAAGTCCAGAGAGAGGCGAATATGACAAGAGAAGTGAAAACAAGACGATTCCCTAGTTTTACTGACTCACAGAGACGCTTGGAGACTAAATGTGTTAACACATTCAACTAATGTCTGAAGGTTTCTCCCTATATCAACAAATTAACTTGATGAGTTAGGCTACACTGAGATGAACAGATCATGGGCCAGGTTTGTACATTATTACTGCATATGTTGTAGGCCTACAAAACAGGATGAACTTTAGTGAAAGTAAGGGAGCGTAAAGAGCGTAAAGAGAATATATTTCCAATAAAAGGGCCGAACGTTTGGGCCTATCCTAAACTTTGAAGGTTTACGAAAATGCTTCCTACAGCCTAAATATTACATTCAGACCTTGAAAAATGGGCTAGGCCTATTCAAATCTGCACTGCACTGGGGAAAGAGTGCCCTTATGTGTTTTCCATGTAGTGGGGACTGGTGGTGACAAACTTGGAAGCATCAGCTATCATTGGAACTTTTGAAATGCCAATGTTGACTACAGGACATTAACAAAACAAGTGTGAAAGGAGAGTCAATCTCTTAAACTGGAAATTAATTAAATGAATTTTACCTGCATATTACCGTAGGATTCTGTTAATACAGGATAGTTTTTTTGCTGTCACAAAACCCAAGGAGACCAATTTATCAGCTCACAGAAACGTAGATTTCCATGATGTGCTAAACTACAGCAGAAAACTTGCATGCTTATCTGAGAAATATAATTATATTTCTTCCCAATGCAGATATTTTTAGTCTGACTTCCATAAGTGGGTTCATAATGTATTTTCTTTCTCTCCAATGAACTGAATGGGTTGAGTGAATCACAGTGAAGTCCTCACTCGCTTTAACGCGTCCTTTCCCTCTCTTTAGCCATAATCTCCAGTGATCTGCGGCCTCCTGCACTAAATTATTCTGACATGGCGGTGAAAAGGAAGCAGCGGGCAGGCCTTTTAAGAAGCAAATGAGCTTCGAAAGTGAGAAGATGTTCCCAGCAAAGGAAATGTTAACTGATTAAACCAACTGAGGTGCCTTTAAAGGGGAAAGGAGAGCCCAACCCCGAAGGCGGTCACTGTTTAATAATTTATCAGAGAGGGGTAGCCTATAAACCCAAACTATAGGCCTAAAGCATCAGAGTGTGAAGCGCAAGTAGCATGCCTTTTTGACTTGGTTTACCTACCTCGACAGCATGCGATGGATATTCGAAGGGAAGTGATAAAGAAATCGAACGTGTCAAATCATTCTACCCATTCGATCGAATTGCCAGTTGAAAAATATGTTTTATTCGGGAAACTAGAAGAATAGTAGTAGTGACAATATTTGCAGATCTTCTGAGCGCCTGGACAGTTACTGGTAAATGTGTATCATCAGAATGAGGTCCCAATTTTAGAACCATAAGCATCTCATTACCCTTGCGATTTGTGGTCTACCTGACAATCACCTTTGCCATGGAGAAAATTGTAGTCTATGTCTTGAACTTGAACTACTTGAGAAATTAGGCATAGGCCTAAACTACACAAGCTTTTATTCCCCCGTAGCCTAATTATAGTATTTCTCGTATGGTCTGATAAAGGCTCTACTAATTATTATGTAATTATTATTAACAACCAAAACAATTGCCAAAATGCCATTCATTAATAATTTTAAATAAACTAATGAACAAACAAGTTGACGTGTTAGTACCTGGTCAGGCCTCCTAGGCTAAATTGTATGAATACCTCTGGTTAGTTTTTCTGAAACAAGTGAGGGAGAGGACACGTCATTTCGTCTATTAACAATATACGTTTTGCAAGGATAACAGTGTTTTGATTGTAATTGCCCTGGATAGGCAAAATAGGACTGTTGTATCTTTAAAAGGTTGCTGGTCCTTCATTCGCAGCTGCTGGCTTGTGTGTGCTAGGAGAATCATTACTTATTCAGCACAATGGACATTAATCAACCCGTGGTGTTATTCAAATTCAGTACCAAGCGAAGACCATCCCCACTCCCTCCGCCGTCCATCTCCGTAACACCGTTATTGTTAGTGGAGCTCAAGAAAAGCTTTTGGATAACAGAATAGGGAGCGCGCAGTGCCATTCCCATGCAGTCGTCCTATCAAGTAATGGCCAGTTGAAGGAGCGCCACGAGTTGACTCATATAACCTTTTTTTTTCGCGTCCTATGATTTTTCCAGAAGCTGGAGTATACAAGAAATTATGATTGGGACCGCAGAGGAGCAGGTGCACTCGGGTTTTAACCATTTTCCTTTGGACTTTCTCGCATCAGTAATGTTCTGCGTTGTCACCTTATAACGTTTGCAAAATAATAATATGACCACCATATTTGTATGATTGGAAGAATTTGAATTCTAGTTCAATTGCCTGTGCTCTGCTCTATAATGACATGGAAACTATATGTGTAAGAAGATGCGTCTTACAGGTACAGATATGGCGAAACGCAGGCGGAATGGAGTTTAAAGAACGCCTCGTTCCAAAGTGTGCGTTTCTTCTGATGCTGATGCTTAGAACAAACACCAAATAATCAACCATCTTTTCATGTAGGCTTATTATGACATTGAATTAAGAAAAGTTATTTCAGTGTTGTGGATGCTTTTGAATGGGAAATGTAATCATCTTTTGAGGGCCTTCGTCGACTTAACATCTTCGGGTAATTGGTAGCCAGCCATTGGTAGCTATCAAATATCAGAGTATAGAAAATAACATACATTTTTTATATGAAATGTGCATGTTACTAGACCTGCTGGGTTATAATATGTTTTAATTAGAATAACAAAAGTTTTGCTCCATAAGTAAACAGGCCTACTAATTGTTCAACTTTCTTAGTTTAATTTACAAATATCGAGATTAACTTAATTAATGAGGTTCCTGTAGCCTGCAACAGATTATATTTTACCCCCCAAAAAGATGATCCTTGGTGAGTCAGGTGCATGATTGGAATGACAGTCAATGATAGTGTCTCCATGTTTTCTATAGGCATATATGTTTTACAGATTCAAAGACAATTTATATAATCAATGCAAATGGTTGAATTAAGAACTGTTTTGAACAATGAGAGCTATGAGTTTGGAGAGACATACTTTGAGCCCTTGCGGTTGATTGTCCAAACGCAATTCTTGTGAAATTTTAAACTACCCGAGAATTGTATCTGGACATCTGTTGCTGGAGGTTCCTTTCACATCAGTGTCGTAAATAAAAGTTCTTAGTCTTGTCACAATAGTCATATTTCTTATTGGGAAATCTCCATTAAAGTATTGATTATTAGATTTATACATTATCCCACCAACTAGGCTATCCAAAACGACTAACGATTATGTTAAACTAAACGTAATTTTATAGGCTGCAGTAGCCTACAAATGTGTAGCCTACATGAATTAACATTGAATCAATAATGCTTTAATTAGCCCTAAGCCTACATAACCTTTGGAGGAGCTGTTTGCCATATAGTAGCCTAAAAACGTTCAGAATTTGTTTCAGAAGAATTTGTTCAAATGACACAACTAGGCCTACAGTTTATTTTGAGTAGGCCTAGGGCCCAATCCCACGAAGAGAAGATTTCAACGTTTTATGTTTTTCTTCTTCCTGCTTTCGATTGCCCTTACGCAACGATTGGTTTATTGTCGCTCCACTGGTGTGCTTTTTTTTGCGGCTCTTAGTGCTGCTTTATGATACATTCCTTAAGAATTATGCAAATTGTATCATTTACATTTAGTTTAACAACGAACCGTGGCCTTTTAAACATTATGCTTTGAAAACACCTTTACACGCCAATAAAGAGGGAATTTGTTTGTCATTTTTATTTCAAGGTATATAGGTTTAGATAATTAATAATACAATTACTATCAGGTTTATAATATTTTGTTTGTGTTTTTGTTTATCTTTTTGGAAATATAATTGTTTTTTTATTTGATTTTTTATACTGCATGTATCTGCTTGAGTTGCACATTTGTGATATTGAAATATGATTTTTAAAGAACAAATAAATTAATGACAAATTCAACCAACAAAATTAGCTATGCATTTTTTCCCATTTATGTTTATGTATGATCAAAATTGTTAGTGGTATTACAAGGCTTTATTTTTATGTTCAGATATTTTATTTCAAGGCTCTATTGAATCTGTATCGCTGAAGCGTGCAATATAAATTTAAAGGTAATTTCTGATTGAGCCGACATATGCAGCGTTTATGCAGTCTCTGCTTACGCGGGAACATTGCCTTTAAATTTCAATCACGCTGTAATGCTGAACCTCAACAAACTGATTGAATAGAGCCCTAAATTGCAATTTTATCTTTGCTTAGACCAGTCGTTGGTTTTGACCTTTTGAAATGTTTTTGTCACAGGAGCCCTTCAAATAACTTCTGATCGAAATTATTCCAATATGTCTTTATGAATAGAATAGGCCTATTTAAACTCCTTTGTTTTAGTCATTTCAACTCACCAACTCATATTCAAGTTTCTAAAGGTGTAGCTTGGTCAGGGGCAGAGTGGTCAAATAAAACATTATTTACAATTTTTTTTCCATTCTTCTTTGGACATTCCATCTCAACCATTCAGCTTTATAACATCTTCAAACGTTCAAGATAAGACCTAGGAAGTTACTGCATAACTGCATTATTAGTATGAACAGAAATATAATGCTTCAAACTAAAACCAAGAAAGCATTTATATAGTTGCTCTAATCAGAGATGTCAGTATGGAATTGCTTCCAAGTCTCCAGTGTGGGATAACCAACCAAGGTTTTTACTCCCTAGCAGTAGCTTGGGGATCTATTCGCATTCTTTTTACATCACATTATCATCTCAGTTCTGATAGGTACTGCTCTCAGTAATTCCTTCACCAGACTCTTCTCTAATTCCTCTTGTTAGCATGGAGAGCAAATGTGAGGATATATTTATTAATCTGTGTCTCTGGTAAATGGGTGTGATCCAGCAAATATATTTCTTTATTCCATTTTCACATGACATAATAGAAAAGTAAAGACCAACTTGTGGTCCCTCTCACTCCCACCGAACAAGCAGCTCTAAAAACCTCCCACCAACAGCCTCAAGTCTGAATCTTTCAGATTTAAATCTTTCACAGTAGAGAGGATAAAATAAACATAAAAGTGCATATTTTGACACATTTAATTCCATTGCACAAACATTCTTAGTGATCAGTGTGTATTGATAAGAAATTGGGTAAAAATGATATATTGAAGAGGCCATCTAATGACTGGGATTATGATCTGATATCCATCCATTACTGTATGTTGCCTCCTGTCTATTGATGTAATTTCTTTGATCTACAGATCAACAGCAGTGTGTTTGTGAGGTCTGAACCCAGCCTTGTAACTCCTCTGTTAAACCCGTCATTGTAATGAGATAGACACAGTCCAACATAAAATAGCCGCAAACTGCTTTGGTTAAACTAGGTATTTATCAATATCCAACTAGGTAGGGGTTACTACTGTATGGCGGAGAGAAGCAGTGATTTGACTTTGTATTCCATATAAGCTGGTAGTATGTTTATAGGATGATGTATGGACAGGGAGTGCATGATTGACTGATTGTGGAGGGAAATAAGATAATAAAAGATGAGTTAGATGTATTGTTTATCTAATCACTGTTCTACTGCTTTAAACAGTGACCTCCATTGCTGGATCATCAGGTTCCATATACATTCAATACACACAGCTGATACTATAGCAGCCTTCGTTCTGATCCGGGTCAGTCGTTTCCTTCCTTATGTCCCTTTGACAGCCCAGTCACGTGACCAGACTTCTGTAACATTGCTATGGGTGACAACACCACTGTGTAAGAGCAGGGTATGGCGGAAAGGCGTGAGAGCATCACAGGGCTGCTGAGCTGACATTACATTATCCACTGTCTGGTCACATGGACTCTGCTGGGCATGGTAAACCACGAACAACCTGAAACCCCAAGGCTTTTCTTAGATCCTCACTTATACAACAAATAGATTGTGACACAATAACGTATCTTGAGAGAGAACGAGTGAGCGAGGGAGAGAGATCACCAGGTAATAACACTGTGTGTGTACAAGCCTGTTGTCTTCATATTACCCCTTGCGTTCTTACGTAGTCTTGAGATGCATACCACCACAGCAGCATAGTGATGACAGAGCTGAAGGAGGCAGGGACTGCAGATATCCATATGATGATATACCCCGCCTCTGCCACCACCCGGAAATGTCATCACTATCTGATATGCTGGATCGAGCCAGTTTGCTCTGTGGTGGTACGCTCTGACGAGATGGACAAACACAAAAAAACAAGAGAACAGCCTTTAGTAAGCTTGTCCTGTATGAGGTGTGTAATATGCAGCTATTCTATACGTGTGTCTGTGTCCATCCGCATACATGTCATAGCAGCACGGCTGCACCGTACAATCAGGCTAGCACCACTAGCCCTCTCCTAGTTCTGTCAGTGGCAGCGGGCAGGCGTGTGACCGGTGACTGAGTGAGAGATGTCTGAGATGTCCGGAGCAATCGCTGAAGCACGCTGACCACTCAGAGCCGGAGCATCCACAGTGCCCCCTCCATCCCCACCACCATCACAACCTTCTGGTACCAGAGGAACCCTGCTCTGTTGTCTCTGAGAACAGTGACTATCTACTATTCCTCTCCACACTGCATCATTGTTCCACCTCTCCATGGAGTCACAGTTACAGACATACACTGTTTATAGTCCAGCTCTGACTGAGAGGGATGACATAGTTGATTGGCTCTAATGACAGCCATTATGCTCTTTGTTTTTTTGAGCGACACCAATTCAGGGAGAGATTTTATATTGAGGGATAGAAAGAGAAGCAATCTATTTTTATTACCTGTGTCATCAACATCCAATGTTCAGAATTATTAATAATACACAATTAATACACCGTAATGTATCACAGGAGGTTGGTGGCACCTTAATTGGGGAGAACGGGCTCGTGGTAATGACGAACAGAATAAATAGAATAGTATCAAATACATCAAACATGGTTTCCAGGTGTTTGATGCCATTCCATTTGCGCCGTTCTGGTCATTATTATGAGCCGTCCTCCCCTCAGCGGCCTCCTGTGATGTAGATGTCCTTTAATCAACATGTCTAGAAACTAACACAAGCAGAAACAGAAAGGATTTAAAACCTAAAGTGGGATGCAGCTGTTTCTACTGTGAGCAGCATTAGTCCACAAACATGGCAGTTCAAAAGTTTCACGTTCCTTTGCATAATCATCAGCATTACCATAACGCGTAGGTGGGAATAGTCATTCATCAATCAACATTGTTGGGAAAGTGACCATGTCAAAGTGTTTGAGCAGCAGTAGGCCTATAGAGGTCAGATGGAGTGGTGTGTGTGCACACAGTGGGGTTTGGGAAGGGGGGTGTGTGTGGAGAGAGAGAGAGAGGGGTTAGTGTTGTCATTAATCATTCTATTTGGAAGAGAATGAGAGGTGTCCTGATATTATTCCTCCTCTTCCCTAAACCCACCAGGCCAGTGGCTCTCGCACTCCATCTGACCACATAAAGGCCAAGGTCACCTCACCCCCCTTCCTACCTCTAACCGTCACCCCACCACTCCCCCCTTTGTCCACCTGTTGTCGTGGAGACTAATGCCACAGAGACCACCTTTTTGTTGTGTGCAAGGGTTTTTGTTGAGGTCAGAATGGAAGCTAAAATAACAGAATCCCACACTACACCGACGAAGCCATGACACCATGGTGGCTGTTCCACCTCCCTCCTTACCTGCACTCACCTGCAACATATACCCACAGGGAGAATCTGCCAGACACGTTCTATCCCTCACCCTCTAACAATTTGAACAGGTTATTTCAACACTAAGTATCACACTCAAATGTATAAATAGAAAAAGAACTGTAGCCATATCATGATTGAATAGCAAATTTAGTAATTGATAGGAAACGACAATAGTAGATTCACAATGATTTCAAATAAGACCAATGAGATCACGCTACACTCATACTCCATCGGTCGTAATGCTAGTGACATAGCAAGTGTCCATGACAACCAAAGTCTTGTCCTGTGGCTTCTCTCTGCTACCTCTGCAATGTCTTGCAGCAAGAGTTTGGTTAGCCAACAGTCCCAAATGATTGCACACAAAAAAAGGATTTAACTCTTTGTTGCAATTGTCCCTCCACTCTGGCCCACCCTACTCCCCCCCATCCTCTCCAACCCCTACCTCTCCTCTGACCCCAGCCATGTGGATAAAAGACCCATCAGCAGTATCGCTGGCCACATTTACAAGTGAAAGAAAGCCAATAATGGAGCGGTTAGAGAAAGAATAAGGAAACAGAGGGGCACTCACAGATGTGGAGGGGGGAGGAGAGGGGTTGGGGTGGCCCATTGTTTCCCAAGGAATGGGGGAGTGAGGGAGGTGGTGCAGTGCCTTTTTAAACCCGATTTGTGACGGAGGAGCGGAGGGGAGAGATGGCCATACAGAGGGTCTGGCTGGAGGCCGGGGCCCAGGCTAGTCCAGCTGTCCTAGGGGAGCGTGTGAAAGCAGGCCCCAACAGGCCCAGAGGTCAGGCCAGGAGTGTTGGAGAGGGACGGGACGGTCAGGAATGGCGATACAGAAAACCCAGTCCTTTACTTCAGCTTGGGCGAAGAGGCCACTCAGAACAGTGACCCTTTAGGCCCCTAATCTTCCTCACTCTGACAAGAGAGGAGGGGGGGGGGGGTAAATGAAGTCATCACAGTAGGGCTGGATGGAGAGAAGTGGCATATATGTGAGGAAGTCTGAAAGGTCTTAAGACAAGGGTCTCGAAATGTTGCGAGTACACAAGTTGTTGGTCTTAGTGGAGAAGAGTTGTGCTCGACAAGACAAACTATAGGTAAGTCTAGTGGCAGTGCTTATATCTCTTCAAAGGCATCTCTCATTCACAGCCATGAACGCACACACAACGCAAACACCAACAGAACCTCTGACACCTGTTCATCTCCTGTGGAGAAACTATTAAGAAACAGATGCCTCAAGTCCTCAACTGGCTGCTTCATTAAATAGTACCCACAAAACACCAGTCTCAACATCAACAGTGAAGAGGCGACTCCAAGACGCTGGCCTTCTAGGCAGAGGTGCAAAGAAAAAGCCTGGTAAAAGAATACAGAGACTGGATGGACAAAAGAACACACTGGACAGAGGAACTCTGCCTAGAAAACTAGCATCCCGGAGTCACCTCTTCACTGTTGACTTTGAGGCTGGTGTTTTGCGGGTATTATTTAATGAAGCTGCCAGTTGAGGACTTGTAAGGTGTCTGTTTCTCAAACGAGACACTAATGTACTTGTCCTCTTGCTCAGTTGTGCACAGGGGCATCCCACTCTTTCTATTCTGGTTAGAGACAGTTTGCGCTATTCTGTGAAGGGAGTAGTAAAACATTGAAGTTACTCCACAATACTAACCCAATTGACAGTGTGAAAAAGGAAGCCTAAAGAATAAAAAATGTTTCCAAAACATGCATCCTGTTTGCAGTAAATTAATGCAAAGCGTTGCAAATTCAACACATCACTGATTACCACTTCATATTTTCAAGCATGGTGGTCGCTGCATCATGTTATGGGTATGCTTGTCATCGGCAAGGACTAGTGAGTTGTTTTATGATACAAATAAATGGAATAGAGCTAAGCACACAAAAAACCTGGTTCAGTCTGCTTTCCAACAGACACTGAGACAAATTCACCTTTGAGCAAGTCAATAACCTAAAACACGAGGCCAAATATACACTGGAGTTGCTTACCAAGACGACATTGAATGTTCCTGAGTGGCCTAGTTACAGACTTAAATTGGCTTCAAAATCTATGGCAAGACTTGAAAATGGCTGTCTAGCAATCAACAACCAACTTGACAGCGCTTGAAGAATATTGTACAATCCAGGTGTGCAAAGCTAATAGAGACGGAACCATAAAGACTAACAGCTGTAAATTGCTGACAAAGGAGATTCTAATATGTATTGATTCAGGGGGTTGAATACTTATATAATCAAGATATATTAGGGTTTCATTATTTTTGTTCTACAAAATGTTAGATTTTCTCCTCCACTTTGATATTACAGATTATTTTGTGTAAAACTTTGACAAAAAAATACATTTTAATCCCACTTTGTAACAACAAAATGTGTAAAAAGTCAAGGGGTGTGAATACTTTGAGAAAGCACTAATCTTTCAGCTAAAAGTTGGTAGAGTCAGGGTTACTGGAATTAAAATTGAGGGGTAACAACTTATAACTACATATGAGACGAAGGTTGAGACTGACAAGACAATGGACAATTTTGTTCAAATGCAGTTCTGGATATTCCCAAAAATTCCCACAAAAGTTCTCTAATGCATAGGTGCTCTTTTATTTATGAAAAAAAACACGTTTCGACCACAAATCGGTCTTTATCAACGCTTGCTTTCTGGTCTGCCTTTTCACACTTCGGGACGTGTTTAGTTTCAGTCAGGAGCACATTGTCCACTGTAGGATTAGACAAACAGCATCTTTATCAAAAACATGTTTGACACAAATATCCAGATACGGACAAACGTGGGTTACAGTCACCACCTAACTACTTCAATCTGTTGTTGGTGTAAAGCTTTCTCTGGAGGCATTAAGAAGGGACAACACTATATAGATTTCTATAAAACTTGAAAGTTTCAATTGCCTTAAAGCAAAATTGTAAAATAACTGATAAAGAAACCAAGCCTATTAACTTTGATAACTGATTTTGGTGGAAACTTAAAACAAACTAAAACATTTTTAAACAATTACATTTCCTAATAAATATACAGACAAGCGAAGGTAATAAGATATTTTCTATTCTGTTCTTAATAGTGCAAATTATCTAAACATTAGTTCAAGTATAAAGAAGGCAACCCTTTGATTATCCCACTTCCACCAGCAAACAATTATTGACAACCTACACAGCCTGCTGTTCAGAGATCCCTATGAAAGAACCGACTCCCTCTGTCCAAAACTAGTCTGTAAAGTAACACATATTTAGATTTACAGTTTGTCATCATGTATCAGTAAAATTAAAGGCATATGCATTTTTCAACAGCATATCAAAATGCATCAAACAAAAATGTAAAAAGTAAACACTGTTTTTCTGTACGTCCTAATTCAAAGAATGCCTAAGTATTCTAAATATTATTTAGGCTATTTCATCATAAATTGAACTTCTAGGGCATCATCCATACAATATATACATTATAATTTCAAACCAACATTTCTCAGTTATTCTTTGTTTCTCTTTTCATCAACAAATAATTTGTCAAAGATTCTTAAAAACAGTGATTAAAAGAATAATCTTCAATGAAAAACTCTTGAGATGTTCAATTCGATCTCCTTGGCTATCAAAAGAGCCTTTACTGCCACTTAGTGGCAAGAGGAGCACACTTGCTCTGCTCCTAGTTGCCTGGTCATCCCACCATGATAACGCTTGTGCATTCAACTTTCAAGTAATGACAGATTGTTTCAATTTAACAAAACCAGGTAGACAAGGATATATGACACAATGCAATGCTAACATATCCACAAATCCATCTGACTGTAGATAATGGGCCTGATTACCAAAATCCCAAAATATCCCTTAACATTACCTGTTACTTTCCCCTTAGAATATGGCCTGCCTTTTGGTCAGCGTTATACTTCCCTGGAAGAGTCTATTCCTATTGGAGGAAGAACACATCCCTGAATGAAGTCACAGATCACTGGTTCATTTTGACAACATTTAGTGACCCGTCTCCTTTCAACCAGGGTTAGCTAGTAGCAATAATGAACATTGTGAAACCATGATGCATTCCCCTACGGCCACACTACACTCAGAACTTCCATTATGCACATTTCTGTTTAAAGGAAAGGTTGTTGGATTGGAGGTAGAGGCTGGCTCTGGATTCCAGACACTGCAGAATATCTCTCCTACGGTTTCTGAACTGAATCCGGGCCGGGGGATACATCACTAGAGATTCACAGTAAAAATGTGATCAATGTTACTGTTTCTGCCTTTGCAGCTCTGACCTTGTGTGTGCAGACCACCTCAAACGTCTACATGCCTCTTTGAATACAATCCATCTTCTCCTGTTTGTAGTGTGGATATATAGATGATCTTCATTGAGAAACAGTTCAGTTCACCGTCTGATAAAATCCACCCTAATCAGATTGAGGCTCTGGGAACAATTCTAACAATTAAAAAATGGCTTTCACCTTAACTCATAGGAAGAGGTTGACTTTGGCCGGCACAGATTTACAGCCCTTGCAGGAGAAGTGTTGTCCCTGCTCGGGCATGTAGACAACGGCTCCCCCTACTGCCTCCACCACATCGGTGCGCTGGCACTCACCCCGTTGGCAGAGCTCTCTGCGGGCACAGCGCTCCACATGGCGTCTGCCCAGGGGCAGGAAGGGCACAAAGCTGGTCAACAGCTTCTCCTGGATGATGCTGGAATGGAAGAATCCACCTGGGGGGAGAAAGACAGGGCTGTTCAGAACTGTTAGAACATAATAACATAAAACTTTAGGACAGTTGTATTCTAAATGGATGGGGCTGTTGATTGATAAGTCAATTAGGCTCTTACTTCTGCTGTTATTGAACACTGCCTGTGAGATTGCGTCCTCCAGATCCACCAGCCTGATCTCCTCTCTCTCCTTGCCAGCCTGCCGGGCCTCCAGGGCCATTTGGTGAATCACCTCCTCCCCAATGGTGCTGCAGCCACAAAATACAGCCAGTCAGTCAAACTTTCATCACAATACAAACAGACAAATTGCTTAGCGGTATCCACCGGCAAATAGCAGGCAAGTCCTGATGGATGGGGCAAGTGATCCTGATGAGGTGAGACACACACACATTGAAGTCCAGCTTATAAGCACTTCCATTTCAGAACCAAATGACAGTGAACACTAACTCATAACAGGGGCTTTGTGATACAAATTATTTCTAAAACCTACATGATATGCTCCTGTTGTTAGAGCAATAACCAGACCTCTCACAGAATCAGGGCACTAAAAGAACACTTCTCGACTGAACTGCAGTAGTATTGTCCAATTCCCTGGACAATGGCTAGGAATACAGGAACTCTACAGGGGATCGATCTACTAAAAAGCACAATGATAGTTCAACATCCAAACCTTCAAACGTAGGATATTTACAGTAACCGTGAGATAGACATTCAGTCAACTACCACAAGGCCATCTACATCAGCCTACTGCTACCTGATGAAGATGTAGATGGCCTTGCGGTAGTTGGTGCCGAACACGGTGTGTGAGGGCCCGAGGAAGGGCTTCAGGATGTCGATGACCCCCGGGGGCATGTTCTCCATCTCATCAAAGATGAATATAGAGCGGGCACAGGCCGTCAAATTCCCCTGCACCCAGTCCTTCAGCTCCAGCTAAGGGACAATAGGGAGGAAAGAGTCAGAACCACTTAGCAATGCATGAAAATAACGTTGTTTCACAAGGTAATGAATGGCTCAGACATACAAAATGCAGGAAAGGTTGTGGTTACAACATAAAGCTGTGACTTGACAAGTGCACATCAAGCTGATTGTAGGGGAATAGTACTGTCTCAAACGGTGGGCATTTCAAAGGTGTGTATGTGTGAGCACTAAGCAGTACATGATACTCTGTGGTCCAAGTTGGGAGAGATGCGCTACCCTGTACTGTTGGACGCGGTCAGGCGAGGGGAAGTGTAGTGTTGGCACAAACTGATGGATGTAGGGGCTTCCCATAGCCGTGCCATACAGGTGTCTCCCCAACATGGAGCTGACCAGAGTCTTGCCCGTCCCTGACCCCCCATGGAAGGACAGGACGAGGGGCCGGTCTGGACTCTCCTTCTGAAGGAAGTTTGCCACCTCCTCTGACACCGTGTCCTGGGCCAGATGCTGTCCGTAGAGATTCTTATACAGATCCCATTCCAAACCTGGGAAGATAGATTTGCAGAGATCAAGGTGTTGGACTAACAAAATGTAGTTAGATCAAGACCATCAAACTTGCCATGATTTCAGTATGAGAGCAGGGCTACAAAACAAAACACTTGGCATGCACAGATATGTGAGGGAACAGTCAAGCGAAGATAATAACCCCTTTGAAAGGTTTCCTTCCCCTTTCATCTGTGAGTGTAGTCTGTTTGCAAGCTAGCTAGCTAACAAGAAACATCTAAGACAGCTGGCAAGCTAGCTTGCTCTGATCCATTGCACGACAATAACGGGTTGCCTCTGCGCTCTCACTTGCCAAGTAATCTTTCATAGCTAGAGGATTTGTTTCCCCAATTTTGTTTAGTGGCTGGCATCAATATAGTTTTGGAACTTACCAAAAATGTTTTATTTTACCTTTATTTAACTAGGCAAGTCAGTTAAGAACAAATTCTTATTTTCAATGACGGCCTAGGAACAGTGGGTTAACTGCCTGTCCAGGGGCAGAACTACAGATTTGTACCTTGTCAGCTCGGGGATTCGAACTTGCAACCTTTCAGTTACTAGTCCAACGCTCTACCCTGCCGCCCCAAAAACTATACACTTAGAGTGACACAGCGCAGAAGAAACTCGTTGTTGCCACGCGATGAACCAACGCTAACTAGCCTATGCTGATCAGACCAGACACGTCACGTGCTTTGCAAAATACATTTAGAAATCCATGTTATTCAATTATTGCGCCAACGAGTGTCTGCGTTGCCAAGGGCTAAAATAGAAGTCCTTTCAGATTGCACTGCAAGTCCTGCCTCTCCCATCTCCTCATTGGTTTATAGAAGCAGATACCCACGTGCCATCTCCTCATTGGTTATACCCAACGTGGGTGATTGAAAGACAAACTGTTTTGCCGGGTCGTCGTGGTAATACTATGAAAGTTTAGATGCCAATCACCATATAAGTTCAAAGATGAAAAAGCCTGGAAGGAGGAGATGACTAGAAATGATTCGGTTGACCGTTTTCTGTGTGGATTAGTTGTCGGAGTAGAGGACCTTGTGCATTTCAGGTAAAATAACAACTCAATGTTTATATCCCAGGACAAATTAGATAGCAACAGCAAGCTAGTTAAATATGACAAATTAGCTAGGATGTGCAAGCTAGCTAGCTAAATTGCCATACATGTTTAATGCTTTTCGACCTGTCCCCAAATTAATGTAATTGGTTCAGAGTTTGTTTTGATATTTTAACCTGCGTGTCGTGATTGTGTTAGATGTGGGGGGACAAAATACATTTCTGCACGATGGCACACTCGCGCAGCCGGTTTGGGTTCCCTGTAACAGTCTAATATAATTAGCTTGTTAGCTAATGTTATTATAAAGATTCAAAACTTGTTAACTATACTGAACAAAAATATAAATGCAACATGTAAAGTGTTGGTCCCATTTTTCATGAGCTGAAATTAAATATCCCAGTAATTTTCCATATGCACAAAAAGCTCATGTGGCGTCATGTGGGCGAGCGTTTTTTTCTGATGTCAACGCTGTGAACAGAGTGCCCCACGGTGGTGGTGGGGTTATGGTATGGGCAGGCATAAACTGCAGACAACGAACATAATTGCATTATGAGATACCGTGACGAGATCCTGAGGCCAATTGTCGTGCCATTCATCCGCCACCATCATCTCATAATGTACAGCTCATGTCACAAGGATCTGTACACAATTCATGGAAGCTTGAAAATGTCCCAGTTCTTCCATGGCCTGCATACTCACCAGACATGTTATCCATTGATCATGTTTGGGATGCGCTGGATTGTCATGTTCCAGTTCCTGCAAATATCCAGCAACTTTGCACAGCCATTGAAAAGGAGTGGGACAACATTCCACAGGCCACAATCAACCCTACGCAAAGATGTATTACGCTGCATAAGGCAAAATGCATATCTGTATTCCAAGTCATGTGAAACCCATAGATCAGGGCCTAAATAAAATACTGATTTCCTTATATGAACGTTAACTCTGTAAAATCATTGAAATTGTTGCATGTTGGGTTTACAATTTTGCTCAGTGTAGCTAATCATTTGCAGAACCATTTAATATCACTACGTTCGTTCGCTAGTTAACTCTAGCCATGGGGTCTTCTTACAAACAATAAACTGGAGCAGCTCACCAGCTGGTTAGCTATCTAGTCATAGCTTCCGTTTTCTTACCTCGTATATTTGGTTTAAAATCACAATTGCAGTCAGAAGATATGGTACAGCTGATGCGTTCAAAAAAACATTGGACACCGGGGGAAAAATAAAGTAAAACCATCAGAACCAGCTGTATAGCGGCCCTTCTGACAGCCATCTTGCTGGTTATGTGTCTGACCGCCGAGAATCTGTTGCCACGCAATCAAAATGTTCAAGTGTCACCGCTAGGGGTCGTCGTTTGTAGTTTTATTTTCTTCTATATTAGTTTAAAAAACCACCGCTATGCTTAACATGAACAGCAACTCCCACAATACATCTGAATAAACGAAGTCCGGAGCAGTGAGTTCTGTCAAGGCGAGGGATTTCCGACTGTTTTGAAAGCGATCAGTCGTTGATAAAATATCAAACTTTACTTGGTATTGCGGCGGTTCGGCACGTCTGTGCTGTGATTGGGTTAGAGATGGTAGGAGACAATGATAGAGAAGAAAGTGGGGCAGGTATGGAGCATAGTGGTATAAATAAAGGAGGAAGTAAGAAAGAGAGAAAGGGAGTATGGTTAGAAAGGAAGCAAGATGCAGAGGGGAGACAGAAAAATAAGTTTGAAGAGAGCAACATAGTTTCCAACGCTAGCGGCATTTCGGAGGTAGAAAGTGCGGAGGAAGGGCAAGAAAGACATGTGGTTGAGGAGGAGCATAAAGTGATTCTGAAGTTTAGGGAGGAAGGGGACGATGAGTCCGATAAGGTTGACGGCTGTGATAAAAGAGTTAAGAGATGGGAACTTGTTGGTGTTCTGTACGGACATGGCGCAGAGAGCTCTCAGAGGGAAGCTAATATGGAAGTGTAAGGTGGTGTTGAGCTGCTGGAATGATAAAGGGGCGATAACAGGAGTGCCTGTGAGTGTTAGCACTAAAGATGAGGCGTTCTAGTGGATGTTCAAAGATTGCAAGCAACAAGGGGTGGGGGTTAGGTTAGATAGCCCATCTTCTGTTACACTTCAAGGACCAGGTACTGTCAAATAAAGTAACCATAGGATATGAGTTATTATGTGAGGGCTTATGTACCAAAGCCTTTAAGATGTTATAACTGCGGTTTGGGCGTGTGGCAACAGCCTGTAAAGAGAGAAATTGGTGTGCCAGGTGTGGAGGGGAGCATGAGTATGGGAAGTGTGGGGATGGTGTACAATCGAAGTGCTGCACCTGTGGGGGTGCTCATAGTGTGGCATATAGTGGGTGTGAGGCTATGAAGCAGGCAGTGGAGGTGCAACAAGTGAAAGAGGAGTGTCATATGCTGAGGTAGTGAGGGTGGTCCAGGGAGATACAGGTTCAAGGGAGAGATGTGTAGGAGCATCTAGACCAGGGATTACGGGGCAGGTGGGAGGCGATATGGTATACATAGAAAAGAGAAAGCTGGTGACGTTCATAGCAGGAGCTATCAATAGCACTGCTGAAGTAGAGTCTAAAACAGAGAGGATTCAGCTAATAGTTAAAGCTGCTGGGAGACATCTGAGTATGACAGGGTTGACATGGGAAGAGGTTTGAGACGACCTCAATCAGCTGAGGCTGGAGTCATGTTTTACTGGATCTTAGTTATGGTGGTAGTACTACAATGGAATGCTCGAAGCCTGTTGGCTCATGGGCAGGAGTACAAGCAGTTCATTGTATATATGCCAGCTAAGCCTGATGTGATTTATTTGTGTGCAGGGAACATGGCTCAAACCGAATGTGGAGTTTATCATACAGGGATATCCAGTGGTTTGTAGGGACAGAGATCTAGGGAGAAGGGGATGTGTCACCTTCATAAAGAAAGTACTTTCCAACAGGATGCTAGGCAGAGGTGTTGAACAGGAATATGTGGTTGAGAGGAGGGGTGATAGTGGTAGTGAACTACTATAAAGTCAGATATTGGACCTGGAAGTGCTGGAGAGGGTTGAGGGCCAGGATAGAAGTAAGGTTATGTGGTATGGGGATTTTAATGCCCATGACACGCTCTGGGTGGGAAACGGATGGATGGAAATGGCCAAGTGATGAAAGATCTGGTGTGCCTGAATGATGGCAGAGGGACCAGGATTTATTTAGCCACAGGGAAGGAGTCTGCCTTGGACCTCACTCTGGTATCTAGTGCGATGGCAGGAATCTGTAAATGGGAGGAGTCAACAGTAGGGAGTGATCATTATCCCATAGCATGCACAGTAGCCCGGAGGGAGGAGATGTCAGTGGATGGAGTAGGCAGGAGGGTGTTTGGAAGGGCAAAGTGGGATCAGTTTCAGGAGCTGAGTGAGCAGGTGATGTCTTAGGTGGATATGAGAGGGGATGTGGATAGTATGAATAACTGGGTGAGAACAGCGTTAGTGGGGGCAGCTACTGAGGCTATACCTAAGAGTTCAGGGAGGAGGAGGAAAGCAGTCTTATGGTGGACGGAGAAGTGACGGGCAATGTTTAGTAGTAGGAACAGGGTATTTAGAATACTGAAAAGGACGGATAACTAATTTAAATTTTATTTAACTAGGCAAGTCACTTAAGAACAAATTCTTATTTACAATGATGACCTACCCCGGCCAAACCCGGACGACGCTGGGCTAATTGTGCAGCGCCCTATGGGACTCCCAATCACAGCCAGATGTGATGCAGCCTGGATTCGAATCAGGGACTGTAGTGACGACTCTTGCACTGAGATGCAGTGCCTTAGACCACTGCGCCACTCGGGAGCCCAGCTTGATTCAGTATAAGCAGGCCCAGACCCTGGTGAGGAGAACTATCCGTCAGGCAAAGAGATCATGTTGGCGTCGGTTCTGTGACACCATTGGAAGGGCGACACCTGTGGGAGAAGTGTGGTGGATGATTAAGAGGATGAGTGGGGTCAGAAGGGAGTGAGATTATCCAGTGTTAATGAGTGTAGAGGATTTGACAGTAACATGAGAAGGCAGAGATGATGACCAAAGCGTTTGTCGAAGTGCATAGCTCGGCAAATATGTCAGAGGGGCAGAAGGGGGAGAGAGAACGAGAGAGGAGCACCCTGGTATGCTGGATAGTAGGGAGGATGTAAATGATGCATTGAATGCACCATTTACCATGGAAGAGATGAAAAGGGCAATAGGTAAGGCTGGGTTAACTTCACCTGGGAAAGTGTGCTATGTTATGTTGGTCCATCTTAGTGATGAGGCACTGGATAAGGTTTTGAAAAATAAATGATAGTCCCACTAACCGAAAGCCAGATGGGATGGTGTATCACTGTAGAATGCTGTTGTAGCCATGCTGGTTAAGTGTGCCTTGAATTCTAAATAAATCACAGGCATTGTCACCAGCAAAGCACCCCCTCAGAATTACACCTCCTCCTCCATGCTTCATGGTGGGAACCACACATGTTGATATCATCCGTTCACCTACTCTGCGTGTTACCAAGAGTCAGAGGTTGGAACCAAAAATCTCAAATTTGAACTCATCAGACCAAAGCCATCATCAAACCCATCAGACATCATCTAATGTCCATTGTTTCTGTTTCTTGGCCCAAGCAAATTTCTTCTTATTGGAGTCCTTTAGTAGTGGTTTCTTTGCAGTAATTCGACCATGCATGCCTGATTCACGCAGTCTCCTCTGAACAGTTGATGTTGAGATGTGTCTGTCACTTGAACTCTGAAGAATTACTAGAGGGGTTGCTATGTCATAAACCCCTGAAGTTCCAGAATGTAATGGATTACAATGGCAGCCATTATGGTAAGGGAGAAATCCAAGCAAGTCTAATTGGAATGATCACGAGCATTGTAACCGAACCACAGCAGCTTCACCCAGAAGATTCATCATTTTCTTGCCACCACACTTTGAACCGCAGAAGATTGAAGCTTGTGAATGGTTTAGCAGCGTCTGGGACCAAGACGATTGGATGCACGTTTTGTAAAAAAAAAAAACTATTAGAATGGAGCAGGCATCCACGGCAGACTAGAAAGGCATGTTCGTATTTTTTCACCGGCAAACCATGGTCGACAAACTCAATTCCCTTCCCAAAATGGCTGACCCTTTATACTGTTTTAAGTAGGTTCATGTCCATTCTAGTATTCTAATTCCTAATTCTTTGGGCAGACCATAGAGAATGATAGAGGTCTATAATGGGCAAAAGACAATTTTAGCATAGACTGCGCCATTGCGGGCTTCAACCATTTTATTGTAGTCAACTGGGTGGGACTTCCAACTTCATTGGCTGATCCCTCCTGGTGACCATTGGAGTCATGCCCAACCGGGTCATAAGGAGGGATCAGCCAATCATGAAGAAGAAAATGGACTACTTCAAATTGGAGATTGCCTCAATGGCATTGCCCATGCTGTCACAGAGGCTATAATGGCACAGATACAAAGATGAGTCCTCTGTCTATCTCTATAGGGCAGACTGACATAATTTATTTTTAACGAGTATCCTGGCTACGGAGTATCCTGGCTACGGGATACTCCTTTGTCATTTAAAAAGTCTCACCTTGTGACCCATTCTATGTATCTGTTGTTTGTCATGTAGGTTGAAAGGGGTGTATCTTGGCTATAAAATACCTTTGTACTTTTGTCTCGCCACTCTCAACGGATCATTAGAAATGGTGAATCGTTGACAAGTCATTGCTATTGCAAAGCTCTCATTATTAAAGATTTAGTTTAAGTTTACCTCTGACTTGTGTGATAAGTTTGTCTCTCCTCATTTGATAGTAAAGAAATGAACCACCACATTACCATATTCATTGAATTTCAATCTTAAAAATTAATTTGAAGAATACATAGAATTTTGAAATGGTTCTCTTTGGCCTTGGGTGGTATAAGGAAAGACAAATATTTTGTTTTTATTTTCTTCATTACAGATAGGCTACATCAAAAAATGTGACAGATATAATTAATTTTTAACTGTTCTGGGAAGAATTCTTTAGAAATAACTTGTCTGACATGTTTATTGTTACATTTCTTATCCCGCAAACAACATCCATCTATGTTTAAGCAGTACAAGACTAGAGAGAATAGCATTTATGATTGTACAATATTGCTTTGTGCGACAAGGAAATCATATTTTATCATAAAATAATTATATCTGAGGATATTACCACTTTCCTCTAAAAGATCTGTAACAGACCAAATATTTTTGTTCATCCTTTCTTCAAAGAATATGGTCTTGTTACCAGGGTAGCCGAGAAGCCCCTGACTGCAGTGTGCAGTTCGGGGCCGGGCTCAATGTGGGCGGAGTCAAGCGCGTTTAACCTGAACCCTTCCCATCTCCAAGGTCACCCAAGTTGAGGTTCACGTCGAAAGTATTAACGTCAACGAAAGCGAATCTTAATCGAGCCTAACCTACATGGATAAAAATATAAACCATGGAAGTGAGACTGTCATTATGCATAATGTACTTTTGTAATATTAATGTTATACCAGTGCAGTGGTATATTTTTATATAACCAACTACCGCACCGATGTTAGCACCCATTTTCACTTGAGCTAGCTAAGTAGCAATAGCACCCTTTTGCATGTGAGCTAGCTAATTGCTTACAATGAGGGAATCTTATTTGGACAAATTTGCCTACTTGAGCAGTAAGCCTAGGTTTACATGTACAGTTATGTAATCGATTTGATTGTTGATTTTCTGTGTTTCAATGTATGCCATGTGTTTGGCTGGCTCTAAATATGTATCTTTGATGCTGACGGCCATTCCCTTAGTTACACCTAGTGAGTCTACACATAGTATATACAATAATGAAATCACCTGGTCCCAACATGCATGGCAAGTCAAGAAAAGTAATTGTAACTTGTCCACACTGCAAACTGAAGTTAAATAAGAAAAACTTCAAAACACATTTACGAAGAAAGCCTACACATTGCTTTGAAACAGTGTCCAATGAAATATTTTTGGCATGTGAGTGCATTGATGTGAGAAATGGTGTGTTTGCAGTCAAAAATAAATGTTCTGGTCCAGCAACACCCATAAATGTTGTTTAAAATAGTTTGGCTAATTCAGTTCCAACTGTGTTGAAAACTGTTATGCATGCTGGAGTATTAAAAAGCTGTTGAATTGTACTTTTTCTTTACTTTCACATACACTGTGTTGACAGAAACATTGCTCAGATCTTGTCCCCTGGACCCTGGAGGACTTCTGGTGTGGATGATGTTCAGGTTAGATATTCCTTTAAATGATTCCACTGAACTGTACCATTTGATTGTCATTCCTGTATTGAAAATGGTACCTTGTTCACACCACAGGATCTACCAAAGCAAGGTTTCTCAAACAACTGTGGGGTGTTTGTTGTGATGGTAAGATGCTATTCAGTATATTATATTAGTCCTATATTCTGTTATAACATAGGAAAAGTTAGTAATATTTCTGTGCTTTCAGCAAGCAAAGCACACTATTGTTATTGCTCATACTTTTTCTTGTTTATTATTCCTGACACTTTTTGGGACCTATTTCCTACAGTTTTTACACTACATACACAATTCATACATCAAACTCCTGCAGAGCTGGACGCTGATGTGACATGCTGTGACTTCTTGGGGGGGACATCTTCTACATCCTAAAATACTTTTTTTTTGGGGGGGGGGGGTTTATCATTATTGTTATCAAACTTAACAACCTACTTAACTTACAGTACACTCTGTACATTGCAATGGAAGCACAGTGTGATTTCACTGAGGTATGTATAAATTATGAAATTCTCATCACTAGTGGATATAATGTTTTTTTGGTAAACCCATTCAATTATGTGAATTTTCAAAGGAAAATACGCAGCAAACTAGGCGATGGCGGTGCCTAGTTCTCCTGCAGAACTTTCCCATACAGTAAGTCTTGAACATTACAAAAACTTTTCATTTGCATCCTTAAAATCACTTGTTTCACTGTAGCCAGACTGACCTGAATATATTGAATGTATGTAATGTATGTCACTTCACTCAAGGTCTGAAGAAGAGAGGTTGAAAGATCGAAAAAGGTGGCAAAAACAAAGCACACTACAGGTAGGAGGTGTCATGATGAGTGGTATAGTCTTAAACCAATGTTTAAAGACTTCAACCCCGGCCCTCTCCAATATATTTCAGGATGATGTTGAAGATGTCCCCCCCCAAGAAGTCACAGCATGTCACATCAGTATACAGCTCTGCAGGATCAGGTACTAGGTAATAAGGCTATTAGCTAAATTAAGGTGCATTCTTGTACACACATCCCAAGAGGTTCCCTTACATTACTTAATGACCACAATCTGTTTTCTTTCTAGACGATACTGAAAACAAAATGCACGGCAAACTGGGAGCTGTAAACTGGGAATGTAGTCTACTGTGTTTAAGGCTTAAGGCATGATGCATGGTGAACTGGGAGCTGTAAACTGGGAATGTAGTCTACTGTGTTTAAGGCTTAAGGCATGATGCATGGTGAATTGGGAGCTGTAAACTGGGTATGTAGTCTACTGTGTTTAAGGCATGATGCATGGCAAGATATAATAGTTGTGATAACTTGTTGAGTAGTTATAGATAAAAACCCTTTAGTAATAGGGGCATTTGTTTGCATGGTGGTATTGTGAAAGTGGGGTGTAATTTGACTTGATCACCCAATGAGGCTCTACTCATATTTATTCTTCCTTTTTCTTCAAGGAATCAGATGTTCTTCAAATTAACACCCTAGAGGCAGCAAGGGAACGACAAAACATTTAAAGGCACCGTTTACCTCCCTAGTGTAGTTTGGATGGGTGGGGTAGACCGCATTACAACCCTTAAAGAACTACGGTTGTATGATGGCCTGGATGAAGAGGAACATATTATCCTCTAGGAACCGTTCATGTTCCAGCTACAGAGAGATTATGAGATGTTCTATGTGGAGGCAGTTGATGTTCTATGTGGAGGCAGTTGACAACAAAAAAATGACTGTCTGCCTCTTTTGAGGAGTAGGAGTGAAGCCATTTTTGAGGAGTGGTCAAACCTTGTTTTTGTCTGCTGTGTTAATTGTTTCAATTGTTAATTGTGTTGTTTAGTAAAGATGACGTAGAAGTCACCCGAGTCTCTGATCTCTGTACTGGAGCTGGTATAACTTCATGTACAAAGCACATTCAGCTTGTCAGTATGTCTGTATGGTATATTCTGTCACCATTCTCATGTGGAAAGTAAATAGCAGTATAAATCAGGATGGGTAGTAACTGTGTGTGTGTGTGTATATGTGTGTGTATATATATATATATATATATATATATACACTCAATTAAATAATATAATTGCAAAGTTATAACATTTATCAGCACAATTTTAACAGTACATGACAAGTCTGTTGTTCCCTGCAACAATATCAGTAGCTGGCCTCAAATATAGGATGAAGCAAAAAACGTTACAACACATATGTTGGTACCACTTTATATAATATTTCTTATGATCTTCAAAAATGAAATACGTTTGTATTCAACGTGTGCCTTGCACAAACTTGTGTGTTTGTATTCAGTGTGGGACTGTCAAAACTCAGATGGACCAAAAAAAAGTGGGCGGGGTCAAACGTCGAGCCCGGCCCCGAACTACACACTGCAGTCAGCGAGACTTGGCGCAGACTGACATTCCAATTCAACGGGTCAGCACCTGACGTCATTCTCTTGGTAACAACGTGTGTTGTGGTTGCCGAGTTGTTTAATAGTGCAATCACAACGTTTCATTGCAAATATGCCAAAAAAGAATGGAAAGAAAAGCGGAGATAAATCAACCAAAAAAGAGATCATTGGATTTGGAGACAAAACGTGTTTTGACGACGCATTGTCTGAAAGTGGAAAAGATTTCTACCGGTCGCAGATACGAGACTTGGAGGAACAATTGGAAAAGTGAGAGTTTTCATTGGGTGGTCCGCACAGATCATTTCTATTCATATTTAGGCTAATCTCTCATCCTCTGAATAAGAAATAATGTTGCAAATCAACACGCACTGACACCATCAGATTATTGTTGGAACAATATAACCACATAATGATAAAATAGAACCCATTGCCGTTATGAAAACTGCGGTGCATGTGCGTAAAATTGTCAATCAAACACGAATCAGTTAGGACTAATGCAAATAATTAAAATATGTGTTATTTATAAAATACTGCACATTAACGTTTAAAACAAAATACACCATAATAATATGAAACTAAATCATGAATATGAAACTAAACATTCCAATCAAGTTTCCATGACTGAATCCCACCATCATCCTATTTTCTCACCTCATATTTGCAGATATCAGCACAAATGTGATGAGTTGGAGGTGCAACAGAAGGACTTCTCCTCTCAGTATTTCACCGTTGAGAAGGAGAAGAAAGACATTGTGCTCTACCTGAAGCGCTCGCTGGCCCAGAAGGAGGATGAGCTAACAGACTTGTTGGAGAGACTGGTGGGACTGCAGCAGGCCAAGGAAGCTGAGAAGGACTCCTTTGAGCTGCAGCTCAGTCAACTTCGCCAAGAGTTCCAGGAGAACAAGGACAAGCTCACCTCAGAGAACATGGTCCTTGGTAAGATACTAAGAACCTCGACACCATAACATTCCATCCACATGATCCACCACCAGACTTTTATTTAAAACCAGCTCTAAAATGTCTGATCAAACTTTGATCATTTACAGTTGAAGTTGGAAGTTTACATACACCTTAGCCAAATACATTTAAACTCAGTTTTTCACAATTCCTGACATTTAATCCTAGTAAAAAATCCCTGTCCTAGGTCAGTTAGGATCACCACTTTATTTTAAGAATGTGAAATGTCAGAATAATAGTAGAGAGAATGATTTATTTCAGCTTTTATTTCTTTCATCACATTCCCACATTCCAAGTTTACATACACTCAATTAGTATTTGGTAGCATTGCCTTTAAATTGTTTAACTTGGGTCAAACGTTTCGGGTAGCCTTCCACAAGCTTCCCACAATAAGTTGGGTGAATTTTGGCCCATTCCTCCTGACAGAGCTGGTGTAACAGAATCAGGTTTGTAGGCCTCCTTGCTCACACACACTTTTTCAGTTCTGCCCACACATTTTCTATAGGATCGAGGTCAGTGCTTTGTGATGGCCACTCCAATACCTTGACTTTGTTGTCCTTAAGCCATTTTTCTACAACTTTGGAAGTATGCTTGGGGTTATTGTCCATTTGGAAGACCCATTTGCGACCAAGCTTTAACTTCCTGACTGATGTCTTGAGATGTTGCTTCAATATATCCTCATACTTTTCCTTTCCTCATGATGCCATCTATTTTGTGAAGTGCACCAGTCTCTCCTACAGCAAAGCACCCCCACAACATGATGCTGCCACCCCCGTGCTTCACGGTTGGGATGTTGTTCTTCGGCTTGCAAGCATCCCCCCTTTTCCTCCGAACATAAAGATGGTCATTATGGCCAAACAGTTCTATTTTTGTTTCATTAGACCAGAGGACATTTCTCCAAAAAGTACAATATTTGTCCCCATGTGCAGTTACAAACTGTAGTCTGGCTTTTTTATGGCGGTTTTGGAGCAGTGGCTTCTTCCTTGCTGAGCGGTCTATTAGGCTATGTCGATATAGGACTCATTTTATTGTGGATATAGATACTTTTGTACCTGTTTCCTCCAGCATCTTCACATGGTCCTTTGCTGTTGTCCTGGGATGGATTTGCACTTTTCGCATCAAAGTACGTTCATCTCTAGGAGACAGAACGCGTCTTCTTCCTGAGCGGTATGATGGCTGCGTGGTCCCACGGTGTTTATACTTGTGTATTATTGTTTGTACAGATAAACGTGGTACCTTCAGGTGTTTGGAAATTGCTCCCAAGGATGAACCAGACTTGTGGAGGTCTACAATTTTTTTGTTGTTGATTTTCCCATGATGTCAAGCAAAGAGGCAATGATTTTGAAGGTTGGCCTTGAAATACATCCACAGGTACACCTCCAATTGACTCAAATTATGTCAATTAGCCTATTATATGCTTCTAAAGCCGTGACATAATTTTCTGTAATTTTCCAAGCTATTTAAAGACACAGTCAACTTAGTGTATGTAAACTTCTGACCTACTGGAATTGTGATAAAGTGAATTATAAGTGAAATAATCTGTCCGTAAACAATTGTTGGAAAAATTACTTGTGTCATGCACAAAGTAGATGTCTTAACCGACTTGCCAAAACTATAGTTTGTTAACAAGGAAATTTGTGGAGTGGATTGAAAAACAAGTTTTAATGACTCCAATCTAAGTGTATGTAAACTTCCCACTTCAACTGTAATTGTATTACTCCTATCTCCATCCCCATGCAGCGGGTAAGCTAGCAGCTCTCGAGGAGTTCCGTGTACAAAAGGAGGAGCTGATGGCCCACTTGGAAGGCCTGGAGGAGCAGCTTGGGAAGCAGAGACAGGAGCACCACACAGTCATCTACAGCCTGGAGAGGAAGGCTGTGCTGGACAATGACAGGTCAATGCCATTATTTAAGAAGCCATTTGTACACTGTATGATCTGGTCATGAGCTCCTGCTCATGCTGTCCTCCCTCCCTGCCCCCTCTAGACTAAAGAAGGAGATGCAGCAGCACGTGGCGGCGGTGGCAGCCGAGTTTCGGCGCGTGTCGGACAGGAAGATGCCAGAGACGACCATGAGGGCCATCCACGAGAATGTGTCTGTGACGGCCCAGCTTAGTCAGCTGTCAGACAAGAGCAAGCAGCTGCTGGAGGAGAACGAGGATCTGAGGGATAAAGAGAAGCATATTCGCAGAGAGATGGAGGTCCTGGAGCCCTTGTTCAACAAGATGACCCGTAAGAGCCTCAGCAACCAGAAGGTACTGGGGAGGGATAAGGGGTGAGAGCGATGATTGTCAGCTTGCATGATTTTGGTGTATCAACAGCTCCACATGATAATGACAGGACCTGTCTGAAGCCTGATTTGATTGCTGACAGGTTACCCTGCTCTTCCTCTCTGCTCCTCTTCTCTTTTCATCAGGTGATCCATCAGCTCACAGAGAAGTGTAAGCAGATGCAGGCTGAGCTGGAGGAGTATGCTAGGGCTCAAGAGGAGCATCAACAACTGCAGAAGGATCATGTTGTACTGCTGGCAGAGATGCATGCCCTAAGGTCTGATGTTTCCATTCAGATTTCAAAAATACTCCAGAGTTCCTGTTTTGTACATCAGGGGTCCACAATTCTGGTCCTGGTAAACCGCAGTGTCTGCTGGTTTTGTTCCTTGTCATTCAGTGACTGTTCTCTGAGCAGTCAGTGTAATTTACTGATCAATGCCTTGGAGAAACCAAAACCAGCAGGACTGCGGCCCTGTACATGATTTAATTAGTATTTTGCCTGGCTAACTGACATTAATGTGTAACAATGATACAGTATATCTTATTCATGTCAGACAAAGAAATAATAATTCATTCAGCCTGTGACTGTGACATTTAAATGTCAGGTGCTCCCCTAGTCAGTTTATTGTTACACAAAGGCCTCAAATGCCAGCGACGAGTGAGATTAACAGTCAAACTAATTCTCACAAAATCTATTGAATTTCAATGGAACTGCATGCATGGAACTTCCTGAAAAGTATAATTCTTGTCTTTTGTATTTTGTTTTTAACCCAATTGATATTGAAGAACTGAATTAGTAATTAACCCCAACCTTCTGGTTTGTTCCTACAGGCAGGTGCAGGCCTCTCTGTTGGAGGAGACAGGGAGGAACTGTGCCGAGGCAAACAGGCTGGGGAGAGTGCTGGAGGAGGAGAGGGACGTGAGAGGACAACTGGAGACCATCCTACAGGCGGCTGCATTCGCCCTGAAACAGGCCCTCATGGTAAAGAAGTGCTAGGAATCAAAATCATAGCAGTGTAAACCAAAGGCGGTCGGTGCCGTTTAACACGAGCTTCCTATGTTTTGTATTGAAGTCAATGTACCCAGAGGAGGACTGAAACTAGGTGTTCTCCGGCTACACCATGGTGCTGTCCTACAGAGTGCTGCTGAGGCTACTATAGACCATTACAAAACAGTGTGTTTTAATCAATTATTTGGTGTCATGTGTGACAAGATGGCGGCAGAGAACAAGGCTGACGTTTTACGTATTCCTAACCAGTTGTGGTTTTTTGTTTGTTTCTTAGCGTTGTTTGTAACTTATTTTGTACATAATGTTGCTGCTACCGTCTCTTATGACCGAAAATAACTCCTGGACATTAGAACTGTGATTACTCACCACGGACTGGCAGAATCCTTTAATTAATTTAACAAGTCCGAGGAGCCCGACGTGAATGATATACTGCTTTCCTGGGAACAGGCCCAGATCCCCATAATTTGCGTGAAGAGAAGGTGGAGAAAAAGGGGCCAGAGGCCAGGCTGCCTTCTGAGAAGTGATAGGCGATCGAATAAAGCCCCACTTCCTTCCATTCTACTATTTGATGACCTACGCAGAAGATTAAACTATCAAAACTGTAATATCTTATGCTTCACGGAGTCGTGGCTGAACAACGACATTATCAACATACAGCTGGCTAGTTATACGCTGTATCGGCAGGACAGAACAGCGGCGTCTGGTAAGACAAGGGGCATCGGACTATGTATTTTTGTAAATAACAGCTGGTGTACGATATCTAAAGTGTTGAAGTTTTGCTCGCCTGAGGTAGAGTATCTCATGATAAGCTGTAGACCACACTATCTAACTAGAGAGTTTTCATTTGTATTTTTTACATACCACCACAGACTGATGCAAGCACTAAGACCGCACTGAATGAGCTGTATTCCACCAAGCAAACAGGAAAACGCTCAACCAGAGGCGGCACACCTAGTAGCCGGGGGCTTTAATGCAGGGAAACTTAAATCTGTCTTACCAAATTTCTATCAGCATGTTAAATGGGCAACCAGAGGGAAAACAACTCTGGACCACCTTTACTCCACACACAGAGACGCATACAAAGCTCTCCCTCACCCTCCATTTGGTTTATCTGACCGTAATTCTATCCTCCTGATTCTTGCTTACAAGCAAAAATTAAAGCAGGAAGCACCAGTGACTCAATCAATAAAAAAGTGGTCAGATGAAGCAGATTAAAGCTACAGGACTGTTTTGCTAGGATAGACTGGAACATGTTCCGGGATTCCTCCAATGGCATTGAGGAGTACACCACATCAGTCATTTGCTTCATCAATAAGTGCATCGATGACGTCATCCCCACAGTGACCGTACCCCTCAACCAGAAGCCATGGATTACAGGCAAGATCCGCACTGAGCTAAAGGCTAGAGCTGCCGCTTTCAAGGAGCGGGACTCTAACCCGGAAGCTGATAAGAAATCCCGCTATGTCCTCCGACGAACCATCAAACAAGCAAAGTGTCAATACAGGACTAAGATCAAATCGTACTACACTGGCTCTGACGCTTGTTGGATGTGTCAGGGCTTGCAAACTATTACAGACTACAAAGGGAAGCACAGCCGAGGGCTGCCCAGTGACACCAGCCTACCAGATGAGCTAAACTACTTCTATGCTTGATTCGAAGCAAATAACACTGAAACATGCATGAGAGCACCAGCTGTTCCAGAAGACTGTGTGATCACCAAAGGCTGTCGGAATGTTGACCTGTTTAAAGGTTTACATTGGCTGGGGCGGAGGGGGGGTGGGGGTCCAGGTGGTAAGGGTAGGATCCAGGTGGTAAGGGTAGGTAACAACACATCCGCTACATTGATCCTCAACACAGGGGCCCCTCAGGGGTACGTGCTCAGTCCCCTGCTGTACTCCCTGTTCACTCATGACTGAACTGCCAGGCACGACTCCAACACCATCATTAAGTTTGCCGATGACACAACAGTGGTAGGCCTGATCAATGACGAGACAGCCTATAGGGAGGAGGTCAGAGACCTGGCCGTGTGGTGCCAGGACAACAACCTTTCCCTCAACATGATCGAGACAAAGGAGATGATTGTGGACTACAGGAAAAAGAAGACCAAGCACACCCCCATTCTCATCGACGGGGCTGTAGTGGAGCAGGTTGAGAGCTTGAATGTCATTGGTGTCCACATCACCAACAAACTAACATGGTCCAAGCACACCAAGACAGTCGTGAGGAGGGCATGACAAAACCTATTCCCCTTCAGGAGATGGAAACGATTTGGCATGGGTCCTCAGATCCTCAAAAGGTTTTACAGCTGCACCATCAAGAGCATCCTGAGTAGCTGCATCACTGCCTGGCATAGAAACTGCTCGGCCTCCGACCGCAAGGCACGACAGAGGGTAGTGCGTACGGCCCAGTACCTCACCGGGGCCAAGCTTCAGAGGAAGGCCCTAAAAATTGTCAGACTCCAGCCACCCTAGTCATAGACTTCTCTCTGCTACTGCATAGCAAGCGGTACCGGAACGCCAAGTCTAGGTCCAAGAGGCTTCTAAACAGCTTCTGGGTAGCCATTTGATGAGATGTTCATCTGATCAAATGGCTACCCAGACTATTTGCATTGCCCCCCCCCCCCCCCTTTTTACACCGCTGATACTCTCTGTTGTTATCATCTATGCATAATCCATTTAATAACTCTACCTACATGTACATATTACCTCAACTAACCGGTGCCCCCGCACATTGACTCTGTACCGGTACCCCCCTCTGTATATAGTCTCGCTATTGTTATTTTACTGCTGCTCTTTAATTACTTGTTACTTTTATTTCTTATGCTTATTCATACTATTTTTTTAAACTGTATTGTTGGTTAGGGGCTCGTAAGTAAGCATTTCCCTGTAAGGTTTACACCTGTTGTATTTGGCGCATGGGACTAATACGATTTGATCTAAAAAGGACTTAACTTATTTTTTCAATTGAGATTTTTTCTAAAATTCACTGAGGATGGTTCTCCCCTTCCTCCACTGGTGTAAACATTGCATGCGTGTAGATAGTCTTCTATGTATTATAAACTGTTTCCTGAAGCAATTATTGTGTCATTACATTGTGGTTATGAGTCAGAATGTTGTTACTTTAGTTATAAACACGTGTGTAAAATGTTTCCACATTGAGATGAGTAATTAACACTTGTGGTTAGATTTACCTTGCATTTGCTCACCAGTTGGAAATGTGATTAGTAGCACTAACGTAACTCCTTCGCCTATCCTAACAGGAGGTGCCTAAAGAGGAGGACTCTGAGGTGAAGACTCTGGTGCGGAGGAACCAAATGATGCAGAAGCTGTTGGCTGTGTTGGACAGTGCTGCTCTGTTGGGGAAAGGGCCTGCCATGAAGGACTTCATCCCAGAGGGAGACTCCCTCCACGAGCTCAAGACCGGCCCTGGCCCAGGAAGGTACTGGAGGCTGCCTACGTACTGCCTTCCTCTCATCTAATGCTAGTGTAGCAGATGTGAGCTAGTGCACTAGTAACCATTGTGCAGGTTTACTCTGTACATTAGCACAGTCTTGGAGAAAGCTGTCAATACAGAACTACAGCAACATAATTATTCTATAACAATTACTGTTTATTTTTTTTATGTTGCAAGAGTTAGTACATTGTTGCCATATGGTATGATTATCAAGAAGCTCAAGATTCACTACATGGTCAACATCATCCAACATCACATTCCAAAATAATGGGCATTAATATGGAGTTGGTCCCCACTTTGCTACTATATCAGCCTCCACTCTTCTGGGAAGGCTTTCCACTAGATGTTGGAACATTGCTGCCGGGACTTGCTTCCATTCAGCCACAAGAACATTAGTGAGGTCGGGCACAGATGTTAGGCTCGCAGTCGGCACTCCAATTCATCCCTAAGGTGTTCAATTCGATGGGATTGAGGTCAGGGCTCTGTGCAGGCCAGTCAAGTTTTTGCACACCGATCTCGACAAACCATTTCTGTATGGAGCCCGCTTGTCCACGGGGGCATTGTCATGCTGAAACAGGAAAGGGCCTTCCTCAAACTATTGCCACAAAGCACAGAATGGTCTAGAATGTCATTGTATGATGGCGTTAAGATTTACCTTCACTGGAACTAAAGGTCCCAAACCATGAAAAACAACCCCATACCATTATTCCTCCTCCCCCAAACTTTACATTTGGCACTATGCATTCGGGTAGGTAGTGTTCTCCTGGCATCTGCCAAACCCAGATTCGTCCATCGGTCTGCCAGAGAACGCAGAGAATGCGTTTCCACTGCTCCAGAGTCTATTGTCGGCGAGCTTTACACCACTCCACCCAACGTTTGTCATTGCACATGGTGATCGTAGGCTTGTGTCCAGCTGCTCGGCTATGGAAACCCATTTCATGAAGCTCCCGACGAACAGTTCTTGTGCTGACATTGCTTCCAGAGGCAGTTTGGAACTCGGTAGTGAGTGTTGCAACCGAGGACAGACAATTTTAAGCGGTCCGCGCTTCAGCACTCAGCAGTCCTGTTCTGTGAGCTTATGTGGCCTACCACTTCACGGCTGAGCTGTTGTTGTGCCTAGACATTTCCACTTCACAATAACAGCAGTTAGTGTTGACCAGAGCAGCTCTAGCAGGGCAGAAATTTGTTGAACTGACTTGTTGGAAAGGTGACATCCTATGACGGTACCACATTGAAAGTCACTGAGCTCTTCAGTAAGGCCATGCAACTGCCAATGTTTGTCTATGGAGTTTGCAAGGCATGTGCTTGATTTTATACACCTGTCAGCAACGGTTGTGGCTAAAATAGCCAAATCCACCAATTTTGGAAAAGTGTCCACATACTTTTGTATATATAGTGTATTTCTCTAGCTCACTATGTTTCTTAAATGACATGCATACTTGTTTCCTACACCCTCCTCCAGATCATCAGGGCTTCTTGGTCCTCTTCTCAAGGACACCACCCAGCTGTCTCACTTCAAGACAGGAGACCTGGGCCTTGTACCGCGACGGACACACAACTACAACAACATCCTGTCCAAGATGGGACCCCTCTCCAAGAGCACCCGCCTTCAACTGCACAGGTGATTGAGCTGCATTTTATGCTTGCCAAAAATACTCTTAGATTAGGAAATGCAATGTCATCAGTGTATATATTAATACATATTGTAACTTAGTTACAGTAGATAATGTTTTTATTGTGGGGAATGTTTTTATTTAATTCAATGGTCAGAGGGATGTTTTATGTTAAGTGGATTTTTTAAATGTAAACATGTAAACCGATTTGTGTCAATGTATTGGTGACCGTAGTGCCTCTGTTTGTCAGGAAAGTCTCACCACCCCAGAAGAGGACCAGCCCATCCAAACCCTCTGGTCCAGAGAGCCTGGCTCCTCCACTCAGGGACCCTCCCAGAGGGAGCCTGCTTTCCCCCCACAGGCCCTCTCCAACCAGGGGCAGCGCCGCTGAACCCATCCTCAGATAGGCAGGACTGGGACTGGGATTTAAACCCCTTTTAATGGGACATTTCAACAAAAAATAAATGTTGCTACATGGTTATGCTCACTTTTTGGAATGACATGACTAATTCTGTTTCTTTTCCAACCACTAGGTGGCAGGAGCAACTCTTAGAATATGTTGTACTGAAGCAGACAAAGACCAGACACTATAATTTTATCTCTAGAAATCTAATAAAGGCTCTGTTATTTTGTGTTATGATTTAGGTCAAATTTATTTGGAGACTAAAACCAAACAATAAACATTAGAAATGTATACTCAAAATAAGAAAGGTGATACTGTAACAAAGCCAATTGTCCATCTACTAAATCCAGTATGTAGTTCATGAAGTAATAAACAGAGGAAAATACTTTTAAAATGCTGATCTTTATAAGGTGATTTTACAAGGTTCAATGGTTGTTATGAGGACAGAATGTGGGCTGTTGTACTGTACATCTTTTACATTAAGTGAAGTCTGGTGTTTGACATTGTCAAAGTCTCTATAATGCAAATAAACACAAAGTCTATGAGGACATCTGGTTTATCAAATTAAAATGGGCCCATCACTGCATTACCATCTGCCTTTTGAGATGTTAATTTATTAGGGTTACATTTTCACTGCACACCATGTACACTATACCTATCAAATCATTTTTAGACCTTCATTTTTAGACCAAGTTCCAAGGGTGTTAGAAACATATGATCATAGAGAGGATATTCCCCATGGAATATATATTTTAATAATGAGACAATGGCAATCTCACAGACCTTTATTGTAGAGCTGACATGACGTCCTGATTTTATGCATTGACGTATTGATTAAATCCTGATCTTCTTGTTCTCTAAACTCTTTGTCTTTGTATCCCTTTCTGATGGAGGCAACGTTTTTTTTTAAGTGACTCTATGGGACCCCAGGCACAATGGTGCTTGTGTTTCAACAGCAGCAATGTTTACATCTTTGTCATATGAAAGCTCTGTGACTAGATGCATGTGAATAAGGGAATGTGGATGGGGACATTTCTTAGATATCTTTTTGTGAGCTCATTGCAAACATTTTACCCTGTAAATTTTACCCTGTAAATGTGCAGCTGTATCATATATCTTTTTCATAATTCAACGTGCTTTCATGATGTCTTTACCTGTCAAAGCTAGGTAAAAATATCTCTCCCTAAATCAGTGTCTCATTTGTAGGGACATATAATTTGATGGGTCATGAGAAGACATCACAGGCAGTAACTCTTTTTAATTGGTGTGATTTATCACCTTCCTCTGCAGTAATTCCCAGGTGAACATACCTGTCTTCTCAGCCCTGATAAAATGATTTATTTCTTGGGCCAGTGAGGTTTTGAGAATGTAGATCTTTCCTTGCTGGATCCACACAATGTTTTGTCCCAGGCCGGGCTATCAAAATGGTTCCTGCCTCATTTTGCTGCTTGGAACCACCTAGGTGCAGCTAGAGCTTAAAGGAAAACAAAAGGTTTGTATGAGCCGACCAATGTCCTCTTTTATTTCCCTTCAACAGCAGACAGATGGACCTCTCAGTTCCTTTTAAAAGGCAGTCCGGCTGGATCTGAAATGGCATTCTATTCCCTATGTAGTGCGCCACTTTTGTGCACATAGGGAATAGGTTGTGGGCCTTGGTCAAATGTAGTGCATTAAAAAAGGTAACAGAGTTCCATTTCAGACTCAGAGCTATCAGAAGCTGTTATCACATCACATTTTGAAGTGTTGCTGCCTTATTTTTAAAACAGATTGGTAAGCTGCAGCTGTGCATAGTCTATTGGTAAATAGCCCACCCATTTTCACCTACCTCATCCCCATACTGTTTTTATTTATTTACTTTTCTGCTCTTTTGCACACCAATATCTCCTGTACATGACCATCTGATCATTTATCACTCCAGTGTTAATCTGCAAAATTGTAATTATTCGCCTACCTCCTCATGCCTTTTGCACACATTGTATATAGACTCCCCCTTTGTTTTCTACTGTGTTATTGACTTGTTAATTGTTTACTCCATGTGTAACTCTGTGTTGTCTGCTCATACTGCTATGCTTTATCTTGGCCAGGTCGCAGTTGCAAATGAGAACTTGTTCTCAACTAGCCTACATGGTTAAATAAAGGTGAAATAAAAAAATGTAAAAAAAAGCTACCCACCGTTAGTCTGGCTGACACCAAACTCGAAGTCTTCCTGATTAGTCTGGAAAGGTTCTTCGGCTGTCCCCATGGGATAACCCTTTGAAGAACCCTTTTGGGTTTCATGTAGAACCCTTTCTACAGAGATTCTATTGTAGGCACAATGCATTGATAATGAAGGGAGCTGTGTTTTTTCTGATTGAGTGAGAAAGACAGGAGAACCATACACCCACATTGACAGCCACACAGCCCATGAGTGCCGCCCCCTTCCAAAACAACTGTTGAATTTTCAAGTCTAAACAATGAGATGTCTCAACCCCAGGAAAAAAAACGGAGAGAACCAATCAAAGCTCAAGACAATTTCTGTGTGAATATTACACCATCAATGCTCTCCTGTCCATACCAGTGTGTAACAGCACTCCCTTGCTGTGTACCATGTGAGTCGCATCAGCCAGGCTAACCCAGTGTAGGATGCACTCAGAAAAAGGTTTACAAACGGGTTCTTCGACTGTTCCCAATAGGAGGACCCTTTGGGTTTCATGTAGAACTCTCTGTAGAAAGGGTTCTACATGAAACCCAAAAGGGTTCTTCAAAGGGTTATCCCATGGGGACAGCCGAATAACCTTTTTAGGTTCTAGATAGCACCTTTTTTCTTAGTGTGGGCATCTATACTGATGCATGAGTGGCAACTGAACTGCAGTCTACTGAGACTGAGGCATTGGCATAGCAATCAAGTACATGGTTATTTTTATACAGTGCTCTCCTGCCATGCTTCAATTATGTATGTGTTCAGTATCGATGATACTTCAATGATGCATGAGTTCAGTACAGGTTTTTATTGAATGGATCAGGGATCTCTCATAGTCTTCACTCCTCATTCATACATTTTTCAATGGCTAGTGCGTTAGGTCAGTGCATGGTGTTTGTAGCATCAGGGTTGTGAGTTCAAAGCTCTCATTGGCCACTTATGCTGAATATATGTATCACTGTCAGTGTTGACAGTACTGTAATTTGCTTTGGATAAAAGTGTCCATAATGATATTATTATCATACTATTGTCAGCTGAACAGCAGTGAGGTGTGTTAGCCATCCATCCTCTTTCTCTCCATATAGCTGCAGTCATTTCCTCTTGACCTTGAATGCCCATGAATCAGCAGAGTAGTTGTGAACATGCAGCAGCCCATCAATTATTTATACCCAGATCTAATTCAGGACTTCATGTGGTTTTCCTTTGCTTTGGGGCCAGGATCCATCTCTCTTGGGGTTGAGTAAAGTAAAAAGAAACAAATCTGTATGACTGCTCCAGCTTGCTTCAGAGTAAACATGGAGGAAAAAGGGATTTTTTTGGAGGAATGTATTTTATTAGATTTGTTTTTTAAAAATCTCCAATTCACATAAAAATCTGTTTTAAATACTCAAGTTAATTCGAAACACTGAGATGACCTCAATTTACTGGGAACCGCGATATCATTCACATCCCCTCCCTTCCACATCAACATGCTTCCTCCTTCTGTATCACATATTACAGCTCTTAATGTTACATGTAATGTGCTCACTGGCCTGGTAGCACCCCCCCCCCCCCCCCCCCCTCTCCCAATGCAGTTGATGCCCTGTCACCACTCCAGTAGCAATCCCCTGTTGATTTAGCAGACTGCTCTGCTTTGTTCCCTCTCTCTGTCCTGATCCCCTGATAGGAACTCACAGCAGAGGTAAAGGCCAAGCTGCTGTGCAGGTATCTGGGAAGGAAAGACCAGGAGAAATTCTACAGTGGGTTGGATTGAAAAATAAATCAATAGGGTGACAGTGAAGGTGACACTGATAAAGAGAGAATGAGCGAAATGTTTGTGTCAGAGAGAAAAAACAGAATGGGGGTAGAGAGAGGGAGAGGAAGAGAGCGAGGCAGCAAGAAAGAGAGGCAGCGAGAGAGAGAGGAAGAGAGAGAGAGAGAGAGAGAGAGGGGGAGAGAGATGGGGGGAGAGAGGCAGAGGGAGGAATAAAGCTAGGCTAATCTCTAACATCTGGATGGGCTGTTCAGTGTTGTTGTTATTAGTTGTGTCACAGAGTTTCTAAACCCAGAGGCGCAACATAGCGAGACATCCGGGATCGCTTGCGAAGCAGACCAAATAGCAGGCCGGGGTTTGGGGTTTGAGAAGTCAATGAGAGAAGTGACGTCTAGTTCAACGTCTAGTTTTGATTTACATTTGGTTGAGTTGTCAACTAATGTGAATTCAATGTTAAATCAACAAAAGGTTTATGGATGACGTTTTTAAAATCCAATCAGTTTTCCACGTAGATTCAATGAAATGGAAACAATGTTGATTCATCCAGTTTTTGCAGTGATTTTTCTCAAAATCTAAAAGCACAACCAAGATTCAAACCAATGTCTTAAGTATAGAGTAAACATAACTTGATGCTGGATAATGAACAATGCCGAAATAGCCAAAACAAACTTCCAGAAGTAATCAAGGCACTCTCATGTACTGAATATTCTTCTTTCTTCAGTTTTAAAGCTAATTTTCTTGCAATTCTATACATTTTGCAATGTGTCTAATGTGTATTCATGTGATATGGGCTAAAAAACCTACCTAAAAAATGCTAGCTGACGAGCTAGTTGATCTGGACATTTCTGACAAGTTATGAATAGCTTTCTAAGGTGTGGAACGACTGACATGAAAAGACGAAAACTGATGATGCACTACCCAATTTCGAAATTGCACTTTGTGCATTCTACTCTTACAACTTTCAAGAGTAAGTTGAAAGCCGTTATGAGTTCACCCCTGCCGACCCGAACACCCCCTAGCCCCTAGTGCAGGCGACTGCCGACTGAATGTTCTACAAATCACCTTGCATCATAAATAACTCCTCAATAATATTTGTAAATCAGTCAATTTACCCATGATACATCACCCTTTTGATGATCTCGAACACGGCCAATGACATCACATGATTAGTTGGACTAGACACACGTTTCATACCTGTTTATACCTGAGTTTTAATTTATCTTTTGATATAGGAATATGTCATGTAAATTAACTACATACAGACAATAATTTTAAGCTACGATAAAGCCAGACAGTATCAGCCAGGTGTGTCTGCAGAAACACTCGGTGCTGGTGTGTGAACTCACACACTACAGGATAAGATGAAACACATTGCACTTCTATATACTTTCTTTTTCACCTCATTTTGTAAGTGTTGAAAATAGCTGTTCCTTGTCTACTATCCTACAGAACACCCAGATGGTCGTATACGGTTCCTATAATTGCAGTGTTTAGCATTGAAAGATTCAATCATAGGAGTTATTATTTTTCGGACATCGTTGTATCCACGCCACATTCCATAACCTGTAGATATGAAGGTCTGATGTGACTTGATTAATACCAGAGACACAACTACCTGGGTATCTAAGCACTGCAGTGTGTCCTGTCTATACGCATTGTCAAACCCCTGCATGTTTGCTGATCTTGCTCTGCAGTGCAATGGCTGTCTCACCTTGAGGTACACCTGCTGCTGTCTGACGCAGGTTGAGAACACTCCCTCCAGCCGAGCCTTCTGCTGATGGAGCTGAACCACAAGCAATCTCACAGCCTGAAACGAGACCGTTCTATAGCACAGTACAGTACTATCATATGAAACAAGATACTATTATAATATGACAATTGAAAACCATAACGTCTAGCACAGTGAATCAAACAGTCATGGGCATTCAGTGTATGAATGATCCGACACTGGAGATCAAGCAAAGAGCAAACTATTGATCTTGATGATATTGCAGGCTAAGAGTCAACATCACCAATGCCTGTGTGTGTGTGTGTGTGTGTGTCTGTGTGTCTGTGTGTTTGGAGGTGATGCACACAGGGCTTAAATTATCAGCTGTCAGAGTGAGGCCAATAACTCATTCTCATAATCAGAGTGTATGTGAAAGGAGTGTGCAAGAGACTCTCAGCTGAAACTATATACTAATGGATGTTATTTAACAAACTGTATAATTATGCATGTAACATGTCTATTATATCCACCCCTGACATTTTCCTACCATTGAGGTTTGACATTATGTCCTGGTCTTATTGTGCAGGGGTGGATGTAATTATTGTGCTGATTGACTTTGTTTTTAAGTAACACTGGTTAATTCCATGCCGTTTCTATAGGCCTAGCCAATGTTTTATTGGCTTGTTCGAGGTTGTGAATAATTCCCACTGTGAAATGTTGGGACAAAAAGCAAGCACCCACTACTTATTTTCAGTCATATTCATTCTCACGCAATCATATAGGCCTAGTCCAATTCTCCAAGGCATAATTTGCTTACCAAATGCAGTCATATGTCTTACGTTTTAGCGCTGAACAACCATAACGCGCGTGCGCAACTATTCCGCTCTTCGTTGCTGCCACGGTCAGTGAATGCGCCTGACACTGTTGTGACCAAGAAACAAGCGTGTGCTGTCGGGTGCTGAATCCACGCTGTCCCAAACCGAGATGAAAACGGAGTTGGTTGCGCAAACACGAAGTCCTACCAGTAAAAAGCTACCATTGAAATATTTGGGATGTGTTGCCTTGGTTTGGTTCAAGAACTGTAACTATGTAAGTATTTACTCAATGCCAAATTTTGCTTGAAATAGCGCAGGCAAGGATGCATATCCTGCTGCACTGTTGGTCAGCGGTGCTGCTAGCAACTTAACAAGGCAGCATGCAAATTCCCGAACGTTCTCTGAACGTGATAGGTGGCTACTTGTTATTTCCCCCTTTATATGACATGCACTCTTCTGGATGTTTTTATTTTCCAGTGACTTTCAGTGATCTAATCATTGATGTCTGTCAAGGTAGGAAGGCATGCCATTTGGCTAGCTAGTTAACGTAATTTCACAATTCAAAAGGATTGTCAGAAACCAATTGAAAAGAGGACGAAATTAACTTATGTTGGTTCGAGTTTTTGTATATTTATATTTTCACTTGCGGTTGTTTGATGTATAAGTACACCTGTCATATCATGCAACTTATCTCAATTTACTCCTAAAAGTTGTAATAGTAGAATGCACAAGGTACACTTTATTCTTGTCATTGCAGACCTTAGAGAGCTATTTATAACTTGTCAGAAATGTACAGATCAACTTGCCCATGTGTGCAAAATGTTGCTCTGTTTTTTTTTTGTCCATAGATGTTGCTGTAATGTTTGTCCCTCAAATAACACATGAACACACATAAGACATGGCAAAACGGCAACATTTTATCTGCACCCCATGACAAAATGTGTAGAATTGCATGAAATGAGCTTTAAACCTGCAAAATGTTCTCTCCGCCAACAAGATGAGTGAACAGTTTTTGTCATGAACAGTGCTTGTGCCCATTGAAATAGAAGTGGTGTGTGTGTGCAAAAGGGAGGGAGGGGGGGATGCGGAATGTTCCCCAATGCTGGAAGGGGGCCCTGAGTGAAAAAGTTTGGGAACCCCTGCTGTACAAGACTGTAGACTTGGGCGATATGGATGAATTTTTTATTTAATTTTTAAATGACACTTTTAAACCACAGCTACTACAAGTTTGATTGTAGCCATTAACAATCACCATTATTAGTAAACCTAAGGAACGATATCAGCAAAATGCCTGCGATAAGTGTTCGTTATGGTCGGTGTCGATAATGTTTATTTTATCGCCCCACCTTTACTGCAGAGTAAGCAGCAGAGTGCACAGACTAGCAGGTACTGGTCCTTGCCTATAGAATGGAAACGGTAACCTGAGCCTAATTTCCTCAGGCTCCCTGGCCCAGTCAAGCTAAACTAAACGGGCATAGAGTGCACGGCTTGTAAATGAGAAGTGTGTGAGTGACATTTAGTTTTGCAATTAGTGTTATGCGTCTTGTTTATACAGAGTACACCACTGTTTTCTCAACCACACGTCTAACAGTGAGGCTACTGTCAACAGTACCGTGGTGGTGATGCAGTTTTTGCTTGCCAGTCTTTTTGGGTGTTACTTTTTCAGTAATAGGAGAAGCCATACTATAACCAGCAGATATGTCATTGAAGAGCAGGATAGAAAGGTTGAAAGGAAGAGTCCAGTAATGGACACCTCGGACTCGTAATATGACCACTTTGAAATTGATTAATTGCATTCCATTGATCAATGGTACATCTACAATGACCACTAAACCATCTCAATGATCCTGTTTTATCTTCAATCCTTTTCGTAATACATGATGGGTTGTCTGTTTGTGGGTGTGCATAGTTATACATTTTGAAAGCACCCAAATTCCCTGCTATCAACATATTCCAGTGTTCCATGCCCAAGGCTCCGCAGCTCAGAAGGGGATGTTTTGGAATTCAGTCGCTTCATAGCCCAACTGTTAAACTGAAACCATATCTGCCTCAACTAAGTGTTGGCAGTCATCAAGGCCTAATGGATGGAATGTTCTCTCTCTGACTTGATGGGTAAGATGTCTTAAGATATTATTGCTGAATTGCTGTTTTTTTTTAATCTCCTCTTACACACGTATGCGCACACACAATCTTTGAAGATTATTGTTGGCTTATTGCTGGGTGGCTGAATCCCAGACATCAAAGACAGTATCCCATAATGACTAATAAAATGCTGATCACCAGAGGTGTGCTCTTATAGACATGCCCCCCCCTCCCTTTCTACTCTCCACACACAGGGAGCAGGATGCCTGAAACAAGTGTATATGGTGTGGAATAGCGAAGTCTTACTTAGAACACTCATTTGGCCTTGTCTGAAATATGTGCTTTACCCAACGAGACGGCAGAATTGAATGACCTCGGGGCTTCTTTCTTCCTCAACTATTTAATGTGCTATGAAAAATGAAAACAGTTTGAGCGTGTGTGGGCAGATTATTCTCTACTGCACCTGTAAGAGGTTTGCAATGCATTATCATGCTCAGGTTGTAGCTACACTACTAGCCAGTAGCCACATAGTTGACCAAATTCCCAAATTAAGTTCCATATAAAGGCTAGAACTCGATTTGCCTCTTGTTACTGTCACAATGGTAGGCCTGGTTTGGAGCAGGTGTGTGAATAAATAGGCCTACCTGAGGTGATGTCAAACCTCAGATAAACACCAGCTAGTTACTCCTCGACAGACTCTTTCCTTTGTTATCCTCACATGTCTTCTTCAGCACTTTAATGTACTGCTCATGAAGTCTGCCTCTAACTGTTTTCAGCATCACTGATAGAGGCTTTTTTACTGACTGTTTTACTGGCACTGAAATATTCATGCCAGAGTTTTTGAACAGGCACAACGTTCTCCTCTTTCACTGTGTTTTGAACAAGCACCAAGAGGCTCTCCTCTTTCTGACACATTTAGCTCTCCCTTCAGCTCTCCCATGGAGGACTTTCTAGGTCCCTTGGGGTAGTCACTGACTTGCTGGTTGCTGCAGGCTAGTCAGTTGAAGGTTTGGTGGTGACAGTGGTTGAGTCTTTTACCTCGACACCAGTTAAGTGGTAAAGCTATGTGAGCAGTGGTTTAAACTTTAGACACGCACACGTAATCCAGAGTTGTTGTAAAGATATCCCCCCCAAGGTTGGCCTGCTGCTTGTCCAATGGACTTGGTGAATAATAGTCTCACGGATGGTGAATCTGAAGCTCTGAATCTGAAGCTCTGAATTGGCTTCTATCTCGAGGTCTACAAGCCTATATGTAAGCTGTCCTGATTGTGTCCACTTGATCTGCATGAAAGTTGTGTTTTGGGCACAGATTCATCTATGGTAGTCTTGTCCATTTTGGCCTACTTGCACCGTTTGCTGCCTGTTTGCTCTCTGTCCTCCCCAGTACCGCCAATGTGGCTCTGTCTGATGAGGTGTAGTGGATGGGACTGTGATTGCTGCTGTTCAGTGCTCACTCATGCATGGGAACATGATGTTTCCATTACCTGGGAAATAGACAATGATAGCTCTCAGGTCAGGACAGGGGTACTCTGCTGCAGCTCCTATAGACTCATAGACCCAAACCCAACCTGTGTGAATAGGAAATCAGCTAGGCCTGAAACGAGGACACGAGCGCGCGCACACGAACATGCATACACACGCCCTTTCTGAGCTGCTTTTAGGAACAGACTTTGATAAGAGCATTGTACGTGTGCTGTAGGCATACAGCACATCGCACTGTTTTCTCATAGATCCATTAATGTATTAACGAAGGCATAATCCTAAATATAAAATGTGTTTTCCTTTTAAGCCGGACATTTCATAACAGATGCAGTTGTTTGTGCAGTCCCCATCAGGGATGTGTTGCCCAGTCTGACACAGCGGGACTCTATAAATACGCTTTTGAGAACAGATGAAACAGTTGAGGGAACCACAACATCTTCTAGGCCAGTTGTTTCATTCAAATGAACATGCAAGTTAAGTTACATTACTATAAGAATAGACAAAACTGTCCTCATGTAGCCTGTAAGTGAGTGGACTGGAGAGTCCTTGGGCAGATGGTTTGGCCTTTTGAGAAGGAGACCTCCTGTGTCACTATCAAGACACTTTAGACTACTTTATCAATCCCGTTGAATAAGAGCAGTTGTTAGCGAACCAAAATGGAGAGCTCTATGCCTTGCCCGCTGCTCAAATTGTGTACCACTTAGCCTAATCTGTTTTTTTTTTTAAAGCAGCCAGCTGTGCCTCTGTTACATAAGGGCCAATTTCGCAGACAGATTAAAGCTTCCCCCCTGGACTAAATTGCACTAAGTTACTTTAAAATGGTTGGTTTCAGGAACATGGATTAGGACTTTGTGTACTCTTAAGTCCCGGAATTTGACTCGTCCGCTAGTGCATATTTGACACTTAAATATATATATTTTTTGTCCAGTTATTTATGATCTGACTCCAGGACTGTGGGATCCAAGGTTAGTTATGGAATTGGCGTAAGTCATAACTTTGAAATCATGTTAACAATGTGATTTACTAAGTGAGAAGTTGACATTGTCATACATCAAATGTTGAGCGACGCACCATTTGAAGTGGATAGGCTAAATAGGCCTTATTCAGTGAGCGCTCATCTGTCCTGGCCAGTAACATGGTGCAGACAGAATGTCATTTGGAAGAAGTCCTCTGCCAACATAAAATCCCAGCTCATAAAGTCTACTGCAGTGAAAATGACCTAAATAAACACAACCCCAAAATAAACCTCCCTGGGTTCACATAACCTTCCCCGAATAGAGGACAGGAAGGGGAAGTGCAGACAAACCACTTCTCTAAAAGTTGGAAATGAGGCTACCTGAGCAGTGCCATCCTGGGTTTTAGATTTCAAGATCCTACACCGTTTGCTACCCTGGATCGGAGTACCCCTCTGACGATTTGTAAAACGCAAACACATTCTAACTGTTCTGATTGGTCCCAGAAACCGATGGATTGTGCCAGAGACAGAACACACGTGGGTAAAGAGCCGTTTTGAAAATTCGGCATTGGGTAGAGATTATCTAATCGCTAACTACTTTTTTTTTGTACAATACTCCTCATTTTGACATCACAACAACTAACTTCAGTGATTGCGGTCTCAGACTGAAGTATGTAGCAAACAACACAGCAGTGGAAGAATTCCATTTGTCGTCAGGCAATACAGTGTGCTAATGCCTATCATTGTATCCCACAGCTTTTTCCACAGCTGTGCTGATTTACCTGTATCTCGAGCTAGCTGAAGGGTCAGAGTTGACTGCATGAGGAGGCAGAGTTAAGGGAACCTGGTCCTGACCTGGACCCCAACCAGTCACACTTCTAGACCAGAGGTCTGTGGTCCTCTCCTCTAGAGATGGTGAGTGTTCTGTGTGTGTCTGAGGAGGCTGGTGGGAGGAGCTATAGGTGGACAACTCATAATGGCTGGAATGGATTCAATGGAATGGTACCAAACACATGGAAACAACGTGTTTGACTCCGTTCCATTGAATCCATTCCAGCCATTACAATGTGTCCGTCCTCCTATAGCTCCTCCCATCAGCCTCTGGTGTGCCTGTCTGAGTGCGAGGATGTCTGTCTGAGGTGGCTATCTTTGTCTGTGGCTATAATGTATTTTGGGTGTGACGGTCTGTGTGTATGTTTCTGTATGTCAGTTCTTACATAAAGACAGGTTGTTTGAGAGGAGAGAGAAAGAGTCAGAGGTGATGTGTAATGTATTTGTTTTGGTTGTTGATGTGCACCCCTCTCTCTGATGTAGAGGTGTGATTTTCCCTGCAGTGTTAATTTCACTTTAATGAAATTTAACGAGGCGATAATTCCACGTGAGACTAATGGACATTCAAGTAGACATGAAACTCTCATCTGTTTTGTCCAATCATGCATCCCTGTGCAGAATATATCATGCAATCCTCTCATTGACTGATAACATCTTTCTGTTTCACAGGATTTTTGCGTTGATCCGGCTCTCCCACACGCACACAGCTCCCGGACACTTCGGTCTCGGTCTCTTTTGAACTGATTCTTTTGAATTGCCTGCACAGTCAGGACAGTTCAATTGTAACAAACTAACCTCAATTAGAAACGATCATTTATTGGAATGTCTTTGCTTTCATATATGCCACTTTTGCTCTGATCACATCGAAGCTCTATTTTGCCATGTGCGCTGTCATTTATCTGCGTGTTGCCTTTTCTGATTGGAAAAACAAATGTTTTTCGCTGAAATATTAGGAGTACAGTAATACTTCTGGCTTTGGAAGGCTCATATTCTCCCCTTTAAAAGGAAATCAATGTTATTTACACCCCTCCGACAGTTATTATGTAGAGAAAATCAGAGCTAAATCCTATAGCCTGTGGTTAATTTTGGCTGGCATTGGTTACAATGTTGTCAGTTAAGGAATATGAGGCAATAATAGGCTGAGTGTGCACATGATGCAAGTAAGAGGTAAATCTAAATTGTTTAATGGGGAAAAAAATGCACTGACTAAAACTAGATGGTAAATAACTAAAACAAAGAATGAAATTACTGAAGTGACTAAGACCAAAGTATATTTTAAGACTTAAACTAAGAATAAAACTGAATCTAAAATAGCTGCTAAAAGTAGCCCTTTACACCTTTGAAAATTGGAGATTTGGGTACTGATAAGCACCTCAATAGTAACGCATTAGCTGTACCGGAATATTATATAAATGACGTCAGCGCTCAGGCTGTGCTCTTCACAGCTCTGTATGGGTTTTGACTGACAGCCGTTCTGAAATTGAGCACCACACACGATAAGAAGTTGCCCCCATCTCTCCCGCTAATTCGGCAACTTTTGCAAAACAAATTGTCTGAGTGATCAAAATGCTGTAAATTTAAGAGGACTTGATATATTTTGAAAGATGATACGTTGAGGATTATAATAAATACCTGCTTTGATGTCATACAGGGCCTTCAGAAAGTTTTCATATCCCTTGACCTATTCCACATTTTGTTACAGCCTGAATTCAAAATCAATTATATTTATTTTTCTTCTTATCAATCTACATTCAATACCCCATAACAACAAAGTGGGGAAAAAAATGTGGGACATTTTGGCAAATGTATTAAATGAAATACAGAAATATCTCATTTACATAAGTATTCACACCCCTGAGTCACTACATGTTAGAATCAATCTTTCTAAGTAAGTCCTTTTAAGAGCTTTCCACATCTGCATTGTGCAACATTTGCCCATTTTATTATTTTCAAAATTCTTCAATCTCTCTCATTTGGTTGTTGATCATTGCTAGATAACCATGCTCCATCCCCAGTCCTTTATGATTACAAGCAAACCCATAACATGACAGTCACCACTATGGTTGAAAATATGAGGAGTGGTACTTAGTAATGTGTTGTATTGGAATTACTCCAAACATGACACCTTTGTATTCAGGACAAAAAAGTGAATTTGCTTTGCCACACGTTTTGCATTATTACTTTAGTTCCTTGATGCATGTTTTGAAATATATATTTTTTTATTCTGTCTGCGTTTCCTTTTCACTCTGTCAATTAGGTTAGCATTGTGGAGTAACTACAATGTTGATCCATTCTCAGTTTTTTCCTAACACAGCTATTTAAACTTGAACTGTTTTAAAGTCCCCATTGGCCTCATGGTGAAATAAATCTCTGATCGGTTTCCTTCCTCTCCGGCAACTCAGCAACTGAGTTAGGAAGGAAGCCTGTATCTTTGTAGTGACTGGATGTATTGATACATGATCCATAGTGTAATGAATTACTTCACGCTCTGAGGTATTCAATGTCTGCTTGTCAATTTTTACCCATCTACCAATAGGTGCCCTTTGCGAGGCATTGGAAAACCTCACTGTTTTTTGTGGTTGAATCTGTGTTTGAAATTCAGTGGTTGACTGAGGGACCTTACAGATAGATAATTGTATGTGTGGGGTACAGAGATGATGTAGTAATTCAAAAATCATGCCAAATATTATTATTGCACACACAGTGAGTCCATTCAACTTATTATTTGACTTGTTAAGCACATTTTTTCTCCTGAACTTATTTAGGCTTGCCATAACAAACGGTTGAATACTTATTCACTCAAGACTTTTCAGCTTTCCATTTCTTATTAATTTGCTAAAATGTTGCAAAATATAATTCCTCTAACATTGTGTGGTATTGTGTGTGTGTGTGTGTGTAGGCCATTGATATAAAAAAGAAGCAATTTATTCCATGTTAAATTCAGGCTGTAACACAACAAAATGTGGAAAATGTCAAGGGGTGTGAATACTTTCTGAAGCAAGCCAGAGAGTCCAAATGTGCACTTCAGATTTCCATATAAAACTCATGTCATATACAGTGTCAACGTTTATGTTCACTATGTTTGATGTACAGTTATAAGATGACATGGCGCCACACCTTGGGTTGTTCTGAATACAATGTTTTGTCTATTGTGAAGAAAACTTGCCACAGAAAACACACACCTGAATGCACTTATGACTCCTTTCTATTTGCACCAGAATTACAATCTGTTAGTCAGAATTGCCTTGTTAAAGTCTAACACAGTAAGATTTTATAACTTCGCTGGTCAGAACAAGCTTTCAAATGATGCCCACCTGACCCAGATTGCGATTTATAATGGGCCATTTTTGGATTGCTTTAACAACAGTAATTGTGTAATTACGGCGATGTAGGGTTCTGTTCCAAACAAAACAACTAAAAGTATGTTTGCTCTAGTTCCTCAACGGCACAGCTAGGAGAGCTCAAAAAAAGTTGAAGACTCTTCTTTGAGTCATAAATGTGCATTGCAATTACATAGGAACTGTGCACACTTTAGAGAGGTGTGTGGCCACTTGGAGACACCAGTTAGTCTTCTTACTCAGTTTTTTTTTGTTGTCATATGTTACACCTACAGTACCCCACATTTTCCAGGAATATTCTCATCTTACTTAGGGATGTGCATCTTTCCCTTTCAAGACAATTCGATGCATGGACTCTGATACGATAAAGAAACTATACGTTGTAGTTTGAAACAATTCGGGGGGTGGGGGGGGGGCAGCAATATGTCATCTGTTTTTTGTCCCCCCACTTTGGTTCTGAATTTACTAGCACCCACTAATTAACTTGTAATTTTTGCAGATTAAGTGTTTGGGCTAGTAATGTATCCATTTTTATTGTTTACAAATTAGCTATGACATAGCCAATGAAAAATATATATACATACAGTGCATTTGGAAAGCATTTCCACATTTTGTTACGTTACAGCCTTATTCTACAATGGATAGTGTTTTAAAGTCTTCATAAATATACACACTGCCCCATAATGACAAAGCTAAAACAGGTTTTTAGAAAATGTTGCAAATGTTAAAAATATATATAAAAAAAAAAACGGATACCTTATTTACATAAGTATTCAGACACTTTGCTATGAGACTCGAAATTGAGCTCAGGTGCATCCTGTTTCCACTGATCATCCTTGATCTTTCAACAACTTGATTGGACTCCACCTGTGGTAAATTAAATTGATTGGACATGATTTGGAAAGGAGCACACACCTGTCTATATAAGGTGTCACAGTTGACAGTGCATGTCAGAGCAAAAACCAAGCCATGAGGTCGAAGGAATTGTCCGTAGAGCTCTGAGACAGGATTGTGTTGAGGCACAGATCTGGGGAAGGGTACCAAAAAATGTCTGCAGCATTGAAGGTCCCCAAAAACAGTAGCTTCTATCATTCTTAAATGGAAGAACTTTGGAAGCACCAAGACTCTTTCTAGAGCTGGCCGCCCTGCCAAACTGAGCAATTGGGAGATAAGGGCCTTAGTCAAGGGAGGTAACCAAGAACCCGATGGCCACTCTGACAGAGCTCCAGAGTTCCTCTGTGGTTGTCTTTCTGGAAGGTTCTCCCATCTCTGCAGCATTCCACAATCAGGCCTTTATGGTTTAATACATGGATCCTGGACTTCCTGATGGGCCGCCCCCAAGTGGTAAGGGCAGGTAACAACACGGGGGCCCCTCGGTGTGTGCTAAGTCCCCTTCTGTACACCCTGTTCACTCATGACTGCACGGCCAGGCACGACTCCAACACCATCATTAAGTTTGCTGATGACAACAGTGGTAGGCCTGATCACCGATAACGATGGGACAGCCTATAGGGAGGAGGTTAGAGACCTGACCTTGTGGTGCAAGGACAACAACCTCTCCCTCAACGTGATCAAGACAAAGGAGATGATTGTGGACTACAGGAAAAGGAGGACCGAGCACACCCCCATTCTCATCGACGGGGCTGGAGTGGAGCAGGTTGAGAGCTTCAAGTTCCTTGGTGTCCACAACACCAACAAACTATCATGGTCCAAATACACCAAGACATTTGTGAAGAGGGCATGACAAAGCCTATTTCCCCTCAGGAGATTGAAAAGATTTGGCATGGGTCCTGAGATACTCAATGTTTTAAAGCTGCACCATCGAGAGAATCCTGACGGGTTGCATCACTGCCTGGTATGGAAACTGCTCGGCCTCCGACCGCAAGGCACTGCAGAGGGTAGTGCGTACGGCCCATTACATCACCGGGGCCAAGCTTCCTACCATCCAGGACCTCTATACCAGGCGGTGTCTGAGGAAGGCCCTAAAAATTGCCAGCGACGCAGATGTACAAGATCAGGAACAGGCCACCTACCTCACATGGGTCAGGAAGCAGGGCACATTTGGACTAGGCTACAAATATTCCCTGGGGTGGTTCGGCATGAAAAATGATTTGTAGATCAATGACTGTCAACACAGCACAACATTGAAGGAGAGGAAGCATCAGTTGTCCCATAACACAGGGTATTTTCGGAAGGTAGAACGTAATAATAAAAATGTATGTGTGTATATATGTGTATGTGTGAATCGGCGATTCGTAACGTTTTAATCGATTTTCTGACCAATGCATGCTACATTTGGATCCGTTTGGGCTCCGCGGAATGTTGCAGTCAACTTTGAATCGGGGACCGATACGTGTTAAGTGAATTGTTACACCCCTAATGTTACTATGTATCCACCAGTATTTTGTTATCAACAAATGCGGCAAAGTACAGTAAAATGAACAGTAATATTTGAATTCAGTCTTGCCACATGAACTATTGTCCTCAAATTTGGTCTAATAATTGTCCCATAATCACCAAACTCTTCCCTTTCAATTGCTACCATGATTATGCATATGCTTTTCATATTTGTTCTGTAAGAATATAATTTAGACCTTTCTCTATAAGCCAACTCTCATGAGTGTAAAGCGTTAACACTGATGCAGACAGGCAGTTCAATGTATGTTTCCCATGCCACTAAAGCCCATTAACATTGAATAGAGAGGGGGAGAGGAATAGAGAGACTGACCTTGGACTCAGCTCCACATGGTGCTCTCTCTACTGTGTACAGTTAGGCTTGCAAATCGGCACACATTAGCTGATGCAGCTCATTTCTAGGCAAGCACGCTATCCCTACGAATATCTCGTAATGTTAATATTGTATTGAGCAACATTGGCTTTGTAAGTAGGACAAATGGAAATATGCTGCAGCACCTGTTGCTAGGAGGTGTTACTGTCAAGTATATGCAGTGTAAGATTGCTTGTCTGGCTCAGCAAACAAACACCTAACTGTAATTGGCAAAGTCATTTGGAGTTTTTCTTCAGACTTTTTTACAAAGGATCATGTTCTCAATTACTTTGTTCTTTCTTCCTCTCAGAGGTCCATCCGATTGTTTGCCAATGATGACCGCCACGTCATGGCAAAGCACGCCAACATCTACCCTTCGCCAGAGGAGCTGGAGGCTGTCCAGAAGCTGGTGTCCACCGTGGAATGTGCCCTCAAGCAGGTATCAGACTGGATGGACAACCTCAACGCCTCCCAAAGCAAGGTCCCGACCCCCACCACCAGCGACCCCAAGGATGTTGAAGACTCTACCGGCAGCCGCAGCACCACAAAGTGAGTCTTCTTCTCCCATGTTGCAAAAGCTTGAGACACTCTACATCACATATGTCAGAGTCAAGGCCCGCGGGCCACATCCGGCCCGCAAGAAGGTTTTTTACGGCCCCTGGGATGATCTTGATTTATTATTAGAACCGGCCCGCAGCAAGCCGGCAGCCCGCAGATCTTTTACACGCACCAATACTACATTTCCCACAATGCAAAGGTGACGCACCGAGCAGTAGGCTGCTTCATTTCAATATTTATTGGCACAGCAGTCGTCAGCATCACAGTAAAATTAACTTTCAGATACCCATCAAAAATGGCAAAACGGAAGGTGGATACTGAGAACCGGGGGTTTCAAACAAGGTGGGAGTCGGAGTATATGTTCACGAAGGTAGCTGGAAAACCTGTGTGTCTTCTGTGTGGAGAAAGTGTGGCGGTACTGAAAGAGTATAATCTGAGACGACATTATGAAACGAAACACGCGGACAGACACGCGGACGCAACTGTCAAGGCCAGTTTTATTTTGGCAGAAGAGATCGCTAAATCAGCCCGGCCATTTACGGAGGGGGATTTCATCAAAAACTGCATGATTAAAGTTTGTGACGAAGTTTGCCCAGAAAAAAGGCAACTCTTTTTAAATGTGAGTCTGAGCAGAAACACCATTGCCGAGAGAGTAGACCAGTTGTCCATCAATCTAAAAGAGCAGCTTGTGAAAAAGGGAAAAGATTTTATTGCATATTCCTTGGCTGTGGATGAGAGCACCGACATTTCTGACATTGCCCAGTTGTCAATTTTCATCCGCGGAGTGGACTCCAACCTAAGCGTGACAGAGGAGTTTTTGGCTTTACGTCCTATGCATGGCACAACTACGGGGCATGATTTGTATGAAGAGGTGTCAAGATGTGTAAATGAGATGGAGCTGCCTTGGGAAAAACTCGTGGGTTTGACAACCGACGGAGCACCTGCGATGTGTGGACACAGGAGCGGACTGGTGGCGAAGATACGGGAAAAGATGCAAGAGGAAAACGCGACAGGTGAGCTGACAGCTTATCATTGTATCATACACCAGGAAGCGTTGTGCGGTAAAGCCTTGAAAATGGAGCATGTAATGAGCATCATCACGCGCACAGTTAACTTTATCAGAGCCAAAGGTTTGAATCACCGCCAGTTCAAGGCATTTCTGACGGAGTTAGAAACGGAGCATGGTGATTTGCCTTATCACACAGAGGTGCGATGGCTAAGCCAGGGAAAGGTGCTTCAAAGATGTTTCGAGCTTCGTGAGGAGATTTGTCTGTTCTTGGACAGCAAAGGGAAAGACACAACACAACTCCGAGACGAAATGTTTCTGTGTGAAATGGCTTTTCTGTGTGACATTACGAGTCATCTGAATGCAATAAACTTGCAGCTGCAGGGTCGGGATCGTGTCATCTCTGATATGTACAGTACAGTGAAGGCATTTAAAACCAAACTGACTCTGTGGGAGACGCAGATGCGGAAAGAAAATTTGAGCCACTTTCCCAGCTGCCAGACCATGAAAGAGAAGCTCTCTACCAGTGCGTTCCCGAGCACACAGTTGGCTGATAAAATAGGTATGCTTGCCGCTGACTTTCGACGCCGATTTGCTGACTTTGAAGCACAAAAAAGCAGGTTGGAACTGCTCGGTAACCCATTTGCTGTTGACGTGGAAAGCTCACCACCAAACCTCCAAATGGAGTTGATTGACCTCCAATGCAATGATGCACTGAGGGCAAAATATGCGGCAGTGGGTGCTGCGGAGTTCGCCCGTTTCCTCCCCGGCACAATGCCCCAGCTGCGCATCCAGGCTGCTCAAACGTTGTCTATGTTTGGCAGCACATACCTGTGTGAACAACTGTTTTCTTTGATGAACCTGAACAAAACATCACACAGAAGTCGACTTACTGCTGAACACCTCCACTCAATTCTGAGGATTTCTTCAGCTCAGAGCCTTACCCCGAACATTGATGAACTTGTGGAAAAGATGGGACACCACCAAGTATCACCCTCAACCTCAAACAAGTGAACATTACTGTGCAATCACATATTTAGAGTTTTTACTCAGTTCAAGTTTAAAAGTTAAAATTTAATATTTGTTTTCACTGCATGTTACTTCTCCTTAAACAAAGTGTTGTTTTTGATTAATAGATTTTTGCACTTTATTTTTTTGTATTTCAATCCAATTATATTTTAAAAATATTTCAGTTGAGTGGATGATAGAAAATTGCTATTATTGTTTTTTCTTTGAAGTAAATTTAGCCCACTTTTGCTAAAATAGAAAATATAGTCTACTGATGGTGCCTTGAATACCGGTTTCTTTCATTTAATGTTCATGTTATGGGGATATTTATATAAAGGAAATTTGTCTTTTGTGTCTGTTGAAAATTAAAGATTACTGACAGAGCCATAAGAAAATATTGCTTTATTTATCTGATCATATTGTAATATATTTGTTAGGTTTTCAGTAGGTTCAATTAGGTTCACTAGACTATATGCGTCATTTAAAAATTTTTCAATGAACATTCGAACAGTCCGGCCCTCGTCTTGTAGCTGATTTTTTTATTTGGCCCTCCGTCCATTTGACTTTGACACCCCTGCTCTACATGGTAGGTTTTTACAAAGCACTTATACAGTTACTGCCACCTATGTTCTGGTGAAAATGTGTGGGCTACATCATTTTAATTTTGAGCGTCTGAAAGCAAAACATTTTTAGTAAAAATTAACACTAGTTTCTAAGGATGTCATGTGGCTGATTTACTGCTCTGCTCTATCCTCACCAGGCCCCAGAATGCTTCGATCCTGTGTGGGGTTATGCGTGTTGGTCTTGTGGCTAAAGGCCTCCTGGTTAAAGGAGACATGGACTTGGAGCTGGTCCTGATGTGCAGAGACAAACCCACCAAACTACTGCTGTACACTGTCGGCACCAACCTGCCAGTGCAACTACAGGTCTGTTTCCACTCAAGCATTTTACATGAGCAAACTAACTGTAACATTTTAAAACGGATGGGATGGCACATTATCCTAAAAAATTTACAATTTTCCAATGTGAGTTTCGAATACCAGTACTTTAGGTTGTGCAGTGCAGATCTGAGCCTACTACCATTGCTTTATGTAATATAGTGCAAACCTAACATCATCCACAACTGCAGTCTCTAGTGCATTGCAGAGCTGACTACTGTACATGGTCTCCTCGTCAGCCAGTTAAATACCGCTCCAGCCTGCTGTGAAGGTTATCATCAAGGGACGATTCCATTAGCACCTTTCGGCTTCACAGCACAGGGGGTGGAGAGAGGTTGTCACAGAAGTAGAGCGATGATGCATTCTTCAAAGGAACTAGCAGGAACTAGACTAGATAATACACCTGAATCTTTCTCCCTTTGAACATAATCACTACAAAATAAGATGCCATGCATAGAAAATTGAATTGGAAGTTTCTTAGTATGTTGCCTGTAAAGTTGAAACTTTAGTAATATAATAGTGTGTGTGTGATGTTGGACGTACCACACCTGGCTTATGATCTGCCTCAACCCTGGTTGGTTGCCCTTTCAGACGCTGACAGAGGACAAGTATGAGGTGCGGCCGAGTGTGTCGGAGTCAGCCATCCAGGTGGTCAACACCAACAACCCCAAATTCACCCTGAAGATTACCCTGTCCTCTCTGGCCATGAGAGAAAAACACACTGCCACAGAAGAAGGTATTTACCCCTTCTGTTTGTCCTTGCCATGAGATGTTTTTTCTCTCTTATTTAACCTTTTAATAGAGTTTAAAAGTATATTATGTTGTCTCCAGCTGAAACAGTTTTATGTTTTAATTGTCTGATAAAATCATACATTCATACCTTGAATTCCTTAAAGATGTACACAGTACATCTCGCTACACAAGCATTTCGCTACACTCGCATTAACATCTGCTAACCATGTGTATGTGACAAATAAAATTTGATTTGATTTGATTTGAGTAAAACCTTAACCCTTATTTCCGTTGTGGTCTTCTCCTTAAATTAGCGAGGCAGAGTTGAGGGAGGGAGAGGAGGGGGAGCAAAGGAAAGAGGAGGGAGACTGCAGGAATGAGGGTAGTACAAAGCAGAGGTGAAATGGGGTGTGGAGATAAGGGAGGGTGATTGAGGAGCGTTTAAAGGGGACAGGAGGGGGTTGGAGGTGGTCAGGAGAAAGGGGAGGGACGGGAGGGACATGAATCTGGTAAGTGTCTCGATAGTAAGATCTGGAAGCGGATCTCCGTTGGGATACAGCCAAGTGTAAAAAGAGCCATCTCTGCTCAGGTTTCTCCTACAGCGTTCTGTCTCATCATTCTTGTCTAACAGAGAGTCAGGATGCTTATTTCCTTGCCCAACATCCAGTTAGTGGGAAACTGGAGAGTGAGAGGAGTGCTTATGCTGTGGTTTTTAAAAAGGGAATGAATGAAAGGTGAGTCAGACATGAAGAGCAGCCATTATGTAACACCTATTGTTGTGTCAACCCCACTGGGGGAGACTGAAAAAGGTTTTCAGCATTCTGTACAAAAGGTCGTTGCAGCATAAATATTGCATTGAGTTTTAAGTGTAATACTGGAGGAGATAAATTCTAGGAGAGAAAGATTTTGTCCTGAGCCTCCAAATAATCCAAACAGCACAAGCAAAGAAGTAACCAATACAATATGCCAGCACAAGTTCTCCGGCAACCTCTAGTTTTGGGGAATAACCCGAGCGGAACATTGACTGACTATTCTATCCATAGAATTTAAGGATTTTAGGATTAAATTTACACGGTTCCATCTGGCCTCGCAACTAGTTGTGGTACTATACCGTAGCATCCTCAACCCTGAGGAAGGCACATTGCCCTGAAACAGTTCTCTCCATTGAATGTTTGGGAGTATATGTGCAAATGTCTGTATTTTACCACAGCACTCCAGCCCAGCGTGTGTGGATTATTAAACCTGGGAGCTCCGGGCTGGGAGCCCGCCTAGCAACGAGGCCCAGCGCAGGACGCCCGGGTACAAGGGGCTCCCCCTTAAACCACTCTGTCTAGCCCTAGACATGGCTCCCCCTTCTCTTCACTGGTTTACTGTATACCATGACATTTTGGTCCATGTCCATTTCAGAGCTGACCAAAGACAGACAAACTGGTATCCAACTGCCTTCTTGACTCCTGATATTCATTATATTTTGTCATTTGTGGAAGACTGGTGGTCTATGCCCATTGATAATTGAGGCCTCTCTAACGTTGCAGTTGATTTGCTCAGAATGACATCCCATAAATTCATGTTGTAAAGTCAGTGGTATTAATTTTCTTTGGTTTTTGGTCACTAATAAAAATCTAAGTTGATGACGTGTGGGAGAGCTCATTGGTGTTGTCTTATTGGAATGTGGTACTTATGGTTGATGGCTTCTTCATGACCTGCTGCTGGTGGAGAGCATAGGAAGGGCTCAGGAGGTTCCATTTGCCTGGTTTCTTGGACAATCTCATTTCCGCAGAAAATATCACAAAATCCCTGAGAAATCCTGAAAAGACTGAGATTTAGTGTGTATTCAGTGCCTCTATTGTCCTATTTATGTCCTTGCAGCCTCTGGGCCAAGATCCTTATCAGATGCCTGTAATTTATTTCCCAGATCTCCCCTGGCTCAGACCATGAAGGCCCTCAGTCTAATATTAGGAGGTGGGACATGGAATAACCCTGTGTTGTGATACGGGTTGACCCTGGCCTGTGTCACTCATTGGCTTGTCTGTTAGTCCTCCACCTCTTCCAACCTGTTCAGCTTTCACAATGGACTCTATAGCAAAGATCTGCAAAACCACACACACAGTGCTCTTACAAACCCTTCCGTAAATACAGTATACTACCGCACATGGCTACCTGCCATGCATTTGAAATGGCCAGTGTGGCCACTAAATAGCTTCCTCTATTCTCCACAGCTCAATAAACCAAGCAAGGAATTAACATTTAAAACCTACAAATAAGTGGCTCTTACTGTCCAATTTCATTAGTCTTATTGATATAAATATTTGCAGGAAAATATGTCCCAACGGAGTCAATTATCCATCAAAAAATACAATTACTAATTCTAAAATAAGAGGTACGACCTAATATAATTACTGCCGAAAAGGCATTTGATTGTGAGGAGTGGGGGCTAAGTTGTTGTACCTTTTTGAAATAGCCAGTGTCGTTTGTGGTTCTAGCTGTAGGCCAATATACAGTAGATGTAATTGAATGTGAATTCCATTGCCAATTTGCCACGGTAATTATTTGGGGGGAGATGGAGAGGTTCTCTTACTAAGCTCGGAGTTCTTTAGTGTGGTGTGCAGTATGTTTGCTCGGCCCAGAGTAATCACCTCCTAGCTAGTTGCTCCCGAGAAAATGAGCTTTCACTTTCTTTCCAGGGTGGCGTCCTCACTCTGATGTTTATGTTCTGCCGTTGCTTTTTATTTTCTCCCACGGCTCAGTTCCAGCCATGGCACGGCACGGTTGATCCCACAGGAAGCCAGTGTGGAAACTTTTTAATAAACATAAACATCTGATCAACCTGCAAGACAGAAAATACTAGCATGGCATCCTACTACAATACATTACAAATGAATTGAATTATGACTAAATTCTATTTTTACAATTTCAATTCCAAGGCTTTCCAACTACTTCTCTAAACATCCTATGGTTACAGAACTAATCTCCAGACATGATCCCCTTACATTATTCTCATCTAAAAGTTTGTTGTGTGTCCTGAGATGTGGCCATGCTCTCATTTTCTTTGTCCTGCACTGAACCGACAACACACTATTCTGGTGGTGAAGCCATCTCAGTGCCACTGATCTGCATCCAGACTTGAGTGTCCATCTGGCAGAGCCACAGCAGAAGCATGCACTCACATGTACTTATGTTACAGCTCTGTAACACTTCTGTCAGCTTCTGTGCAGGAGGGGGAAAAAATCTAACTTTCAAACTTCAACATTTCCCCTCAACTCATTCTATCAGATCAGTGGGATGCTATTTATAGCCGGCCACCCTACTTGCCTGTGTGTCGGTCCTAAATGATAGCCTATTCCCTAAACGTGCCTGTGTGTCTGTGGATACATCCTAAATGGCAGCCTATTCCCTAAAGTGCTCTACTTTTGACCAGCGCCCACATGGGTAATAGGGTACCATTTCAGATGCAGCCCGTGTCTGTGTGGCAGTCTTTCTGAAGGTCCCCTCGGCCAACACAATGTGTGTCCTCATCCTGTCCCTCTCTCCAGAGGAAGGCGTGGGGGAACTTGAGGTGCTGGACGAGCGGCGGTGCCAGGCCGCACTGGCAACACTCAGACACACCAAATGGTTCCAGGTGGGACATCTGTTCTGATTTCATGGTTTGATATTCAATTCATATCTCATTCAGATAGAACAGTTTGCTCTCTGGGAGATATCTAGGGAACATTAAATGGCTGAGGGGAGAGTGGGCTATGTTTTAGAAATGCTTTGTCAAGGGATTCTTTCTAACAAATATACACTGCTCAAAAAAATAAAGGGAACACTAAAATAACACATCCTAGATCTGAATGAATGAAATATTCTTATTAAATACTTTTTTCTTTACATAGTTGAATGTGCTGACAACAAAATCACACAAAAATTGTCAATAGAAATCAAATGTATCAACCCATGGAGGTCTGGATTTGGAGTGACACTCAAAATTAAAGTGGAAAACCACACTACAGGCTGATCCAACTTTGATGTAATGCCCTTAAAACAAGTCAAAATGAGGCTCAGTAGTGTGTGTGGCCTCCACGTGCCTGTATGACCTCCCTACAACGCCTGGGCATGCTCCTGATGAGGTGGTGGATCGTCTCCTGAGGGATCTCCTCCCAGACCTGGACTAAAGCATCTGCCAACTCCTGGACAGTCTGTGGTGCAATGTGGCGTTGGCGGATGGAGCAAGACATGATGTCCCAGATGTGCTCAATTGGATTCAGGTCTGGGGAACGGGCGGGCCCGTCTATAGCATCAATGCCTTCCTCTTGCAGGAACTGCTGACACACGCCAGCCACATGAGGTCTAGCATTGTCTTGCATTAGGAGGAACCCAGGGCCAACCGCACCAGCATATGGTCTCACAAGGGGTCTGAGGATCTCATCTCGGTATCTAATGGCAGTCAGGCTACCTCTGGCGAGCACATAGCGGGCTGTGCGGCCCCCCCTAAGAAATGCCACCCCACACCATGACTGACCCACCACCAAACCAGTCATGCTGGAGGATGTTGCAGGCAGCAGAACGTTCTCCACGGCGTCTCCAGACTCTGTCACATCTGTCACATGTGCTCAGTGTGAACCTGCTTTCATCTGTGAAGAGCACAGGGCGCCAGTGGCGAATTTGGCATTTGCCAGAGAACACCAAGATTGGCAAACGTCCTGCACGGTGTTGGGCTGTAAAGCACATCCCCCACCTGTGGACGTCGGGCCCTCATACCACCCTCATGGAGTCTGTTTCTGACCGTTTGAGCAGACACATGCACATTTGTGGCCTGCTGGAGGTCATTTTGCAGGGCTCTGGCAGTGCTCCTCCTGCTCCTCCTTGCACAAAGGCAGAGGTAGCGGTCCTGCTGCTGGGTTGTTGCCCTCCTACGGCCTCCTCCACGTCTCCTGATGTACTGGCCTGTCTCCTGGTAGCGCCTCCATGCTCTGGACACTACGCTGACAGACACAGCAAACCTTCTTTCCACAGCTCGCAATCGATGTGCCATCCTGGATGAGCTGCACTACCTGAGCCACTTGTGTGGGTTGTAGACTCCGTCTCATGCTACCACTAGAGTGAAAGCACCGCCAGCATTCAAAAGTGACCAAAACATCAGCCAGGAAGCATAGGAACTGAGAAGTGGTCTGTGGTCACCACCTGCAGAACCACTCCTTTATTGGGGGTGTCTTGCTAATTGCCTATAATTTCCACCTGTTGTCTATTCTATTTGCACAACAGTATGTGACATTTATTGTCAATCAGTGTTGCTTCCTAAGTGGACAGTTTGTAACTTGGAGTTACATTGTGTTGTTTAAGTGTTCCCTTTATTTTTTTGAGCAGTGTATATATTTACATATATTTCAGGATGTTTGTATCCCTGGAAATAATCAAAATGAATGTAAACATTCTAGTTTGTAAAACATGCTTGTCCAAAAAAGTGAGTGGTCTCTTGACACCACTTACCCCAGGTATGGGGAAAGTTTAAACCACCTACAAATTTCTGTGCTGAGTGAAATATTAATGTTACCTTTTTACAACCATGTCCATCTTTATTTCCCAAACACAATTCAACACAGTCACAATTGCATTTTTGTCGATTTTAATAATTGTAAGACTTTTAACACTTAACATAGGCCAGGCCCTGTTATTACCTCATATCCCAGTGATGTGGTATAAAAGGTTACGCCTCGGAAGAAAACACTTCAATTTGCCATTTGCTCAACTTACCCCAAGGCAAACATTTATACTATAGGGAAAGGAAAGTTGTCCAACTAAATGTATTCAACTGAAATGTGTCTTCCGCATTTGAACCCAACCCCTCTGAATCAGAGAGGCTGCCTTAATCGACATCCATTTCTTCAGCGCCCGGGGAACAGTGCTCAGGAGCAGAACCACAGATTTGTACCTTTTTACCTTCGGCCCAACGCTCTAACCACTAGGCTACCTGCCGCCCTTGTATATTAGCCCACACAGCTACAAGAATGCACCTTTTATTGTAGCTTATAGCGATCAATCTACACTGAACAAGAATATAAATGCAATTTCGAAGATGCAAGCATCATGAAAACGCTAACACAATTTAATTTGACTTGGTGAAAATAATTATTGGGAATCTAACTTGCTTAACCTAACTTACTTTTTCCATGCATACTCTTCCTTCTCACTCCATGAAATGATGACCTCTTCTTAAATATTTGGTCAGATTACTAATTTTCTGTATGGTTTCCTACAAACAAGACTGGCTCAATTTACCCCTTTGGCTCAACTTACCCCACTCTCCCCTAATATCCATTGTATGACTGAAGGATGGAGTAATTATTTTGGTAGACTGTACATGTTGTTTTTAGCATCACTGGACTGAAGGTATATAGAGTTTGTTTACATTGTCTTGTCTGTCCCCCATATAGTCCAGAGTGACAGATCTGAAGTCGTGTGTCATCGTCATGCGTATTCTCAGAGACATGTGCAACAGACTAATTGTGTGGGAGCCTCTCAAAGGATGGGTAAGTGGTCCAGGGAGAGGTGTGTGTGTGTGTGTGTGTGTGTGTGTGTGTGTGTGTGTGTGTGTGTGTGTGTGTGTGTGTGACAGAGTACATCATGTCTCTTTGGTCCCCCCACCCCACCACAGCCCATGGAGCTGATCTGTTCTCTCACCCCCCCACCACAGCCCATTGAGCTGATCTGTGAGAAAGCCATTGCCACCTGCAACCGGCCCCTGGGGCCCGGAGAGGCCCTGCGCAGGGTCATGGAGTGCATTGCCTCAGGGATCCTCCTCCCAGGTCAGCCACAGGGAATAGGTTTTATATCCAGGCCTTCCTGGGAAAGAGGTCTGCATTTAACTGGGACTTTCCGGTTAAATAAAAATATTACTTGCCTGTTCACTAGCCCAGTAAGCCCATACAATGTAAGAAGCTTTTTGAATGTTGATTTTGACTGCTGTTCCAGATGGGCCGGGAGTTCACGACCCCTGTGAGAGAGAGCCAACAGACACCTTGTCAGTGATCACTGGCCAACAGGCTGAGGCTATCACTCAAAACGCACAGGTGAGACACCCTAACAATACATCTACAATACTGTAAAGTCAGACAGTTGAAGTCGGAAGTTTACATACACTTAGGTTGGAGTCCTTAACTAATTTTTCAACCACCACAAATTTCTTGTTAAAAAATTGTTTTGGCAAGTCGGTTAGGACATCTACTTTGTGCATGACACAAGTAATATTTCCAACAGTTGTTTACAGACAGATTATTTCACTTATAATTAACTGTATTACAATTCCAGTGGGTCAGAAGTTTACATACACTAAGTTGACTGTGCCTTTAAACAGCTTGGAAAATTTCAGGAAATTATGTCATGGCTTTAGAAGCTTCTGATAGGCTAATTGACATCATTTCAGTCAATTGGAGGTTCTGCTGTGGATGTATTTCAAGGCCTACCTTCAAACTCAGTGCGTCTTTGCTTGACATGATGGGAAAATCAAAAGAAATCAGCCAAGAAATTGAAATACAGAAAAATTGTAGACATCCACAAGTCTGGTTCATCCTTGGGAGCAATTTCCAAATGCCTGAAGGTACCACGTTCATCTGTACAAACAATAGTACGCAAGTATAAACACCATGGGACCACTCCGCCGTCATACCGCTCAGGAAGGAGACGCGGTCTGTCTCCTAGAGATGAACGTACTTTGTTGCGAAAAGTTCAAATCAATCCCAGAACAACAGCGAAGGACCTTGTGAAGATACTGGAGGAAACAGGTAAAAAAGTATTTATATCCACATAAAAAAAAAGAGTCCTATATCGACACAATCTGAAAGGCCGCTCAGCAACGAAGAAACCACTGCTCCAAAACCGCAATAAAAAAGCCGGACTACGGTTTGTAACTGCACATGGAGACAAAGATTGTACATTTTGGAGAAATGTCCTCTGGTCTGATGAAACAAAAATATAACTGTTTGGCCATAATGACCATCGTTATGTTTGGAGGAAAAGGGGGGATGCTTTCAAGTCAAAAAACACCATCCCAACCATGAAGCACGGGGGTGGCAGCATCATGTTGTGGTGGTGCTTTTCTGCAGGAGGGACTGGTGCACTTCACAAAATAGATGGCATCATGAGTGATGGAAAATTATGTGGATATATTGAAGCAACATCTCAAGACATCAGTCAGGAAGTTAAAGCTTGGTTGCAAATGGATCTTCCAAATGGACAATGACCCCAAGCATACTTCCAAAGTTGTCTCAAAACGGCTTAAGGACAACAAAGTCAAGGTATTGGAGTGGCCATCACAAAGCCCTGATCTCAATCCTATAGAAAATGTGTGGACAGAACTGAAAAAGCGTGTGCGAGCAAGGAGGCCTACAAACCTGATTCCAGCTCTGTCAGAAGGAATGGGCCAGAATTCACCCAACTTATTGTGGGAAGCTTGTGGAAGGTTACCCGGAACGTTTGACCCAAGTTAAACAATTTAAAGGCAATGCCACCAAGTACTAATTGAGTGTATATAAAATTCTGACCCACTGGGAATGTGATGAAAGAAATAAAAGCTGAAATAAATCATTCTCTACTATTATTTCTACTACATTTCACGTTCTTAAAATAAAGTGGTGATCCTAACTAACCAAGGACAGGGAATGTTTACTTGGATTAAATGTCAGGATTTGTGAAGAACTGAGTTTTTAAATGTATTTGGCTAATGTGTATGTTAACTTCCGACTTCAACTGTACATCAGGAAAGAAATGACACTGCTCTTCTCATTGTTACCTTCCCCCTAGCGTTGATTGGATGATGAGGTTAATTTAAAGCCGGCTACGGCCACTCCAGAGGCCCAGTCCAGGTCTATAGTTAGATCAGTGCTGCTGCAGTACTTCAGACTCAACCTCTACAGCCCCTTGGAGCTGAGGACACTGACGATTAGCCCACTAATGAGCGTGGGAAAGCACTCCCTGCACGCCAGCAGTGCTTTGTGCTGCTTACTACATGAAACACTTCTAGACTGCCCTGAGCAGAATGCAATGTGAATGTATAGGGAGGTGAGGATCTCTCCATTTCTCGCTCTAGGCAGGAGGAAATCTGTTCGTCCTTGCACTATGCAGTAAGTCGAGGTTTTTGTGAGTGTGAATCTGCTCCCAATGTAAAGATTCTCTCCAATGTCCAAAAATCCCATAAGGACATTGACCTTAATAAAAATCCCCCCCTCTGTGTAAAGGTGAGACACCCACAGGCCTCACGACTCGCCTGAAGGTCCCTGGTACCAGTTCAAAATGTATGGAAGTACTGTGTATACAGTTGAAGTCGGAAGTTTACATACACCTTAGCTAAATACATTTAAACTCAGTTTTTCACAATTCCTGATATTTAATCCTTGTAAAAATTCCCTGTCCTAGGTCAGTTAGGATCAGCACTTTATTTTAAGAATGTGAAATGTCAGAATAATAGTAGAGAGAATGATTTATTTCAGCTTTTATTTATTTTATCACATTCCCAGTGGGTCAGAAGTTCACATACACTCAATTAGTATTTGGTAGAATTGCCTTTTTAAATAGTTTAACTTGGGTCAAATGTTTCAGGTGGCCTTCCACAAGCTTCCCACAATAAGTTGGGTGAATTTTGACCCATTCCTCCTGACAGAGCTGGTGTAACTGAGTCAGGTTTGTAAGACCTCCTTGCTCGCACACACTTTCAGTCCTGTCCACAAATGTTCTATAGGATTGAGGTCAGACCTTTGTGATGGTCACTCCAATAGCTTGACTTTGTTGTCCTTAAACCATTTTGAAACAACTTTGGAAGGATGCTTGGGGTCATTGTCCATTTGGAAGATCCATTTGCGACCAAGCTTTAACTTCCTGACTGATGTCTTGAGATGTTGCTTCAATATATCCACATCATTTTCTTTCCTCATGATGCCATCTATTTTGTGAAGGTCACCAGTCCCTCCTGCAGCAAAGCACCCCCACAACATGATGCTGCCACCCTGTGCTTCACGGTCTGGATGGCGTTCTTCGGCTTGCAAGCATCCCCCTTTTTCCTCCAAACATAATGATGGTCATTATGGCCAAACAATTCTATTTTTGTTTCATCAGACCAGAGGACATCTCTCCAAAAAATACTATCTTTGTCCCCATGTGCAGTTACAAACTGTAGTCTGGCTTTTTTTATGGCAGTTCTGGAGCAGTGGCTTCTTCCTTGCTGAGCAGCCTTTCAGGTTATGTCGATATAGGACTCTTTTTACTGTGGCTATAGATACTTTTGCTGCAGACATCATTGCCTCCCCGCTTAACATGTATTTTTAAATTCACGCTTGATTTTAAGGAAATCCCCAAGTTATGGAAATCTGCTTTTGTACTGCCTCTCCTGAAAGGTGGAGATCCTTCGCTATTTGACAACTATCGACGAATCCATATCAAAATTGTCTGTACTGTCAAAGGTACTAGAGTCCTTAGTTAGTAGGCAGCTTAAGGTCTACTTCCAAGAAAACAATATCTTAAATGGAATGCAATCAGGTTTTACGTCTGGCCACAGCACTGTTTCAGCAACATTGAAGGTTTTAAATGACATCCACTGTGCTCTTGATAAGAAGTTATATTGTGTCTGTTTTTATTGATTTGTCAAAGGCTTTTGACACCGTGGACCATGCTGTGTTAGTGCAAAGGTTGAAATGTTGTGGAATTACTGGTCATTCTCTAGATTGGTTTATAAATTACCTATCAAATCGTACACGATGTGTAATGGCGGATGGTTGTAAATCTGGGCCCACTGTTGTTAATTTTGTATATCAACAACATTGGGGATCTTATTGAAACAGTGGATGTTCATTTTTATGCAGATGATACTGTTCTTTATTCAAGTGGAAGTAGTTTATCTTTAGCTTTTGAAAATGCCCAAAGAGCATTTAACATCATACAACAGAATCTGTATGATTTAAAGCTGATTCTAAATTTGGGTAAAACAAAATGCATGGTATTTTCAAATGCCAGTCATGTTACAAATCATGTCATTGCTACATTGTCTGGACATACTATAGAGCAAGTTAAAGTGTACAAATATTTGGGTGTGTGGGTTGATGATGAGCTGAGCTTCACTGTGCATGTAGAGAATTTGAGAAGCTCAAGGAAGCTCAAGCTGAAAATGGTATCAAGGAAGCTCAAGCTGAAAATAGTATTTTATTACCGGCATAAGGCTGTTTTTTCTTTTTGAGGCCACAAAGGAGCTGGTACGATGTACATTACTGTCGGTTTTAGATTTTAGTGATGTTATATATATGCAGGCCTCAGCCACAACCCCGAGAGCACTTTAATCAGTGTATCATGCAGCCCTCAGGTTCATTTCAAATCAGAAATGTCTAACACATCATTGTGATCTCTACAGCGCTGTTGACTGGTCGTCATTGACCTTGCGTAGGCTTAAACACTGGTATACACTGATTTATAAGGCCATACTGGGTAAAATGCCATTTTATCTCTGTTCTTTTTTTAGTCAGGTCAGTAAATAAATATCAATTACGGTCCCATTCTGATTTGCTTCTAGCAGTACTAAAAATTAGAACAGGTCATAGTAGAAATAGTTTGTTACTTAGGTCCGTGGTCCTTGAATTCTCTCCTGAACATTTTAAAATGTGATGATCTAGTTTGGTTGGTGGAGTTTAAACACTTGATCGATGTATATATCATAGAAGAGTGTCATTGTTTTTAGGCCAGCTGTTTTTAGTCAAGACGTTTGTGTTTTTAATGTAAAATGTTTTTGTTGTACTGTATGTGTGTTTATAGTTTTGTTTAATGTTGTGTTAGTGTATGTAAGTTGTTTTGTCTGAAACATTGTTCCCTCTGCTGCTATTGGACCAGGTCTCTATTGGAAAAGAGATGTTATCTCAATGAGAAAAAACCTGTATAAGTAAAGGTCAAATAAAAAATAAAGGGTTAAAAACACAATAATAAAATAAAGAATCCTGATCTTATCTCTCAGATGTAGGATAGACACTTCAGAAAACTTCCTTTTAGATCTGTTTTTCCATGTAGTGAAACTGTTAGCCAATGCTTTTGTATGGGCTAATGGCAGTAAGGTCAAATTAAAATGTTAATCTAATTCTTTTTCTTCAAGGAATCTTTAAATTCTAAATCAAATAGCAAAATTATCATTGGTATGACCTTGCTAAAACAATTCCATATAGCTTAGTAGTACCCCCCCGGCTTAGACGGGGGGGGGGTACTACTTAGACTTAGACTCTTATGGGTTAAATACACACTTGATTGATATTTACATTTAATTAATCAGTTGATTACATCCTCGTAGGTATTTCTAGCATTACTCTTTCCTAGAGGAGTTGTGGGTGTGTTTGACTCGTTTTGTGCCCTCATTCTATGTGGTTTCATACTGTGTTTCTGTTGTGTGTTTCAGCATGCCCTACGTCTCCTGGCCTTCGGACAGCTTTATAAGGTTCTGAATATGAATCCTCTCCCTCCAACCAAACCCTCACACAGACTCTCAGGGTCAGACAAAAAAGGTGTGTGTGTTCACCCTTGAGTGTATGTGCTAGTGTGTAAACTCAGAGATCTCAGGTGGTCTCTGCCCTCCTGAAGGTGAATCCATACTTTGTTCCACAGGAACCTGCCGGAAAAGGCAGCATGAAGATGAACACACTAACGACAGACAACTCTTCAAGAAGATGAAATGCAACCTGATGGGAGGTCAGATTCACTGTTGCTCTGGCTCAACATTTCTGAATCCTTTTCCTCTCTACTTAGCCTGGAGAACAACTTGAAGTAATGTAGATGCATAGTATTTCTAAAGATCAGCCTATGCCTGTCGACCATACAGGAACTCTAGAATATAATGCTGGTACATTCCAGAATGTCATTACTCAAAAACAGCAGTCTCACACACAATTATCTATCTCTCTCAGGAAACCCTACCTACATTACAGGACACTCTACCTACATTACAGGACACCCTACCTACAGTGCACTCAAAGTATTCACACCCCTGGACTTTTTCCAAATTTTGTTACATTAGTCTTATTCTAAAATGTATACAAATATTTGTTTCCTCATCAATCTACACACAATACCCAATGATGACAAAGTGAAAACTGTTTTTTAGACCTTTTTGCACATTTATTATTTTTTAACAGAAATACCTTATAACTATTCAGACCCTTTGCTATGAGACTTGAAGTTGAGCTCAAGTACATCCTGTTTCCATTGAACATCCTTGAGATGTTTCTACAACTTGATTGAAGTCCACCTGTGGTAAATTGAATTGATTGGACATGATTTGGAAAGGCACACACCTGTCTATATAATGTCCCACAGTTGACAGTGCATGTCAGAGTAAAAGCCAAGACATGAGGTCGAAGGAATTGTCTGTAGAGCTCCGAGACAGGATTGTGTTGAGGCACAGATCTGGGGAAGGGTACCAAAAAATGTCTGCAGCATTGAAGGTCCCCAAGAACACAGTGGCCTCCATCATTATTAAATGGAAGAAGTTAGGAACCACCAAGACTCTTCCTAGAGCTGGCCACTGGCCAAACTGAGCAATCAGGGGAGAAGAGCCTTGGTCATGGAGGTGACCGATGGTCACTGACAGAGCTCCAAAGTTCCTCTGTGGAGATGGGATAACCTTCCAGAAGGTCAACCAGCACTCTACAAATCAGGCCTTTGGAAGCCACTCCTCAGTAAAAGGCACATGACAGCTCGCTTGGAGTTTGCCTAAAGACTCTCAGACCATGAGAAACAATATTCTGGTCTGACGAAAAGAAGATTGAAGTCTTTGGCCTGAATGCCAAGTGTCACGTCTGGAAGAAACCTGGCACTATCCCTACGGTGAAAAATGGTGGTGGCAGCATCATGCTGAGGGGATGTTTTTCAGCGGCAGGGACTGGGAGGCTAGTCAGGATCAAGGGAAAGATGAACGGAGAAAAGTACAGAGTTCCTTGATGAAAACCTGCTTCAGCGCTCTCAGGACCACGATCCTAAGCATACAGCCAAGACAACCAAGAATGGCTTTGGACAAGTCTCTGAACGTCCTTGAGTGGCCCAACCAGAGCCCGGACTTGAACCCGATCTAACATCTCTGGAGAGACCTGAAAATAGCTGTGCAATGACGCTCCCCATTCAACCTGACAGAGCTTAAGAGGATCTGCAGAGAAGAATAGGAAAAACTCCCCAAATGCAGGTGTGCCAAGCTTGTGTTTTTATTCAATTTTTTGATTTAGCTAGGCGAGTCAGTTAAGAACAATTTCTTATTTACATTAACGGCCTACCCCGGCCAAACGCTAACCCGGAAGACGCTGGGCCAATTGTGCACCGCCCTATGAGACTCCCAATCACGGCCGGTTGTGATACAGCCTGGAATCAAACCAGGGTCTATAATGACGCCTCAAGCACTGAGATGCAGTGCCTTAGACCGCTGAGCCATACCCAAGAAGACTCAATGCTGTAATTGCTGCCAAAGGTGCTTGAACAAAGTATTGCGTAAAGGGTCTGAATACTTTATGTAAATGTGATATTTACATTGTATTAATTTTTTTAAACCTGTTTTTGCTTTGTCATTATGGAGTATTGTGTGTAGATTGACGAGGGGAAAATAAGGCTGTAACTAGGGGGGAAAGGGGGGGAAAGTCAAGGGGTCTGAATATTTTCCGAATGCGTTTTTTTTTTTTTTTACAGGACACCTTACTCACAGGACACCCTACCTCTCACAGGACACCCTACCTACATTACAGCACAATCCATGTATTACCACCACCACCTCCCACTCTGACACACCTGTTCCCTCCCTCACTATCACTCCTCGTCGGCCTGGGCATTTAGATTAGAACACACCTTGAACACCTGCCGTGCTGATCTAGTACAGAATCAGAATCCTCTGTATAGAATTAGACCTAGAAAGTACTGTACAGAATGAAACTACTCAGTTGTTCAGAATCACGATGTACCACATACAGTTGAAGTTGTAAGTTTACATTCACTTACGTTGGAGTCATTTAAAACTTGTTTTTCAATCACTTAACACATTTCTTGTTAAACTATAGTTTTGGCAAGTCTGTTAGGACATCTACTTTGTGCATGACACAAGTAATTTTATAACTATTTTTTTACAGACAGATTATTTCACTCTATCACAATTCCAGTGGGTCAGAAGGTTACATACAGTGCCTTGCAAAAGTATTCGGCCCCCTTGAACTTTGCGACCTTTTGCCACATTTCAGGCTTCAAACATAAAGATATAAAACTGTATTTTTTTTGTGAAGAATCAACAACAAGTGGGACACAATCATGAAGTGGAACGACATTTATTGGATATTTCAAACTTTTTTAACAAATCAAAAACTGAAAAATTGGGTGTGCTAAATTATTCAGCCCCTTTACTTTCAGTGCAGCAAACTCTCTCCAGAAGTTCAGTGAGGATCTCTGAATGATCCAATGTTGACCTAAATGACTAATGATGATAAATACAATCCACCTGTGTGTAATCAAGTCTCCGTATAAATGCACCTGCACTGTGATAGTCTCAGAGGTCCGTTAAAAGCGCAGAGAGCATCATGAAGAACAAGGAACACACCAGGCAGGTCCGAGATACTGTTGTGAAGAAGTTTAAAGCCGGATTTGGATACAAAAAGATTTCCCAAGCTTTAAACATCCCAAGGAGCACTGTGCAAGCGATAATATTGAAATGGAAGGAGTATCAGACCACTGCAAATCTACCAAGACCTGGCCGTCCCTCTAAACTTTCAGCTCATACAAGGAGAAGACTGATCAGAGATGCAGCCAAGAGGCCCATGATCACTCTGGATGAACTGCAGAGATCTACAGCTGAGGTGGGAGACTCTGTCCATAGGACAACAATCAGTCGTATATTGCACAAATCTGGCCTTTATGGAAGAGTGGCAAGAAGAAAGCCATTTCTTAAAGATATCCATAAAAAGTGTCGTTTTAAAGTTTGCCACAAGCCACCTGGGAGACACACCAAACATGTGGAAGAAGGTGCTCTGGTCAGATGAAACCAAAATTGAACTTTTTGGCAACAATGCAAAACGTTATGTTTGGCGTAAAAGCAACACAGCTCATCACACTGAACACATCATCCCCACTGTCAAACATGGTGGTGGCAGCATCATGGTTTGGGCCTGCTTTTCTTCAGCAGGGACAGGGAAGATGGTTAAAATTGATGGGAAGATGGATGAGGACCAAATACAGGACCATTCTGGAAGAAAACCTGATGGAGTCTGCAAAAGACCTGAGACTGGGACGGAGATTTGTCTTCCAACAAGACAATGATCCAAAACATAAAGCAAAATCTACAATGGAATGGTTCAAAAATAAACAGATCCAGGTGTTAGAATGGCCAAGTCAAAGTCCAGACCTGAATCCAATCGAGAATCTGTGGAAGGAACTGAAAACTGCTGTTCACAAATGCTCTCCATCCAACCTCACTGAGCTCGAGCTGTTTTGCAAGGAGGAATGGGAAAAAAATTCAGTCTCTCGATGTGCAAAACTGATAGAGACATACCCCAAGCGACTTACAGCTGTAATCGCAGCAAAAGGTGGCGCTACAAAGTATTAACTTAAGGGGGCTGAATAATTTTGCACGCCCAATTTTTCAGTTTTTGATTTGTTAAAAAAGTTTGAAATATCCAATAAATGTCGTTCCTCTTCATGATTGTGTCCCACTTGTTGTTGATTCTTCACAAAAAAATACAGTTTTATATCTTTATGTTTGAAGCCTGAAATGAGGCAAAAGGTCGCAAAGTTCAAGGGGGCCGAATACTTTCGCAAGGCACTGTACACTAATTTGACTGTGCCTTTTAAACAGCTTGGAAAATTCCAGAAAATGATGTCATTGCTTTAGAAGCATATGATAGGCTAATTGACATCATTTGAGTCAATTGGAGGTGTACCTGTGTATGTATTTCAAGGCCTACCTTCAAACCCAGTTCTCTTTGCTTGACATCATGGGAAAATGAAAAGAAATCAGCCAAGACCTCAGAAACAAAATTGTAGACCTCCACAAGTCTGTTTCATCCTTGGGAGCAATTTCCAAATGCCTGAAGGTATCCCGTTCATCTGTACAAACAATAGTACGCAAGTATAAACACCATGGGACCACGCAGCTGTCATACCGCTCAGGAAGGAGACGCATTCTGTGTCCTAGAGATGAACATACTTTTGTGCGAAAGTGCAAATCAATCCCAGAACAACAGCAAAGGACCTTGTGAAGATGCTGGAGGAAACGGGTACAGAAGTATCTATATCCACAGTAAAATGAGTCCTATATCGACATAACCTGAAAGGCTACTCAGCAAGGAAGAAGCCACTGCTCCAAAACCGTCATAAAAAAGCCAGACTACAGTTTGTAACTGCACATGGACAAAGATTGTACTTTTTGGAGAAATGTCCTCTGGTTTGATGAAACAAAAATAGAACTGTTTGGCCATAATGACCACCGTTCTGTTTGGAGGAAAAAGGGGGAGGCTTGCCAGCTGAAGAACACCTTCCCAACCGTGAAGCACAGGGGTGGCAGCATCATGTTGTGGGGGTGCTTTGCTGCAGGAGGGACTGGTTCACTTCACAAAATAGATGGCATCATGAGGGATGGAAAATTATGTGGATATATTGACATTGTTCTTAAAATAAAGTGGTGATCCTAACTGACCTAAGATATTTTTTATTAGGATTAAATGTCAGGAATTGTGAAAAACTGAGTTGAAATGTATTTGGCTAAGGTGTATGTAAACTTCTGGCTTCAACGGCATACTTTTGATTGATGTTATTGAATGCCTGTATGGTCTCCATGTTTCCTCCTCCTAGTTCTGGACAGTAAGATGATGGACCCCAACCACCCCATGAATGCCCTGATGAGACTGAACCAGGTCCACCCGGGGCTGCATTATAAGCTGTTGTCCCAGTCTGGCCCGGTCCACACTCCAGTCTTTACCATGTCTGTGGACGTACAGGGCACTGTCCATGAGGCCTCTGGCTGTTCCAAGAAGACTGCCAAACTCAAAGTAGCACTTAAGGTAACAAACCTATTTCTGTAAATGTAACTTGAGGTTGGTGGCACCTTTTTAATTTGGGAGAACGAGCTTGTGGTAATGGCTGGAGCGGAATCAGTGGAATGGAATATGATGCCATTCCATTAGCTCCGTTTTGGACATTTATGAGCTGTTCCCCTCAGCAGCCTCCTGTGAATGGGATACATGTTACGAGAGGATGAAGATTAACAGGTAGGACATGCAGAGGACAGAAGTGGATTTTGAACAAAGACGTAGAATCATCTGTACCTGTACTGTAGCACTGTGACACAGACAGTATTACATGGACTCATGGCAGATATGACAAAACTTTGAGGTGCTCTCTATCATGATAACACACTGTGTCCAAGTAAGTGCTGCTCCTCAAGATCTTACAGTGCATATTATTTGACCACACCTTTGTTCCTCTTGCTCATGGTCTCCAGGTCCTACAGGCTCTTGGTTACCCAGCTGGCTTCGAAGTGGACCTGGACTCCCTGAGTGCCGATGAGAGGTCTGACAGTGAGGGACGCAACCACAGAAGTGAGAGAAATGACAGAATGTCCACCAGCTCCAGAAGCAACTCTGTCACCTCCACAGACACATGTGAGGTAACCACACAACCGTCACACCGACAACACGAGGTAACCTCACAACCGCCACACTTGGGCTGGGCGGTATACCGTATTTTACTATATACCAGAAGTGATGCATGGACCGGTTTGGGTTTTTACTTTACCTTCTATAACGTTATTTAAATGTTTGGTTTGTTAAATGTGATATGCGGTGTGTAACTTCCATTTTTATAGTTTACTCCGCTACTTGAGTCATCCCTCTCTCTCTCTCTCTCTCTCTCTCTCTCTCTCTCTCTCTCTCTCCACTCTGCTTTCCACGCAGACCTACTAGTCCCACCCCGTCACTCAAGGAGTGCATTTGTTGTTGCTTGACCACAAGACACTTTTGTTCAGTCTGCATGGTCAATGCAGCACATGCAACAATGTTGTTTCCAATTTGATCTTAATATAAATCCACAAGCATTCTATAAATACAATATTAGTTTGTGTTTCTTACATCTGCTAACAGCTAGTTTGTATTTTCTTATTAAGTTAAGCTAAACCGTGTTAGCCACTAATGATAATTGCTAGCTAACTAGCTAATAAAAGTACTGAGTCAGAGCAAACGAAGCTAGCTGATAAAGCCTGATACCAGTGCTGGTGGAGGCCTAAATCAGCATGTTGTTTGTGCAACAGTATCTTCTAAATCAAAGAGTAATAGGCGAAGCATGAATATGTTGGCTATATGAATAAAGATTTCATGTAGCCAAAGATTATAGGGTCCCCTAGGAAACACAGAACATCACTTTGGTTCCTACCCTGTCACAATAACTGGCATGGCATGGCATTTTAATTCGTTGTCATGTCAAACAACACTGTATTCAAAGTGCCCACTATTATTTATATTCTAATTAGAGTTATAAGAAACATTTTATATTTCCAGGATTCCAGAAGTTCACCCAAGTGTTTTGATGCGAGTCGCAATTTCAACATTTGGTTAAAAATAAGGCCTAGTATTTTTGCCCGTATTGGGGCAGTGTGAAAATTCTCAAATGAGTGCAGGAAATGCAGAAATTGATGGAAATGCAGGAAATTATTTTAGATTGAATTGAACTGCATAAAACAATCATAATGGAGAAAGACCCATTAAAATAATTTAGAATAGATGTGTTGCCACCCAAAGGTCACGCACTTCTCACAAAGCAAGTGTATTACTTTTATTAATCAAAACATAAAATACCGTAAAAAAGTTGAAAAATACCATGATATTTTTTGGCCATCTCGCCCAGCGCTATATCACACTAACCGCACGAGCTAACCACACAACCGTCACACTAACATGACAACCTGTTCTGTCATAACAGCATTTGAAAGCTCATTATTCAGGTCCAGATTGTCTGACTTTCATTGTGTTTGCTTATAAGTGAGAATGATGTTAGAAGGGTGTACATCCCGGATTAATGTTTTGTGTGGTTCACCGACTGGACTCATCCCTAACATTGCTCAGTTCAACTATACGGGGGTAGTGATTTCCCCCATATTATCATCCCTAGTCCCGCATCCCAGGCCCTCTCCTCACGCCAGGGGGCAAGAACCCAGTGATGGAGCTGAACGAGAAACGCAGAGGCCTGAAGTATGAACTCTTATCAGAGACTGGCGGCAGCTACGACAAACGCTTCATCATAGAGGTCTTTATCCACACACACACACCACAGCCTTGCACCTGCTTGACCTTTCACTTTACATCATTTATCTGACTTATCTAAAGACAAAAAAATGAATCTAGAGCATTGCTATTTCACTGGGCTGTGAAATGGCCCTAGTGTAGTTCTGAATGATTGACAGTGTGTGGTGTGTACTGTAGGTGGAAGTTGATAAACAGAAGTTCAGAGGCTCTGGGCCCAATAAGAAAGCAGCGAAGGCTAGTGCTGCCCTCGCTGCTCTGAAGAGACTCTTCTCTGACTCAAAAGACCCCCACAACAAGACGAGGGGGCCCAGGACACCGGTGGGTGGACAAACATCACTGTCAGCACATCCATAGAATTCACATTAGTCGTGCAGCATACGTCCAAATGTCTGGAAAGGTGACGCCATAACCGTAATGAATGTGTGTGTTTGCAGGTGAAGAGAACTGTGTCGTCAACCGTGTCTATCCCAGTCCATGCCCACAGCAGGCCTAGAACCAGGCCAGTGATGCACAGAGCACCTTATATCAGCGCTCCACCTACCCATGGGTACCTCCCACCAGGTAAGACCCGGGGCTTGGTGTGTAAGTGCGGGGTCCGTCAGGTTTGGGGTCAAATTCATTTAAATTCCAATCAATTCAGGAACAACACTGAAATTCCATTTCTCTTCAATGCTTTAAAATTGGGAAGTTTTGGAATTTGGTGAATTTTCTGAATTGACTGGAATTTAAATGGGATTGACAACAATCCTGGTGTCTGTTAGGTTGTTGCTATACACTGAGTATATAAAACATTAAGAACACCTGCTCTTTCCATGACATAGACTGACCAGGTGAATCCAGGTGAAAGCTATGATCCCTTATTGGTGTCACTTGTTAAATCCACTTCAAACACTGTAGATGAAGTGGAGGAGACCATTTAAAGAAGGATTTTTAAGCCTTGAGACATGGATTGTGTATGTGTGCCATTGATGGTGAATGGGCAAGACAAAATATTTAAGTGCCTTTGAATGGGGTATGGTAGTAGGTGCCAGGCACACTGGTTTGTGTCAAGAACTGCAACGCTGCTGGGTTTTTCATGCTGAACAGTTTCATGTGTATCAAGAATGGTCCACCACCCAAAGGACATCCAGCGAACTTGACACAACTATTACAAGCATTGGAGTCAACATGAGCCAGCATCCCGGTGTAACGCTTTTGACGCCTTGTAGAGTCCATGCGCTGACAAACTGAGGCTGGTCTGAGTACAAAAGGGAGGGGGGGCGCAACTCAATATTAGGAAGCTGTTCCTAATGTTTGGTATACTCAGTGTAGAAGTACTACTCCTGTAACTCAAGTTCCTTGACCTCTGTTTTCAGGCTATGGAGCTCCATTTGGCTATGGTTCTGCAGCTCCCTTCCCTGCCTATGGTAAGCAGGGGCCAGCAGCTACTAGACCGTGTCATGCATGTGCTTGTTGTTCCACCTCACCTTTCCATTTCCTGATTTCTTAATGAGGGTGGTCAGACATAGAACAGTCAAATGTGAGATCAGTATTATATCCGCACTTTTCCATTTTTGATCTCTTGACTGGTACAGTCCACTTGACTGATACACAGGACTAGACTATGTTCTAAGTTTAATTTTAATGGATAGACTACATTTAAAAAAATAAATTTAAAAAATCTTTGTAGGTTTTTGCTCGAGAATGCCCTCTGTAATGTTCCCTGTTCTACAATTGTCCCGTCTTCCGTCTCGCACCACGACTCCGATTTAGGACGGCTGTTCACCCCCATGTGTACAACTTAGACAGAGACTTTAAAAAATATGATATGATTGTTTTTATTTTATATTTTGTATAGTTTTAGTATGATATATTTTTAAGGGTACAAAAATACTTGCTTGAATGCACTGTAAAATCGATCTTGTTCAATGGATATTGATTGTCCATACATTTGTTATTAATTACGTCTTTTGTTCCTAATCTATACATTTAATTGGTTACTTGAGTTTGAGACATATTTTGAGATAAATAATATTCATTTATTTTTTTCAATTGTATATCATTACTTCTTGCCTAATGTTCTGAAATTCACAGCTAGACCCAAGTCACCACTTTTTTGTTTTAAATATCCTCTGAAATCCTCTCATTCTTCACCTGATCCAACACAGCAAATCCTGACCAAAAATGGCGTCATGTCTACTAGTGTGTAACACTGATTCCTACAGGCCACGGTCGTAACTAAAGTCTCTCTGCTCCCTCCCCTTCTTTCTTCCTCTCTCTGTAGGTGGTTTGTACATTGACAGTGCCTTTTACCAGCCACAGACAATTGCCACTCCTATTATCATTCACCTGGGTCCTCAGGATTTCTTCTGATCTCGCAGCCAGTGGGGGATGACTTGACATTTTGAAACTTCCCGTTTCCTGTCTGACCAGGCTTTATCTACCTTACTAAGGCTGTCCAAATTCTCCACCCTTTTCACGTATTGTGCAAGTGCACACAAGGGTAGAGAATCAGGACCCATCTCTCTGAGCAGACATCAATCCAAGAATGAGAAGAAGCACAACATTGTCAGGGTTGGAACTTTCCAGTGTGTTGCAATACTTGACAATCTTTTATATCTACTTGAAATAGTGGAAATGTGCTGTTTTGGAATGGACGTTGCATAACACTGCAATATTCGTGTGATATAAACTCAGCAAAAAAAGAAACGTCCTCTCACTGTCAACTGTGTTTATTTTCAGCAAACTTAACATGTGTAAATATTTGTATGAACATAAGTTTCAACAACTGAGACATAAAATGAACAAGTTCCACAGACATGTGACTAACAGAAATTGAATAATTTGTCCCTGAACAAAGCAGGGGAGGGGGGTCAAAATCAAAAGTAAGTCCGTATCTGGTGTTGCCACCAGCTGCATTAAGTACTGCAGTGCATCTCCTTATGGACTGCACCAGATTTGTCAGTTCTTGCTGTGAGACTCTTCCACCAAGGCACCTGCAAGTTCCCTGACATTTCTGGGGGGAATGGCCCTAGCCCTCACCCTCCGGTCCAACAGGTCCCAGACGTGCTCAATGGTATTGAGATCCGGGCTCTTCGCTGGCCATGGCAGAACACTGACATCCCTGTCTTGCAGGAAATCATGCACAGAACGAGCAGTATGGCTGGTGGCATTGTCATGCTGGAGGGTCACGTCAGGATTAGCCTGCAGGAAGGGTACCACATGAGGGAGGAGGATGTCTTTCCTGTAACGCACAGTGTTGAGATGGCCTGCAATGACGACAAGCTCAGTCCGAAAATGCTGTGACACACCGCCCCAGACCATGATGGACCCTCCACCTCCAAATCGATCCAGAGTACAGGCCTCGGTGTAACGCTCATTCCTTCGATGATAAACATGAATCCGACCATCACCTTTGAGACAAAACCATGACTCGTCAGTGAAGAGCACTTTTGCCAGTCCTGTCTGGTCCAGCGATGGTGGGTTTGTGCCTACAGGCGACATTGTTGCCGATGATGTCTGGTGAGGACCTGCCTTACAACAGGCCTACAAGCACTCAGTCCAGCCTCTCTCAGCCTACTGAGGACAGTCTGAGCACTGATGGAGGGATTGTGTGTTCCTGGTGTAACTCGGGCAGTTGTTGCTTCTATCCTGTACCTGTCCCGCAGGTGTGATGTTCGGATGTACTGATCCCGTGCAGGTGTTGTTACATGTGGTCTGCCACTGCAAGGATGACCAGCTGTCCGTCCTGTCTCGCTGTAGTGCTGTCTTAGGCGTCTCACAGTACGGACATTGCAATTTATTGCCCTGGCCACATCTGCAGTCCTCATGCCTCCTTGCAGCATGCCTAAGGCACGTTCACGAAGATGAGCGGGGATCCTGGGCATCTTTCTTTTGGTGTTTTTCAGAGTCCGTAGAAAGGCCTCTTTAGTGTCCTACGTTTTCATAACTGTGACCTTAATTGCCAACCGTCTGTAAGCTGTTAGTATCTTAACGACCGTTCCACAGGTGCATGTTCATCAATTGTCTGGTTTATTGAAAAAGCATGGGAAACCGTGTTTAAACCCTTTACAATGAAGATAAGTGAAGTTATTTGGATTTTTACAAGTTATCTTTGAAAGACAGGGTCCTGAAAAAGGGACGTTTCTTTTTTGCTGAGTTTTATATAATCACACACACACAGACACACACACACACACACGGTACCAGTCAAGTTTTTTTATTTATTTATAACTTTTTTCTACATTGGAAAAAATAATAGTGATGACTTCAAAACTATGAAATAACACACATGGAATTATGTAGTAACCAAAAAAGGGTTAAACAAATCCAAATATATTTGAGATTCTTCAAAATAGCCACGTTATGCCTCAACCAGCTTCACCTGGAATGCTTTTCCAACAGTCTTGAAGGAGTTCTCATATGCTGAACACTTGATGGCTGCTTTTCCTTCACTCTGCGGTCCAACTCATCCCATACCAATTGGGTTGAGGTCAGGTGATTGTGGAGGCCAGGTCATCTGATGCAGCACTCCATCACTCTCCTTCTTGGTCAAATAGCCCTTACACAGCCTGGAGGTGTGTTGGGTCATTGTCCTGTTGAAAAACAAATGATAGTCCCACTAAGCGCAAACCAGATGGGATGCCGTATCGCTGCAGAATGCTGTGGTAGCGTGCCTTGAATTCTACATTTTTCACTGACAGTGTTACCAGCAAAGCACCCTCACGACACCTCCATGATTCATGGTGGGAACCACACATGTTGATATCATCCATTCACCTTCTCTGCGTCTCACAAAGACATGGCGGTTGGAACCAAAAATCTCAAATTTGGACTCATCAGACCAAAGGACAGATTTCCACTGGTCTAATGTCCATTACTTGTGTTTCTTGGCCCAAGCAAGTCTCTTATTCTTATTGGTGTCCTTTTAGTAGTGGTTTCTTTGCAGCAATTTGACCATGAAGGCCTGATTCACGTAGACTCCTCTGAACAGTTGATGTTGAGTTGTCTGTTACTTGAACTCTGTGAAGCTTTTACTTGTGCTGCAATTTCTGAGGCTGGTAATTCTAATGAACTTATCCTCTGCAGCAGAGGTAACTCTGGGTCTTCCATTCCTGTGGCGGACCTCATGAGAGCCATTTTTATAGCGCTTGATGATTTTTTTGCGACTGCGTATGAAGAAACATTCAAAGTTCTTGACATTTTCCGGATTGTCTGACCTTCATGTCTTAAAGTAATGATGGACTGTCGTTTCTCTTTGCTTATTTGAGCTGCTCTTGCCATAGGCCTATTTGGTAAAATACCAAGTATATACTATCTTCTGTATACCACCCTTGTCACAACAGAACTGGTTGGCTCAAATGCATCAAGAAGGAGGCAAATTAACTTTTTAAACAAGGCACACCTGTTAATTGAAATGCATTCCAGGTGACTACCTCATGAAGCTGGTTGATAGCTTTGCACACTCTTAGCATTCTATCATCAAGGAAAAGGGTGGTTACTTTGAAGAATCTCAAATATATTTTGATTTAACATTTTGGTAACATGATTCCATATGTGTTCTGTCATAGTTTTGACGTCTTCACTATTATTCTACAATGTAGGAAAGTGTACAAATAAAGAAACCCTTGAATGAGTAGGTGTGTCCAAACTTTTGACTGGTACTTTGTGTGTGTATGTATGTATGTTATGAGTTTAATTTGTAAGTACTGTAAAAACAATTTCCACATTTTAAGTGTTAGCAGAGCTTAGACTAATACTAGTCCATTTAAAAAAAATGTCAAAGTAGCAGTTAATAGCATAACTCTACTCAGGCCAGCACATTTACATCTTGAATGATATCTATAACCAGGAATTAATAACTCCATTTCTGTCTCCATCTCTCACACATGCACCTAATCCTGTAACAGTGGGCAAGACATGCATGTATTTTTCAAGTTTTCTCAGTAATTGATGTATCTATCTTCAGAAAGTCTTAGGTCCTGTTTGTTGTGGTTTAATGGCTTTGCCTGCACTTGATCAAATGCTGCTGGTATTGAATGTCCTCTAAAGTTAGTGCACACTGTCGTGTCGTTTGTCGTGTGCTCATGGTATTACGTGTTCTATCCATTATTTTCTCAGAACAATATTCAGATGGACTTGTGATTTGATTTGCTAAAAAAAAAAATTCTCTGTGAGAATGATTTCTTTGTAAAAACACAACATAACTTTCTGAAACCTGAGCGCTCCTTCAGTGGCAGCTTTGTTATACCCTCCAGTTCGATTATTTGTTGTTTTCTGGACATTTTCTTTTATCTTTTTGTGAATGTACGGTCTGATTGACCTCAACTATTTCTACAGTCTTATGAGTGTCTCAATCCTAGAATAAAGGGCTGACTATACCTGTTATTAGTGATTTTACTGCTCTTGGACCCATTCATCCATCCGTTTCCTGTTGAGCTGTTACTGCTTACCACAGGATTCTGTTTTGTATGAGCATGCAGTGGGGAGTATCTATGTACGGTACACATTGAATGTAGCATTAAACAAACCGTTTGAAGAGAGTCTTGGACATGTGAGTTAGTTATAGGCCTTGTCACCTGGAGTCAAGCTCTCCATGGTAGCCACTAGAGCCCCTTGCTTCCAGCCTTGCCCACTTAGCAGCTTGTCCTGACGTTGGCCCCGAATGGGACCCAAAATAAGCTCTAGTTGCATCTACACACACTGGGCAGGCTAGCGACTGCCTGACACAGAGGAATGGTGAAGTCATTTGATCCTAGACACACATGATCATATCGGATGGATCTGCAGAGACGCTGGTATTTTTAGCAGTGTGAGCCAAGCAGGAGGTGGCGTACGATTACGCAACGCTGGCACTTGCGTTAGTGGTGGTAGCTTTGCTGCGGTCTGTCATCCTATCTTTCCACTGACTCTGTCCCATTAAAACATGTAAATGTATATTCATCTCCTTTTGGTCTGTGACCACTGATAGATGAAAGTACATTTTGGCGCACCATTTGAGTAAAATTTTCTAGGATTTTTCTTACTTTACAGTGCTGTATAGTCCTTTTGAGATCAGTGGTCACGAAGTAGTCAGACCATAACTATATATGTATATATCACAGGAGGTTGGTGGCACCTTTTTGAGTTGGGCTCCCCAGTGACGCAGTGTTCTAAGGCACTGTATCTCAGTGCTAGAGGTGTCACTACAGACACCCTGGTTCGGTCCCAGGCTGTATCACAACCGGCCATGATTGGGTGTCCAATAGGGCGGCACACAATTTGCCCAGCGTCGTCCGGGTTAGGGTTTGGTCGTCATTGCAAAGAAGAATTTGTTCTTAACTGACCTGCCTAGTTAATTAAAGCTTACGTATATCAAATAAAAAAAGATGCTGGGCTGTCAGTATTTCAGGGCCTCCATCTCAATCCTCCTGCCCCTATCGGGTGGCAGGCTGTGTTTGAAGACATGGGTTTAAGAACAAGATAATTTATTCAATTTTAGCACGTGGAGGGTGCATTCTAGCACTTCCAAGCCAAAGCCTATGGCAATGTTTTGTAAATATAGACTCTGCTTCAAACCATTGATAACTGAAGGGCCCAGTTTGATTGTTTGGGACAGATCCTCATGAGTTGTGGCACAAATTCATCTCCGTCCCCTTTTATAAATCCTCTGATCACGTAATTACCTTTTAGGTTTGTCATTTTTTCAATGACTTCCAATGCAATATGTAATATGGTTCCCTTTCAGAGCAGCAGTGTTCTCCATCACTTTACAGCTCTCTTGCCAATCATTTTCCTCATTTTTAGTCAGGGTTTAATTAGTAATTACAAACATTAGCTTTCAACCTCTACTTAATAAAAGTAGCACACCAACACCTGATTCAACTAATGTCAACTTCTCAAAGGCTTGATTATTATACATTTTTTTTGTTGAATCAGTCGCTGCTCTGGAACCAAAACCTGCACATCTGGGAAAAGCATGTGGAGTGTGGCAGCAGCACCCTCTACTGGCCTTTAGCCTCTACACGATCAGGGTCGTCAGTGGAGGTACCAGTTTAGGTTTCTCTCCAAATTGACTCCACTTTCAAATATACTGAACAGAAATATAAAATCAAAATATTAAGTGTTGGTCCCATGTATCATGAGCTGAAATAAAGGATCCCAGAAATGTTCCATATGCACAAAAATGCTTATTGTCTAAAATTTGGTGCACAAATTTGTGTACATCCCTGTTGTGAGCATTTCTCTTTTTCCAAGATAATCCATCCACCTGACAGGTGTGGCATATCAAGAAGTTGATTAAACAGCATGATAACACAGGTGCACCTTATGCTAGGGACAATACAAGTCCACTTTAAAATGTGCAGTTTTGTGTCACAACATGTGACAGATCCCTCAAGTTGAGGGAGCATGTAAATGGCATGACTGCAGAATTTAATGTTAATTTCGCTACCGTAATCCATCTCCAACATTGTTTTAGAGATTTGGCAGTGCGTCCAACCAGCTTCACAACCGCAGACCACGTGTAACAGCGCCAACCCAGGACCTCCACATCCGACTTCACCTGCGGGATCGTCTGAGACCAGTCACACAGACAGCTGATGAAATAAAGCTTCATTCTGACTGGCTAAGTCAGGCTCCCAAGTCGGTGGGCCTATGCCCTCCCAGAACCACCAATGGCTGCACTCCTGCCCAGTTGTGAAATCCATAGATTAGGGCCTAATTCATTTATTTAAATTGACTGATTTCCTTATACGAACTGTAACTCATTGAAATTGTTGCATGTTGTATTCATATTTTTGTTCAGTATAGATCCATTTGGAAGTCATAAGTTTACACACACCTTAGCCAAATACATTTAAACTCAGTTCTTCAAAATTCGATTCATTTAATCCTAGTATAAATTCCCTGTCTTGGGTCAGTTAGGATCACCACTTTATTTTAATAATGTGAAATGTCAGAATAATAGTAGAGAGTGATTTATTTCAGCTTTTATTTATTTTATCACAGTCCCAGTGGGTCAGAATGGTACATACACTCAATTAGTATTTGGTAGCGTTGCCTTTAAATAGTTTAACTTGGGTCAAACGTTTCAGGTAGCCTTCCACAAGCTTCCCACAATAAATTGGGTGAAATTTGGTCCATTCCTCCTGACAGAGCTGGTGTAACTGAGTAAGGTTAGTAGGCCTCCTTGCTCGCAGACGCTTTTTCAGTTCTGCCCACAAATTTTCAATAGGATTGAGGTCAGGGCTTTGTGATGGCCACTCCAATACCTTGACTTTGTTGTCCTTAAGCCGTTTTGAGACAACTTTGGAAGTATGCTTGGGGTCATTGTCCATTTGGAAGATCCATTTGCAACCAAGCTTTAACTTCCTGACTGATGTCTTGAGATGTTGCTTCAATATATCCACATAAATTAAATTTCTCATGATGCCATCTATTTTGTGAAGTGCACCAGTCCCTCCTGCAGCAAAGCACCCCGACAACATGTTGCCACCCCTGTGCTTCACGGTTGGGATGGTGTTCTTCACCTTGCAAACCTCCCCCCTTTTTCCTCCAAACATAACGATGGTCATTATGGCCAAACATAATTATTTTTGTTTCATCTGACCAGAGGACCTTTCTCCAAAAAGTACAATCTTTGTCCCCAATGTGTAGTTGCAAACCGTAGTCTGGCTTTTTATGGCGGTTTTGGAGCAGTGGCTTCTTTCTTGCTGAGCGGCCTTTCAAGTTATGTTGATATAGGACTCGTTTTACTGTGGATATAGATACTTTTGTACTTTTGTGTTTCCTCCAGCATCTTCACAAGGTCCTTTGCTGCTGTTCTGAATGCACCAAAGTACATTCATCTCTAGGAGACAGAACACGGCTCCTTCCTGAGCGGTATGACGGCTGTGTGGTCCCATAGTGTTTATACTTACGTACTATTGTTTGTACAGATGAACGTGGTACCTTCATGCATTTGGAAATTGCTCCCAAGGATGAACCAGACGTGTGGAAGTCTACATTTTTTTTCTGAGGTCTTGGCTGATTTCTTTTGATTTTCCCATGATGTCAAGCAAAGAGACACTGAGTTTGAAGGTAGACCTTGAAATACACCCTAAGGTACACCTCCAATTGACTCAAATTATGTTAATTAGCCAATCAGAAGCTTTTAAAGCCATGACATTATTTTCTGGAATTCTCCAAGCGGTTTAAAAGGCACAGTCAACTTAGTGTATGTAAACGTCTGACCCACTGGAATTGTGGTACAGTGAATTATAAGTGAAATAATCTGTCTGTAAACAATCCTGTCCTGTCTGAAATTTGTGGAGTGGTTGAAAAATGAGTTTTAATGACTCCAACCTAAGTGTATGTAAACTTCTGACTTCAACTGTAGGTAGGTAGTATCCTCCTCCTTGTCACCCTAAGGTAACAGTACAAAGTTTGGTTTAGTATTGGTTACGGTCAGAGAAAGGGGGCGGCAGGGTAGCCTAGTGGTTAGTGTTGGACTAGTAACCGAAAGGTTGCAAGTTCAAATCCCCGAGCTGACAAGGTACAAATCTGTCGTTCTGCCCCTGAACAGGCAGTTAACCCACTGTTCCTTGGCAATCATTGTCATTGGCAATCATGTCTCTATAAAATTGGCACTTCTAGCCACAAGATTTGTCCATTCTTCAAGGCAAAAGTGATCCAGCTCCTTCAAGTTGGATGGGTTCCGCTGGTGTCCAGCAATCTTTAAGTCATACCACAGATTCTCAATTGGATTGAGGTCTGGGCTTTGACTAGGCCATTCCAAGACATTTAAATGTTTCCCCTTAAATCACTCGAGTGTTGCTTCTGCAGTATGCTTCGGGTCATTGTCCTGCTGAAATGTGAACCTCCATCCCAGTCTCAAATCTCTGGAAGACAAACAGGTTTCCCTCAAGAATATCCCTGTATTTAGCGCCATCCATCATTCCTTCAATTCTGACCAGTTTCCTAATCCCTGCCGATGAAAAACATCCCCACAACATGATGCTGCCAGCACCATGCTTCACTGTGGGGATGATATTCTCTGGTTGATGGGAGGTGTTGTGTTTGCACCAGACATAGCGTTTTCCCTGATGGCCAAAAAGCTCAATTTTTGTCTCATCTGACCATATCTGACCTCATCTTCCATATGTTTGGGGAGTCTCTCACATGCCTTTTGTCGAGCACCAAACATGTTGGCTTATTTTTTTTATGCCCAGCTCTGTGGAGTGTACTGCTTTAAGTGGTGCTATGGACAGATACCCCAATCTCCACTGTGAAGCTTTGCAGCTTCTTCAGGGTTATCTTTGGTGCCTTTCTGATTAATGCCCTCCTTGCCTGGTTCGTTTTGGTGGGCGGCACTCTCTTGGCAGGTTTGTTGTGGTGTCATATTCTTTCCTTTTTTAATAATGGATTTAATGGTGCTCCGTGGGATGATCAAAGTTTCGGATATTTTTTTATAACCCAACCCTGATCTGTACTTCTCCACAACTTTGTCCCTGACCTGTTTGGAGAGCTCCTGGGTCTTCATGGTGCCGCTTGCTTGGTGGTGCTCCTTGCTTAGTGGTGTTGCAGACTCTGGGGCCTTTCAGAACAGCTTTATATATACTGAGATCATGTGACAGATCATGTGACACTTAGATTGCACAAAGGTGGACTTTATTGAACTAATTATGTGACTTATGAAGGTAATTGGTTGCGCCAGATCTATTTTAGGGGCTTCATAGTGTGCTTCATAGCAAAGGGGGTGAATACTTTTGCAAGGCACTGTAGAACTCACCTCATTGTATCCTGAACATGTTTAGTAGGCTAATAGTGGGTTCATTGCACAGTAATAAGTCATGTCCACTAGATGGCTCTGGATTTCTCCAGTTTCTATTGACTGTTTGATAACAATGTAAATGTTATGTAAACAATGTAAACCTCGGCGCTTTCTTTTTATATAACCTATACAATCCACAGTACAATGCATGATCTCATCCCCTTTCAACGGATAGCATACAAAGTCTATTCAAATCTTACGCTGACAATTTTAGTAACATGAAGTCAGCAGCAAGGGAATATGCTGCTTTGTTTTTGCACTATAAATCACTAGCACTGTGTTGTGTTTATAAGGAGTCCTTTTAAACCAGAAAGAGATACAGTATGATGTTTGCACTTGAAAATTATGAGACTGGACTCAAGACTGGACACAAGAAACCCCAACACCATTAGGACAATGATTCCATTATCTATCAATGAAGCAGAAGACCAGAAAAGCCTGTTAAATCTTCCCACGATAGTTGTTCTGTTATAACGTCAACATCAATTAGTTGAATGAGCTGCTTTGTTTTGCTCTCTAAATCATGTAGTGTTTCTGGTGCTTCTAATTTACTGCACCTACAGATCATGAGACAAGCCTTACTGGATAGATAAAGGAGAGAAATAGCATCATCAACAGCCGCTCTATGTCACGTCATTAACACTGGTCACTGTTGTGTGTTGTAAGGGGGCCGCTGGACAGTCTGGGCAGCTAGGAAGCCTCAGGCAAATTGATTTGGTCTGTAGTCAAAGTCTTCATGGCTTCATCTACTGTCTCCTCTCCCTCAGGGGTGTAAAAAGAAGGGCAGTGGGGAAGAACCTGCAGCTCTGTCTTCTTAGCGGCCCAGTTCCCAGGGTTGCCTGGACAGAGCCTGCTGCCTTCTAAGAGATGTGGAACTATTGAGCTGTAGAATCTCATGATGTAAAGAGATAGCATGTCAGGTATCAGGACTTAACTGGCTCAGGGATCGGATCAAGCTATAGATCCCGAGATTGGTTGATTAGAGGGGAAGAATGAATCCTAGTGATGCTATGGGACCATGAGGGCCCGAATTGTAATACTTTTGCTCTGTAGGGTTGTTACAGTATAAAAATATGAAAATGTGAAACTTAGCCGTGGTGACTGAAGTAGGGAGATTCATGCTGTAAATGGCATTGTTGAGTTGGGGGCATCATGTATTACTTTTCCTGTCGCTTATCTGAGTCCCTCCCATTAGATCTTACCTTTATGTACAGTGCCTTCAGGAAGTATTCACACCCCTTTGACGTATTCCACATTTTGTTTTGTTACAGCCTGAATTCAAAATGGATGAAATTGGTTTTTTTTCTATCATCCATCTACACACAATAAATACTCCATAATGACAAAGTAAAAACATGTTTTTAGACATTTTTAGCAAATATATTGAACATTTTATACAGAAATATCTAATTTACTTTGTAGATGCACCTTTGGCAGCGATTACAGCTGTAAGTTTTTCAGGGTAAGTCTCGAAGAGCTTTCCACAACTAGATTGTGCAACATTTGACCATTATTCTTTCAAAAATGTTCATGCTCTATCCAATTGGTTGTTGATCATGGCTAGACAGCCGTTTTCAGGTTTTACCATAGATTTTTAAGTAGTGTAACTGTAACTTGGCTACTCAGGAACATTCACTCTCCTCTTGGTAGGCAACTCCAGTTTAGATTTGGCCTTCTGTTTTAGGTTATTGTCCTGCTGGTTGGTGAATTCGTCTCCCAGTGTCTGGTGGAAAGCAGACTGAATTTTGATTTAATTTATTAGGATCCCCATTAGCCTGGTTTTCCTCTAGCATTTTGCCTGTGCTTAGCTCCATTCCATTTCTTTTTATCCTGAAAAACCCCCCGGTTCATAACAATTACAAGCATAATGTGTTGTATTGGATTTGCCCCAAACATAACACTTTCTATTCAGGACACAAAATGTATTGCTTTGACACATTTCTTGCAGTATTACTTTAGTCCCTTGTTGCAAACAGGATGCATCTTTTGGAATATTGGCATTATGTACAGGCTTCCTTCTTTTCACTCTGTCAATTAAGTTAGTATTGTGGACTAACTAAAAAGCTACTGATCTATCCTCAGTTTTCTCCTATCACAGCCATTAACTCTGTAACTGTTGAAATCTCTGAGTGGTTTCCTTCCTCTTCGGCAATTGAGTTAAGAAGGATGCCTGTATCTTTGTAGTGACTGGGTGTATTGATATACCATCCAAAGTTTAATTCATAACTTCATCATGCTCAAATAAATATTAAATGACTGCTTTAAATGTTTTACTCATCTGCCAATTTGAGATTTATGTGCTAATCCTAAAACAAAGGAAGGAGGTAGGCAGGTAGATAACTAAGTGTGTCATTGTAGCAAAGTCTAAAAAATCTGATCTCTTAAAAGTTTTGTTCATTTTTGTTCTATTATCTATTCTATACAATAGGTCATAATCCAACTTTCAAGGAGCTTTCCATTTTGATTTGGTTATTTTGCCTAAAAACCTTTAGGCCTACCTATAGAATAAAAAAACCCATCTGCATCCATGCCCAGCCTGGCAAGTGTGGGCAAAACGGTATTTAGCATCCCCAGTGGCTCTGCTAGCGCAGTGTTTCTAAAAATGAATTAAGAGGCAATGTAGACTGAGCCTAATAAGGCACTTTTTGTTAAATGTATATTTAATTCTAAGTAATTCACAGCAAAAATTTGCAATTTAAAGACTTTAATGATTTACTATAGCTAAATGTTGTTTAAATGCTGAACGCTTAATGTCCCTGACTCCCTACCAGTCTAGTGTGTTGCACTTGCAAATGCTTCACAATGTATTTCTTTGTAGGCTATAGCCTTGAAATAATTGAAATAATATAGCCTAAATAATTAGGCTCCCTGTCTGGCTCCTGACCTTTAGAGTGGTCCTGACCTTTAGAGTGTTTATAGTGTTCATATGTTTAAATGTGTTTATATGCTGTGTTTATATGACATGTTTTTATTTTCATTTATTTCACCTTTATTTAACCAGGTAGGCAAGTTGAGAACAAGTTCTCATTTACAACTGCGACCTGGCCAAGATAAAGCAAAGCAGTTCGACACATACAACAACACAGAGTTACACATGGAGTAAAACAAACATACAGTCAATAATACAGTAGAAAGACGTCAATATACGATGTGAGCAAATGAGGTGAGATAAGGGAGGTAAAGGCAAAAAAAAGGCCATGGTGGCAAAGTAAATACAATATAGCAAGTAAAACACTAGAATGGTAGATTTGCAGTGGAAGAATGTGCAAAGTAGAAATAAAAATAATGGGGAGCAAAATAAATAAATAAATAAAATACATACAGTAGGGAAAGAGGTAGTTTGGGCTAAATTATAGATGGGCCATGTACAGGTGCAGTAATCTGTGAGCTGCTCTGACAGCTGGTGCTTAAAGCTAGTGAGGGAGATAAGTGTTTCCAGTTTCAGAGATTTTTGTAGTTCGTTCCAGTCATTGGCAGCAGAGAACTGGAAGGAGAGGCGGCCAAAGAAAGGTGTATGTAGCCTATTTGAAATTATGAGCGCTTCTTACATTCACCCTTTTTAGTGTTTATTGTAATACTTTTCATTCAAATCATATGGTTTAGTTTAAATACTTCAAACCCAAATGGTAGCTGGAGATAGTCCAAAAAACGGATGAATGTTTTGGTTAAATTGTGATTTTAATGAATGGAGCGAATTTGGAGCAGCAGTTTTTTTCTGTGAGAGAGGAGTGTTTTTTAGTGGAGCAGAAGGATGTGGAGCGCTGGAGCGGTGTTCAAGCACCTTTCCATGAGTGATGAGCGGGATTTCCGACCACTCAACTCTTCTCACATGCTCTGGTGTAGGCCAGTGACAGAAAACCCTGAAGGGGCTGTACACTTGTTCTCTCTTTCTCCTACCTTCAAACTCATGCACACTGTGAATTATTTATCAACCAAGGCCTGTATTAATGTGGATGTATGATGCCATACATGCCATGAGGTCGAAGGAATTGTCCGTAGAGCTCCGAGACAGGATTGTGGCAAGGCACAGATCTGGGGAAGGGTACCAAAAAATGTCTGCAGCATTGAAGGTCCCCAAGAACACAGTGGCCTCCATCATTATTAAATGGAAGAAGTTTGGAACCACCAAGACTCTTCCTAGAGGTAGCCACCCGACCAAACTCGGGGGAGAAGGGCCTTGGTCAGGGAGGTGACCAAGAACCCGATGGTCACTCTGACAGAGCTCTAGAGGTCCTCTGTGGAGATGGGAGGGAGAAACTTCCAGAAGGACAACCATCTCTGCAGCACTCCACCAATCAGGCTTTTATGGTAGAGTGGCCAGACGGAAGCCACTCCGCAGTAAAAGGCACATGACAGCCCGCTTGGAGTTTGCCAAAAGGCACCTAAAGACTCTCAGACCAAGAGAAACAAGATTCTCTGGTCAGATGAAACCAAGACTGAACTCTTTGCCCTGAATGCCAAGCGTCACTTCTGGAGGAAACCTGGCACCATCCCTACGGTGAGGAATGGTGGTGGCAGTATCATACTGTGGGGATGTTTTTCAGTGTCATGGAGACTAGTCAGGATCTAGGCAAAGATGAACGGAGCAAAGTACAGAGAGATCCTTGATGAATACTTGCTCCAGAGCGCTCAGGACCTGACTGAGGCGAAGGTTCACCTTCCAACAGGACAACAACCCTAAGCACACATTCAAGACAATGCAGGAGTGGCTTCGTGACAAGTCTCTGAATGTACTTGAATGGCCCAGCCAGAGCCCGTACTTGAACCCGATCTAACATCTCTGGAGAGACCTGAAAATAGCTGCGCAGCAACGCTCCCTATCCAACCTGACAGAGCTTGAGAAACTCCCATAATACAGGTGTGCCAAGATTGTAGAGTCATATCCAAGAAGATTCAAGGTTGTAATTGCTGCCAAAGGTGCTTCAACAAAGCACTGAGTAAAGGGTCTGAATACTTATGTAAATGGTATGGTAACTGTGTAGCAGTTACCATTCCACATAGGGATTCGATACCACTACTACTATACACTTACCAACCAGTTTATTATTATTAGGTACACCACCCGTTCACTTCTACAGACAGAGAGTCATGTGACCACGGCTTGCTATAGTATATAAAACAGGCATCGAGGCATGCAGTTACTGTTTGATTGAAAGTTAGAATGGGCAAAACGAGTGACCTAAGCAGCTTTGAGTGGGGTATGATCGTCGATTGCAGGCACGCTGGATCCAGTATCTCAGAAACGTCCTCCTGGGCTTTTCACGCATAACAGTGTCTAAGGTTTCCCAAGAATGGTGTGACAAAAGATAATCCAGTCAGCGGCAGTCCTGTGGGTGAAAACAGCTCATTGAGCTGAGGTAGAAGGAGAATGGCAAGCTAACGGGCGGACCAAAAACAGACAAATGACAGCACAGTACAACAGTGGTGTGCAGAACGGCATCTCAGAACACATAACCCGTCGATTGTTGTCACGGATGGGCTATTGCAGCAGACGACCACACCAGGTTCCACTCATATCAGCTAATAACAAGAAGAAGCTGCTCCAGTGAGCACGCGATCACCAACATTGCACAATTGAGGAGTGAAAAAACATTGCCTGGTTCGATGCATCCCGCTTCCTGTTGCGTCATGCTGATGGCAGAGTCAGGAATTGGCATAAGCAGCATGACCTGGTGTCAACGGTACAGGCTGGTGGTGGTGGTGTACCGCTGTCAAATCTGCAGCAACTGCGTGATGGCATGGACCAAAATCCCTGTGGAACATGTTCAACTTCTAGAATCCATTCCCCAGATAATTCAGGCTGTTCTGGAGCTAAAGGGGGGTCCAGCCCGGTACTAGATGGGTGTAGCTAATAAACTGGCCAGTGAGCGTATTTAATCTACTGTTCACTGAGAGTGAGTTCCCCTTTACAGCATGTCTACATGTTTACTGCGAGAGATCCATGTCCTCATCTTACTGTGCTCCATTGAGTTACAGGACCAAGGCTTCAGAAGAACTGCATTGCCATAGGTTCTGGTATAGTCTGCATTAAATGATGAAGTCTGGAATAGTGCCATTTCACATTTCCATAGGCTCCCACATCATGAATCTATCATGAGATGTGATGTGGAAGGGAGATGAGCTGTTGCAAGGATTACAGTATACTACAGGGCCTGTCGGCTGGCGCCCAGACCCAGGCATCCAACCATGTACAGAGTGCCACATAGATTACAATCCTGCTCTTTTCAATGATTAATTACCTGTAGCTCAATTATTCATGCTATGTTTATGTGGACCAGAAAAGCCTCTATGAATAATAGATTGGGGCTGGCTCCATCATGTTCACCAGCTCTGGGTTGTTTGAGGAAATCAGAGAGGAGAGGGGGAGAGAGGATCCAGAGTGTTGTCTCAAGCTCAACACCTCTCAGCTCATCTCTCATCCTACTCTGACTTCACTTTATATATTTACTGTACAGTTTAAGGAGGGATTCCTTCTTTACATGTTTTTATTTTAAATTATGTGACTGTTTGCGAGATAAAACGGTGTTGGGTGGTAGGGTTTCCTGAAACTGCTGAGGAAGTGGATGAGAGCTGCCAGACCGGGCTGAGAGCTAGGTTACAGTACAGTAATGTTATTCTACTGGCCCATTCATTTCCATTTAATCTCAAACGGAAATCTTCACACAATAATCAACCACCTACCATGAACTTTACTTGCTTGTTTGCCATATCAAGTGTCTTGAGAACTGTACAAAAAGTAATGTGATTTAGACAAATCATTCTACAGTACATTAATAAGTGTATAGTGGTTAGCCTGTGGTGGTACGGTTATTGTAACTGTGGTATGTAGTGGTAGGGTTATTGTAACTGTGGTATGTAGTGGTAGGGTTATTGTAACTGAGGTATGTAGTGGTAGGGTTATTGTAACTGTGGTACACTCGCAGTAACATCTGCTAACCATGTGTATGTGACAAATTTGATTTGATTTGGTTTGTAGTGGAAGGGCTATTGTAACTGTGGTTTGTAGTGGTAGGGCTATTGTAACTGTAGTTTGTAGTGGTAGGGCTATTGTAACTGTAGTTTGTAGTGGTAGGGTTATTGTAACTGTGGTTTGTAGTGGTAGGGTTATTGTAACTGGTTTGTAGTGGTAGGGCTATTGTAACTGTAGTTTGTAGTGGTAGGGTTATTGTAACTGTGGTTTGTAGTGGTAGGGCTATTGTAACTGTGGTTTGTAGTGGTAGGGCTATTGTAACTGTAGTTTGTAGTGGTAGGGTTATTGTAACTGTGGTTTGTAGTGGTAGGGCTATTGTAACTGGTTTGTAGTGGTAGGGCTATTGTAACTGTGGTTTGTAGTGGTAGGGTTATTGTAACTGTGGTTTGTAGTGGTAGGGCTATTGTAACTGGTTTGTAGTGGTAGGGCTATTGTAACTGTGGTTTGTAGTGGTAGGGCTATTGTAACTGTAGTTTGTAGTGGTAGGGCTATTGTAACTGTGGTTTGTAGTGGTAGGGCTATTGTAACTGTAGTTTGTAGTGGTAGGGCTATTGTAACTGTAGTTTGTAGTGGTAGGGCTATTGTAACTGTGGTTTGTAGTGGTAGGGCTATTGTAACTGTGGTTTGTAGTGGTAGGGCTATTGTAACTGTGGTTTGTAGTGGTAGGGCTATTGTAACTGTGGTTTGTAGTGGTAGGGCTATTGTAACTGTGGTTTGTAGTGGTAGGGCTATTGTAACTGTGGTTTGTAGTGGTAGGGCTATTGTAACTGTGGTTTGTAGTGGTAGGGCTATTGTAACTGTGGTTTGTAGTGGTAGGGTTATTGTAACTGGTTTGTAGTGGTAGGGCTATTGTAACTGTGGTTTGTAGTGGTAGGGCTATTGTAACTGTAGTTTGTAGTGGTAGGGCTATTGTAACTGTGGTTTGTAGTGGTAGGGCTATTGTAACTGTGGTTTGTAGTGGTAGGGCTATTGTAACTGGTTTGTAGTGGTAGGGCTATTGTAACTGTGGTTTGTAGTGGTAGGGCTATTGTAACTGTAGTTTGTAGTGGTAGGGCTATTGTAACTGGTTTGTAGTGGTAGGGCTATTGTAACTGTAGTTTGTAGTGGTAGGGCTATTGTAACTGTGGTTTGTAGTGGTAGGGCTATTGTAACTGTGGTTTGTAGTGGTAGGGTTATTGTAACTGGTTTGTAGTGGTAGGGCTATTGTAACTGTGGTTTGTAGTGGTAGGGCTATTGTAACTGGTTTGTAGTGGTAGGGCTATTGTAACTGTGGTTTGTAGTGGTAGGGCTATTGTAACTGGTTTGTAGTGGTAGGGCTATTGTAACTGGTTTGTAGTGGTAGGGCTATTGTAACTGTGGTTTGTAGTGGTAGGGCTATTGTAACTGTGGTTTGTAGTGGTAGGGCTATTGTAACTGTGGTTTGTAGTGGTAGGGCTATTGTAACTGTGGTTTGTAGTGGTAGGGCTATTGTAACTGTGGTTTGTAGTGGTAGGGCTATTGTAACTGTGGTTTGTAGTGGTAGGGCTATTGTAACTGTAGTTTGTAGTGGTAGGGCTATTGTAACTGTGGTTTGTAGTGGTAGGGCTATTGTAACTGTGGTTTGTAGTGGTAGGGCTATTGTAACTGTGGTTTGTAGTGGTAGGGCTATTGTAACTGTGGTTTGTAGTGGTAGGGCTATTGTAACTGTGGTTTGTAGTGGTAGGGCTATTGTAACTGTGGTTTGTAGTGGTAGGGCTATTGTAACTGTAGTTTGTAGTGGTAGGGCTATTGTAACTGTGGTTTGTAGTGGTAGGGCTATTGTAACTGGTTTGTAGTGGTAGGGTTATTGTAACTGTGGTTTGTAGTGGTAGGGTTATTGTAACTGGTTTGTAGTGGTAGGGCTATTGTAACTGTGGTTTGTAGTCATGTGCCCTCCGGCAGAATGTACTGTACATTTGCTACAGCAAAGCTTGTCTGACTGCAGCAGCTTCACATCAGAGATGAAGTTGCTGTTGGCTATTTCTGTGTACTGAGGGAACATCCACATTAATTGGGCATAAACAACAAACTTACCTAAGATTGTTCTCGCTCTCACGCTCTCTCAGCTATCAGAACCCCAGTTCCCATTTAGATTAGAAAAAGGGTAAAACCAACAAGAAAGAAAGCAAGGAAGAAAGGGTAATAAACAAAGAACTTCCAGTAGGCAGGAGGGACATCGGAGGTTCCACATCGGAGGTTCCCACCGACTACAGCTGCCATCCCGTCCATGGGCGGTGACTCAGGCCTGGACCAGGTTGGCAGCATCCAGCGATCCAGCCAGCCTGGTCACGATAAACATCAATGCTCGTATTCCCTCTATTTCTGGCTTGACATACACTCCGACATGGTTACCTCACAGCCATTGCTGCACCAGAGCACCTCTACATCAACACACTGTGTGTGAGGGAGATAAACACTACAGAGGTGTGTGTGTGTGTGTGTGTGTGTGTGTGTGTGTGTGTGTGTGTGTGTGCGCGCGCGCGCATGTATTTGTTTGTATGTTTGTGTGGACAGATGAGCCTGAAAAACAGAGGGTAGAGTCCGTGCCATGTCAATTTGAGGAAACATTTTTCTCATTGCCCACAATACTAAAGCAAGAACGCACACAACCTAAAAGAAATGAGCCAAAAAGTGCTCCAGCAGGTAAAGTCACATTTAGTTGTTGGTTGCAGGCTACAATCAGAATCAAAATGGTCATCAGTAATTGTCATAAAATGTCATAAAATACAGTACGTATCATCACGTCAGGTACAGTCACCAACACGTGAGGTACAGAACATTTGTTGAAGAGCTTTGCTTTTTACATTGGAAAACCAGCATTGTTCCACCTTATATTTGAGTTAAAATGTGCAATAAAACATCACTTGTGGAGTTTCTAATGGTGGCAGCAAAGCAAAAGTCTCTTTCCTGTTCAGTATGTATAATAAACTAGTTGTTCAGTTACACGTTAATTAAAAACACAACACCAGGAAACATTTTATATTTCATGAAGTTTGGCCATTATCTCTCTGTATTCCTCAGAATGAATGATAATTCATTCCTTATCAGAATTCATAGGAAGGTTGAGATGGTGGTCACGGTTCCAATCTAAATACATTACAACTCCCCATCCCAAACCTGCCCTCAATTTCAACGCTTCTGGAAGTTTCACTTCATTTCACAATAAGGTACAGATATGAAGTGAAACTTCCAGAAGCTTTCAAATGAGGGCCAGGTTGTCAGGATGGGTAGTGTACTATACAAGTACACATTAATTACAAGTAAGTACCACTCAAAGACACTTCATTACACCTAATAATTACATTGTACTTAGGCAAACATTCCATGTACTACAGTATGCTTGAAATAGTGTGTTTTTCCTCATCTGGGATGACCAAGATAACCCAGATGGTACACTTTATTTTGGTGGCAAGTGCTAGCAATAACATTGAGTGGAGATATATTTTCAACAGTGCACATTCATGGGTAAGTAATTAGAGCCTATTAAGCATAATCTCTCGGACACCCAGCATATCCACGAGGGGTCACAACCTTTGTGACAGTTGTTACTGAATCTAATGCAGCTGAGAAGAAACAAACCATTAAGCCCATTTGAAACAAGCATGGTAAAAATAATAGATTGTTACACCTTTGTAATTACATACTGCAATTACTACCAGTTACATTTTGTTACTACACTGTAACTATTGGTTGTTACTGTTAACTACAATACATGCTACAGTGTAATTACATTGTAATAAGAACCCCTTAAAATGAAGTGTAACCTAAAGTACATTGAGTACTGTACTTTCCCATTGAAGAGCATTCATGTGAGCTCAATATAAAATAAACGCTCACGTTTCTAGTCATTTGAGCGCAATAGAACACACACTACATGCTCCCATTCTAGAACAGTCATGTGAGCCAGATAATGCATAACTACTCTCCAATCAGATACAGATAGATATCAAATATCACATGCGCATAATGCAGTTTACCAACAAGCTTGTGTTAGATATCCAAGAAGAGCCCTTTTGTGGCAGGCCCGGCAGTCATTGTAAATAAGAATTGGTTATAAATGGACCTGCCTGGAAAAAATGTAAATAAATAAAAGTAATACCACTACTGATATGTTTTTACTGTCTTGAGAAGAGTTGGGAGAGGACAGAGACTTGTATTGCACAGACCCCCGCTGCACAAACAGACAAACAGAGACAGCAGCATGGGGAGAAGGAAGCCCTACAGATGGCCCCTGAGGAAAAACAGACATCTTTCCAAATATTCTAATTAAATACAGACTCTTTTCTGACATGGCCTTTTCCCTGTGTAAATCTGATCTTTTGGAATCTGATCTTTTGAGTTCAGATTTATACCACATCCATATGTGGATCTCAATTCTGATACAGTTCTGATGCTCCATATGCAACCTCAGTCTGGACGCTCAGATCAGATTTTTTTGCTCTGAAGTGCCGTTACCAAGATGACTACCCAAAAATGTTAAGGAACACTGACAGGAAATGAGCATTGAATCTATGTGCTACTTCAGATAGAATGCTCAAATCTGATATGGGTCACATATAAAACTGAGTGTGGACAGTCAGGAAAAAAATCTGAATTGGGTTCTTAGTGTGGCTGTGTAAACACAGCCATAAAGACCCATACAAAAATAAATCTGTTTTCTTGAACTACAAAGGTCGTTCCCGGAAAGGTGACGTTTCTGAAAACTAGACGACCTAAAGGAAATACTGTATAATATGCTATTTACACACCATCATACATTGTTGTGTAGGCTATAGCTGGAAAAGGTCATTTCCATAGCATCATCCTAAAATGAGTGTTGATTATCTCACCCATTATTTATTTGAAAAAATCTAGGATTATCCTATATTAACCTGGGATATCAACTGTCATAACTCCACAGTGACACACTATTCTTGCAACAGATATCCAAAAACATACAGAACAGTTCATTTTTGAAACATAACAGATGTTGTATACAAGCTTTGCATACACACTATAGTAAAAAATATGCCTGCATGCTGTCCTTGTGGTTCTTGAAATTCCTAGAATGGAATGCAATCTTTCCTGGGTATAAGAATACAGAGTGGTGCACTGCAGACCCATCTTAAAATGCTCTTTGCTTAATTGCCATGGTAGGTTGACCCTAGCTTGCTCTACTGTGCGTGTGAGGGAGTGATTGTCTACACCTGGGTACCCATGGGTTCATCATATAAGAAGAGTCCCGCACATACAAAACAATCACCTTTGCACCTTTTATTGTATTGTTTCAATGAAGTTTACACTGACCAAAGTCTGCTCTCCTATCCTACATATCAGATCTAACTTAGTTCACATAGAAACCTATAAGCAATTCACAAATCCACTGTCCATACAAGCCTTCGAGACCCACTGGAGTTCCACCTAAACCTACTTTACATGAAACCCTTAGAAACACATTGTCTCCATGACCCTTCTGCCTTCTAGAAGGACAGTCTAGACCTCTGATTAATGTGCTACTCCTCCACTCAGTTCATCTGTACAGATATCAGGAGCCAAGGAGCACAGAGGGAGAGAATAGCTCGACTGTAAGTAGTCAGCATGCACACGGTAATGAGTGTGTCTCTCTTTGTATTTTGTTGTGCATCTGGATCGGTAGCATGCCTAACATGATGCAATTCCAATCTATAAGAACATCTTGACTATGTTATTGCTGCCATATTATAATGTGGAGCGTGTCATGCATTTGCAATTTCAAGACCAGTCTAAAGGCATCAGCAATTAAGGGTGTACAAACAACTGACGTTCAACCTGAGGGAACATGGACAGAAAATACAATTCTCAAATAAATCTACTTGTGTCCTTGTTGAGAATGCAGAATGAAGACATAGCTCCAAGATAAACCAGAATGCCGGTGGGCTTAGAGTCGGCCATCTTGCCAAAATTGGCAATTTTATACATCAACATTCCCGCCTAGAAGAATCCTTTTGATAAAATACACAAAATACGCTTCTGAACAAACTAAATGATTTTCTTGGAAAGTGACTGTTACTGGTAACTGGTATCCTTTCTGTATGTAATACTGTAATGTACTGCACAGCATCATTAACAGATCATTTGACACTCAAATATTTCAATTTTTCAATAACTGCTACAAAATGGAAACTGTCTGTTGCAGTTTCTAAGAGAAGAAATACAGTCTTTTTAGTACTTTCGTTTCGAAATACTTGTTTTGATTCACTATTGTCTACCCTGAAAGAACACAATGTAACAGTTTTGCATCAATGTTGAAATAACGTTTTTCACTGCAGTGGTTTACACAATGCAAGTCGTGTTGTGCTGATATTGTCCTTTTTTTTTTGCATTTGGAAGATATTTGGTAGGCTAAAGATTCACAGGCGCCAAACATGGCACCAGAGCTATACGACTGGAGTTGCTACTTTTTTCCTCAGATCCATTCTGATGTTCATCTAAACTACCTTACACCTTCTCCTCCATGCACAGTGGTGATCCACACAGCCAGAAACAGACGGCCCACGCTTGGGAGAACACTGCAGAAAAAGACTGGAGAAAACCCCACCCCTCTGTAAACCACCCCTCTGAAATGAAGGGCATAGACATGGGCACCTCTCTGGCCTGGCCTCAGGGGTCTATGCACTACCATTGTAGCGAGACACCCTGTGACATGCAATGTAGTAATACACTGCACTCACCAGGAGCTAAAGCAGAGGCCTTAGCTTACTGTAGCTAACCAACCAGACAGTGTCTGTAGGAGACTGTCACACCTAGCAGGCCTGGGCTGGGCGCTGGCTGGGTGGAGCAGGACCCTTCTTCCCCTCGGTGCAGCAGTCCAGTTCCAGACAGGGGGAAAAAAGTGATGTGAACAGGTGGCCCAGGCCCTTCCGGAACATGCTGTTGGAGAGACTATAGATGAGGCAGTTGCAGAAGCTGTTGCTGATGGCTAGCCATGTGGTGAGGAAGGAGGCCACCAGGTCGCAATAGAGGCCGGCGCTCTCCAGCAGGAAGTAGACGATGTAGGGCATCCAGAGCACGTAGAACACGCTGGTAATACGGAACAACACCATGGCGTAGCGCTTATCCAGGCACCCTTCACCACGCTCGCCCCTCTCGTTCCCCTGGGGGCCGAAGCGTGTGAGGCGTTGGATGATCTTGCGGGTGTGCTGACGGCAGATGAGGAAGATGCTCCCATAGGTGAAACACACAGTGAGGGTGGCTGGAGCATACAGCACAGCCACGATGAATGAGCTGAAGCCCGGATCGGTCTGCCACGAGGTCGCACACCAGCGAAATATATCTCCGTGGTAGCCAGGCTTCCCCCACCCGAAGAGGGAGGGCAGGAAGATGAGGGCGGAGTAGAGCCAGATGAGGCCGATACAGACGCGCAGGCGACATGGTGTGACCAGCGTAGCATAGGAGAACGGCCGTGTGATAGCGATGTAGCGGTCAACACTAATACAAGCCAGAGACGCCATGGACACACTCTTCAGCACAGACACCAGGTAGACAAACACCTTACAGGTGAGCTCCTCGTCCAGCCCCTTGAGGTAGTGGAGCAGGGACAGGGAGGGTACCAGACAACTCACCCCCACCAGGAGGTCTGCATAGGCCATGGTCTGGATGAAGTGGCTGGTGGTGTGGTGGTGAAGCAGTGGAGCACAGTGGAACACAAAGATCACCACCAGGTTGCCGCTGATGATGAGGATGGTGAGGAAGAGAATGACGGACACCTCCAGCACGCAGGTGTTGAGGTTGTAGGAGTAGCCCAGGCCCAGCAGGCAGAAAGGAGAGCTGCTTTGGTTCACATCAGAGGAGGAAGAGTTCATGTTGGAGCTGCGGGAAACAGACCGGTCAGTTCAGTTCTGCTCTCATCTCTTATTACGGTCTTTATCACTTTCTTTAACCAGACGGTCATTTACTCTCTCTTTAACCAGACGGTCAGTTTCTCTCTCTTTAACCAGATGGTCAGTTTCTCTCTCTTTAACCAGATGGTCAGTTTCTCTCTCTTTTACCAGATTGTCAGTTTCTCTCTCTTTAACCAGATGGTCAGTTTCTCTCTCTTTAACCAGACGGTCAGTTTCTCTCTCTTTAACCAGATGGTCAGTTTCTCTCTCTTTAACCAGATGGTCAGTTTCTCTCTCTTTAACCAGATTGTCAGTTTCTCTCTCTTTAACCAGATGGTCAGTTTATCTCTCTTTAACCAGATGGTCAGTTTCTCTCTCTTTTACCAGACGGTCAGTTTCTCTCTCTTTAACCAGATGGTCAGTTTATCTCTCTTTAACCAGATGGCCAGTTTCTCTCTCTTTTACCAGACGGTCAGTTTCTCTCTCTTTAACCAGATGGTCAGTTTCTCTCTCTTTAACCAGATGGTCAGTTTCTCTCTCTTCAACCAGATTGTCAGTTTCTCTCTCTTTAACCAGATGGTCAGTTTCTCTCTCTTCAACCAGATGGTCAGTTTCTCTCTCTTCAACCAGATGGAGAGTTTCTCTCTCTTTAACCAGATGGTCAGTTTCTCACGGTCAGTTCATCAATCCGTGCTCCTCTCCCTTGCACTTTAGTTCCCCCTGGAGTTAAGCCGCTACTCAATGGTTGTTTCTTCCCCTCCTCTTCTCTGCTGCTCCTCTTCTTCTAGTCTCTTTTTTCACTTTTCTGGCCTCAGAGTGCAATGCAGTCTTACAGTAGCAAACGTTGTGCTCTGTTGCGCACTGAGAACAGCAGAGAATGTTGCTGTGTATGAGTGTGTGTCTCTGGGTGTGTGTACGTAATTGAGTCGTGTGCCAGTAACAGCCAGCCTTCTGGTGGGCTAACCTAGCACATGCAGGCTCTGGTGTGTACAGTACACATGGCTGCAGTAGTCTGTCTACCCACTAGTTTCGGTTCCACCTCTAGTCCTGTCTCCTTCCCACTGAGCTGCAGAGGTGCATACAAACACAATCTCTGGATGTCAACTTCTGTGCATGCCCTATACAATACCCGCAGGTGGAGTTCAAGGAGTCCCGGAGGTCATCTAAAGGTCTGGATCTATAATTCCTCGGCGAAATTATAACCAGTGTAGAGAGAGATTTAACGGACAAAAACAGTCATCAGAAGCCAGAAACACATTCCAACCAAAACAGTGCCGTAAATGTCTAGAAGTAGCAGCAGCAGAAGTGCTTTGCAGGAGAGAGGCAAAGAAATAGAAATCCAGAATACCACAGCATCCACAGAGAGCAGGAGGATAGGAGGAGTATCGTAGAGCATCCAGCGGTGCAAGGAGCTCCAGTCTCTGATTCCAAACCTCTTTTGAACCAGTGAGTGTTTAGAGTAAAATAATAAGGAGGAAACGATAGCCCTTTACTGCTCCATTCTGCTGTGGCACTGATGCAGCAATGGTACTGCCCTCTCCTCCCCCTTTCTCTCGCTCTCTCTCCGTCTTTCTCTCTCTCTCTGTTTCCTTTGCTATGCCTGCAGCAGCAACAGCCTGAGAGGAAGAGCTCCTCCCTCTCTGCAGGCTCAGCCAGTGAGTATAGCTGGGTAGAAATCTCTCCACACAGACTGTGCACACCCACCTACATATACACAGAAGACTCTGAAGGCTCCCCCATCACATACTGTACACATGTGTGCAAGTGTCCCCTCACACACAAATACAGATACAGACACACATGCATATACACACACAGAGAGATATGGTTATGCATTCATGTACACACATGCATGGACACACACACACACATTCACACACAAACTCACTGACACACGCACACACACAGGTTAAAGAAAGAGGAGCCATGGAACCATCCTTTTTGATCATCCATAACAGAACTCACTGTGGGATTTAAACAAGATACTTGGTGAAGATGAATTTCAGATGGAATTTTCAGACGGATTTCTGCTGTGGTGGGACGGCCAAGAGTCCAGAGCGTTGAAGTGTAGGGTTTGAACCTGAAGTTAGGGAGGGGCAGTTCCCCTTGCGTCTCCATAGGCAAGCACCAGGGTCTAGAAGTAGGTGCGAGCTTCGACTGGGAGCCAGTGGAGAGCGTGAAGGAGCGGGTTGACATGGGAGAACTTGGGAAGGTTGAACACCAGACGGGCTGCAGCGTTCTGGATGAGTTACATGGGTCTGATGGCACAAGTGGGGAGCCCAGCCAGCAGAGAGTTGAAGTAGTCTATGTGGGAGATGACAAGTGCCCAGATTAGAACCTGTGACGCTTCCTGGGTGAGGAAGGGTCATACTCTATTGATGTTGTAGAGCGTGAACCAGCAAGAGTACTGCTTTGATGTTTTCAGAGAACGACAGGATGTTGTCCAGGGTCAAGCCGATGTTCTTTGCACTCTGGGATGGGGACACCGTAGAGTTGTCAATTGTGATGGAGAGGTCTTGGAGTAGGCAGGCCTTCCCTGGGAGGAAGAGCAGCTCCTTTTTGTTGAGGTTGAGCTTGAGGTGGTGGGCCTTCATCCAAGCTGAGCTGTCTGCCAGGCACGCAGAGATGCGTGTCGCCACCTAGGTACCAGAAGGGGTGACTGAGAAAAGTAGTTGAATGTCATCTGCAACGCAATGATAGGAGAGACCATGTGAGGATATGACGAAGCCAAGTGACTTGGTGTATAGAGAAAAGAGGAGAGGGCCAAGAACCGAGCCATGGTGGACACCAGTAGTGAGACCACGTGGTGCTGACACATCAGCTGGTAGGATCAATCTGACAGGTAAGATGCAATCCGAGAGACGCCCAGCCCAGTCTGCAGTGTGTGCGAGTTTGTGGAGAGGAACAGAGCAGGCATTGAGAGGTGGTTTGCTATTCTTCACCATATGGAGGGAGTGTCAGTCATTGATCGTGTTTACCACTGGGTCAAGGGTCAATTCATGCACATCTGCCGCCATTATGGGGCCAAAGTCGGCCTGGACCCGCTGAACAAGTGCTGAGTTGTTCCGTGGCCTTCACCCTGCAGAGTAGGTAAACATCTACCCACATGTCTCACCCCAATATTACCACAGGAAATAGTAAACCAGTAAATAGTAAACACTGTTCTCTGGGAGAAGGTGGTGGTTGAAGGTGGGGCTGTGACTAATTTCCCTTCGTTTCTTCAGGTATTATCAGCTTCACAGAAAGGTGAAGCTGCAGTGTGTGTGATGGGTATATATACAGCTATATTGAGAGAGTAAATAGTACCAGTAGTAGAAGTAATTGCTTATACAGTGGAACTGGAAATATGATATAGCCAGTATTTCTGTAAGAAGATGTATATCCGAGTACAGAACATTGAGCCATACCTTCACTCAAAACCACACACATGTGCTGTGCATCACTGTAGTGTATCCATTTACCTATTATAACTAACTCCTACTCGTAAAGACAGTCTCTTTTCCGCCACACTCCTTCTGGCCAAATTGAGTTAGACACTGGCACTTGCTCGATTACTAAAGGCCTGACTGGTGCCAGAGACAATTTCTATCATTTCTGCAGGACGAGTCCACTGTCTGGTTTGGCATCATCCTCAAGGGACGGACTACAGACAACCTGATGGACAGTGGAGAATGAGCCTATCTTGATTGTGTTGTCATCTGCCTCTGTGATCTTGTTGTTGTCAGTTAATCTCGTTGTTGTTTGCATATGTTGATTGTCTTTGAACTAAAGAGCTGATGATGCAAGACAAATTCCTGAATAAGGTCAATAAAGTGAACTGAGTCTGTCATTATTTCATGACTCAATAAATCGGGTGGGATGACATTCACCCCTCACATCAAAACGACAGCAAAAAACAGTGATATAAAAACAGCAATTTTATCTCATGAACGTTATCCATACCAACGTGAGGGGATGCATCATCACCTAAAGGTCATAGGTCAGATGTACTACTTAAGTGATGAGACCAGAGAGAGGCGGTGGCTTTTCCTCTCCATGACAACCAACCAGTCCTGACACATCATGTTGTTCCTTGATAATGGCCATGATCAACACAGTTAAGCCAGTCAGTTATAGGTGCTGAAGTGTACATTACTCTCTATGACCCACGCTTCTATAAACTGTACACATCTGTGTACTGTAATTTACCTTGCCCAGGTATAGTGCATGTTGTTGTATTCTACATTGTAAAATAGACTTACACCATCAGACACACCTCCAGGTCTCTTTATAGGCTACCAGTACACTGTATTGCAATAGTTTCCTGTAGCTAGATTCAGACCTGATACAGCTGCTGTCATGTATTGTCATGTTGTGTCTTTCTGTCCTTTCCTTTCACCCTGTCTCCCTCTGCTGGTCGTACTAGGTTACCGTTTCTGTCCCTCTTTCCCCCAGCTGTTCCTTGTCTTCTCTGACTACCTCATTCACCCCTTTTCCCACCTGTTCCCTTTTTCCCTCTGATTAGGTCCCTATATCTCTCTCTGTTTCTGCTCCTGTCTTTGTCGGATTCTTGTTTGTGTGTCTCATGCCTGAACCAGACTATCATCGTGTTTGCTGCAACCTTGTCCTGTCCTGTCGGAATCTACCTGTCCATCTGAGCCCACGTGTGTTCATCATTAAAGAAACTCTGTTTGTTAATTCGCTTTTGGGTCCTCATTCACGCACCTGACAGAAGAATCCGACCAAGAATGGACCCAGCGACTTCGGATCCTCTCCACTCAGCCGTCGAGATCCAGGGAGCGATGCTAGGCAGACACGAGCAGGAATTGTCTGCTGCTCGACATGCCGTTGAGACCCTGGCCACCCAAGTCTCCAACCTCACAGAACAGGTTCACCATCTCCGCCTCGATCCACCGGCCACTTCCAGGGCTTTCGAATCTCCGGAGCCCAGAATCAATAACCCGCCGTGTTACTCTGGGGAGCCCACTGAATGCCGCTCGTTCCTCACCCAGTGTGATATTGTGTTTTCTCTCCAGCCCAACACTTACGCCAGGAGCACTGCTCGTGTCGCCTACGTCATATCTCTCCTTACTGGACGGGCTCGTGAGTGGGGCACGGCAATCTGGGAGGCAAGGGCTGAGTGTACTAACCAGTATCAGGACTTTAAGGAGGAGATGATACGGGTTTTTGATCGATCTGTTTTTGGGGAGGAGGCTTCCAGGGCCCTGTCTTCCCTATGTCAAGGCAATCGATCCATAACAGACTACTCTATTGAGTTTCGCACTCTTGCTGCCTCCAGTGGCTGGAACGAGCCGGCTTTGCTCGCTCGTCTTCTGGAGGGTCTCCGCGCAGAGGTAAAGGATGAGATTCTCTCCCGGGAGGTTCCTTCCAGCGTGGATTCCTTGATTGAACTCGCTATTCGCATTGAGCGACGGGTTGATCTTCGTCACCGAGCTCGTGGAAAGGAGCTCGCGTTCTCCGTTGCCCCCCTCTCCGCATCACTACCATCTTCCTCTGCCGGCTCGGGAGCTGAGCCTATGCAGCTGGGAGGTATCCGCATCTCGACTAAGGAGAGGGAACGGAGAATCACCAACCGCCTCTGTCTCTATTGCGGTTCTGCTGGTCATTTTGTCACTTCATGTCCAGTAAAAGCCAGAGCTCATCAGTAAGCGGAGGGCTACTGGTGAGCGCTACTACTCCTGTCTCTCCTTCAAGATCCTGCACTACCTTGTCGGTCCATCTACGCTGGACCGGTTCGTCAGCTTCCTGCAGTGCCTTAATAGACTCTGGGGCAGAGGGCTGTTTTATGGACGAGACCTGGGCTCGGGAACATGACATTCCTCTCAGACAGTTAAGGGAGTCCACGGCCTTGTTCGCCCTGGATGGTAGTCCTCTCCCCAGGATTCAGCGTGAGACGCTACCTTTAACCCTCACTGTTTCTGGTAATCATAGCGAAACCATTTCTTTTTAAATTTTTCGTTCACCTTTTACACCTGTTGTTTTGGGCCATCCCTGGCTAGTTTGTCATAATCCTTCCATTAATTGGTCTAGTAATTCTATCCTCTCCTGGAACGTCTCTTGTCATGTGAAATGTTTAATGTCTGCTATCCCTCCTGTTTCCTCTGTCTCTTCTTCACAGGAGGAGCCTGGTGATTTGACAGGGGTGCCGGAGGAATATCACGATCTGCGCACGGTGTTCAGTCGGTCCAGGGCCACCTCTCTTCCTCCACACCGGTCGTATGATTGTAGTATTGATCTCCTTCCGGGAACCACTCCCCCCCGGGGTAGACTATACTCTCTGTTGGCTCCCGAACGTAAGGCTCTCGAGGATTATTTGTCTGTAGCTCTTGACGCCGGTACCATAGTCCCCTCCTCCTCTCCCGCCGGAGCGGGGTTTTTTTTTGTCAAGAAGAAGGACGGGTCTCTGCGCCCCTGCATAGATTATCGAGGGCTGAATGACATAACAGTGAAGAATCGTTATCCGCTTCCTCTTATGTCTTCAGCCTTCGAGATCCTGCAGGGAGCCAGGTTTTTCACTAAGTTGGACCTTCATAACGCTTACCATCTCGTGCGCATCAGGGAGGGGGACGAGTGGAAGACGGCGTTTAACACTCCGTTAGGGCACTTTGAATACCGGGTTCTTCCTTTCGGCCTCGCTAACGCTCCAGCTGTCTTTCAGGCATTAGTCAATGATGTCCTGAGAGACATGCTGAACATCTTTGTTTTCGTTTACCTTGACGATATCCTGATTTTTTCACCGTCACTCCAGATTCATGTTCAGCACGTTCGACGTGTCCTCCAGCGCCTTTTAGAGAATTGTCTTTTTGTGAAGGCTGAGAAGTGCACTTTTCATGCCTCCTCCGTCACATTTCTCGGTTCTGTTATTTCCGCTGAAGGCATTAAGATGGATCCCGCTAAGGTCCAAGCTGTCATTGATTGGCCCGCCCCTAAGTCACGCGTCGAGCTGCAGCGCTTTCTCGGCTTTGCGAACTTCTATCGTCGTTTCATCCGTAATTTCGGTCAGGTGGCAGCTCCTCTCACAGCCCTTACTTCTGTCAAGACGTGCTTTAAGTGGTCCGTTTCCGCCCAGGGAGCTTTTGATCTCCTCAAGAATCGTTTTACATCCGCTCCTATCCTTGTTACACCTGACGTCTCTAGACAGTTCGTTGTCGAGGTTGACGCGTCAGAGGTGGGCGTGGGAGCCATTCTTTCTCAGCGCTCCCTCTCTGACGACAAGGTCCACCCATGCGCGTATTTTTCTCATCGCCTGTCGCAGTCGGAACGTAACTATGATGTGGGAAACCGCGAACTGCTCGCCATCCGGTTAGCCCTAGGCGAATGGCGACAGTGGTTGGAGGGGGCGACCGTTCCTTTTGTCGTTTGGACTGACCATAGGAACCTTGAGTACATCCGTTCTGCCAAACGACTTAATGCGCGTCAGGCGCGTTGGGCGCTGTTTTTCGCTCGTTTCGAGTTCGTGATTTCTTATCGTCCGGGCTCTAAGAACACCAAGCCTGATGCTTTATCTCGTCTCTTCAGTTCTTCAGTAGCCTCCACTGACCCCGAGGGGATTCTCCCTGAGGGGCGTGTTGTCGGGTTGACTGTCTGGGGAATTGAGAGGCAGGTAAAGCAAGCGCTCACTCATACTCCGTCGCCGCGCGCTTGTCCTAGGAACCTTCTTTTCGTTCCCGTTCCTACTCGTCTGGCCGTTCTTCAGTGGGCTCACTCTGCCAAGTTAGCCGGCCACCCTGGCGTTCGGGGTACGCTTGCTTCCATTCGCCAGCGTTTTTGGTGGCCCACCCGGGAGCATGACACGCGTCGTTTCGTGGCTGCTTGTTCGGTCTGCGCGCAGACTAAGTCCGGTAACTCCCCTCCTGCCGGCCGTCTCAGGCCGCTTCCCATTCCCTCTCGACCGTGGTCTCACATCGCCTTAGATTTTGTCACCGGACTGCCTTCGTCAGCGGGGAAGACTGTTATTCTTACGGTTGTCGATAGGTTACCTAAGGCGGCTCATTTCATTCCCCTTGCTAAGCTTCCTTCTGCTAAAGAGACGGCACAAATCATCATCGAGAATGTTTTCAGAATTCATGGCCTTCCGTCAGACGTCGTTTCGGACAGAGGTCCGCAATTCACGTCTCAATTTTGGAGGGAGTTTTGCCGTTTGATTGGGGCTTCCGTCAGTCTCTCTTCCGGCTTTCACCCCCAGTCTAACGGTCAAGCAGAACGGGCCAATCAGACTATTGGTCGCATCTTACGCAGTCTTTCTTTTCGCAACCCTGCGTCTTGGTCAGAACAGCTCCCCTGGGCAGAATACGCCCACAACTCGCTTCCTTCGTCTGCGACCGGGCTATCTCCTTTTCAGAGTAGCCTCGGGTACCAGCCTCCGCTGTTCTCATCTCAGTTCGCCGAGTCCAGCGTCCCCTCCGCTCAGGCTTTTGTCCAACGTTGCGAGCGCACCTGGAAGAGGGTCAGGTCTGCACTTTGCCGTTATAGGACGCAGACTGTGAGGGCTGCTAATAAGCGTAGAACTAAGAGTCCTAGATATTGTCGCGGTCAGAGAGTTTGGCTCTCCACTCAGAACCTTCCCCTTAAGACGGCTTCTCGCAAGTTGACCCCGCGGTTCATTGGTCCGTTCCGTATTTCTCGGGTCATTAATCCTGTCGCAGTTCGACTTCTTCTTCCGCGATACCTTCGTCGCGTCCACCCGGTCTTCCATGTCTCCTGTATCAAGCCCGTTCTTCGCGCCCCCGCTCGTCTCCCCCCCCCCCCCCCCCATCCTTGTCGAGGGCGCACCCATCTACAGGGTCCGTAGGATTTTGGACATGCGTCCTCGGGGCCGTGGTCACCAGTACCTCGTAGATTGGGAGGGGTACGGTCCTGAGGAGAGGAGTTGGGTTCCCTCTCGGGACGTGCTGGACCGTGCGCTGATCGAGGATTTCCTCCGTTGCCGCCAGGTTTCCTCCTCGAGTGCGCCAGGAGGCGCTCGGTGAGTGGGGGGGTACTGTCATGTATTGTCATGTTGTGTCTTTCTGTCCTTTCCTTTCACCCTGTCTCCCTCTGCTGGTCGTACTAGGTTACCGTTTCTGTCCCTCTTTCCCCCAGCTGTTCCTTGTCTTCTCTGACTACCTCATTCACCCCTTTTCCCACCTGTTCCCTTTTTCCCTCTGATTAGGTCCCTATATCTCTCTCTGTTTCTGCTCCTGTCTTTGTCGGATTCTTGTTTGTGTGTCTCATGCCTGAACCAGACTATCATCGTGTTTGCTGCAACCTTGTCCTGTCCTGTCGGAATCTACCTGTCCATCTGAGCCCACGTGTGTTCATCATTAAAGAAACTCTGTTTGTTAATTCGCTTTTGGGTCCTCATTCACGCACCTGACAGCTGCCAGACCTGCCTATCTGTTGTCAGTCTGTCTGAGTCAAAACACTGTTTATCTAGTTACACTTAAGAGCATGTAAGTGTGACTACACATTCATTAGAGTTATGAACGATGGGATTAGTCAGTCCAACAAACTCACTAAAGCGCAAATAAAGCATTTATAATTGTATTCTATTATCTCGTTTATTTATGTAAGTCTTAAAAATACATACTGTAAAGCCAAAGAGTGATGGGATACGTTTGTACACTGACATACCGTAGAAAGCGACTTTCATACTACAATTGTAACATTATCACTAAACAATCACTTCTTTGACATGTTCTACTGCGCTGCTGGGCACATCAAACAGAGGCAGGACGCAAACATACACTATATATACAAAAGTTTGTGGACACCCCTCCAAATCAGTGGATTCGGCAATTTCAGCCACACCCGTTGCTGACAGGTGTATAAAATCAAGCACACAGTCATGCAGTCTCCATAGAAAAACATTGGCCGTAGAATGGCCTTACTGAAGAGCTCAGTGACTTTCAACGTGGAACCGTCATAGGTTGCCACCTTTCCAACAAGTCAGTTCGTCAAATTTCTTCCCTGCTAGAGCTGCCCCAGTAAAACGTAAGTGCTGTTATTGTGAAGTTGAAACGTCTTGGAGCAACAACGGCTCAGTTGCAACACTCACTACAGAGTTGCAAACTGCCCCTGGAAGCAACGTCAGCACAATAACTGTTTGTCAGAAGCTTCATGAAATGGAGTTCCATGGCCGAGCAGCCACATACAAGCCTAAGATCACAATGTGCAATGCCAAGCGTCGGCTGGAGTGGTGTAAAGCTCGCTGCCATTAGACTTTGGAGCAGTGGAAATGTGTTCTCTGGAGTGATGAATCACACTACACCCTCTGGCAGTCTGACGGGCGAATCTGGGTTTGGCAGATGCCAGGAGAACGCTACCTGCCTGAATGCATAGTGCCAACTGTAAAGTTTGGTGGTGTAGGAGGAATGGGGCTGTTTTTGGGGCTGTTTTTCATGGTTTGGGTTAGGCCCCTTAGTTCCAGTGAAGGGAAAGCTTAACTCTACAGCATATAATGACATTCTAGACGATTCTGTGCATTCAGCTTTGTGGCAACAGTTTGGGGATGTTTTAGCATGACAATGCCCCCATGCACAAAGCGAGGTCCATAAAGAAATGGTTTGTCGAGATCGGTGTGGAAGAACTTGACTGGCCTGCACAGAGCCCTGACCTTAACCCTATCAAAAACCGTTGGGATGAATTGGAACGCCGACTGTGAGCCAGGCCTAATTGCCTAACATCAGTGCCCAACCTCACAAATGCTCTTTAAATCAAATCAAATCAAATCTTATTTGTCACATGCACCGGTGTAGATCTTATTGTGAAATGCTTACTTACAAGCCCTTAACCAACAATGCAGTTTTAAGACAAATAAGAGTTAAGAAAAATATTCAAGAAATAAACAAAAGTAAAAAATTAAAGAGCAAAAATAAAATAACAATAACGAGGCTATATATAAGGGGTACCGGTACCGAGTCAATGTGCGAGGGCAGAGGTTAGTCGAGGTAATTGAGGTAATATGTACATGTAGCTAAGTGACTACGCATAGATAATAGATAATGAACAGCAGCGTAAAAAAAAAAAGATTGGGGGTGGTCAATGCAAATTGTCTGGGTAGCCATTTGATTGGTTGTTCAGCAGTCTTATGGCTTGGGGGTAGAAGCTGTTAAGAAGCCTTTTGGTCCTAGACTTGGTGCTCCGGTACCGCTTGCCGTGCGGTAGCAGAGAAAACAGTCTATGACTAGGGTGGCTGGAGTCTTTGGCTATTTTTAGGGCCTTCCTCTGACACCGCCTGGTATAGAGGTCACAGCTGTCTTGGTGTATTTGGAACCATGATAGTTTACAGCCCTGTCGATGAGTATGGGGGTGTGCTCGGCCCTACTTTTCCTGTAGTACACGATCATCTCCTTTGTCTCATGCTCATGCTTGGTCACATTGAGGGAGAACTTAATGATGGTGTTGGAGCCATGCTTGGCTAATAATTCATGGGTGAACAGGGAGTACTGGAGGGTACGAAGCACGCACCCCTAAGGGGCCCTTGTGCTGAGGACACTATGGTGTTGAACGCTGAGCTGTAGTCAATGAACAACATTCTCACATAGGTGTTCTTTTTGTCCTGATAGGAAAGGGCAGTGTTGAGTGCAATAGAGATTGCATCGTCTGTGGATCTGTTGGGGTGGAATGCAAATTGGAGTGGGTCTAGGATTTCTGGGATTATGGTGTTGATGTGAGCCATGACCAGCCTTTCAAAGCATTTCATGGCTAGAGACGTGAGTGCTACTGGTCGGTAGTCATTTTGGCAGGTTACCTTGGTGTTCTTAGGCACAGGGACTATGGTGGTCTGCTTGAAACATGAAGGTATGAGAGGCTCGGCCAGGGACAGGTTGAAAATGTCAGTGAAGACACTTGCCAGTTGGTCAGTGCATGCTCGGAATACATGCCCTGGTAATCCGTCTGGGCCTGAGGCCTTGTGTATGTTGACCTGTTTAAAGGTCTTACTCACATCGGCTACGGTGAGCATGATCACACAGTCATCTGGAACAGCTGGTGCTCACATGCATGCTTCAGTGTAGCTTGCCTCCAAGCGCGCATAGAAGTCATTTAGCTCGTCTGGTAGGCTTGTGTCATTGGGAAGCTCGTGGCTGGGCTTCCCTTTCTAGAGACTTCCTTAATATTTGATTTTGCGCACAAGCTGTTATTGACAAATAGACACAGACCTCCACCCCTTGTCTTACTGGAGGATGCTGTTCTTTCTTGCCGATGCACGGAAAAACCAGCCAACTGTATATTACCCATGTCGTTGTTCAGCCACGACTTTGTGAAACATAAGATATTACCGTTTTTAATGTCCCATTGGTAGGATAGTCTTGAACGGAGCTCATTAAGTTTATTCTCCAATGACTGCACGTTGGCCAATAGGACGGATGGTAGAGGCGGCTTACCCACTCGCCGACAAATTCTCACAAGGCACCCCGACCTGTGTCCCCTGTATTGGTGTCTTCTCTTCATGAGAATTACGTGTGTGTGACTGAATGGAAGCAAGTCCCTGTAGCAATGTTCAAACATCTAGTGGAAGTCTTCCCAGAAGAGTGGAGGCTGTTTACAGAAAAGGTGGGACCAACTCCATGTTAATGCCCATGATTTTAGAATTAGATGTTTGACGAGCAGGTGTCCACATACTTTTGGTCATGTAGAGTATGTGTACGTACATACTGTACACACACGCACACACACACACACACACACACACACACACACACACACACACACACACACACACACACACACACACACACACACACACACACACACACACACACACACAGAGGCAGGAAACCCCCGGCAGTAAGCTGCACTAATTGCCACAGCTGGACTATGTTTAATTCATCTCAAGGTTCTGATTAAGAACAATGAGTGAGAGTAATAAGACTGAGAAATGGAAGTGGGATTTTAGCAGCGCTCCCAGCCTCTGCACCCTCGGCTTTGCCTGAGGACAGATAAGTAATTAGTAAGATTAGTTAAAATATCTAATTTCCCCATGAATGGTTTTTAATTAGTAGAATGTATGTGTGTGAACAGGCGAAAGACAAAGAGAGATGAATGAAAAGAAAAACAGTGAGAAAGAGACAGTGAGGGACTGTGTGTATAGAAGAATATGTCCCAAGGCTGGTAGGCTACTGTGTGTAAAGCAATGACAATGTGAAGTTTAAATACAGTAACTCCGAGCTAATTAAGGACAATTGCACAAATTCAACATCCTTTTGAAGATGAAAACTACATTTGGGGAAACAGCGCCACAGTTACCCCCAGCGCCTTTCTTATTGTTATTGTTTTGTTGATGAAACCGAGGAGATGAGGGATCTAGATAATTGCATGGTTAAAAAATTGCAGTGTTTCTTGTTTGCAGTAACTTCCTTGTTGTTGTAATATCCTTAACGGATATGGCAGTTTCACCAATTAAAGATTCTAATTTTAAAGTGAAGAGCATACAACTTACCGCAGGATTTTGAAAGTCAACATGACTGACAGTGCTATTTCAGCTTCTCCCCAGGGCAAGCAGTTAGACTTCATTCCACTTCACTGGATTTCAGTACTGTTCAATCACTCAAAGTAAATGTCTACACTGATTTCATCGATGTATTAATATGATCCCTCTCACACCAGGCAGCTTGATATGTTTAAAACAGTCATCTTGGTCTTAACACCAGAGGAAAGCAGCAGCAATTTGGACAAAGTTGACACACACACACACACACACACACACACACACACACACACACACACACACACACACACACACACACACACTTTTGTCAGAAATCAATATCACATATCAGCGATTTCTCATGTAGCCTATGATTAATTTATAGTTTGGATGAAGAACGGTAGCTCTGTATATTATTAAATCATTATATATTTTAAGCCAGAGAGACTGGAACGATGACATGTAATCTTGTTTTACCTTCTGGTAGCTGTCCTTTTGTTGATGTGGACACATCACAGCTGCTCCTCAGGACCTTGATTAGGAAGGTTGGTTACAGTAGCGTTGGAGCAAACGCCTGCACATCCAGTAGCAATCCAGGGCAGGGGAGGACTGGGACAAAAATTAGGCTCTAGCGTTTAATTCACACCAGCCCACGTCACTACACGCTCCGCTAACTCACGCTCCACACACACACACCCCACCCCCAAACATACACCCTACACCCTGACACAACAATGCTGACACATAACATTTACATCTTTATGTGCACTAACTAATATCAGAAGCTAATTGGAGTTCAACACCTGAGGAAGTGGAAACTCAAAACACACTAACTAGATCACTAACTGTAAATAACACCCACTGCTGGTTAGGGCCGTTACGATACCAGTATCGCGATACTCGTTAGTATCGGGAAAGGAAACAAAACACAAAATGGATTAAACTTCTTTAGGAAAACAGCCCTAATGTTGGAAACAAACATCATTATGTTGTCATCCAGAGTCACATGTATTTATTTTCCAAGCTACAGGACAGAATATTTTACATACAGCAGGTTTTTAAAGGACCAAAGAGTTTAATCTGCTTCGCCATGGAAAAATATCACAATACTGGTATCATCCCGGCCGTACTGCTGGTACTAGCCCTCACAATGGCCGGTGAGCACTTCACGCCAATCCATATCTCAAAGCCATATCAAATATCTTGGTTGTAAAATAGTTGCTATTGAGAGTTAAGAAATAACTACACTTACAGCAGGCCCCAGCTAAACAGGCACAGGGGCAGGGCACACACTTTCATTACAGGAATCATGAGGATAATACACTTTACTGTAATGAAAGTGTAAAACAAATCTTAACAGGCTCATGGGCCACCGGCCATGTCACCTTTTTCATTTATTTTATAAAAAATATTTTTAAAAGATGTGTGTCAATTTCGACCAGCCCACCCAAATAAAAAATGGTCCAGCTCATCTGTCATTTGCCAAAATTGCCAGATGGCCAATCTGCCCCTGCTCCATGACATATCTACTGAAGTGGATACTACTGTGGATATATACTGTACTACGATATTATGCACTCCACTTGACAATATAATGTCCTCAGTACCTATGTTTACATCCTTATGTTTGTGTTATCTGACAGAAAACACCCGGAGTCAGACAGGGACAGGACCAGTTCTAAAAACATTGTATTTCTTCTCAGTATAATTGAATTCATGTTCTTGACATCCAGCCCCTTAAGACAGACATATTCTGTGAGACAAGCAGCCACTTAAAACATCTTAAAATGTCCAGTGGAGAACAAAAGGAGCTCTGAGGGCTTCACTGGGTGACTAATATTTGATATTCTGCACTAAAACAAAACATTTGAAGCTATTTCCAGAGAAGACTTGTTTAACAAAGGGATTCATATTTCTACCCAAATGTCCCATTTGTAAAAACAATGACCACGGTCTGGAGGCCTGACCATGCAAAAGACAAGTCCCAGAGTGGTAATATGTATAATATTCTATCTGAGGTGCACATGGCTTCTTGGAAAAGATCTTTCACCATCAATCGTTGCGGACTTGGCTGGTTGATAACATTCCGTATCACTGTTGTTTTGTGGATTCAGTTGAATAATAACAGCAAATTAGGGCAAGTGGCCATAGACAGTTCTCTGGGCACTGTGTCTGCAGACTCCAAAACAGAAAATCAACAAAATTCACACTTCTTTGGTAGTGTATTAAATTGACAATTATCACCTTTAGGCTAAGAGCTCCTGCCCACAATTAGCAAAACATTTGAGAAACTCAATGTGAACACAGAGCACTTTTGCCAAATTAACAAATCAAATTAGTTGTTTAAGTTTACATAATTAAGCAATTTGGGGATTAAAGCTATGTTTCTCTTGTAACTGCTGCTTAATGGATTCACACACACACACAGAGCTGGTTTAATAGGGGCCACATATACAAAACAGGCAATATCTGTACCAACAGAACATAGACAGTGACAACGTCTTAATGACATATTCCACAAAACAATTGTAACATAGACACAGGAAGTCAGGAAGCAGGTGCAGTTAGTGAGTTTAATGATAACGAACATGGAATGATACAAAACAAGAGAAGAGTCTCACACAAACAATGCTACCTGATGACTGACAAAACAGTGCTAGATAAATGGTAAGTAATGAAGGTAGTGATGAAGTTCAGGTGTGACTGTGCAGGTGTGCGTAATGATGGTTGCCAGGTGTGTGTAATGATGGTTGCCAGGTGTGTGTAAAGATGGGTTGCCAGAACCGGTGGATAGTAGACCGGTGACGTTGAGCGCCGGAGCGGGAGGAGACTTAACAAAAATGAGCAAACCCAGTTAGCCATGTGAGCTGACTACAGTAATTGTGAGTGAGCCAAGAGTCAGGATTGTGACTGGCTGCACAGCAGGGCTGCAGAGTTTCAGCCAAGCAGATCCTGTCTGCCCGAGTGATTGGGCTAGGCGCAGGAAGACATGCCAGCTGCACCAGACTATGCGTCCATGCACCACCGCACCTGCACACACACAGAGGGCGTATTCCAGATTTACAGACATACTCTGTGCAGGCCTGCTCAGATTTGTAGATATTTGTAATCCCTGGTGATGTGTTTACCTTCTCAGAAATGCCATCAATATGATACAGTATAATGATCTTGTAATCTGCGCAGGCTAGACTGCACTCAATATGCATTTAGAACTGTCTGTAGGTTACTTGTAACCAGTCAAGTAGTCAATCAACTGATGTGGCCCCTTAATTTGATATCTATGTAAAAAAAACAGAGATCAGTGTGACAGTGAATACATCTATTCATAAGGCATGGTATGAAGTACAATAGTATATTGATATCTAAATAGAGCAGATAAAAAGACTAGTGTAAACATTAATTTACTATATTATAATAACCCTGATGCTGTGGCATGGGGAATGGTCATCAATGTAAATCCTCTTACAATCTTGAATTACAGTACTGTAACATCAGTAATACAACCACAACAATGGGTAACTTATATGTAGTGTTCTCAGAGAATACAAAAGACAGCGCATCATGTTGTGAGATTACATGGTATACAATGGCTCCATCTGCTGTAGGAAGCATGGTAATGCTTTTGGGGTTACAGGCTGACTACAGTAACTTGTTTGGTTCCATTGTGCTGAAAAAAATATATACTAGTTTTACATGGTGGTTACATTGATAGGTACAGTGTAATTATAGTGTAGATACACATTGTTGCGTAGTACTTACTGCATAGTAATTACATTGTTGCACAGCTAACTATAGCTGTTTGGACTTTGTAGGCTATCAATTAGATTTGCAAATAAATTCTAATTGACAGTTGGGTCCAAACTACCCGTACTACGTAGCAATGTGTACACACACTGTAATTAACCTGTACCTACCAATCTAATAACATTGCAAATAGATCAGCTTTTAGGGTCACTTAAAGTAATGTGGGACTCATTGTTTTCCTGTTGGGTGTCTGCTCCTCTGACATGGTAGAAACACAACATCCTCATCATTCTCACCCACGTCACATCCTCATACAAGCATTTATTGTCTACCCATTTCCAAAACAGGCTTAATCGACAATAATAACATATTATGTTTTAAAGACACACTATCATCACTTTGGTCCTACTGTGGGCTACCTTAGCCAAAACAATCCTCCTGAGGACAAATCATGTCAGTAATATTTTTGGCACTCATTTCACTTAAGAACACTTGTTGTGACTTAACAGAAATGTCAGCATTACACATTTTTAAAGCTTGCTATTTTAATCTGATAAAAAAATCTAACAGATTCACATTATGTTGTCTATTCATAAATAAAATATGCATTTACATGTTTTACAAAAATGACACCACACAACCAGGGCAGCTTTTTAAATATCATGTTGACTCATTCACTAAATTAACAGTGTTATAAAATATGAACACATACTGTATACACGTCTACAGTAACTTTTATTCTAATATTCAGTGTTGTACCTTCAAGTACCGTAGGATACGGTTTACAATTCAGCTAACACTACTACGCAGCTATTCATTTATGACTCAGCAGAAATGAAAGATGATACAGCACTAAAGAGAGTCATCCATAACAACAGGCTTATTGTCCATGCTATTGTCCATGCTACAGTCCTGCAGACGCCCGTACTCAAAATCAAGAACCCCGTCATGTAGTAGACTCCGCTCGTTGGCGTTGTCAAAGCTGTTCTTGCCGTGGATTTGTTTGAGATGTTTGCGGAGCACAGGCTTGTGTGCGAACACCATGTAGCAGTAGTTACAGCAATGGGGCTTGTCTCCACTGTGTAAGTTATGGTGGTCCAGGAGAGAGCATTTCTGAGTGAAGGTCTTGCCACATATGTTGCATTGAAAGGGCTTGATGCCAGCGTGGACCCGCATGTGCCGGTGCAGGTTACCCTTCTGGGTGAACGTCTTTCCACACAGCAGGCACATGAACAGCTTGTGCATCTTGAGGTGGTTGGCGTAGTTCTCTAGCTGGCGGAACACACGGGCACACTTTGGGCACTGGTGGTACCACTGAAGAGATTTGTCTGAGTTTCGTAGGTGCCCCCCCAGATTAGGTCTCCCTGTGGCTGAGGTGGGTAGTGGGGGGGGGCTGAGCAGGTATCCTGGCATATGTGGTATGGTCATCTCACCAGCCCGGGTGTCCACGGTGGAGTTGATTAGGGAGTGCTGGGGCTCAGGGGAGTGTAATGTCAATGGGGAGCTGGTGTGGAAGCACCCTGCAATGGAGGCAGACATCTCCGACACCCGCTCACAAACGGCCTCCACCTTTACGATGGTGATGGGGCTCTCCTCGCCCTCACCCCTGTCTCGCCTCTGGGTAGGGGTCATCGGCTGAATTATCACATCATCATCTTCATCATCCTCCTCACGATGTTTTACCTGGGCATGGGGCAGCTCCTTTATTTTCTGGATGGGAGAGGCTCTGAGAGTCTCTCCATCTCCTTCCTCCTCCTGAGGCTGCTGTTTCACTTGGCAGTGTCGTGGCTGGATGAACTTCATGAGAGCCTGGGTGCACTGCTCCACCACGTGGCCCATCTGGAGGAAGCTGGCCACAGTTAGGTAGTTGACCAGCTCCAGCTCAGGCAGCTCCAGGGTGCCTGTGTAGCAGGACAGCAGCAGCCGCTGGCACACCTCTGCCTCCTGGGTCATGGAAATCTGGACCTCCCTTGTGGACGAGTCCTGAAGAAAGAACTGGTCCCGGAGGAAGGGAGAACCGGCAGCCAACACCACCTTGTGACCGGGGACCTAATAATATTTATAAATAATGTAATAAAATGTATAGCACAATTCATACAGAGACTGCACCTCATGGTGATGTGACTAATAAAATAATGATAAAAAGAAGATACAAAATATATAAAAACTTGGTAAACAGAAAATGATTACAATATAAGCAGCAGAGAATGCTTATAATAAGTGCAAAAACACAGGTGGCTGATAGATGTGTACCTCCAGGTCATTGATGCGCACGGTGACATCACAGAAGCGGGTCTGGCGGCGAAGCAAGTTCATCTTCTGCAGCATAGAGTCTCCAAAGGTTCCGAAGCGGAACTGGAGGATCACCTGGTTCTGCTGCTGGGCCATGGACATTGTGGCTTCCTGCAGCTGCCTGCAGGCCTGGTGGGAGGGAGAAAACACAATGGCAATGCATTTGATAACAGGTATATGGAATATCATGTGGGACTTTTTTATAAGAATATGATCCCTTTAGGAGGTAGTATTAACAGAATCATCCTGATTTAGTAACAGCCAGCTTGAGGCAGTTGAAAATGTCCTAAATAGACATAATATGTCATTAGAAAGGCTTATAAGACATCAAAACGGCTCAAACTACATAATAAGGGTCAAGCATGATGATAAGAGAGTGCAACATTAATTTATGTTTCTGAGCAATGACTATCAGTGTAATGTGAAGTGTACCATACCCAAATAGAAAATCATGACATAATATTTCCGTTATTATCAAATAAATCTTTGAACAATCAATAATGCTGATATTATAAGAGATCAATATGAAAACTGAAATATATCAAGACGTAAAACAATCTCAATTGATAATATAGTAGGATTATTATTCTCAGGCCTATTATTATGCTGCTGTGCGGAGACATGGTTGACAGCAGACGCGGAGCCTAATCGTCAAAGACAAACTGATGTTTGATAAATATTCAGAAAAAATTGTGTCACTCCATTTGGATCAAACAGAAACACAGCTAGGCGTCATTCATTGTTTTAGTGAAACGATCAAGCAAACGCATATTATGTCTACTCGGCGTTCTTTCTCTTCATCACGGGAATCTAGATGCGGCTCTGAAAACAGTGGCCATATTTTACCAGTGTCCCGATTGTAAAGACAACATTACTACATTACTACATTACTACAAAGCATTACTACATTTCAGCGCTAGAGAAAACATTCACCTATCGTCTATTGTCAATAGGAAAATCACGCCTCGAAAACTGTCTCGGTAAAATCACTTTACATGAATCTACTTTTCAATCTAGAATCGTCTTGAAAAAGATTGCAGTTTGCCTACAGTGCGGAAGTGCTAGTAAGGAGGTTCGTCACTAGATCCCACAGCCATAAAATCATAAACCCCGCCTATTTCTACAGTTTATTTTCCGAAAATTCGTTTTTAAAGCTAACTCTAACCTTAACCACACTGCTAACCTTATGCCAATCCCTAACCTTAAATTACGACCAAGAAGCACATTTTTATTTTCACACATTTATACGACAATAGCCAAATATCCCTTTGTGGCTGTGGTAACTAGTGGAAACCAGTGAGGAGGGGCAGTGCCACAGAGTTTCTAAACTGAGAGACCCGACATCGCGAGACTTCCGGGAATGATTGCGAAGCAGACTCGGCAGACCGGGGTTAAAGAGGTCAATGGGCGCATTCGAGAGAATCACTTCTGTCAAATTGATGTACATCGTTGGTCACTGCCTTTAAAAACATCACGTGATCAAAGGTCACGAAGTTTTGATAGCAGTAGATAGCAAGTTATGTTTATTTGTACTAATAGCACAAACTCTGAGAACATCGAGTTATAGGATTCAGAAGGGGCGTGGCATTGATGGAGTTCAATGCGCCATGAGTTTGTGCTATTAGTACATAAAGACATTGTGCTAATTTGTACAGAAAGTACATAATGAATGAGAGACTGGGTTGCAACTCCTTCTATATAAAATAGATTTGGATGAAAATGAAAACATTTGTCACTTTCACGAGCTTGTAATAATGACATGTTCAGCTACATAAAATAACTGATTTGAATCTAGGTTGTACTATTAGAAATCGATCAAATTAACAACTTAGTTTAAAAAAAATTCACTTCTGTCATTGAGCACGTTTGAGTGGTAAGTCGAACTCATTATCGAATCAATCCGTGAGCGAGAGACTCAAATATCACATGAATATTCCTCCATTGTACATGAATCGCAGCAAATTAGTTGCTGTTTCAGTCATGTCTTTGGTCACCTTCGCATGGGTCAAACAAAAACACCCGTATGAGTGGCTGACAATAGATACTCACACAATACAGTCGATGGATGCAGGATGAAGTCGGTAACCATAGCTAGCTAGCTATTTTAAAGTGAATTTTAAAATTTCTTATCTGATAAGAAATTACCAATACATTTGTAGTTTCTGTATTTCGGCCCGCATAATTCTGGACTATTATTATATTGAAATCAGTTATGTGTATTGCTTTATCATCTTGATTACCAACCACGACGAGACAGCCCACAGGGAGGTGGTGAGGGCACTCAGAGTGTGATGTCAGGAAAATAACCTCTCACTCATCGTCAACAAAACAAAGGAGATGATCGTGGACTTCAGGAAACAGCAGAGGGAGCACCCCCCTATTCATATCAACAGGACAGCAGTGGAGAAGGTGAAAAGTTTTAAGTTCCTCAGCATACACATCACGGACAAACTGAAATGGTCCACCCACACAGACAGTGTGGTGAAGAAGGCGCAACAGTTCCTCTTCAACCTCAGGAGGCTAAAATAAATTTGGCTTGTCATCCAAACCCTCACAAACTTTTACAGATGCACAGCATCCTGTCGGGCTATATCACCGCCTGGTACAGCAAATGCACCGCCCACAACCGCAAGGCCCTCCAGAGGGTGGTGTGGTCTGCACAACGCATCACCAAGGGCAAACTACCTGCCCTCCAGGACACTTACAGCACCCGATGTCACAGGAAGGCCCAAAAAATAATCAAGGACAACAACCACCCGAGACACTGCCTTTTCACACCTGTGAGGATTGAAAATATGCTTGGCCTATCAAGGAACTTAAAGGTTAGCTTTCTTACATGGCACATATTACACTTTTACTTTCTTCTCCAACACTTTCTTTTTGCATTATTTAAATGTTTCATTAATTATTTGAGGCTAAATTGACTTTATTGATGTATTATATTAAGTTAAAAGTGTTCATTCAGTATTATTGTAATTGTCATTATTACAAATAAATACAGTGTCTTGCGAAAGTATTCGGCCCCCTTGAACTTTGCGACCTTTTGCCACATTTCAGGCTTCAAACATAAAGATATAAAACTGTATTTTTTTGTGAAGAATCAACAACAAGTGGGACACAATCATGAAGTGGAACGACATTTATTGGATATTTCAAACTTTTCTAACAAATCAAAAACTGAAAAATTGGGCGTGCAAAATTATTCAGCCCCCTTAAGTTAATACTTTGTAGCGCCACCTTTTGCTGCGATTACAGCTGTAAGTCGCTTGGGGTATGTCTCTATCAGTTTTGCACATCGAGAGACTGACATTTCTTCCCATTCCTCCTTGCAAAACAGCTCGAGCTCAGTGAGGTTGGATGGAGAGCATTTGTGAACAGCAGTTTTCAGTTCTTTCCACAGATTCTCGATTGGATTCAGGTGTGGACTTTGACTTGGCCATTCTAACACCTGGATATGTTTATTTTTGAACCATTCCATTGTAGATTTTGCTTTATGTTTTGGATCATTGTCTTGTTGGAAGACAAATCTCCGTCCCAGTCTCAGGTCTTTTGCAGACTGCATCAGGTTTTCTTCCAGAATGGTCCTGTATTTGGCTCCATCCATCTTCCCATCAATTTTAACCATCTTCCCTGTCCCTGCTGAAGAAAAGCAGGCCCAAACCATGATGCTGCCACCACCATGTTTGACAGTGGGGATGGTGTGTTCAGGGTGATGAGCTGTGTTGCTTTTACGCCAAACATAACATTTTGCATTGTTGCCAAAAAGTTCAATTTTGGTTTCATCTGACCAGAGCACCTTTTTCCACATGTTTGGTGTCTCCCCCAGGTGGCTTGTGGCAAACTTTAAACAACACTTTTTATGGATATCTTTAAGAAATGTCTTTCTTCTTGCCACTCTTCCATAAAGGCCAGATTTGTGCAATATACGACAGATTGTTGTCCTATGGACAGAGTCTCCCACCTCAGCTGTAGATCTCTGCAGTTCATCCAGAGTGATCATGGGCCTCTTGGCTGCATCTCTGATCAGTCTTCTCCTTGTATGAGCTGAAAGTTTAGAGGGACGGCCAGGTCTTGGTAGATTTGCAGGGGTCTGATACTCCTTCCATTTCAATATTATCGCTTGCGCAGTGCTCCTTGGGATGTTTAAAGCTTGGGAAATCTTTTTGTATCCAAATCCGGCTTTAAACTTCTTCACAACAGTATCTCGGACCTGCCTGGTGTGTTCCTTGTTCTTCATGATGCTCGCTGCGCTTTTAACGGACCTCTGAGACTATCACAGTTCAGGTGCATTTATACGGAGACTTGATTACACACAGGTGGATTGTATTTATCATCATTAGTCATTTAGGTCAACATTGGATCATTCAGAGATCCTCACCGAACTTCTGGAGAGAGTTTGCTGCACTGAAAGTAAAGGGTCTGAATAATTTTGCACGCCCAATTTTTCAGTTTTTGATTTGTTAAAAAAGTTTGAAATATCGTTCCACTTCATGATTGTGTCCCACTTGTTGTTGATTCTTCACAAAAAAAATACAGTTTTATATCTTTATGTTTGAAGCCTGAAATGTCGCAAAGTTCAAGGGGGCCGAATACTTTCGCAAGGCACTGTATATATATATTTTTTTTTTTTAATTATAAATCGGCCGATTAATCGGTATCGTCTTTTTTTTGTCATCGGTATCGGCGTTCAAAAATCATAATCGGTCGACCTCTAATATAGATTATTGATTGTATGTTTGTTTATTCCATGTGTGTAACGGGTTTCTTCTTCCTCCTCCTCTGAGGAGTAGTAGGAAGGATCGGAGGACCAAAATACAGGACCAAAATACAGCGTGGTATGTATCCATAATGTGATTTAATGGAAAATGAATACAAAAGAACAAGAGAATCAAAATGAAAACCGAAACAGTCCCGAATGGTGCAAACACTGAAACTGAAAAATAATCACCCAACTCAAGGGTGAAAACACCTACCTAAGTATGGTTCTCAATCAGGGACAACAATAGACAGCTGCCTCTGATTGAGAACCATACCAGGCCAAACACACAAATCATAGAAAAAAGAACATAGACTGCCCACCCCAACTCATGCCCTGACCATACTAAAACAAAGACAAAACAAAGGAACTAAGGTCAAAATGTGACAATGTGTAACTCTGTGTTATTGTATGTGTCGAACTGCTTTGCTTTATCTTCACCAGGTCGCAGTTGCAAATGATAACTTGTTCTCAACTAGACTACCTGGTTAAATAAAGGTGAAATAAAATAAATAAATAAAAAACTGTAGGTAATCGTTTTGAAATAATCTCCAGTTACAAGGTATCTGTAGGAATATGGAAGATAATGTCATTATTAGACTTTTACATCACCAGGTAATTGTGGATTACTAATGTATAATATCCCTTATAACAAATCATGATAACATTGGACAGATAGATGCATGTGCACACACATGTGCATGTGACAATTACAGGATCATATCAAGGATAGCATCACAAACAAATACATAAATACCACCTGAAACTTCATATTTGATCATTTGAATCAGCAGTGCAGTGCTAAGGCAAAAACAAAAATACGCACCCCTTTGAGTCCCCTGGACCAGGACTGAGAACCACTGCTCTTCAGTGGGACTTTATTCATCTGTAGACAGGCTTTCATAGCTCTCTTTATCTGAGGACAGAAAATCTCTCAAGAAACAGACTTCATTATACTCAAATTACACCGCTCTGAATATTATGTTTTTTAATTTCTCCATCCTCACTTCTAGGGACTGGAACTACACAAGTACCTGCCCTATCCAGAATAGCTTACTCTCTCACTTTGACAGTTGTGGCTGCTATCCTTTCACCCTCCTCCTAAATGGTTGTTAGCTAGCTACCTACAAATGCATTTGGAGTTTTTACAGTGATAAATACATCAAAACAGCTAGCCAATTAAGTAGCTGGGGATATTTCATTCACTTAGCTAGCTATCTATTCAGTATGTAAAGTTGGTTAGATCGCTAGCTAGCTCATTTAGCAGCTAATTTGAGTTAGCCTGTACTGTAGCTAGTGTTGATAATGGGATATGTAGGAGGGTGAGCCGGTCAAGGATCGATTCAGACAAGGTGGTAAATTGTATGACAAGTGACAGTTTAATTATGAGTAAAGATATCTGGTACAACGTATACGGGCCCATTTCATTCGGTTCATAAGGAACCAGCAGAAAGAAGCCCCGATAACAGAGTGCATGTATGTTATATACAGTACAGAAAGTAGGTTGAGTCTAGAAGTTCTGGTCTTCTGGTTGGTCCTGTTGGGCCGTCCGTCATCCCTCTGAGTCTTGTCGTGCCGTTCCTTGTCACACAATGTTCAGCTAAAAAAGGAGATTAGGTGTGTGCGCTGTCCTCAGTCACACAATGTTCGGCTAGAAAGGAGATTAGGTGTGTGCGCTGGTTTCTGCAAGTCAAGGCTGTCTCTTCCTCCCAATGTGTGGGTGTATGTCTTATCTGTGTGTCCTCGGCAGTTAGTGTGTGTAATGTGTGTGTGCTGTGTGTGTGTGGGTGTGGGAGCTATCCTGTATGGGACCTAACATGTTTTACTGTGAAAATACGTTGTCTCAGTTATAGCAATGTAATAGCAGTAGGCTGGTCACCTGCATAAGAAATAGCACTTCCTTACAACGCTAGCTAGCTCATTTAGCAGCTAATTTGAGTTAGCCTGTACTGTAGCTAGCTAGCTAATAATACATGTTTTTTTTTACATTTTCAAAATGTATTTACTTACATAGGTTCTCCCAGCCATGTGGACAATTGGAAACAGGACAGCAAAGTTTGTTTTGTCACCAGAGCGTTTTAGATCATTTTACTATTGAACTATTTACCCATTTAATATCCAGACCCTCATACAAACTTGCAATGCTGAATTCTTGACACACAATCGAACTTGCTGCCAGCACGCCCTCAAGCTAGTCACAATGGGTGACCTAAGTGGCACGCGGCAATTTACCGCTTGCTAGTGTACACATGCCCCGCGAGAATTGTTGATGTTACTGAACTAAATCTTAATATCCACATATTTGGGGAAATTTGCTTTTACTTTTTCCCCCCTTATGTGTGGAACAATACACAGAATTCCTTGCAATTAGATATTCTGGTGCAACAATTGTAGTGTCATGGAGGCACACCTTGTTCTTATCCCTGGTCCCATAGCATATTGACAGCTACATGTATGACATCTTCTATTGTGTCCTCCTGGCTCTACCGACTGTCGTATCTGCTACTTTCCTGATTCATCTTGCAACTCGTAGATCTGTCATAGTGCCTTTGATTTGACGGCATGCACATGCGCAGTTCGGCTGGACACGATTGTTAGACCCTATTACGTATTCTGCGCATGAGTTTAGCTAGCTAATTGCCCATGACATCGCCTATAGGCGTGAAAATGGATGTGTATTGGGAGAAGCAGTATCTACATATCTTCATACTAAATCAACCAGATTTTGCGCCGCTCTCTAAGCTAGAGGAGTCTGGAGAGGGATGACTATTTAAAGTGGTAGAGTTTCATTTCAGCTGCTGGTCAGTGGTGAGTGAGTGGTGACATGGACCCAGTGTTGCCAACTCAGTAAGGAAAGTAGCTATTGGCAGTCCTAAAAGTCACTAGAAGTCGCTAAATGACGTCATCACCCAATTTGCATAATTTACCATGTGCATGTAATTGTGATGGAAGCTGTAGGAGAGAGGAATAACATTGTGGGAGAGACGAAAAGTGAGTAAAAAACACCCTAAATATGTTTAGAACTACAAATGAACTTTCTTCTGTCGATTCTTGATTTTTTTCACGTCAGAGTCTGCAAAAGTCTCCAATAACACCAGTAAAAGTCGCTAGATTTGTCGCTAGTCGCTTTTTTGAAAACGTGTCGCTAGCGGGGTCTAGCGAGAAAGTCGCTAAGTTGGCAACACTGCATGGACCCAATGCTCAGCAGGCCACAGCCTACCATGTGAACCAGTATGTGGTCTACTGAGCATATTAGGTAAAAAAAATGTGAAGTAGCGACCTCGGGTTCAAAGAGCTAAATAATTTAAAAATAATGTATGAATTTAAATTATTTTATATTTTTACTCAAGTGATTTGTGTGCAGCATCGCTGCATTCTATTGAAGTTCTATTGATTTGGGTTGCTATAAATCAGATAACAAAATTGTCGTAGAAGGCTTTGCAAGCTTTAGCCGACCTACGAGCTTAACTACAGCTCTTTGCCTCAGTCCCTTAACTCTTTGTTTACCTATACCTTACTTACCTCTGCCTTTCCTAAACTTCGAGAGAAGCTACGCAGAGCTAAAGGAAGGGCTGAGATGCAGCATCCTGCTAAACCACTGCTGGTACCATGGACACGTCCCCTGGGAGGTGAGGTTATGCTCTGGACACACAAACACAGGCATGCACACATGCACGTCGCACACACGGCCATTTGGCCTTGTTATACAAATGGAATAACTATTTGTAATCAGATCCAGGAGTTTTATCAGCTCTTGTCACCTATATCAGAGAGTTCTCTCTCTCTCTCTCTCTCTCTCTCTCTCTCTCTCTCTCTCTCTCTCTCTCTCTCTCTCTCTGTCTCTCTCTGTCTCTCTGTCTCTCTGTATTTCTCTCAACCAGGCAACTCAAGTGAGTTTTTGTGCTGTAGTGCAACATTTACAACATACAGTAATAACAAATTTGGAGTACAATACTTAATGTGAGGGTGACATTTAAAAAATGGAATGCAAAGATATATTGCCAAAAGTAACCAACTGTATTGTTTCAAATACCCACATTAAGGAGTGTGACCTTCTAATTGATGGTAGGAAGAATACCATCCAAAAATATTTAGAATATTTTATTAATGATATTTTGATAACATATTAATATTCATTAATACATCGCTATCATTCATGTTTCACTTTCCTCCTACAAGACACCTTACGCCACAAAAACCTTACAGCTAAAGTGCTAACCAGCATTATGAGCAACACAATGGCCAGTAGCGTTGCTACGACGTCAACAGAGTGGTAGTTGAACCAGGACATCTTATAGGACTCTGTCCTCAGATGTGCCGCTCCTTTGTTCCTCATGACAAACTCAATCCAGAACATGGCGCGGTCCAGTGGTTTCATGGGCTGGTCCCTGTGCAGCCTGGATAGTCTCTGCATGTTCTCCCTGTAGGTCGGCTCATAGAGAACAGCCTTCACTGCCTCCAGGAAGATGTCTCTGTCTACGGTGGCGATGTCCACTATTTTAGCCACTCCCTTAGCCCTCATCCTATTGAGGTTGTCTTGCTGGTCGAAGACCAACGGGAGGCCGACAATAGGGACACCATGATAGATGGCCTCCTGGACTCCATTGGTTCCGCCGTGGGCAACAAAGGCTCGGGTCTTGGGGTGTCCAAGGAGGTCGTTCTGGGGGAGCCAATCCACTAGTAAGGTGTTGTTGCCCACGGAGGTGGGTCTCTTCCCAGTGTGCCTCCAGACGATCCTCTGAGGCAGTTTGGCGAAAGCAGCTGCGATGTCCTCAGCGATGTCCTCAGGAAGTTGTCCCACCAAGGTCCCCAGGGACATCATGATGACCCCATGGTCCCCAGACTTCTGGACAAAGTCCTCTATGTCCTGAGGAAGCGGCTTTGAGGGCTTGCACTGGAAACCGCCCATGTAGACCACGTTTGGCATGGTGGGCCGCGGAAACTCAAAGGTAAAGTCATTCCTCATGAGCCATATGTCTGCTGCCTGGAACAATGACATGTAGTGAACGTCAGGGCCGAAGTAACGATGGACGAACGGAATGTAGTTAGGGTCTATGACGTATGCAATTTGAAACCTTGTAAAAAGATAAAACAGAACATTTATGACTCTCTCTTGAAAAGTCATTTTGTCTGTCAACAGTGCTCCTGGCAACGGGACATATGAGAGAGGCGAGGGGGCTATGGCAAAGTGACCCTCGCCCTGGACTGTCCATCGGACATTGAAGACAAGAGGAAGACCAATGCGATGAGCCAAAAACACGCCCCCACCAATGGCAGGATCCGTCAAAACCAGGTCATAGTTTGCATCGCGAAGCGATTGCATTAGTTCGGCATCTTCGAATATCGTAGTCATCATTACGACCAAATCCTTGTGTAACTCATAGAACTGCTTCACCAGCTCAACCTCCAGACTCATACGAGACCAGAAACCTCCACCCTCCCTTTGGATCTGCAATTGTCTGCTCACAAACAAACTAAAGACCTCCTCAACAAATCCACCACCAGATACTGGGATGGTAATGCACGAGTAGTGAGGGGATTTCTCCTTGATGTACCAGTTGGTGGTTGGACGAATCACTGTGATGCTATGGCCTCTGGAGTGCAGCTCTTCGATGAGGACTTTCATATTCACCCAGTGGCTTCCATCCAATGGGAAGACCAGCACGTTCCCCCCATAGACAGTGGTGAGAGAGAAGAGCAGAACAGCAACCGTGACCAGGGCTGGTTGATGCATCTCTTAGGTGAATCCTTTGATAAACAATAAAAATGAAGAATAGTTAGTTACAGAGAAACTCCATCTCTTATATCCTAATAAATCGTTTTTAATTACATTAACATTTTAGCCACTAAGCAGACACTCTTATCCAGAGTGACTTACAATTTGTGCATTCATCTTAAGATAGCTGGATGAGACAACCACATATCACAGTTGTAGAAAGTACTTTTTCAGTCAATAAAGTAGTTGTTGTCAGTTCTAGTGCTAGTAGAAAAATACACATTTTCTCTGTTGATCAATAATTTACTGTGTTATTCATATGTTAATCATGTACAGTGCCTTCAGAAAGTATTCACACCCCTTGACCTTTTTCAGATTTTGTTGTGTTACAGCCTGAATTTAAAATTAATTAAATTGAGATTTTGTGTCACTGTCCTGCACACATTACCCCGTAATGTCAAAGTGCAATTATGTTTTTAGACATTTTTACAAATTCAGAAAACATTTTAAGCTGAAATGTCTTAAGTCAGTAAGTGTTCAACCCCTTTGTCTAAATAAGTTCAGGGGTAAAGATTAGCATAATAACAAGTTAAATCATAAGATGTATAGACTCACTCTGTGTGCGATAAGTGTTTACCATCATTTTTTTATGACTATCGATCTCTGTACCCCACACATACAATTATCTGTAAGGTCCCTTAGTCGAGTAGTGAATTTCAAACACAGATTCAACCACGAAGACCAGGGAGGTTTTCCAATGCCACGCATAGAAGGGACTTGAAAATGGCTGTCTAGCAATGATCAACAACCAACGTGACAGAGCTTGAAGAATTGACAAAAGAATAATGTGCAAATATTGTAAAATCCAGGTGTGCAAAGCTCTTAGAGACTTACCCAGAAAGACTCACAGCTGTAATCGTTGCCAAAGGTGATTCTAACATGTATTCACTCAGGGGTGTGAATACTTGTGTAAATTGTATATTTCTTTATTTTATTTTAAATAAATGTGTAAAAATGTCTAAAAACATGTTTTAACTTTGTCATTATGGGGTATTGTGTGTAGATGGGTGAGAAAGAAAATATATTTCATACATTTTGAATTCATACTGTAACAACAAAATGTTAGGGGTATGAATACTTTCTGAAGGCGCTGTACAGTATATACATATGAAGTGGGTAAAATAGTATGCAGACATTATTAAAGTGACCATTGTTTAATGTCTATGTACATAGACATGAACCTCTAAATGCGGCCTCAAGATATGCGGTTTCCAGTTTTCACAAAGTCCAGTGTAGTTCCTTGTGAGCTGTCACAGTGTCGGCTTGGAGGTAAATATACACGGCCGATGACCGAATAAATTATCTCAGAAGGTAATGCAGTCAGCATTTGATGGTGATGTATTCCAGATTGGGAGAACAAATGGACTTGAGTTCCTCTACTGTACGTTACCACAGTCACACCATGAGTAGTGAATCATGAAACATACACCTCCACCTTTCTTTTTCCCGGAGAGTTCTTTCTTCACATATCACAGTCCTAGTAAGTACATTTTTCCTCAATAAAGTAGCTATCAGCAAAGTCAGAGCTAGTAAGGGGGAAAGAGTCAGTGCGAGTGTTAGTTAACGAAAGACAATTTTTGACAAAAAAAATGTACACAATAAAAATCTTTACACTTACTATAAATAAGTAGTCAATGTTCAATTGAAAACGTAGAGGCACTGTGTAATGCTATGAAGTCTTCCAATACTGTCACAATTCTCCCAGTCATTGTCAAGCCTTCAGGCACATTACTTCTAAAGTTGTGCAAGTTCTTTCTATGTCTGGTAAAGCTTGCTTGTTACGTGACACAATTGTTTCCACTGGCAAAGCCCAGATGCACCACGAAATATGTATAGGATGGGAGCTACTCTGACAACGTCTCTTTAAAAACGATTATTTTGTTTACATACCTTACAAAAAGCTTTGTTAGACCTCACTGAAAATATTCAATCAAAGAAGTTAATCTAATTTGAATGGTGATGCTGAGTTTTATATGGATTTGTATAACTACAAATGTTTGTGGAGGATGCTTCTTGAGATGTTAGACATTTATGTTGTGTAAAAGCTATTGAATCTAGTCAAGTTTATAGTTCTTCTACATAAGTTTATAGGTATTCTATAATTCTCTGTAAACATAGATCGATATGAGTTCCAATGGGTTAATCTGAGAACGTTGTAGGTCTGATGATGCTATGTTTTCAACACCAGATACTGAGGTCAGAAACTGTTTCAACAACAGGTTTAACTATTCCGATATTCCACTACTTTAACTGTTAATTTAAACTAGATTTTATTCACATAAACACTTACCAAAAAAAAACCAGTCTGCAAGTAGCCTTAAATCCAAAGTGATGTTTGGCCAACCTCCCCTGAACAGCAGTTTGCAAACAGTGAAAGTAGTCCTATGGCTGTGGCTTTGAGCTGGAGTAACCTAACTTATGCTGCCACAACTAATCTGTGTTCTCTTGTTCAAAGTTCACAAGTTCTGACATGCAGTGTAATAACACCCCTGTAATTGCGTAAGGCTTTTATGTGTTGGATTCCTGTTATGAATTAGGAAATGGTAATTAGTTCAACATTGTTATAGTGAACTAAAATGGAAACTTAAATGGAAACTAATCATGAAAAAACTGTTTAGTAAAGTGAAATAAAATCATTAAGAAATCTGTTTGAAAAACTGAAATTGGAGTTGGTCCAGGGAGTGGGTCCAAGGCTGGTCATGTGTGTCAATCTCCTAAGTACTCTATGCAGCCTACTGCAAATTTAGTTTGATATTCATGTCATTTGAATACAGTCAGAGGTGATACTATAAGTATTATGGGCCATAATTCATGGATAATACGGTCTGTTTTCAAAACACCTTAGCAATGTTTTTCAGTGTCTTTATATAAATGACTGCCTGTCTGTGCACACACTTTTTATTCTGAAAAGTGTGGAAGCATCTACCTGTGAAGGGGAGTCTACATGGTAGTAGTAGTAGTAGTTTAAATGCTATGAGGTTTTTAGTGTTAATTCTTAGATTTTATTTGACCATGGGAAAAATAGCTACAGTACTGCAGGGAAACAACAAGCACATTTTCTTGAACTGAGCCTGCTCAGCAGGCCACATAGCCAACCATGTGGACCAGTATGTGGTCTACTGAGCATTTTAGGTTAAAAAAATGTGAAGTAGTGACCTCGGGTTCAAAGAGCTAAATAATGTATTAATAATTTATGAATTTTAATTATTTTATATTTTTACTCAAGTGATTTGCATGCAGCAACCCTGCATTATATTGAAGTTATTTTTATTTCAGTTGCTATAAATCAGATAACAAATTTGTCGTAGAAGTCTTTACAAGCTTTAGCCTACTTACGAGCCTACCTACAGCTCTCACGGTTCTTTGGCCTTGTTATACAAATGTAATAACTATTTGTAATCAGATCCAGGAGTTTTATCAGCTCTTGTCACCTATATCAGAGAGTTCTCTCTCTCTCTCTCTCTCTCTCTCTCTCTCTCTCTCTCTCTCTCTCTCTCTCTCTCAACCCAAGTGACTTTTTGTGCTGTAGTACAACATTTACAACATACAGTAATAACAAATTTGGAGTACAATACTTAATGTGAGGGTGACATGCAAAGATATATTACCAAAAGTAACCAACTGTATTGTTTCAAATACCCACATTAAGGAGTGTGACATTCTTATTGATGTTAGGAAGGATACCATCAAATAATATTTTGAATATTTTATTAATGATAATTTGATAAAATATTAATATTCATTAATACATCGATATCATTCATGTTTCACTTCCTCCTACAAAACACCGTATGCCACAAAAACTTTACAGCTAAAGTGCTAACCAGCATTATGAGCAACACAATGGCCAGTAGCGTGGCTATGACGTCAACAGAGTGGTAGGTGAACCAGGACATCTTATAAGACTCTGTCCTCAGATGTGCCGCTCCTTTGTTCCTCATGACATACTCAATCCAGAACATGGCACGGTCCAGTGGTTTCATGGGCTGGTCCCTGTGCAACCTGGATAGTCTCTGCATGTTCTCCCTGTAGGTCGGCTCATAGAGAACAGCCTTCACTGCCTCCAGGAAGATGTCTCTGTCTACGGTGGCGATGTCCACTATCTTAGCCACTCCCTTAGCCCTCATCCTATTGAGGTTATCATGCTGGTCGAAGACCAACGGGAGGCCAACAATAGGGACACCATGGTAGATGGCCTCCTGGACTCCATTGGTTCCGCCGTGGGCAACAAAGGCTCGGGTCTTGGGGTGTCCAAGGAGGTCGTTCTGGGGGAGCCAATCCACTAGTAAGGTGTTGTTGCCCACGGAGGTGGGCCTCTTCCCAGTGTGCCTCCAGACGATCCTCTGAGGCAGTTTGGCGAAAGCAGCTGCGATGTCCTCAGTGATGTCCTCAGGAAGTTGTCCCACCAAGGTCCCCAGGGACATTATGATGACCCCATGGTCCCCGGACTTCTGGACAAAGTCCTCCATGTCCTGAGGAAGCGGCTTCGAGGGCTTGCACTGGAAACCGCCCATGTAGACCACGTTTGGCATGGTGGGCCGCGGAAACTCAAAGGTAAAGTCATTCCTCATGAGCCATATGTCTGCTGCCTGGAACAATGACATGTAGTGAACGTCAGGGCCGAAGTAACGATGGACAAACGGAATGTAGTTAGGGTCTATGACGTATGCAAATTGAAACCTTGTAAAAAGATAAAACAGAACATTTATGACTCTCTCTTGAAAAGTCATTTTGTCTGTCAACAGTGCTCCTGGCAACGGGACATATGAGAGAGGCGAGGGGGCGATGGTAAAGTGACCCTCGCCCAGGACTGTCCATCGGACATTGAAGACAAGAGGAAGTCCAATGCGGTGAGCCAGAAACACACCCCCACCAATGGCAGGATCTGTCAAAACCAGGTCATAGTTTGCATCGCGAAGCAATTGCATTAGTTCGGCATCTTCGAATATCGTAGTCATCATTACGACCAAATCCTTGTGTAACTCATAGATCTGCTTCGCTACCTCAAGCTCCAGACTCATACGAGACCAGAAACTTCCACGCTCCCTTTGGATCTGCAATTGTCTGCTCACAAACAAACTAAAGACCTCCTCAACAATTCCACCACCAGATACTGGGATGGTAATGCACGAGTAGTGAGGGGATTTCTCCTTGATGTACCAGTTGGTGGTTGGACGAATCACTGTGATGCTATGGCCTCTGGAGTGCAGCTCTTCGATGAGGACTTTCATATTCACCCAGTGGCTTCCATCCAATGGGAAGACCAGCACGTTCCCCCCATAGACAGTGGTGAGAGAGAAGAGCAGAACAGCAACCGTGACCAGGGCTGGTTGATGCATCTCTTAGGTGAATCCTTTGATAAACGATACAAAGGAAGAATAGTTAGTTACAGAGGAACTCCATCTCTTATTTCCTAATAAATAGGTTTGAATTACATTAACATTTTAGTCACTAAGCAGACACTCTTATCCAGAGTGACTTACAAGTATTGCATTAGTGCATTCAATTAGTGCGTTCCACTCGCGGAATCCCCCCTCCCAACAGCCAGTGAAAGTGCAGGGCGCCAAATTCAAAACAACAACAATCTCATCATTAAAATTCCTCATGCATACAAGTATTTTACACCATTTTAAAGATACATTTTTCGTTAATCCAGCCACAGTGTCTGATTTCAAACAGGATTTACAGCGAAGCACCACAAACGATTATGTTAGGTCACCACCAACTCACAGAAAAACAGCAATTTTTCCAGCCAAATAGAGGAGTCCCAAAAAGCAGAAATAGAGATAAAAGGAATCACCAACCTTTGATGATCTTCATCAGATGACACTCATAGGACTTCATGTTACACAATAAGTGTATGTTTTGTTTGATAAAGTTCATATTTATATAAAAAAAACCTGAGTTTACATTGGCGCGTTACGTTCAGTAGTTCTAAAACATGCGGTGATTGTGCAGAGAGCCACATCAATTTACAGAAATACTCATAATTAACATTGATAAAGATACGACTATTATACATGGAACTTCAGATAAACTTCTCCTTAATGCAACCGCTGTATCAGAAAGCAAACCATGCAATAATCCTAGTACAGCCTTTAGACAACAAAGCAGCCAAAAAGATACCCGCCATATTGGGTAGTCAACATTTCTCAGAAATAGCATTTTAAATATTCACTTACCTTTGATTATCTTCATCAGAATGCACTCCCAGGAATCCCAGTTCCACCATAAATGTTTGATTTGTTTGATAATGTCTATCAGTTATGTCCAAATGTCTTCTTTTGTTAGGGCAAATAAATCCAGACGAAAAGTTCAAAAAGTTCCGTTACAGCCCGTAGAAACATGCCAAACTAAGTATGGAATCAATCTTTAGGAAGTTTTTAACATAAAACTTCATTAATGTTCCAACCGGACAATTCCTTTATCTGTACAAATGAAGTGGAACGTAGCTACCTTTCACATGAGCGTGCCAGACCGAGGCTGTGGCACTCTGCCGGACCACTCACTCAAATAGCCCTTATGAGCCCCTCCTTTAGAGTAGAATCCTCAAAACAGGTTCTAAATACTGTTGACATCTGGTGTAAGCCTTGGGAAGTGCAATATAACTAATATCACCCTGTATCTTCAATTGGGGCTGAGTTAAAAACTACAAACCTCAGATTTCCCACTTCCTGGTTGGATTTTTTCTCGGGTATTTGCCTGCCATATGAGTTCTGTTATACTCACAGACATCATTCAAACAGTGTTAGAAACGTCAGAGTGTTTTCTATCCAATACTACTAATAATATGCATACTGTATATTTGCATCTGGGACAGAGTAGGAGGCAGTTCACTCTGGGCATGCTATTCATCCAAAAGTGAAAATGCTGCCCCCTATCCCAAATAGGTTTTAAGATAGCTGGATGAGACAACCACATATCACAGTTGTAGAAAGTACTTTTTCAGTCAATAAAGTAGTTGTTGTCAGTGCTAGTGCTAGTAGAAAAATACACATTTTCTGTGTTGATCAATAATTTACTGTGTTATTCATATGTTAATCATGTACAGTGCCTTCAGAAAGTATTCACACCCCTTGACTTTTTTCAGATTTTGTTGTGTTACAGCCTGAATTAAAAATTAATTAAATTGAGATTTTGTGTCACTGTCCTGCATACAATACCCCGTAATGTCAAAGTGGAATTATGTTTTTAGACATTTTTACAAATTCAGTAAACATTTTAAGCTGAAATGTCTTAAGTCAATAAGTGTTCAATCCCTTTGTCTAAATAAGTTCAGGGGTAAAGATTAGCATAATAACAAGTTAAATCATAAGATGTATAGACTCACTCTGTGTGCAATAAGTGTTTAACATAATTTTTTATGACTATCTCATCTCTGTACCCCACACACACAATTATCTGTAAGGTCCCTTAGTCAAGCAGTGGATTTCAAACACAGATTCAACCACGAAGACCAGGGAGGTTTTCCAATGCCACGCATAGAAGGGACTTGAAAATGGCTGTCTAGCAATGATCAACAACCAACGTGACAGAGCTTGAAGAATTGACAAAAGAATAATGTGCAAATATTGTAAAATCCAGGTGTGCAAAGCTCTTAGAGACTTACCCAGAAAGACTCACAGCTGTAATCGTTGCCAAAGGTGATTCTAACATGTATTCACTCAGGGGTGTGAATACTTGTGTAAATTGTATATTTCTTTATTTTATTTTAAATAAATGTGTAAAAATGTCTAAAAACATGTTTTATCTTTGTCATTATGGGGTAATGTGTGTAGATGGGTGAGAAATAAAATATAGTTAATCAATTTTGAATTCAAATGTTAGGGGTATGAATACTTTCTGAAGGCGCTGTACAGTATATACATATGAAGTGGGTAAAATAGTATGCAGACATTATTAAAGTGACCATTGTTTAATGTCTATGTACATAGACATGAACCTCTAAATGCGGCCTCAAGATATGCGGTTTCCAGTTTTCACAAAGTCCAGTGTAGTTCCTTGTGAGCTGTCACAGTGTCGGCTTGGAGGTAAATATACACGGCCGATGACCGAATAAATTATCTCAGAAGGTAATGCAGTCAGCATTTGATGGTGATGTATTCCAGATTGGGAGAACAAATGGACTTGAGTTCCTCTACTGTACGTTACCACAGTCACACCATGAGTAGTGAATCATGAAACATACACCTCCACCTTTCTTTTTCCCGGAGAGTTCTTTCTTCACATATCACAGTCCTAGTAATGTTACGGTGCGTGAATGAGGACCCAAAAGCGAATTAACGTAAACAGAGCTTCTTTAATAACAAAACAAAACGTAGGCTCAGATGGACCGGCAGGTTCCGACAGGACAGGACAAGGTTGCAGCAAACATGACGATAGTCTGGTTCAGGCATGAACAACACAAACAAGAATCCGACAAAGACAGGAGCAGAAACAGAGAGAGATATAGAGGACTAATCAGAGGGAAAAAGGGAACAGGTGGGAAAAGGGGTGACGAGGTAGTTAGGAGGAGACAAGGCACAGCTGGGGAAAAGAGGGGGAGAAAAGGTAACCTAACAACGACCAGCAGAGGGAGACAGGGTGAAGGGAAAGGACAGAAACAAGACACAACATGACAGTACATGACAGTACCCCCCCACTCACCGAGCGCCTCCTGGCGCACTCGAGGAGGAAACCTGGCGGCAACGGAGGAAATCATCGATCAGCGCACGGTCCAGCACGTCCCGAGAGGGAACCCAACTCCTCTCCTCAGGACCGTACCCCTCCCAATCTACTAGGTACTGATGACCACGGCCCCGAGGACGCATGTCCAAAATCCTACGGACCCTGTAGATGGGTGCGCCCTCGACAAGGATGGGGGGGGGGGGGGGGAAGACGAGCGGGGGCGCGAAGAACGGGCTTGACACAGGAGACATGGAAGACCGGGTGGACGCGACGAAGATATCGCGGAAGAAAAAGTCGAACTGCGACAGGATTAATGACCTGAGAAATACGGAACGGACCAATGAACCGCGGGGTCAACTTGTGAGAAGTGGTCTTAAGGGGAAGGTTCTGAGTGGAGAGCCAAACTCTCTGACCGCGACAATATCTAGGACTCTTAGTTCTACGCTTATTAGCAGCCCTCACAGTCTGCGCCCTATAACGGCAAAGTGCAGACCTGACCCTCTTCCAGGTGCGCTCGCAACGTTGGACAAAAGCCTGAGCGGAAGGGACGCTGGACTCGGCGAACTGAGATGAGAACAGCGGAGGCTGGTACCCGAGGCTACTCTGAAAAGGAGATAGCCCGGTCGCAGACGAAGGAAGCGAGTTGTGGGCGTATTCTGCCCAGGGGAGCTGTTCTGACCAAGACGCAGGGTTGCGAAAAGAAAGACTGCGTAAGATGCGACCAATAGTCTGATTGGCCCGTTCTGCTTGACCGTTAGACTGGGGGTGAAAGTCGGAAGAGAGACTGACGGAAGCCCCAATCAAACGGCAAAACTCCCTCCAAAATTGAGACGTGAATTGCGGACCTCTGTCCGAAACGACGTCTGACGGAAGGCCATGAATTCTGAAAACATTCTCGATGATGATTTGTGCCGTCTCTTTAGCAGAAGGAAGCTTAGCAAGGGGAATAAAATGAGCCGCCTTAGAGAACCTGTCGACAACCGTAAGAATAACAGTCTTCCCCGCTGACGAAGGCAGTCCGGTGACAAAATCTAAGGCGATGTGAGACCACGGTCGAGAGGGAATGGGAAGCGGCCTGAGACGGCCGGCAGGAGGAGAGTTACCGGACTTAGTCTGCGCGCAGACCGAACAAGCAGCCACGAAGCGACGCGTGTCATGCTCCCGGGTGGGCCACCAAAAGCGCTGGCGAATGGAAGCAAGCGTACCCCGAACGCCAGGGTGGCCGGCTAACTTGGCAGAGTGAGCCCACTGAAGAACGGCCAGACGAGTAGGAACGGGAACGAAAAGAAGGTTCCTGGGACAAGCGCGCGGCGACGGAGTTTGAGTGAGTGCTTGCTTTACCTGCCTCTCAATTCCCCAGACAGTCAACCCGACAACACGCCCCTCAGGGAGAATCCCCTCGGGGTCAGTGGAGGCTACTGAAGAACTGAAGAGACGAGATAAAGCATCAGGCTTGGTGTTCTTAGAGCCCGGACGATAAGAAATCACGAACTCGAAACGAGCGAAAAACAGCGCCCAGCGCCTGACGCGCATTAAGTCGTTTGGCAGAACGGATGTACTCAAGGTTCCTATGGTCAGTCCAAACGACAAAAGGAACGGTCGCCCCCTCCAACCACTGTCGCCATTCGCCTAGGGCTAAGCGGATGGCGAGCAGTTCGCGGTTTCCCACATCATAGTTACGTTCCGACGGCGACAGGCGATGAGAAAAATACGCGCAAGGGTGGACCTTGTCGTCAGAGAAGGAGCGCTGAGAAAGAATGGCTCCCACGCCCACCTCTGACGCGTCAACCTCGACAATGAACTGTCTAGAGACGTCAGGTGTAACAAGGATAGGTGCGGATGTAAAACGATTCTTGAGGAGATCAAAAGCTCCCTGGGCGGAAACGGACCACTTAAAGCACGTCTTGACAGAAGTAAGGGCTGTGAGAGGGGCTGCCACCTGACCGAAATTACGGATGAAACGACGATAGAAGTTCGCGAAGCCGAGAAAGCGCTGCAACTCGACGCGTGACTTAGGGACGGGCCAATCAATGACAGCTTGGACCTTAGCGGGATCCATCTTAATGCCTTCAGCGGAAATAACAGAACCGAGAAATGTGACGGAGGAGGCATGAAAAGAGCACTTCTCAGCCTTCACAAAAAGACAATTCTCTAAAAGGCGCTGGAGGACACGTCGAACGTGCTGAACATGAATCTGGAGTGACGGTGAAAAAATCAGGATATCGTCAAGGTAAACGAAAACAAAGATGTTCAGCATGTCTCTCAGGACATCATTGACTAATGCCTGAAAGACAGCTGGAGCGTTAGCGAGGCCGAAAGGAAGAACCCGGTATTCAAAGTGCCCTAACGGAGTGTTAAACGCCGTCTTCCACTCGTCCCCCTCCCTGATGCGCACGAGATGGTAAGCGTTACGAAGGTCCAACTTAGTGAAAAACCTGGCTCCCTGCAGGATCTCGAAGGCTGAAGACATAAGAGGAAGCGGATAACGATTCTTCACTGTTATGTCATTCAGCCCTCGATAATCTATGCAGGGGCGCAGGGACCCGTCCTTCTTCTTAACAAAAAAAAACCCCGCTCTGGCGGGAGAGGAGGAGGGGACTATGGTACCGGCGTCAAGAGCTACAGACAAATAATCTTCGAGAGCCTTACGTTCGGGAGCCGACAGAGAGTATAGTCTACCCCGGGGGGGAGTGGTTCCCGGAAGGAGATCAATACTACAATCATACGACCGGTGTGGAGGAAGAGAGGTGGCCCTGGACCGACTGAACACCGTGCGCAGATCGTGATATTCCTCCGGCACCCCTGTCAAATCACCAGGCTCCTCCTGTGAAGAAGAGACAGAGGAAACAGGAGGGATAGCAGACATTAAACATTTCACATGACAAGAGACGTTCCAGGAGAGGATAGAATTACTAGACCAATTAATGGAAGGATTATGACAAACTAGCCAGGGATGGCCCAAAACAACAGGTGTAAAAGGTGAACGAAAAATTAAAAAAGAAATGGTTTCGCTATGATTACCAGAAACAGTGAGGGTTAAAGGTAGCGTCTCACGCTGAATCCTGGGGAGAGGACTACCATCCAGGGCGAACAAGGCCGTGGACTCCCTTAACTGTCTGAGAGGAATGTCATGTTCCCGAGCCCAGGTCTCGTCCATAAAACAGCCCTCCGCCCCAGAGTCTATTAAGGCACTGCAGGAAGCTGACGAACCGGTCCAGCGTAGATGGACCGACAAGGTAGTGCAGGATCTTGAAGGAGAGACAGGAGTAGTAGCGCTCACCAGTAGCCCTCCGCTTACTGATGAGCTCTGGCTTTTACTGGACATGAAGTGACAAAATGACCAGCAGAACCGCAATAGAGACAGAGGCGGTTGGTGATTCTCCGTTCCCTCTCCTTAGTCGAGATGCGGATACCTCCCAGCTGCATAGGCTCAGCACCCGAGCCGGCAGAGGAAGATGGTAGTGATGCGGAGAGGGGGGCAACGGAGAACGCGAGCTCCTTTCCACGAGCTCGGTGACGAAGATCAACCCGTCGCTCAATGCGAATAGCGAGTTCAATCAAGGAATCCACGCTGGAAGGAACCTCGCGGGAGAGAATCTCATCCTTTACCTCTGCGCGGAGACCCTCCAGAAAACGAGCGAGCAAAGCCGGCTCGTTCCAGCCACTGGAGGCAGCAAGAGTGCGAAACTCAATAGAGTAGTCTGTTATGGATCGATTACCCTGACATAGGGAAGACAGGGCCCTGGAAGCCTCCTCCCCAAAAACAGATCGATCAAAAACCCGTATCATCTCCTCCTTAAAGTCCTGATACTGGTTAGTACACTCAGCCCTTGCCTCCCAGATTGCCGTGCCCCACTCACGAGCCCGTCCAGTAAGGAGAGATATGACGTAGGTGACACGAGCAGTGCTCCTGGAGTAAGTGTTGGGCTGGAGAGAAAACACAATATCACACTGGGTGAGGAACGAGCGGCATTCAGTGGGCTCCCCAGAGTAACACGGCGGGTTATTGATTCTGGGCTCCGGAGATTCGAAAGCCCTGGAAGTGGCCGGTGGATCGAGGCGGAGATGGTGAACCTGTTCTGTGAGGTTGGAGACTTGGGTGGCCAGGGTCTCAACGGCATGCCGAGCAGCAGACAATTCCTGCTTGTGTCTGCCTAGCATCGCTCCCTGGATCTCGACGGCTGAGTGGAGAGGATCCGAAGTCGCTGGGTCCATTCTTGGTCGGATTCTTCTGTTACGGTGCGTGAATGAGGACCCAAAAGCGAATTAACGTAAACAGAGCTTCTTTAATAACAAAACAAAACGTAGGCTCAGATGGACCGGCAGGTTCCGACAGGACAGGACAAGGTTGCAGCAAACATGACGATAGTCTGGTTCAGGCATGAACAACACAAACAAGAATCCGACAAAGACAGGAGCAGAAACAGAGAGAGATATAGAGGACTAATCAGAGGGAAAAAGGGAACAGGTGGGAAAAGGGGTGACGAGGTAGTTAGGAGGAGACAAGGCACAGCTGGGGAAAAGAGGGGGAGAAAAGGTAACCTAACAACGACCAGCAGAGGGAGACAGGGTGAAGGGAAAGGACAGAAACAAGACACAACATGACAGTACATGACAAGTAAGTACATTTTTCCTCAATAAAGTAGCTATCAGCAAAGTCAGAGCTAGTAAGGGGGAAAGAGTCAGTGCGAGTGTTAGTTAACGAAAGACAATTTTTGACAAAAAAAATGTACACAATACAAATCTTTACACTTACTGTAAATAAGTATGCAATGTTCAATTGAAAACGTAGAGGCACTGTGTAATGCTATGAAGTCTTCCAATACTGTCACAATTCTCCCAGTCATTGGCAAGCCTTCAGGCACATTACTTCTAAAGTTGTGCAAGTTCTCTCTATGTCTGGTAAAGCTTGCTTGTTACGTGACACAATTGTTTCCACTGGCAAAGCCCAGATGCACCACGAAATATGTATAGGATGGGAGCTACTCTGACAACGTCTCTTTAAAAACGATTATTTTGTTTACATACCTTACAAAAAGCTTTGTTAGACCTGACTGAAAATATTCAATCAAAGAAGTTAATCTAATTTGAATGGTGATGCTGAGTTTTATATGGATTTGTATAACTACAAATGTTTGTGGAGGATGCTTCTTGAGATGTTAGACATTTATGTTGTGTAAAAGCTATTGAATCTAGTCAAGTTTATAGTTCTTCTACATAAGTTTATAGGTATTCTATAATTCTCTGTAAACATAGATCGATATGAGTTCCAATGGGTTAATCTGAGAACGTTGTAGGTCTGATGATGCTATGTTTTCAACACCAGATACTGAGGTCAGAAACTGTTTCAACAACAGGTTTAACTATTCCGATATTCCACTACTTTAACTGTTAATTTAAACTAGATTTTATTCACATAAACACTTACCAAAAAAAAACCAGTCTGCAAGTAGCCTTAAAGCCAAAGTGATGTTTGGCCAACCTCCCCTGAACAGCAGTTTGCAAACAGTGAAAGTAGTCCTATGGCTGTGGCTTTGAGCTGGAGTAACCTAACTTATGCTGCCACAACTAATCTGTGTTCTCTTGTTCAAAGTTCACAAGTTCTGACATGCAGTGTAATAACACCCCTGTAATTGAGTAAGGCTTTTATGTGTTGAATTCCTGTTATGAATTAGGAAATGGTAATTAGTTCAACATTGTTATAGTGAACTAAAATGGAAACTTAAATGGAAACTAATCATGAAAAAACTGTTTAGTAAAGTGAAATAAAATCATTAAGAAATCTGTTTGAAAAACTGAAATTGGAGTTGGTCCAGGGAGTGGGTCCAATGCTGGTCATGTGTGTCAATCTCCTAAGTACTCTATGCAGCCTACTGCAAATTTAGTTTGATATTCATGTCATTCATGGATAATACGGTCTGTTTTCAAAACACCTTAGCAATGTTTTCAGTGTCTTTATATAAATGACTGCCTGTCTGTGCACACACTTCTTATTCTGAAAAGTGTGGAAGCATCTACCTGTGAAGGGGAGTCTACATGGTGGTAGTAGTAGTAGTAGTTTCTATGAGGTTTTTAGTGTTCATTCTTAGATTTTATTTGACCATGTGAAAAATAGCTACAGTACTGCAGGGAAACAACATGCACGTTTTCATGAACTGAGCCGTAAATATTACCTGTCAGACTTGGCCACAGGGGGGCAGTCCTCTCAATCAAAAGTATACAGGCTACTTAAAAGCATTCACCAGAGTTATTCTGCATAATGGTGGTTCCATGAGGACACACTACCTGCACTATTCCCACACAACACCGACAGATGCAACTACAACAGATGGTATCAATTTACACCCCCGATAGGGTTGTTGTGCAAACTACTTTCATATTTCACAGGGAGTTTCCAGGATTGTGTTGCAGATTTGTCAGACAGTGATGTGGTAATATACTGTACATCGTTGACATGATATGAAAGCACAGAATGAACTGAGTTTTGGTGCCAGTCACTGTTCTTCTTATTCCTTTTTTGGAAGAAAGATATTTATTGTTTGAACTGCACCTGTTTGCTTATATATTTGTAAATCTTTGTCTGTGTCTTTGTGTGTGCATGGGTGGGAATTACAGGGAGAATTTGTGTTGGCATTTAGGGGAACTAATGACAAAGGTTAGGATAATTTACGTAGCAGATTAGGTGAAATGGGTTCAGTTTAGAATAAGGGGAAAGGTTAGCTAAAATGCTCCAGTTGTCCCTGACACGCAACCTTTGGATTGCTAGACGATCACTGATTGCGGTTACCCAGCCTCCCCGACCAACCTCCCTACTTTCGTTTCTGTCTAAAGACCAAGTAGGTTTCATACGTCTTGGAGGTGCTCAGAAATTCATAAAGTATGTTTCGTTTGACTCTTTGGGCAGTCTGACCTACACCTGCATGCTGGTGTGTGTGACCTCATAAATGAATGCCTTGAGTAACCACAGCCCTCCGTGATGTTGTCTCATCTTCCATTCAGTTGTTCTTCAAAAGTATGACTGTGAGACAAAGCCATTCATAATGTTTTGTGTAGCGTATAACATTAAAAATAATATCTCTCTCCAACTCACATTAACAGTTCCTGTTGGAAAAATGTACTTTCATGTTGAACATGGATGTGACTCGCATAGGTGTATTTTTGGTGCCGCTATTCCCCCTGATAGTTTCTCTTTATTCTGCTGCACTAAACCCTCCTGGTTCGTATGACCACGGACACTATGTCATAGTGTTTGTATTGTGAATGTATGTCAGCGGCCCACTGTATCATTTAACAATATAGAGAACATGAAAGGAATATTTAATATTGTCAATAGACTATACTCTACACAGTCGTCAAATGACTATCATGAAATAAGCCTCCATACTGTAAATATGATGTTGCGGATTATCCATAGAGATTTGCATACTTAGGGAAGATTGATACATGTGAGCATAGGAGGCATCATGTTATATACAGTGCTTCAGTGACCTCAGTACCTCAGCTGCTTAGCAAATACATACAGTAGCTGATCACTATTACAGGTTTTTTCATATAAAAACAACATTAATACTTCACTCAGATATGCTATTATACTTACCATGGTTTCTATGGCATTACAGGGTCCGATACCTGTAGCTGGCTGGATGCACACACACACACACACACACACTCAGATGTCACTGGGGAACTTCACACACTAGTGAGGGCCTCAGTGATTAGAGGTCAGGGCAGTGAAAAGGGTAGAAAAAAGGGTGCTTTGAAAAAGGAGCATTGTGCACTTCATAGATATTGAGTTACACAGGCTCATTATAAAGTGGTAGCAGATAAAAGTTTGTCCCTTATCTACAACTGATCATCCAGGTTAACAAGAGTAATAAAGAACTTAGATAGACAATGGAAAGATTATTCTTATTTTGTGGGTTGGTCAATTTGGGGCAGGTGACAGTAGCCATAGATGGTATTATAACTGACATGACACCTGATCTTAACTCTATGCGTACCACAATAATCCAGAAAAACAGGACAATACAATGCTTTTCACGACATCAATTGTACTGCCTGCCTATGCCGTCAAGGGCGTCACTGTTGTCATTGCAAACTAACGTGTTTGCAGAAACGTTTGAGACGTTATTTAGACATCCCTCTCTCTCTCTCTTTCGCTTGCACGCACACACACACTCACACATCTGAGACTACTGTATTTGGGCAGTTTCTGCCTCCCTATTATTTTCAGGCCCTGATTATTCTTCCATAGATTTTCCATGTACCCGTCAAAAGTTAGTACACACCCACTCATTCAAGGGCTTTTCTTTAGTTTAACTTTTTTCTACATTGTAGAATAATAGTGAAGACATCAAAACTATGAAATAACACATGGAATCATGTAGTAACCAAAAAAGTATTAAACAAATACAAATCTAATTTATATTTGAGATTCTTCAAAGTAGCCACCCTTTGCCTTGATGACAGCTTTGCACACTCTTGATATTCTCTCAACCAGCCTCATGAGGTAGTGACCTGGAATGCATTTCAATTAACAGGTGTGCCTTGTTAAAAGTTAATTTATGGAATCTCTTTCCTTCTTAATGCATTTGAGCTAATCAGTTGTGCTGTGACAAGGTAGGGGTGGTATACAGAAGATAGCCATATTTGGTAAAAGACCAAGTCCATATTATAGCAAGAACAGCTCAAATAAGCAAAGAGAAATGACAGTCCATCATTAATTTAAGAAATGAAGGTCAGTCAATCAAGAATATTCCAAGAACTTTGAACGTTTCTTCAAGTGCAGTCGCAAAACCATCAAGCGCTATGATCAAACTGGGTCTCCTGAGGACCGCCACAGGAAAGGAAGACCCAGAATTTCCTCTGCTGCAGAGGATAAGTTCATGAGAGTTAACTGCACCTCAGATTGCAGCCCATATAAATGCTTCACAGACTTGAGGTAACAGACACATATCAACATCAACGGTTCAGAGAAGACTGTTCAGAGGAGGCCTTCATGGTTGAATTGCTGCAAAGAAACCACTACTAAAGGACATCAATAATAATAAGAGACTTGGTGGGCCAAGAAACATGAGCAATGCACATTAGACCGGTGGAAATCTGTCTGGTCGGATGAGTTCAAATTTGAGATTTTTGGTCCCAACCGCCGTGTCTTTGTGAGACGCAGAGTAGGTGAACGGATATGTGGTTCCCACTGTAAAGCATGGAGGAGGAGGTGTGGGGGTGCTTTTCTGGTGACACTGTCAGTGATTTATTTACAATTCAAGGCACACTTAACCACCATGGCTACCACAGCATTCTGCAGCGACATGCCATCCCATCTGGTTTGTGCTTAGTGGACTATCATTTGTTTTCCAACAGGACAATGACCCAAAACCCACCTCCAGGCTTTGTAAGGGCTATTTGACCAAGGAGAGTGATGGGAGTTGCAAACAAAAAGCCATATCTCGGACTGGCCAACAAAAAGAAAAGATTAAGATGGGGAAAAGAACACAGACACTGGACAGAGGAACTCTGCCTACAAGGCCAGCGTCCCGGAGTCGCCTCTTCACTGTTGACGTTGAGACTGGTGTTTTGCGGATACTATTTAATGAAGCTGCCAGTTGAGGACTTGTGTGTTTCTCAAAATAGATGTACTTGTCATCTTGCTCAGTTGTGCACCAGGGCCTCCCACTCCTCTTTCTATTCTGGTTATAGCCAGTTCGTTCTGTGAAGGGAGTAGCACACAGCGTTGTACAAGATCTTCAGTTTCTTGGCAAATTCTCACATGGAATAGCCTTCAATTCTCAGAACAAGAATAGACTGACGAGTTTCAGAAGAAAGTTATTTGTTCCTGGCCATTTTGAGCCTGTAATTGAACCCACAAATGCTGATGCTCCAGATACTCAACCAGTCTAAAGAATGACAGTGTTATTGCTTCTTTAATCAGGACAACAGTTTTCAGCTGTCCTAACATAATTGCAAAATGGTTTTCAATTAGCCTTTTAAAATGAAACACTTGGATTAGCTAACACAACGTGCCATTGGAACACAGGAGTGATGGTTGCTGATAATGGGCCTCTGTATGCCTATTTAGATATTCCATAAGAAATCTGCCATTTCCAACTACAATAGTCATTTACAACATTAACAATGTCTACACTGTATTCCTGATCAATTTTATGTTATTTTAATGGACAAAAATGTTGCTTTTCTTTCAAAAACAAGGACATTGCTAAGTGACCCCAAACATTTGAACTGTAGTGTGTGTATATATATATATATATTATATTTAATACAATTCCATATGGAAATTATCTGACAATGTACTGACTTTTAGTTGTATTCCACTTTGTAACTACTGCTAACAGAGTTTCCTTTCATTACAATACAATCATTACATTTATCTGCAGCTACAATATAGGCATAATTACATTTTGGTGAATGTACAGCATAGTTGCAAAGTTACTATATGCCGTAAAGAACTTAATGTAAAGTAGAATGTTGAAGGGATCTCTCAAGCTCTCCCGCTCATATAAAAACAGACACAATTCTAGTCCACAATTTGCCTACTACTGTTTACTATTTCCCAAATAAACCCCAAAATTATATATTCCAAATATTGATTATACATTGACCCCACACATTTCCCACATTTTAGGCTCCAGTTACTGCATGTCCAGAGATTGGTGGTCGAACATCTCCTTAGTCGACTCAGACTGTCCTTGTTTGTAGATTTAAAAGCATTATTTTACAAATTTGTGTTTTCAACTAGAATGTGGAGGGCCAAGGCTCTGTGTATGTGATGAAGAGGAAGATAATGAAGATTAAACGAATGGAGCTGATTATCTTATTTCTTGCTGTCTTTGATCTGCTCCACCTCACTGGATTCTTCCACTACCCTGCCGTTGATCATGGTCTGGGTGACCACCTTGACGATCTTCCTGGTCCTCACCTCGGGCTCCTCTGTAACACAGAACAGATCCACAGTTTCAGTTTCCACTTATCAGCACTAGTACACTGTAATAGCTGGTGTGTGGCACAAAATGGCTGCCAGGATTTTAAAGGCTGGGATAGAGGTTAGAGAAGAAATTATCTGACAATGTACTTACTTTTAGTTGGAGGCATTTCCTTGATCCTGAAAGTCAAATCAATAAAACACAGTTTACTTACACTGAACAAAAATATAAATGCAACATGCGACAATTTCAAAGATTTTACAGAGTTACAGTTCATATAAGGAAATCAGTCAATTGAAATAAATTCATTAGGCTCTAATCTTTGGATTTCACATGACTGGGAATACAGATATGCATCTGTTGGCCACAGATACCTTTAAAACTTCTTAGGGATCAAATCCCGTTACGGGATCGATTTGACAACATCTGGTGAAATGGCAGAGCGCCAAATTCCAATTAAATTACTATAAATATTAAACTTTCATGAAATCACACATGCAATACACCAAATTAAAGCTACACTTGTTGTTAATCCAGCCAATGTGTCAGATTTGAAAAAGGCTTTTCGGCAAAAGCAAACCATGCCATTATCAGAGGATAGCACCCCACAAAACAAACACATGACATTCATATTTCAACCCGCCGGGCGCGACACAAAACTCAGAAATATCGATACAATTCATGCCTTACCTTTAAAGATCTTCTTTTGTTGGCACTCCAAAATGTCTCATAAACATCACAAACGGTCCTTTTGTTCGATAAATTCCGTCGTTATATACCCAAAATGTCAATTTATTTGGCGCGTTTGATCCAGAAAAACACCGGTTCCAACTCGCGCCACATAACTACAAAATATCTAGTAAGTTACATGTAAACTTGTTCCAAACATTTCAAACAACTTTCCTAATACAACTCTAGGTATTTTTTAACGTAAATAATTGATACAATTTAAGACAGGAAAAACTGTGTTCAATACCGGACGAAAACAAAGTGGAGCGTGCTTTCAGGTCACACGCCTCTAACAAACAGTACACTTCACTCAACCCTCGTTCTGAACTGCCCTACTTCTTCATTACACAAAGGATAAACATCAACCAATTTCTAAAGATTGTTGACGTCTAGTGGAAGCGATAGGAACTGCAAGCAAGTGCCTTAGAAATCCAGATCCCTATAGAAAACCCGTTGAAAAGAGAGTGACCTCAAAAAAAAAATCCTGGATGGTTTGTCCCCGGGGTTTCGCCTGCCAAATAAGTTCTGTTATACTCACAGACATCTTCAAACAGTTGTAGAAACTTCAAAGTGGTTTCTATCCAAATCTACTAACAATATGCAAATCCTAGCTTCTGGGCCTGAATAGTAGGCAGTTTACTTTGGGCACGCTTTTCATCCGGACGTGAAAATACCGCCCCCTAGCCTTAAGAAGTTTTTTTTTTAAAGGTTGGGGCGTGACTGCCATTGGCTTGTGGAATGTTGTCCTACTCCTCTTCAATGGCAGTGCGAAGTTGCTGGATATTGGCGGAAACTGGAACAAGCTGTCAATCCAGAGCATCTCAAACATGCTCAACGGGTGACATGTCTGTTAAATATGTACAGTCGTGGCCAAAAATTTTGAGACTGACACAAATATTAATTTCCACAAAGTTTGCTGTTCAGTGTCTTTAGATATTTTTGTCAGATGTTACTATGGAATACTGAAGTATAATAAAATAAAATAAAATCTAATTTTATTTGTCACATACACAGGGTTAGCAGATGTTAATGCGAGTGTAGCGAAATGCTTGTGCTTCTAGTTCCAACAATGCAGTAATAACCAACGAGTAATCTAACCTACAAGCATTTCATAAGTGTCAACGGCTTTTATTGACAATTACATGAAGTTAATGCAAAGAGTCAATATTTGCAGTGTTGACCCTTCTTTTTCAAGCCCTCTGCAATCCGTCCTGGCATGCTGTCAATTAACTTCTGGGCCACATCCTGACTGATGGCAGCCCATTCTTGCACAATCAATGCTTGGAGTTTGTCAGTATTTGTGTTTTTTTTTTGTCCACCCGCCTCTTGAGGATCGACCACAAGTTCTCAATGGGATTAAGGTCTGGGGAGTTTCCAGACCATGGACCCAAAATATCGATGTTTTGTTCCCCGAGCCACCTAGTTATCACTTTTGCCTTATGGCAAGGTGATCCATCATGCTGGAAAAGGCATTGTTCGTCACCAAACTGTTCCTGGATGGTTGGGAGAAGTTGCTCTTGGAGGATGTGTTGGTACCATTCTTTATTCATGGCTGTGTTCTTAGGCAAGATTGTGAGTGAGCCCACTCCCTTGGCTGAGAAGCAACCCCACACATGAATGGTCTCAGGATGCTTTACTGTTGGTATGACACAGGACTGATGGTAGCGCTAACCTTGTCTTCTCCGGACAAGCTTTTTTCCGGATGCCCCAAACAATCGGAAAGGGGATTCATCAGAGAAAATGACTTTACCCCAGTCCTCAGCAGTCCAATCCCTGTACCTTTTGCATAATATCAGTCTGTCCCTGATGTTTTTCCTGGAGAGAATTGGCTTCTTTGCTGCCCTCCTTGACACCAGGCCATCCTACAAAAGTCTTCGCCTCACTGTGCGTGCAGATGCACTCACACCTGCCTGCTGCCATTCCTGAGCAAGCTCTGTACTGGTGGTGCCCCGATCCTGCTACTGAATCAACTTTACAAGACGGTCCTTGTGCTTGCTGGACTTTCTTGGGCTCCCTGAAGCCTTCTTCACAACAATTGAACTGCTCTCCTTGAAGTTATTGGTGATCCGATAAATGGTTGATTTAGGTGCAAACTTATTGGCAGCAATATCCTTGCCTGTGAAGCCCTTTTTGTGCAAAGCAATGATGACGGCACGTGTTTCCTTGCAGAAACCATGGTTGACAGAGGAAGAACAATGATTCCAAGCACCACCCTCCTTTTGAAGCTTCCAGTCTGTTATTCAAACTCAATCAGCATGACAGAGTGATCTCCAGCCTTGTCCTCGTCAACACTCACACCTGTGTTAACAAGATAATCACTGACCTGATGTCAGCTGGTCCTTTTGTGGCTGGGCTAAAATGCAGTGGAAATGTTTTTTGGGGGGATTCAGTTCATTTGCATGGCAAAAAGGGACTTTGCAATTAATTGCAATTCATCTGATCACTCTTCATAACATTCTGGAGTATATGCAAATTTCCATCAAACAAACTGAGGCAGCAGACCTTGTGAAAATTAATATTTGTGTCATTCTCAAAACTTTTGACCGGGACTGTAGACCATGGAAGAACTTTCAGCTTCCAGGAATTGTGTATAGATCCTTGTGACATGGGGCTGTGCATTATCATGCTGAAACATGAGGTGATGGCGGCGGAGGAATGGCACAACAATGGGCCTCAGAATTTCGTCATGGTGTCTCTGTGCATTCAAATTGCCATCGCTAAAATGCAGTTGTGTTCGTTGTCCGTAGTTTATGCCTGCCCATACCATAACCCCACCGCCACCATGTGGCACTCTGTTCATAACATTGATGTCAATAAACTGCTTCCCCACATGGCACCTTACACGTGGTCTGCAGTTGTGAAAGCCTGTTTGACATTTTGACAAATTTTCTAAAACAATGTTTTAGAACATGATGTTCGACCACCAGTCTCTGGCTTATGGTAGAGAAATTAACATTACATTCTCTGGCAACAGCCCTTTTGGACATTCCTTCCGTCAGCATTCCAATTGCACCCTCCCTCGAAACTTGATACATCTGTGACATTGTGTTGTGTGACAAACTGTACATTTAAAGTGGCCTTTTATTTTCCCCAGCACAAGGTGTACCTGTGTAATGGTAATGCTGTTTAATCAGCTTCTTAATATGCCACACCTGTCAGGTGGATAAATTATCATGGCAAAGAAAAAATGCTCACTAACAGGATTGTAAACATATTTGTGCACAACATTTTAGACAAATAAGCTTTTTGTGCATATGGAACATTTCTGGGATCTTTTACTTCAGCTCATGAAACATGGAACCAACACTTTACATGTTGCGTTTATGTTTTTGTTCAGTGTACATATGACGGAAGTAAGCCATGTCACACATACAGTGGTGGTATTGTCACCAGGCTCTTGTCTCATTTACCGTCTGAATTAGACGACAGTTCACCAAGGCTCAGGCTTGTTTCCAAATAACTCATACCAAGAAGAATAATTCTCCCCCATTATCTTACTGTATTTATGTTCAAATCTAACGGAATGTCAGTGAGGGAGGTGAGGGAATGTCAATCTTCATAATAATTATGTCGGTGTAAATCTGAGCTTAAAAAATGAATACAAATATTAAAATATATCAATAGAGGGACTCACACTTCCTCTCCCTCCAGCAGTCTCCTGTAGGTGGCGATCTCCAGCTCCAGGTTCTGCTTGATGCGGAGCAGCTGTTCATAGTCTGTCTTGTTGCGCTGCATGTCCAGACGCAGCTGGGACAGCTCCTCCTCCAGCTGAGACAGCATGGCTTGCAGACTGTCCATCTCCAGAGCATACTTATGGCCTGTCTCTCTCAGGTTCCCTTCCAACACACCCACCTGCATTGGGGACAGACAGGACAGGCCAGGGCAGCCAAGTTAACCTACTGTGTTTAGCTAGATGTTGGGATCGTCGCTAAGCTAAGGCGCTAATTTTATACTCAGGCATGCTAGAAATGTGTTAGTGTCTTACCACTACACCACTCATCACTGTAATGCTTATGTTATACACAAATATGGCTGCCAAATTGTTGTAGCTTGCCACTAGCTCATCACTTTTCAAGCTGGCGCACTAATATTATATACAGACACAGCAGCCATGTTATATGCTCCTGAGTAGAACTACACAGTCTGTATATGGCTCTCGAATTCCACACCTGGCTCATCAATTTACCATCTGTCAACCCTCACCAATTGACCAGCAAGACCAGGGAGTGTCATCCTCACTCATCATTCTTCAGCTTATAGAGAGAGACATTAGGTTCTTTAGCAGGTTGAACAATCACACATGATCTGTTTTCCAAACCAGCGCCTTCTCTATGTAGATCTGGAGCTGCTGTGGGATGTATATATCTACCCTCACATGTTACTGACAGTGCCACAGATATGACCTTGATTTGTCTGGCTCTGTCTGGGTCCTGACACATTGATGAATTGACCTCCATTTATCTCCATTCACTCAGGAGAGCAGAGGATATTCACTGTGTGCACTGCAGCACTGTTTCTTTATAATGGCAAAACAGATGCAGATGTGAAGCAACACACTAAGAGAGGATGACTCAATCTATTTGAGCAGTGTTTTTCCATGCACCTCCCACAGGGTTCATTTTACAATGATGCCCAGTGATTCAGTATCCTCAAAATCCAAAATGAATTGACCCCAACCCTGCTTCTCATCAGGGAGAAAGCATTGGTAGAGGCCGAGGAAATGGTAGAGGACAGATAAGGGTGTGTCTGGACACAAAGGGGCTGTGTCTGTACAGCTGAAGCGTGTGTCTCTGGACTGAAAGGGGCCTGTCGACAGAAGGTGGCGTTTGAACAGCTGAAGGACAGCTGCAGTACCTGTTTGCGCAGACTGTCCAGTTCCCCCTCCAGGGCCTGTAGGAAGCGGCGTCTCTCGCTGAGCTCACTCTGAGCACAGCGTAGCGCCTCACCGCTCTCCTTTACCTCTGACTGCACTGACTCCAGCTGCAAAACACACACACGTACACACACACAACACACACACACACACACACATATCATACGTGTACATACAGTAAACAATCAGGCTGACACTGAATAAGTATTCCATTGCACCAGTAGTGTTGCATACACACAGCAGTCATCAGTACATCTACCCATATACAGTACTACGTTCACAAACACAGATGACATCCTACTGAGCTCAGCTGAGTTCTTCATCATTACCATGTCAGATGTCTCACTGACCTTCTTAAGGTACCAGGTCTCTGAGTCCTCTTTGTTCTTACGCGCAATGCCCTCATACTGGTTCCTCAGCTCAGCCATAATGGCCCCAAGGTCTGGGCCCTGGGCTGCATCCACCTCCACATTCACCTGCTCGTTGGCCATACGGGCCTTCATGGAGCCCATCTCCTACAGGGACAGAGACCATAGTTGGGGTCAATTCCATTTCAATGCAGTCACCTCAGGAATTAAACTGGAGTTAGAATTGGAATGGAATTGACCCCAACCCTGATGGAGAGAGACAAACACATTAAGTGGGCCTGGAAATGGAAAACTGTAATGGCTGATACTGATGGGTTCTAATCAATGTCTACACACTAACACCCAGATGTCAGGCGTCAGTTGAGGTCAGTGTGTTGTTGCTGGTTCTATGGGGAGGCAGCCAGTTGAGCTCTTAAAAAGGTATCTGATGGAAACATTAACACTCTATTGTCTGTTAATATACACTTGTACATATGTGAATTAGCACAAATGTAAGAACCCAATAAATGTTTTATTATTATTATGAATTATTCAGAGGTAATATTGTGTGTGTGTGTGTGTGTGTGTGTGTGTGGGAGATATAATTTTTACTAGGGAGCCTGAGTTGTTGGCCACATCCTGGACACCACACCTGGCTGTCTAAACACACACACTCCCTGTGGCTAGTGGAGCTTACGTAATGATGTGTGTGTGTGCAGTAGTCTGTATGATCATCGTATCACTAGACTCAAAGACTACAAGTAGTACAGGGTGTGGTCATTCTACCCATGATTATATTTCAGTGACATTCAACATGCATGAGGGAATGAAACTGTATTCACGTACCAAATGAGAATATATTTTTAATTTGAACACAATTACCCATTTGCACCATTTGCCTAAAATAATAAACATTTTACGAAGTCAAACAAGATGCCATAAGGATACCATATGAAGCCTCATGTTTTTGTGAGGATGTAATTCATATTTAAGAGTATGTGCACTGGAACAAACCTCCCCTGAACCAAAAACAGTTTGACAACGTGTGAAGTGATTAGGTTGATGTGTAATTACTCATCACTATTGACCCATCAGTATTGACTCATCAGTTTTGACTCATCAGTTTTGACCCATGCAGCGGAGCTCTCACCTCATCGTGATTCTTCTTGAGGAAGTAGAGCTCCTCCTTCAGGCTGTCCAGGTCTCCTCTCAGGGTGGCTATGATCTGGTCGTGGTCTGACTTGGCCCTCCGGAGAGCCAGACAGTCCCTCTCTACAGACTGGCACAGTGTGGCCTCAGCCTCCCATCTACACAAATGGATGGTAACAAAGGCATAGCACACAGACATGGACCCACACAGATACACACGCCGGTATGCAGACAAACGCACGCAGGTAAACACACACTTAACCATACCTCGGTCAGCAGACACATCTACACATTCTGTGAGCACTGCTGCATTCCAACATTTGACTGTATACCATCAGTACATTGTGAATTCATAGGGACCTTGACACAGACAACTCTGGCGCCTCTTGATTTGTGCTTCACCTTGCCAACCACAGATACCTCTGAAATGGATGATGTTTCCTTGACCCTATCTATCTATCATGGCCAGTGCTAACTGATGGCCTCCTTTCAGTCTGTGAGTACCGTGGGAGCAGGCTCTTATTTCTCGGCCTGACAGAGAGGTAATTTATCCAAAGTGCAACGTAGTCTAGCACTCCCATGTGAATCTCACAGACAGGCAGGTAAAAGAAAAGCCCCTCTGTGTTGGCACCATAGAGATCTTATTAAATTACTAGAGGGGCTATGTCATGAACCCTAAAAGTTCCAGAATGGGGTGAAAGGACTGGCAAACCATGGTTGACCAACTCCCTGACCAAAATAGCTGACCTTTATCCCATCATAAGAAGGTTCATGTCCATTCTAGTATTCTAATTCCTAATTCTATGTTTGGCACTCACTTGACCCTGAAGTCATCGGCGGCCAGCTTGGCGTTATCAATCTCCAGCATGATGCGGGCATTCTCCAGGGTCTTCTTTCTCACCTGAGAAGTAGCAGGAAGGAAGGAACACATTTACTTTAAAGTTAGACACTAAAGCACATAGATACACATCTGAAAGTGTCCCATCACAGGACAGCAGTCGAATCGGATGTACTAGTGAAAGAAGAAAGTTGAGGAGCATGGCAGGGCACATACAGGAGACGTTTGTGGAATAGGACTACACAATATAAACAATAAGGGTACCCAGGTATTGTGACCTATACACAATTACTGACTAGCTGATTACATATCATATTCATCATTACTGCCAGGTGGGCACTGACCTCCTGTCCAATGGCGTGAGCCTGGGCCATCATACCCTCGATATCGTGACCTTTGGGGGCCCGCTCCAGCATCAGTTGTTTGATCTTGAGCTCCAGCTCAGCGTTGGATCGCTCCAGGGAGCGCACCTTGTCCAGGTAGTTGGACAGCCGGTCATTCAGGCCCTGCATGGTCTCCTTGTCGCTGGCGCCCACACCCATGCCGTTCAGGGAGGAGAGGGCGCCCAGGACATTGAGCCCGTTGCCCATGGAGAGGGAGCGGGAGAGGGACAGGGTGCTGGCAGAGGACAGGGAGGAGACAGGGGCTTTGGAGCGGCTCCTGCCACCACTACTACTGCTGTCTCTCAGAGACATGCTGGAGAAGGATGGCTGGCGGGCTGAGTAGCTGCGCATGGAGAAGGTGGAGGACATAGTGCGTTTCTGCTGTGCTGGGGCAGAGTGGTGGAGAGAATAGAGTGTTGTCAGTTGTCACTAACTGGCCAAGCTGCAAAGGCAAAAGTTATTACATTTCTCTCCTAAAAATCTGAATTAGAAACTAACCATAACCTTAACCACACTACTAAGCAGAGTAGAGAAGGACTAAAACACACTGTTTGAACTATTCTGTCATTTGTAATCATATAGCAGCTGGACTATAAACCCACTGTAATGCAGTGTTGTGTCATTATAGAAACATACAGCACACAGAGCTCAGACCTAAACTCATGATATTCTGAACTGGTGGTTTAAATTAACAATACCCTTTGCTCATGTCAATTGTGCACAATAGACTCTCAGTCAACATTGCTTTAGCGAACAATACAGTATGTTTGAAATCATCCAAAATCATCCAATCATCTAATATCCATGAAGCTGAAGTCTCCATCTCTTTGCACAAGACAAAGTAATTTAGCATCTAGATGTCACTGCTTCAGACCTACTGTACATTGTGTTTTAACTCTCCCCTCCCCAGTGTGAACTGAAAAAATACAAAGAAAACCGTGCTTTACCGAACACTAAAAAACCTGTTAACTGTCAATTTCAGGTCACACAACAGAAAGAAGTTCAACATACATAATCATAATCTATTTACAAACTTTTGGAAAATAAAGAACTTCAAAGACAAAAGTACTTACATATGAATGTGTGCTGAAGCAGGTCCTGTGAAAGTTGTTTGTGGCGCGATGGGTTCCGACCCTGATGGTACAGGTGACTGTTATGACTATATGAGAATCCTCAGGTGAGCTGGGCTGTGTCACCGAAGGGCGCTAGGGACTGGCTCAGAATACATGTGTATTGGGCGGAGCCATCATGGATGTATCCAATCGAAAGGATCCACTAGTAGAGCGCAATGTGACACCCTAGAGGGGTACAAAATTTGAAGTCTTGCCATGATAGATAAAATATATCATCATTATAATCCCCTCAAATATTGTAATCCCATATGTCTTATTTCTCGGCTCCTTCTTTTGACAAAAATGGAGGTTTACAAAAAATCCCATCATCGTAATGATACACCACCAACTGAACAAGCATGGCACAAATACTGTATATAATACAATAGACGTATATTAATTAGACTTACGTTATACTAAAAATCAATGCTAGCACATCAATGACGGACCAATAATGCTAGGGCAAACTGAGAAGTCACACAGACAGTCTCTACTGCCTGTTATGCTTCCAATCTCAGTAAACAGCATCCTCTTTAAAGGCACTGTCCTGTCTGACCTGATTAGCTACAATGGAGAGTTTAGCTAGGGGTGATAAAACACACACACACACACACACTCACTATCACACTGAACAGGGCTCCTATTGAGCCGCAGCACAATGCAGAGTAACCGGATACAACTGTTCCATGTGAGGATGGGCTGAGGGCCGAGGGGCTGGGGAGGGAAGGGAGGAAGCTGGGACAATGGAGAGAGAGAGTGAGGAGAAAGGAAAGAAAGGAAAAACCCCTGAGAAATGGTACCGAGGTGGGCGGAAGTTTGAGTTTGGTTTGGGGCTGAGCTCTGGCCTAAAAACACGGACATACCCTTGCATTGCAAGTCTAGGTTTTGGTAATGTCTATCTGCGCCTTCGTGCAGTCCTTATTTTTGATATCTAAACACTGTCAGATTGAACAACATCTGCATTTAACAATGAAAGAGATGTGCTTTTTGAGTCAAACTGGGAAATTAGTGGTTCCTTATTGGAAACATCACCACCTCCAACACATCAGATACTAAAACTGACCTCATTCATATTGACAGACCTGGACCCTGACCACATGAGGAAATCCAAAGTTGTTATTAACAATATATAAACAAATTGTTGGGATAATTAAGATTGTAAGGTTATGGTATAAATATTACAGCTGTAGTCTGGATGAGCATAAATGGTGAATCCCTAATCACTGTGTGAAGAGTGGAGACATACCTGTTGACATCCCCAACATGAAATGTTGATAGGAGCTGCCTTAGGCAGTGCTTTCACCCCATTCAGTGGTAAGAAGGAGCTATTGCATTTATAGGCAACTACATTCATTTGTTGAAATAGCAAAGCAGACTTAAATTGATATACCAGACACTAGCAACACTTTCGTAATATTGAGTTACCCCCCTGCCCCCACCCGCCCGCCCCATTTTGCCCTCAGAATAGCCTCAATTTGTCAGGGAATAGACTCTACAAGGTGTCAAAAGCATTCAACAGGGATGCTGACTCCAATGCTTCCCAGAGTTGTGCCAAGTTGGCTGGATGTCCTTTAGGTGGTGGACAATTCCTGATACACACGGGAAACTGTTGCGCTTGAAAAACCCAGAAGTGTTGCAGTTCTTGACACAAATTGGTGCCCCTGGCACCTACTATTACCATACCCCTTTCAAAGGCACACATCTATTGCCTTTGTCCATTCGCCTTCTGTATGGCACACATACACAATCCACGTTCCAAGTGTCTCAAGGCTTAAAAATCCTTCTTTAACCTGTCTCATCCCCTTCACATCAAATCAAACCAAACTTTATTTGTCACATGCACCGAATACACATGCTCCGAATACTTGCTCACCTTACCGTGAAATGCTTACTTACAAGTCCTTAACCAACAGTGCAGTTCAAGAAGAGTTAAGAAAATATTTACCAAATAAACGAAAGAAAAAATAATAAAAAGTAACACAATAACATAACAATAACAGGGCTATATATAGGGTGTACCGGTTCCCGAGTCAGTGTGCGGGGATACAGGTTAGAGACAATTTGTACATGTAGGTAGGGGTGAAATGGCTAAGTATAGCTAATAAACAGCGAGTTGCAGCAGTCAGTGTGTGTGTGGGGGTACAGGTTAGAGGTAATATGTACATGTAGGTAGGAGTGAAATGGATATGTATAGCTAATAAACAGCGATTTGCAGCAGTGCACAAAACAAATGGAGGGGGGTCAATGTAATAGTCCGGTTGCCATTTGATTAGTTGTTCAGCAGTCTTATGGCCTGGTGGTAGAAGCTGTTAAGGAGATTTTTGGTCCTTGGTGCTCCGGTACCGCTTGCGGTGCGGTAGCAGAGAAAACAGTCTATGACTTGGGTGACTGGAGTCTCTGACAATTTTATGGGCTTTCCTCTGACATTGTCTATGAGTACACGTCCTGGTAATCCATCTGGCCCTGCGGCTTTGTGAATGTTGACCTATTTAAAGGTCTATCTCATATTGGCTACTGAGAGCTTTATCACACAGTCATCCAGAACAGCTGGTGCTCTCATGCATGCTTCAGTGTTGCTTGCCTCAAAGCGAGCATAAAAGCCATTTTACGTGAGCCTACCAGCTCGTCTGGTAGGCTCGCATCACTGGGCAGCTCGCGTCTGGGTTTCCCTTTGTAGTCCGTAATAGTTTTCAAGCCAAGGCTTCTGGTTGGAATATGTATGCACGGCCACTGTGGGGATGACGTCGTCAATGCACTTTTTGATGAAGCCGATGACTGAGGTGCTATACTCCTCAATGCTATTGGATGAATCCCGGAACATATGCCAGTCTGTGATAGCAAAACAGTCCTGTAGCGTAGCATCCGCGCCATCTGACCACTTCTGTGTTGAGCGAGTCACTGGTACTTCCTGCTTTAGTTTTTGCTTGTAAGCAGGAATCAGGAAGATAGAATTATGGTCTGATTTGCCGAAAGGAGGGTGGGGGAGAGATTTGTATGCATCTCTGTGTGTGGTGCATACAAAGCTCTCCCCCACCCTCCATTTGGAAAATCCGACCATAATTCTATCCTCCTGATTCCTGCTTACAAGCGTGGATTTAACAAGTGACATCAATAAGGGGTCAGCCTGTCATGGAAAGAGAAGGTGTTCTTAATGTTTTGTATACTCAGTGTAGATGCATTTGAATTCAGTAATTTAGTGCAAAATAGAAATCAAATAATTTGTAGGACTAAACATACGTAATTAAACTTGGTTAAGAATATAGACACTGATTTCTCATTCTATGTCTGAGAGGGCAGGGGTGTATACGGTAAGCTAAAAGGCTGCTTGGACACACTCTATACTCTAGTCTTCCAGATGCTTGGTCCACAGTCTCTATACACCCCCCCCCCCCCCCCCCCCCCCCCTTTCCTGCCAGTACAATACAATAGAGTAGCCACAGTCAGGGTGATGCTTCCAAGATGTTACCGTGAATTATAGGGTAGCGAGTGTAGCCAATCATTAATCAAACGGAAGTACTGCTGTACAGTTTTAACAGTTGTTGTCACCCTGATAAATTAACACATTTTTGACTCACGTTGACATTTCATATTTATTTTTGCAAAGTGGGCAGTTGGCTTTGAGCGTTGTCAAAGTTTATCATTTGTGTTAGCTATTTCCTCAGTTTTCCTCAGTGGTAGGCTACTCCTAATGTTCAATGCATATGTGTATGTTTCTTCGTGTAGGCGTAGTTGTACTGTGTGCTATAGTAAGAATCTGAGTTTATTATACTACGGTTTTCATGTTGTAGCATTCAGAAACGACTTTGTGTACAGTCTCCATGATTTTCACATTTCTCCTTCCCATATTTAACAAAAACACACATGTACTATTTTTTGTTGTTGTAAACTAACTCAACATAATGTTCATAAACAGCATGCTCTTGGCCTCAAAGTGAGGTGTTTCTCTAAGCAATGCTCTGCAATGTATAGTAGTGTGTCAACTACTATGCCCTTGTAGATGGTTTTCAACCACTGGCCCCCTTCCAGCTAGTTCGGGTCCAGAATAGAGAGTGGGGTTGAACGTCCTTCATGTAGATATTTCTTCTGTCTTGTGTCACAAAAACAGCCGATGAATAACCCTGCATGCCAGAAATACTTTAAATATGAGGTTTAAGTACAACTGTAGTGTTCCAACAAAAAATATTCTCTGATGCTTTAAAAAAGCTACACTCAACCCATATTTTGTGGTGGACTTGCATGACTGTTATTCTTGATATCCGATGTGAATAGCTTGAAGAAGATGACAGGAAGAGGCCTTTTAAAGTTGTCATCAAGCTGAGGCATTCCTAGAACACTGCGCTTTTACAGCTTGTCTTTTTTTCTAGTTTACAGTATGTCATCATCATTATCTATGTTAGATTGTGTAAGTCCTTGTGACCATTATGACTGTTTTTGTCACAGGCTATTCTCTGTACATCATTGCGATACATTGTATGGATGAGGGTTCCTCTGAACAGATAAAAAGGTGCACATACAAGAAAAGCAGGCAGAAAATGAAACTTCAGAAATAAACTTTACTTTAGGAAGAGAAAGAGGAAAGAGGAGGAGGTAGAGGAACTAAAACCAAATGGCACAGACTTTTGTTGTCTACAGCGAGAGTTAAGTGCTGCTGATCAGTATGATGGTGAGTAGCAGGAACAGTGATGTGATGATGTGAATATGCAGCAGAGACAAGAGCTACTGTAAATGTAATTGCTCATCAGTGGAGCTACACTGTAATCCGGGAAGAGGAATCCTGCAATCAGAGGCCTATTCATTAGCATGGGGCCCCATTTCATCTGTAAGCACTTGAGCCTGCCAATCACAGGGCAGACGCATGACATTATGACAAAATGAGACAGTTCTTACTACCAGAGATGCTTGTGCCTGGAGAAACATGGTTTTAAATCCTCTGTTCTGTCTGCTTCATGCTTTCAATGGGTATTGGTTGCTGTGTTAGAGATTTTGATTTGACCAAAAAAATTGAATTTGCATTTATATCTCATTTAGTTGGACTGTAGCCCAGAATATGCCTGATTGATAATCATCGGGTAGTTCTCTGTACAACACACACAAAAAGGTCCTTTCACAGATTACATCTAGAAGGGCACAAGAAAGGCAAATCAGATCATATAGCTGAAAGCACTGGTTATTGGTAAAGTATCTTGCAAAACCAGTCACCTCAAGGACTTCACCTCAAGGAATTCAGAATTGTTTTCTATTTCACAATTGGTCTGATTGTAAAGGAATAATTTTTAAAAAGTGACTTTGAATATGCTGTAGAGACCATTCATAATGACTTGTTTTAAGAAAAAAAGAAAGTTATCACATTGTAATTACAAATGTAATTAGAGTAATTAGAATTAATGTAAACTTCATGTTAAATTCCAAGCTGTTCAACTGGTGTTCCTGACGGTTCTTTTCCATCTCTCTGTAATTGGCCACATCCTGAGACTCCCGTTTCCTCCTCCTTGTCCTTGTTTCCATGTGTCAGGCATGGTAATGTCCTCTCCGTTGCTCCACTCATGTTGGGTGGGTTTCACATCTCTGCCTGATCCACACCTGGCTCAGTCAATGCATACCCATCTCTAATTAAATCTTCAATGGTCAAATCACAGCACAAGGGAAGCCACTGTTGCTGCTTCTACCTACAGTATATACCCCTCTTTTTTACTGTAGCTCTGGTTTCTGTGTCACTGGGTCAAGGAACATGTAGTCATGTATCTAACATTCTCTGTCTCCTAGCCAAGGCTTTCAGGCCTCACTCAGGTGAAAGCCTGGTGGAGGCTGTCTCCTAATGCAGCAAGAACATGTTCTGGGTAGAAGTTGCCCATAAGCACATATCTTGGATCAGCTTACCCTCTCAATCATCACCTTAACCATTAGGAGGGAAAATTAAAAACGGACCTTAAATCAGTGTCAAGGAGCAACTCAGCTACTACTCCCGAGAGCACCATTGGTCTATGGCTTGGGATGATGTGGTTATTGGATGTATGCCCCCTTGTGGTGAACAGTGGTCCCTCTGAGTATGGATGAGAGTATAGGTTGACGTTGCCCCTAAACACTCCTCTAAGGTCAGATTTGCATTCTCCCCTCCCTAATGGTTGAGGATCGATTAAGGTTACGCTGATCCCAGATCTGTGCCTGCGGGGAATGGTGATAATAGAGGGCCCTTGAGGCTGGAGGTATCTTCATTTCAAATTGGCCTTTACCAACACACTTAAAAAAAATGGAATCCTTTGGATTCTCAAACGATAGACAGATAGCTTACAGTAAATCCTATTCTTTGTCAAACATACTTTGCTGGTGGTGTCATGCATCAAATTCACAACACATTTCCCTCTATTGAATGCCAACAGCAAGTTTCTTTGATTTCAAGTGAATTCCCTCTCACAGAGCGAGGTTCTGACTGGGATGCCAGATATTTTAGCATGGTTAAAGCACCAATGACTGTCACAAGCTAGGAACGATTGTGGTTTCCATTTGTTCCACCGTATGTGGCATATGTGCGTGCGTGTATGAGGTCTGCCGGAGTATTGTTCCTCTCTCACTTTCACTGCTTATGACAATACCTGTTTAATTAAATGTACTGTTATAACGAGAATTTTGATTACGTGAGCTCAAAACACTGTATGCAATTGTTGTTCATTCAATGACTGTTATGTTAAATCAGTGTTTGACTTTAGTTTTACAAGGCAAAGAATGACAGGTGGTAAAACATGTTGAAGTGTTATACGGTTTTTATGCAAGGTACATTGAGCTGGATTTTCTCTCATTTTATCAAATTCATAGATCAGGGAAAACGGACCGTCAACCTACTTGAAGAGAGCATTAGAATGGAAAGGTGAGAATTAATTCAGGCTTAGTATTAACAATAGATAACTGACTTGGATCCCTAACAAAGGAAACGGTCAGGACTACATCTTCCTCAGAGTTCATTATGCTCTTCCTTGCCACAACAGCAGCTTGAGTGGTGTCAATTAATACAACAACTTCAGATTATCACAGTAAAAAGGTCTTATGGAATGAATCATAGTGCTAGATCAATACTATCCACAGAGTTAAGTGTTTTAAATGGTTATTGCCATCGGATTGATTTTTGCAGCCATTAAAAACAGAGACTAAATTGGGGACCCTCAAACCTGTAGCATGATCATTACATACTTATGAATATTGCTGTTAAATACAGGTTACAAAGGGTACTTGGCCTTTACTGGGTAACCTAATGGATTTACTATTGTTGAATGAGTGTATGGTGCTTCTATCAGGGGTGTGTGTGTGTGTAAGTTTATTTGTCATATTCACAGGATGCACATGGTGTACACAGTTCAATCAAATGCTTACTTGCAGGTTCCTTCCTGAAAATGCAACAACAATTAGAAATAATACAAAAATAAAGATAATGTAATTAAATAGAATACACATTTTGCATAAGTATAACTACAGGAAGGAGCTCAACAATTTACAGTACAATATTTATATTTGGATAGCAAAGTGTTTAAATTGTGCAGTATTTAGTAAAAAATAAATGTGTTTGTGTGTGTGTGTGTGTGTGTGTTAGTGAAATAATTAGTTCAACTTTGTGTATTTTATCTTCTGCACAGCATGTTCCCTATTCACGATTATAGAACTTAAATCCTTCATGTTTCCTGTTGGGTCCTTGTAAAACCAAATAGTTTTATTTCTATAAATGTTATATTTCCCAACTTATTTTTTTCCAACAACCTTTAAACCACATTTGATTAAATCAGTAAAATATTTACAATTTACAATAAATTATTTATTTCATTTTAAAACATTTTTAAAAGTGCTTCTTGGTGAAGTATATTTTTTAATAAATAAAGCGACACATAAGCTTTCCATTTTACTGAACTGAAACAAGTAAATAACAACACTCAACACTCTCTCAGCACACAAGGTCAGAAGAGTCTTCATCGTCACCTTACACATAAATAATAGTCTATGTATAGGAGGGTTATATACAGGAAAACAAGCTGACAGAGTGACAGAAAAAAGTATTATTTAAAACGATGGAAATTGAAACATGAAATACCTTTAGTACTACCAGTTGATGAATAAGATGATGAAAAATCATAATCCACAATGAATGAAAGGAGATTTCCTGTTGGATGAGTCTTCCTGTTCCTAATCCTGGTCCCGGAGTTCCAATTTATTCCCTGTCAATGGATGGGTGGTCAAATCTGGTCCTGATGATTATCATATTTATATTGGACTGGGATGTTTTTCCACAGATAATCTAAAGTCTAGCTGCCATTATAAAACTGTCCGTCCAATTGACAATGTGATATTTCCAACTCTGCAGACCATGGAGGCGGAAGAAGCCGCAGCAGTCCTCTTGTATAGTAAAATGGGAGAGGCTAATGTTGAAATGTTCTCAACTTTGCGGGATGGAAAGTTCTGTGAGAAATAAAGTTTGTGGGGGAAGTGCTGGTCTCAGGGGTGTTAGTTAGCGACTGATGGGTAACTGTGGTAAGGCCATGCCTGGGTGGGTGAGGTGGTTAGGGGCGGACAGCATCGAGAAGGGATGACCTGTGCACAGAAAGATATGTATATATATATTTGTTTTACTCAATTAGACTAAATACACAAGAACTATAAATGATGCGATGTGAATTGAAATACATTATAGTCAGTAACTATCTTTGATCATCTGCATCGAAGAACGGCGTTAACAAAAATATAATTATGTTAGAACCAAAGTCACCTAAATGTACATGCATGTGTTGTCCATCGATATGAAAAAAAACTACTCACTGTCTATGTATCCATGCAGAGCCAGCAGGTGTGGTCTGTCGGGACTGCTAAAAGGGGAGTAGAGGTTGTCTGGCAGTGAGGGGGGGATTCTGGAGTGGGGATGGGGGGCTCCCTGGAGGTGACCGTTGTGCTGGGGGGGAGGGTGCTTTTTATGTCTTGCTCTGCAGTTTTGAAACCAAACCTATATGAAAATGGAACGTTACTAAAGATCGTTGAATGATGCATGCAACAAGTTATCTGGTATAGATGAATGATGTTATTATATCATATTATTTATTTCATTACATTATTTTTTTAAATCCTAAATGCCTAACAACCTTACACCCACTAGTTTGATATTGTCATACATACTTGTATGACCCGTCTGCTCAGTCCTGTCATGTCTGACAGCTTCTGTAGAGTCTGGGCATCAGGGTTGTTGTCTTGGTTAAACTGAGACTGCATCACCTGGGAACACACACCTAGCAAACTCAGTCATGAAGCTCCAAATGCAGCTGAATATTCACTGAATCAAGCAAATTCAGTCAGTCAGTCACATTTATCTGAATGATGTAGAACGCACAACTAAAACTAACATTCATCCTGTCTTTGTTCAGTCTCTCTCTGTCATACAAATACTGTGCACACTTTCACAGACTCACTCACACATGTAAACACACACCGACAGTACCTGTAGCTGCTCAGCGCTGAAGGAAGTACGTGCTCTCTTGGCTGGTTTGGGTTGGCCATCCTGATCAGAGGGGAAGGCTCCCTCCAAAGTGAGACCCGTCCCTAAATCACACGAACAGGGTGGAAATAAACACCACACTATGTTATATTGTTTGTCTCATAAAACAACAGAAAGAGAAATAGGCTACACATGTAATGTGTGCAGGTGCTGGACATCAAAGCATACAATCCTAAGAGTAAGAAACGTAGGACCCCAATTATGTCTGAATTCTTCTCCCACAATACAGTTTACTCAGGGATGAATCCTACCTGGAAAATTCCATACATGGCGATTTACTTGATTAAATTCTGAGGCAGCATGCATCCCACACAAAAATGTATTAGGAATCAGTACCCTTTCTTTGGCTCATATTTGGGCTCCCTACTCCCTGACATTGTCTGTGACACCCGTCTGACCACGTACCGTTCTCAGCCGCTCTCTGGAGGTTCTCCACCATGGTGTCGTAGTGGGCCCGACATAGCACCCTGCCCTCCACCAGACCAAACTCCTCCCCTGTGGACAGCTGCCTCTTACAGGAGTAGCAGGCGAAGCAGGCCAGGTGGTACACACTGCCCCGTGCCCGCCGCACCCAGTCACTGGCATACACCTGGCGCCTGCACTGGCCACACTTGGTGCCAAACTTACTGTGGTGAGACAGAGAAGAGCAGGGGGAATTGTTACTAGTCTTTTACTCCTAATGAAAATAAACTTGTCTTCACCTGAAATGTTGTGCAGGCCAGGGATAGAAATAAGTAATTTTATTGTAAAAGATTACAGACAGCATTGCTTACAGTTTTCCAAACGAATTTCACTTTAGTCAAATATTATTTATCCTTCTGTTAATTAAAACCATAACAAGCAACAGCAATAAGATCATAATAACAATTTAATTATAGAATAATGATGAGAATATAATAATCGCGTTTACTTGACATGCTTCAAGTATAGAGTGAGTGAGAAAAACAGACCTTGATAAAGGACATAATGTTTTAGCAATGGCCCCGGTCTGAGGAGGGAATAATAAATGAAGATCAACAAAACGAATAATCTAAATTTAGTGATCTCAAAGTTGTAAGAATCATGGTTGAGAGTAAAAATGTTGATAATGTCCGCCACATTATCACTAAAGACAACAATTAAAATATATAGAAAGAAGAGAAAAATAACGTGACAAAAACTATTTATCGGTCGTAAAGTATGCATCATGATATGTTATAAATGGTCTAGGTTTTTATTCAAATAGCCTCGTTAAAAGATTTGCATTTGTTGTTGCTTTACCAAACGTAAAACTTGTAGTTGTATTTATTTGATTTAGAAGTTACAACGAAAAAAACAGTACAATCCTGTTTACTTGCCCCAAGACATAATGAAACACTCGCCTTATAACAATGCATTTTTAGTCAAATGTATAATAACGATGATATGATAAGTAATCAATTGTTTATGAACATTCGTCCTCGTGCCAAACATAGAACATACATTTTAAGGAAAACAAATAGCAAAACTTACCCTACCTGAAATAATCCAATTTGCAAAATATTTCTTTGTTTTTGATGTAGCAGCTATTGTGCTGACGTAATGATACTCTGCAGACTGAACACTCCAGACATCCCACGTGCCAATTCAAATTGTTCACCTGCAATGATAAATAAACACTCATAATAATAATGATGATAATAATAACAATAATAATAACAACAACAATAATCATATAATAATAATGTTTTGTTCGGTGTACTTATTCTATAAAATGGAAGTAATGTGAAAGACTATGCAAATATGCATGCAATTCATGAGGAATAAACAGGGTTTAAATTCAATATTAAATGATTATTGATTTGAGCAGTGTAACTAAAGGCATTATAATGCTCACTTTCAGTAGGTATCTGTCTTGGATCTCTGTGCCGCAGTTGGCACACTGGTTTTTCCCCGTGGACTGAACTGGCGTCGGGGAGGCCAGGGTCGGATGCGAGCACATAGACGGTGTTACCAGAGGACTGGGCAGGAGAGGAGCCTCTTCTTTTACATCTGCGTGAGACTCCCCGTCCGAGTGAGACTGTGGTTTGGGATAGATTTTTCTTGTCATAATCTTATATCGCCAGGGATGCAAGGTAGGCTACAAGGCCTCTCAACTTGTATAAATTACAGGACACATGGCACAACACATGACAAACTCACAGGATACAAGAAAACAAGCATTGTATGCAGTAGCCTAAATGCAACACAGATTTCGAATGAAATGGGCTTAGAACAACACCCTGCTACTGAAAACAAAACTTAAAAGGCCTGTCACAAAAGTAAACTATGAAAATGGGGTCGGGAAATGAAAAACAGGTAGTCCAGGTTCGGCCAAGACTCCGATTATCAGTTTACACTATGTCGATGTTCCTATTTTGATTAGATAACATAATGAATGTCTTAAGTCGGAATAACTCACCATTATCAAGCTATTCTGTTTGTGGAGTAACAGCGGTGTAGATGAAGCCTGGAGCTGCGCCAAAAGTCTGCTCTGCGCCCTGCTCTGCTCTGAGCATTACGCATCCCTACCAGCCCATACTGCAAGCTATATCCAGTCCAAAACAATGAATAACACTTTCTACTGCATTTAAATCCTGGCGACAAAAGCTACATTTGCTGAAGCAATTATAATTAGGACTTATCTTTTTCTTTTACGCACAACCCGTAAACTACCTCCTTAAATAATCGCATATAGTTCCCTTGCAATCGAAAGCACTGAAAAGATGGACTACCTGCAATTAGTGATGGCTTCAAATGCTCGGGATAAGAGGCAGCCAGTGTCAATTTCAACTGTCAATCAGAGAAGGCATCGCGCCACCAGAATAATTGCATATTTTAATTTTAATAGCCGTAATCGAAAATCGAATTTCTCAACACAAGACTAAGATTTGAAGAGCCTCAATTGAACATCGCACTATTCATAGTAGTCTACGTAAGTTGCCGCTGATCTTGAAACATAAAGGAGGGTGATTGTCTCGGCTTCCCTTATGATAGGCCACTTGAGCCTCTCTTGGTGATTAAAACGGTATTCAAAGAGTGCCAGAAATCTGGTTTTGGGTGGAATTCAGAATCTATTTTGTCCTTCGTTTAAACAAAATTAGGCTAGCACAATTGTGAAATGTGTTTATAATTATCATTAAACACAGGCTGGAACGTGGAAAACAAAAAGGCAATCAGCTGGGCTATTCAACGAGCAGCGCAGCCGAGCAATTAGCATAAGTCTTCACTTGCAGTGAGTCGATAGCCTATACTGCATATACTCAGATAATTAGATGTCATGTCATACCTGCTTAACGAAAACATTGTCCAATAAGACTTTATTCTCCTCCGGGAGTGGAGATGGAACTTCATTGTTCCAGTACATGCAGGGGACCCGTTAACACTGTAGTCTAAGTGAGAGGCAGGCGGTTTCCAAGTAGGGTCCCGGAATGGGTTTAGTAGCGAATTACAATTTTACACATGAAAATGTAAATTAAAACAGCAAAAAAGCGTTTAACCCCTTGCACGGACATTCATAAAAGTAGGTTGAATTGTCCATGACCGTTAGCTTTACTGCCACTCCCTGATGGTGTTTATTTCCAAGATACAGTCCTTTGCGCTATATATTGTTGAAGCTGCAGCCAGCAGCAAATTAGTCCAAATCGACGCTGGCCTGCGATGTATCGGCATGCGCTGAGTTGGGGAGGCTATCCCGCGTGCTCTGCACGGTGTAGGTCGGTGCGTTCAAGAAATTCAGCGACCGGTTTCCATTCAAGAAAGCTCTTGAGGGGATGACGGACAATCACTGGTCCTTCAGGCACTCGCCCTCTCCACCTCTCCAAAAGGGACGTTACTCCGGTCTGCCTTGAGAGGAATAGGAGTGGGTGGGGTGGGGGCATAAATAACATAATTAAGATTTGTTTGTATTGTTGTTGCGTGCAGCAGATGATGAAAATAGGCCTATCTCGTTTACCAGTACTATACATGGATGCTTCAAAGTGCTACAGTAAATGTGAGATCATGCATAAATATGATACTTACAATTAAATAAATAGGCCTACTATTATGTGAAATAGAAAACTTTTGGCTTAGAAAAAAGTAGATTTGTGGTAAATTCACAAATACAGGAGCACTAAATTATGTTTCCTACCCCATTCACTTTGTCTGCAGTAACTGTGATGATTTGAGGTTTGAATCAGCTGAATGCATACTTTTTGGATCATACTGGAGATACTGAAACTTTTAAAGCAGGTGTAGGCAACCCTACTCTTGGAGTGCCATAGGTACTGCAGAATTTTCTTCCAACTAGGCACCACACCTGACCAACAACTAATCGATCAGTTCAATGATTGCCTAAATTCAACACACCTGGTCTTCCAGGTCGGTTAAATCAAAAACATAAAGTACCTGCTGCCCTCCAGGACCCCGGTTGCCTGCCCCTGTTTTATAGTAACAGGAGATCAAATATGAATAATTTGCCAATCAAAATAAACATTTAGGTCTAATTATTTGTTCATTTACTGGTTTCTTAAATTCAACAAATCTCAATATTAGTGGACATTTCAGAAGTGTGTGTGTGTTTTGATGGGAGGCATCCTTTAATGGAATGTCTCTCTATAAAACCATGCCACACCTCTTTCTCTTGTAGAGAGAACACACTGCAAACAGCATTCAACGTCTTTATGAGGACATTGAGTGTTCCTTGCGTGTTACACTTTGGGATTGTCTCAGGAACTTCCATTGATGAATTGTAGACCTACTTAATTGTTCTGACACCAAAACAAATGTGATTAAGTATGAACTGGAGGAACCACATTGTCCTGCTTGTTACATTAATGTCTTCCGCCTGTTTCCCCATGGAGTTGTAATTCAGGGGAGTGTCACTGGGGCTCCCGAGTGGTGCAGCGGTCTAAGGCAATGCATCTCAGTGATAGAGGCGTCACTACAGACACCCTGGTTTGAATCCAGGCTGTATCACAACCGGCCGTGATTGGGAGTCCCATAGGGTTGCGCACAATTTGCCCAGCGTTGTCCGGGTTTGGCCGGTGTAGGCCGTCATTGTAAATAAGAATGTGTTCTTAACTGACTTGCCTAGTTAAATAAAGGTTCAATAAAAAATAAAAACTTCCCAGACACCGGCAAGCCTCCCATGCAATTCTGTAATGGCACAGCCGTCCCACTGGGCTCAGACGTCAATTCAATATCTATTCCACGTTGGTCCAATGTGGAAACAATATTGATTCAACCAGTTTGTGCCCAGTGGGATGGGCTTGTCAGCAACACCATGGGATTGTCAGTAACAGGCTTTTGTGGTCTCCTTCACTCATTCTATATTATAAAGTAGAATAACCATACAATATACTGTAACCTTAGGAGGGGAACCAGCCTCTGCAACATTCCACTCCTTGTACTCCATGTTACTTGGAACAATCCCCGGAATACAAGGACAAAGGCACTCAAACTACTGTCACCTATGATCCTACTGTAATACAGTAAAAAAAATAATAGATTACTCTTTTCTCTGTTTAATAGTAATTCTGTTCGGCATCAATTTCTTTGGCTTTGCTTCTTCAGCTTCTGCTCTAAGGACTTACTGTAATTCAACAAAATCATGAAGTGTGTTTTGATTGGTTGTATCCTCAGACAATAGGAAAGGTCACTGGCGTGGAGGTGACACCTGTGGCATCCTGCTGCTTCCTGTGTTGTTCTGTGGAAGTGGTGAGGTGAGGTGCAGCGATGTGACCGTGTTCCTGTTGCCCTGCCTTTCCGGTAGGTAGAATACATCTGTCCATGTTCTACACAGACAATAAGCATTCTGTCCACAACCTCAATAACAACAACCTGCATAACACATGTTGAAGCCATCACTGCCACTGAATAGTCCCCAGTGGACAGTCCATTGGTCAGTATGTCGACGATGGATCACGTGTAGTCCACTCTGTGTGAATGCATGCACAAGGTAAGGAGGAGTTATTTAAAGGCATTGTTTGTGTACCTATTGCTTGCAGGAAAAGTATCATTATTAAGGAGGAGTCCTATTGTGGAAAACAAGTAAATGTGAACAACATGTTCTAGTCCAAGGGTAGGCAACCCTGTTCCTGGAGTACCGCAGGCTTTCCCCATGTTGGTGTCGATTACAGACGTGCTGTGCATGCACACAAAGGCCTACCTGCAGGAATTGTCCTACAGCAAAATGGCCCCAAAATCAAGTGGGAGATCCTGTAGGTAAAAATCCTGCAGGGAATTCCACAAGATTTTCAGGGCCATTTTCCTGTAGGACAACCTGCAGGATCCCTTTCTCATCCTTCAGAGATAATTTACTGTAGGATAATCCACATTCTTTCAAATGAATGGACAGAAAGCACAAGGTATCAGATTGCATGGCAATTTTTTTATTCAATGCAGCAACAGTGAACATGTTTGATTCTCCATTTCACCAGCACTGCATAAAATATGATTCCTAAGAGAAAGGAAATATGAGATTTTGAATAAATATGGTAAAAGCATATTTTGTAATAAGAGTGAGAGTAATGGTAATGTCAAATGAACAACTTATGTGTATTAGTGTGAAGGAGGGAAAGAGATGTCTCCAATTGTAAACTTGGTGATAGTTTGTTTTAATATGGCTGGTACACCAACAACATCTGTGAGTATGTGTGTGTGTTAGGCTCCATTTTAAAGGGAGAAATGAGAGGCTGAAACTGTGTTACCTTCGCCTGCATGGCTGCTCAGTGCTGCCTTCTGTTGTTTATATGCTCGGTTTTAACTGGGGAGGAGAGAGATGAGTGGGGCAGAGTTCAGAATATAACTAAATACATCTGTGTGTTTGTTACATGAAAAACAGTGACAAAATAGTACCAATTATATACTGTAGTAGTAAAGGAAACCTAATCTAAAAATTGAATTTTCAAAACACTTAAAAATGATAGCCTAACTTGTGACAAAAGTACTAGAGACATACAGTAGCAAGAGGGACCTCATTTGTCACTTTCCATAGAAACAAAAGTTTAAAACATATTTTTTTTTAAATCAAAGCTAGCTAGCAGCCAGTAAATTGTAAAGGAGAGTTAAATACAGTTGTGGAAAAAGTACACAATTGTCATACTTCAGTAAAAGTAAACGACTCAAGTAAAAGTCAAAGTCGCCCAGTAAAATACTACTTGAGTAGTCTAAAAGTATTTGGCTTTTAAATATACTTAAGTATCAAAAGTAAATGTAATTGCAAAAATATACTTGCCTATCAAAAGTAAAAAAGTATGAATTAAAAAATATATACATTATATACTGTATGTATTTTTACGGATAGCCAAGGGCACACTCCAACACTCAGACTTCATTTACAAACTAAGCATTTGTGTTTAGTGAGTCCACCAGATCAGAGGCAGTAGAGATGACATGGGGTGTTCTCTTGATAAGTGTGTGATTTGGACCATTTTCTGTTCTGCTAAGCATTCAAAATGTAATGAGTACTTATGGGTGTCAAGGAAAATGTGTGGAATAAAAAGTACATTATTTTCATTAGGAATGTAGTGAAGTAAAGTAAAAGTTGTCAAAAATATAAATAGTAAAGTTAAGTACAGATACTTTAAAGTATTTGTTTTACTTAAGTACTTTACAGCACTGGTTAAAAATATGTTTTTTTAAATAAAAATCCTAGCTAGCTATATACAAAATGATGTGCATTCACCTCCACACATTTTATCTCCTCATTCAGCAGTTTGACTATCCGATATGGCCCTAGAAATATCTAAATTCTGCAGGATTCGTAATGGAATTGGTCCTGCGGGAATTGCCATATTCTGCAGGAATATCAATACCCTGCAGGATTCTGTCCTGCAGGATTCGTGCTGTAATGTACTTGGTCCTGCAGGAATTGCCATATTCTACAGGAATATCACAATCCTGAAGGTTTCGGTCCTGCAGGATTCCTGCAGGAATTGACATGGTCTTCTAGGATTTTCAAAATTCATACTTGTGAATCCTGCAGGACACTTGCACAATTCCTTCACAAAGGGTCAAATTTCTGCAAGATTCCTGTAGGACTTTTTTGTAAGAGTGGACTGATCATTTGCACTGACTCTCCGCACCTCTAGCACACATGCTCACTCACTCACTCACTCACTCACTCACTCACTCACTCACTCACTCACTCACTCACTCACTCACTCACTCACTCACTCACTCACACCCACACATATACATTCATGCTACACACACATCACGACTGCTGCTACTAGACTTTTATTTATTATTGCTAAATACTGCACAATTTAAACCCTTTGATCTTCAAAATGTAAATATTGTACTGTAAAATTGTAGAGTTCCTTCTTGTGTTTATACTTATGCAAAATGTGTATTCTATTTAATTACATTATCTTTATTTTTATTTTGTTTTATTTCTTATTGTTGTTACATTGTCGAGAGGGATCCACCAAGTAAGCATTTGATTGGGATGTGTACACCATGTGCATCCTGTGCATGTGCATGTGACTTGAACTTGAACACACACACACACACAGCCTAAAACCAAGTGACAGAATGACAGATGCTCTGCTTGGCATGTTCGCTGAAAGAAAGTGTTTGGGGAAGGAGGCAACGAAGCCCAAACGCAATGCTGGGACCTTATCTTGTCTCTGTAGCGCCACTACCACTGTGGACTTGTTTCACCATATGACAAACGGATAAAAATGATGGCTGAACAAACGGGTGTTGGCGGTTGGATTATATTCATATTTCCATTCGTCAGTTATTGTAGAGCAAAAAATAAAAGTTAGTTTTTTCTTACTTTACATTGATTGAATTCTATATATTTCAGCCGGACCCTTTTTTGAGACTTTTTGGGGTAAGCACCACAGGTCATATAGCCTTCCGATTTTTCTATAATTTTGGCTTAGTGCGGGGACTCCTGACCTCTTTATTTTACTGAAAATCAGGCTACATGAAAATTATCTCTTATAAATGATGAAAGGAAACTGTTGCATATCTTATCATATTGAATTGTGGTGGGCCGTTGATGTGGGCTGTTGAAAAATCCCCATGAGGAGTTTACTGTAACACTGGTCTGGAGCTACTCTTCAAATAAAATGAGGGTCCTGCATGCGGCAGATTAGGGTCCTAACATTACACCAACTCTCTCTCTGAAGCATTGTTGTACTGTAAGTGGACAAAAATACATTAAACACAAGTTTATTTGAAGTACAGACTAGTAGAACTGGTGGGTTTTTCTGCATTTGGGCTCCATATGACTGCAATTGAAGGGCATTGTGTATCTTGGCCCGAGCTGGGAGCCCATGATGGATGACAGCAGAGAAAATCACCCGCCGCTGGCTCCAACACAGACATGCAAATTGCTTGCAGCTGATTGCTTTATTTCGGTTGATATTTATCAAGTGCATTACAGTATGCCTCTGTGTTTACTACTAGGAGGCAGCACATAGGTTGGAGCTGAGCAGAGAGGAGAGTTAATGCTTTTTCTCTGCAGGATGAAAATATACAAGCTGTTAGAGGTCTGTAAACATGGTAATAGATTTTCCACTATTTGCAAGGGTCCTGTGCAGGTGTATGGTCATTGTGCAGGCATCCAGGTGACTGATTGTCTGAATGACTGTCAAATGCTGTGGTAACACATTTATTCTATTGTAGAAATACTGCCCTAGATAAGCATTACCAGCCCCAGTCCTTGACCAGCCATAGTCCCAGCCACAGCCCTAGGCCCAGCCCCAACACCAGCCCCATATTTGTATGGAGTGGGGCTGGCGTCAGGGGTCAGCTACTTACACAATCAGGTAACTACCTCCAGGTGGAAAATTGTTTACATCCGACTACTTGCACTCACCTACAGTGACCTGAGCAATTCACAGTTAAATAAGCCCCTAATCAAAAGGAAACCCCCTTGGGTCCACGTGCAGCATGTCCAGAACACACCCTGGCACTGAGCAATCCCTTCAAAGCAGAACGTCTTTGAGTTCAAGTGTTTAAATTGTCAGATCAAATCGGCTCAACGTGGAGATTACTTGCGCAGGAGGCCATTGTATGCTTGGTTTAATGCCGACTGCAATATCCTGCTCCTCCTGTTGATCCTAACAACTCAGTGTGTAAAATCTAGCACTTTCAAGGAGAGCTGACCGAGGCTTGCCAGTCCTGCACTCTGAACAACCAGAGGGAATTCACACGGTTGGACAGGAAGAAGAGGAGTGTTTAAGAGTGGGACTGGATAGAGTCTGTAACCTGTTACCTGGACTACAATCAGTAATTTCATCTACCCCAGCAGTGTGCTTTCAAGGAGTCCCCCTAGTCCCCTTTTGAGAAGGAGATGAAATGTGTGAAACCAGTCTCGACCATTTAGTTACCCAGCACAGGAATAGTTATAAGCAATTGGACATTTATCAGGGACTGAGGGGCAAAGATGTTAAGTGTCAGGATCCACACATCATCAAGTGACATAACCCACACACAACCAAAGTGCTACAGCAAAAGAGGAACTCATGTGCTCCTGTGTGTATTGTGTTTTGATGCTCACTGGGAGACAATCCCTTAAGTACTCGTTCATTAATTTCCTTTGAACGCCTAGCCCTTTACGGCACAGCCTCCCTCCCAGAGCTTAGAGTGACCACATTACAATGAGGGGCCTCTGTGTTTTCCTACGTTGAACTGTGCCGACTTTCTGACAGCTGATAAATGAGCACAATACTGGCTCCCCCATTCAGCCTACCAATCATTACATGCAGGACCAGGGTGGTAGGAAATGATCCCACTAGCAGCACTTTATTCTGTTTGATGATGATATACTCTTATGCTACATGTTGACTAGACTTTCTGTTTATATAATTCACGTTGAATTGTCACGTGTGTTGTAGACATCATTAGGCCCTACAACATGTAAACATGCTATACATAAACTCAAGTTAATCCCCATACAAATTCACAAAGAACCGAAAAGGGGAGAGAGCAGCTTACGAAGTCGGAGACCACCTAGTACACTAGAAATCCCAATCCACTGCTCCAAAGAGGGCCATCAAGGTAAATGTATACCCCCCCCCCCCCCCCCCCGATAGGGGAGAACTCATTTCGAATCAGCTGCTTCTCCTCAGATGTAACAAATGAGACTCAGAGGGCTTCCTGACTATGTCGTAAACCCCATCTGAGATAATACATGATGGTCCCCACCACCACCAGAATACATCAGTTGGAGCTAAAGAGTCAGTCCACTCCGCTTGCTCACCCACTGGACAGGAAGTCTACTAATCTGAAACCTGATCCAGGGGGAAGGAAGGGCTCAGGAACCAGCCTTCAGTGCTTTCACCAATCATATTCATCACCAGGCCGGGTCGCCCGGGTCCAGACTCATTAAGCCACACTGCCGCTCTTAACTAAACATCTTCTCGATAAAATAAATGCTTCCAGGTTACTCAGTCACAGTCAGGGCCCAGGTCGGAGATGTATCACGCATCTGATCTCAATTACTGCTGCCTGGGGAACCTATATATGAACCTCAACACTACCCGTGCCTGAGCAAATAATGCAGTGCAGCCATGGTAACCAATAGAGAGAGTATAGCCCCATACAGATACGGTATGCATCATGAAAAGGGCTAAAGTATTATTTGATAATTGGTTCCTGGTGCTTTTTCATTCCTTTAAATATCCATCATGAGATGCATGTGGTTTTGTTGCTGTGAGCTCAATTTGGAGAAACATCAGATATAGTCAAGTTCAGACTGTAGTGTTCTGGGGTGTCGTAGACCATGGTGTGTACCATAGAAATATGATGTAATAGAATATACATATTCTAATTCTATGGAGTGTACTGTACAATCACAAACATTTCGAAGGGAACTGTTTTGGCACCAGATCTGGGTTCAAATAATTTTTCAAATATCGAGAGCTTGGGACTATAAGGTTCTATCTACAAAAAGATGATTCTGAGATAATTGGCTTTAAAATTCTGAACCATAATTGGTTTGAATGGTGTCAACAATTTTTACATTGCATTCTTTTGAACTTAACAACGTAATTTGGGATATTTAGAGTACTATATATGTAGAGAAAATTGAACAGGACAAGGCAATGGCAATAACAACATTTTTGACAAAAAACGCAGATAGAACCTTATAGTCCCAAGCTCTCGATATCTCAATTACCTCACATACATTTCAAAGTAAGTAGTGCATACGGCCCAGTACATCACTGGGGCCAAGCTTCCTGACATCCAGGACCTATATACTAGGAGATGTCAGAGAAAGGCCCAAACAACTGTCAAAGACTCCAGTCACCCAAGTCATAGACTGTTCCCTCTGCTACCACATGGCAAGCGGTACCAGAGTGCCAAGTCTAGGACCAAAAGGCTCCTTAACAGCTTCTACCCCCAAGCCATAAGACTGCTGAACAATTAATCAAATGGCCACCCGGACTATTTATATTGACCCCCCCATTTGTTTTGTATACTGCTGCTACTTGCTGTTTATTATCTATGCATAGTCACTTTACAAATGACCTTGACTAACCTGTACCCCCTCACATTGACTCGGTATATAGCCCCGCTATTGTTATGTCATTTTCTTCGATTTTTTAAACTTTAGTTTATTTAGTAAGTATTTTCTTAATTCGAAACAGCAAGCAATGCAGGTGTAGAAGCACGGTGGCTAGGAAAAACTCCCTAGAAAGACCAAAACCTAGGAAGAAACCTAGAGAGGAGCCAGGCTATGTTGGGTGGCCAGTCCTTTTCTGGCTGTGCCGGGTGGAGATTATAACAGAACATGGCCAAGATGTTCAAATGTTCATAAATGACCAGCATGGTCAAATATTAATAATCACAGGCAGAACAGTTGAAAATGGAGCAGCAGCACGGCCAGGTGGACTGGGGACAGCAAGGAGTCATCATGTCAGGTAGTCCTGAGGCATGGTCCTAGGGCTCAAGTCCTCCGAGAGAGAGAAAGAAAGAGAGAAAGAGAGAATTAGAGAGAGCATACTTAAATTCGCACAGGACACCGGATAGGACAGGAGAAGTACTCCAGATATAACAAACTGACCCTAGCCCCCCGACACATAAACTACTGCAGCATAAATACTGGAGGCTGAGACAGGAGGGGTCAGGAGACACTGTGGCCCCATCCGAGGACACCCCCGGACAGGGCCAAACAGGAAGGATATAACCCCACCCACTTTGCCAAAGCACAGCCCCCACTCCAATTGAGGGATATCTTCAAACACCAACTTACCATCCTGAGACAAGGCCGAGTATAGCCCACAAAGATCTCCGCCACGGGGGGGGGGGGGGGGGCAACCCAGACAGGAAGATCACATCGGTGACTCAACCCACTCAAGTGACGCACCCCTCCTAGGGACGGTATGAAAGAGCCCTAGTAAGCCAGTGACTCAGCCCCTGTAATAGGGTTAGAGGCAGAGAATCCCAGTGGAAAGAGGGGAACCGGCCAGGCAGAGACAGCAAGGGCGGTTCGTTGCTCCAGAGCCTTTCCGTTCACCTTCACACTCCTGGGCCAGACTACACTCAATCATATGACCGACTGAAGAGATGAGTCTTCAGTAAAGACTTAAAGGTTGAGACCGAGTTTGCGTCTCTGACATGGATAGGCAGACCATTCCATAAAAATGGAGCTCTATAGGAGAAAGCCCTGCCTCCAGCTGTTTGCTTAGAAATTCTAGGGACAATTAGGAGGCCTGCGTCTTGTGACCGTAGCGTACGTGTAGGTATGTACGGCAGGACCAAATCAGAGAGATAGGTAGGAGCAAGCCCATGTAATGCTTTTTTATTTGTCACATGTGACAAATAACATTTGTATTCAGATATATTTAATTTGAAAAGAAAAGTAGTTCAATATTTATACAAGTAATATAAAAACTAAAATGCACTTCGTGAATTTAATCCAGGTATTTGAAATAAGTATTTGAAAATACTTTCAAACACAATTTGGTAGACTTTTTGTTTTTTCAAATAACCATTCAAATACTCAAATAAAAGTACTTATTTTGGACTGTGAATTTGAAAATACAAAAATACACAGATTAAAAAAAATAAAAAAAAACAGATACTAAAATACATATGTATTAGAACCCAGGTCTGATTGGCACAGCCTAATAGCAAATCAATGAGTTTAGCTTGCAATACTCCAGTTCACAGATTTAAAATTACCATTTTGAGATTAGCCTTAAAAGAGAAAAGCTACGTCTGTTTGCGTAACGTGTCTCTGCTCCCTGACGGAGAGCCAGCCACTGTCAGAGTGAATGTATTGCTGACACAGTCTTGGGTTTTTGGACATGAAGGATACAGGGCGAGCTGGGTCTTCTCTCTCTCCTCCAGTCTCTGGGCTGTTGAGTGATGCAACTACACCTCCCCACTCTCTCCCTCTCTCTCTCTCTCTCTATATATATATATCCCCCTCTCAGAACACACAGAATGAATTTGGCAGTCTCAGAGGGTTGGGATTGGCTCATGCTTGGGCTCCATAGAAAGCCAAAAGCTGATTGTGCTGAGGATGACTTTTGAAAGTATTTAAAGACCATCACTACTTTTAGTGGATTATTGTATGCATCTCAATAGTCTAAAGTGGATTTCTCTTCACCTGCATTGATGTGAAAGAACTACAAGAACACCTCCATACAAGTCATTTTCATTCCTCAGTTGCATCATGCCGACACACAATAAATAACATGTTTGCAATACTTACTTGTGTATTATTAGCGCTGCACATTCATTTTGCCAGCACGTCCTCACATATCATTGTCATATCTTATCGTTGCAGATTTATCATGACATGTATTTACTATTTCAAAGAAAAACACATTTTATATTTTCTAATTATGTTATCTTTATAGTAAATTATTGAAATCAGAATTGTTTGTTTTTGCCATTGAAGTCTCCTTCTGTCCACTCCAAACATGCTGTGGTTAATCTGGGCAGCCGCTAGTGGGGGCTATGGATCTCCACTATCGTCTTGGCTTAATGTGCCCTGCTGGTACTACACTCGTGTGTCCCCCGCGACAGGTTCATACATAAAACATCCTCCATTAAGGCTGCAAAGACATCGGTTTCCTCCTTAACTAGTTTAATGGTGTGCGCCAGAAAAAAATATATCTGTACTGTCTTAATAAAACACAATTTTCCACTACAATTTTTGGATTTTCTGACAACTTCACACCGCATTCAGCCAATCAGGTTACAGCAGTCCGTTCTTTACCCCTGGGTGAAAGTAGGGGTTCCTGGGGTTCAAACCAGGTACTGTAGGCTAAGGTATAGTATAAGTGGGAAGTTTTCCATGTGAAAAGTTTGGAATGTTATCCTATTAAGCTACTGTTTAAGTATACCCTTACATTTAGTTTTTAGTTTTTTTTGTGTGAATTTTACCCCTTTTTTCTCCCCAATTTCGTGGTATCCAATTGTTAGTAGCTACTATCTTGTCTCATCGCTACAACTCCTGTACGGGCTCAGGACAACCCAACCAAGCCGCACTGCTTCTTAACACAGCACGCATCCAACCCGGAAGCCAGCCGCACCAATGTGTCGGAGGAAACACCGTGCACCTGGCAACCGTGCACTGCGCCCGGCCTGCCACAGGAGTCGCTGGTGCACGATGAGACAAGGATTGTATACAGGCCTTTGCAATGCAGCCACTGTCAAATGTTTGGACATGTATCAAGTATCTGCCGACGGGAGAAGCCAAGGTGTGGGAGAGTGTAACGTTGGTCGTTGGGAGAAAGAGAGGAGGACCAATGCGCAGCGTGGTAAGTGTTCTGTAACGTTGGTCGTTGGGAGAAAGAGAGGAGGACCAATGCGCAGCGTGGTAAGTGTTCTGTAACGTTGGCCGTTGGGAGAAAGAGAGGAGGACCAATGCGCAGCGTGGTAAGTGTTCTGTAACGTTGGTCGTTGGGAGAAAGAGAGGAGGACCAATGTGCAGTGTGGTAAGTGTTCATAGCTTTTAATGGCGTACTAGAACCCTGAACAAAACAATAAATAACAAACGAACAGTCCTGTACGGTGAAAGACAAAAACACTAAACAGGAAATATACCCCCCACTACTCAAAAGTGAAACCAGGCTACCTAAGTATGGTTCTCAATCAGGGACAATGATTGCCTAATTGAGAACCATACCAGGCCAAACACAGAAATCCCAAATCATAGAAAAAAGAACATAGACAACCCACCCAACTCACGCCCTGACCATATTAAAACAAAGACATAACAAAAGAACTAAGGTCAGAACGTGACAGAGAGGGAACAATGGCGGAAATGAATGCAGAGTTGAATTTATTTTAAAAAAATTGATAGGTAAATATGAATATTTTCTTGCAAAAATATTAAGTAGGTGGTGGCAATACACCTTTTCTTGGTTGTAGTCTGCCAATAAATAAAGAAGAATAAGAAGATGCAAATGTGTGGGATATGTATGGAAAAAAACACTATGAAGGAGAATGTGTAGCAGGAGAGAATGATGAAGGAGCAAAGTGCTGTAACTGTGGTGGAGATCATGAATTGAAGTCCTTGGAATGCCCAATTAGAGTGAAAGAAATCAGGGCGCTTTTAGAGAGTCTTCTATGTGGAGGCTGTCAAACAGGTAGAAAGATTTGTAAAGGTCCCATGGTAGTGAGTACCGGTAGGCCTACACTGCAGCCTACACTGCTTTTCTTTTGTGAATTTATTCACCCCCATCCAGTTGGTGGCAACAATACAGCACTTAGTTGTGGTACGCCATAAAACCTTAGAGAAGAAGAAAAAATAATATACTGGTCATGGAGAATGATATAGGCCTTTAGTGGCCCAAAGCCCATTTTAGCATGGGCAGGGCCATTGAGGGCTTCCACCATGCTGCCAAAATGTTAAAGTAGTAGTCAAATGGGTGGGGATTCCTAAGGGTTGTAGCCTCAATAGCGATGCCCTGCTGTCACAGGCGCTATAATGGCACAGATATAAAGATTAGTCATTTATCTATCTCTATGGTACTGGTTAACAATTACACTGGTAGAAGCTTTTATCATTTTTTACTGATGGCTCCAAAGACCGAGATAGTGGTCGCACAGGAGCAGGAGTTTACATTCCTGAATTTGATGTGGAGATATATCAAAGACTAACAGATGAACTTTAAGTTTACTCTGTTGAACTGTTGGCGATAGTTGTTGCCCTCCAGTGGGTGGAGGATGTCCAACCTGTCAGAATTGTAGTATGCTCAGATTCCCTTTCTGTATTGAATAGTTTATCATCTGGCAAATCTAATAGGAGTGACCTACTATTATGGAGAGACTGGGTGTAGTAGTGTGATTCTGCTGGGTCTGAGCCCACTCGGGAGTGGGCGGGAATGAAAGTAGATCAGGTAGCCAAAAGTGCTTTCAAACTAGATTTATATTATTGCTTCCCTGGGTATAGGTGAGGCAAAATGTAAAATTAGAGCTATTATGATAGATGTGTGGCAGAAGGGTTGAGACAGCGAGCCCAAGGGCCAACATTTATATGCCCTACAAAGAAAGGTCTGTGGACCAAGATTCAAAGGTCCGATTAGGAAGGAAGAGGTGCTGTTTGTTCAGTTGAACCTAGGACATTGTACATTAAACTCATCATTACATCTGGTTGGCAAGCATGTGAATGGTTTGTGTACAGATTGTGTCAGTGGAGGCTCCTCAGAGGAGGAAGGGAAGGAACATCCTCAGTGAATTTAATAAAAACAATGAAACATAAAAAATGTATCCTTTTTAGATAAAACTATTCTAAATATATTCACGTCACCAAATAATTGATTAAACACACTGTTTTGCAATAAAGGACCACAGTAGCCTCAACAGCACTCTGTAAGGTGTAGCCAGAGGACAGCTAGTTTCTTTCCACCTCTGGATACATTGACTTCATTACAAAACATAGGAGGTTCATGGTTCTCACCCCTTTCCTTAGACATACGCAGTAATTATGACAACTTCTGGAGGATGTCCTCCAACCTATCAGGGCTCTTGCAGCATGAACTAACATGTTCTGCACCCATTAAAATGATCAAATAATTAATCTAGCATTTTGTCATTATGGAGTATTGTGTGTAAAAATAAGAGAGAGGAAATATTTACAAAATAAAGTAAAGAGCAGCAATGAAATAACAATAACGAGGCTATATACAGGAGGTACCGGTACCGAGTCAATGTGCAGGGGTACAGGTTAGTCGAGGAAATTTAGGTAATATGTACATGTAGGTAGGGGTAAAGTGACTATGTATACGTAATGAAGAGTGAGAAGCAGTAGCGGGGGGGGGGGGGGGGGGGTGCAAATAGTCCGGGTATCCATTTGATTAGCTGTTCAGCAGTCTTATGGCTTGGCAGGTAGTAGTTGTTAAGAAGCCTTTTGGACCTAGACTTGGTGCTCCGGTACCGCTTGCCGTGCGGTAGCAGAAAGAACAGTCTATGACTTAGGTGGCTGGAGTTTTTAACAATTTTTCAGGCCTTCCTCGGACACCGCCTGCTATAGAGGTCCTGTATGGCAGGAAGCTTGGCCCCAGTGATGTACTGGGCCACATGCACTACCCTCTGTAGAACCTTGCACTCGGAGGCAGAGCAGTTGCCATACCAGGCAGTGATGCAACCAGTGAGGATGCTCTCAATGGTGCAGCTGTAGAACTTTTTGAGGATGTGAGGACCCATGCCAAATCTTTTCAGTCTCCTGAGGGGGAATAGGCATTGTCGTGCCTTCTTCACGACTGTCTTGGTGTGTTTGGACCATGTAAGTTTGTTGGTGATGTGGACACCAAGAAACTTGACGCTCTCAACCTGCTCCACTACAGAGTCGTGCTTGGCCATGCAGTCAGGGGTAAACAGGGAGTACAGGAGGGGACTAAGCACGCACGGGTCGGTATTCATTTAGGCAGGTTACCTTCGCTTTCTTGGGCACAGGGATTATGGTGGTCTGCTTGAAACATGTAGGTATTACAGACTCGGTTAGAGACAGGTTGAAAATGTCAGTGAAGACACTTGCCAGTTTGTCAGCGCATGCTCGGAGTACACGTCCTCGTAATCCATCTGGCCCTGCAGCCTTGTGAATGTTGACCTGTTTACAGGTCTTACTCACATCGGCTACGGAGAGCGTGATCACACAGTAGTCCGGAACAGCTGGTGCTCCCATGCATGCTTCAGTGTACCTAGCCTCGAAGTGCGCATAGAAGTCATTTAGCTTGTCTGGTAAGCTCATGTCACTGGGCAGCTCACAGGCGGGCTTCCCTTTGTATTACGTAATAGTTTGCAAGCCCTGCCACATTCGACAAGCGTTGGAGCTGGTGTCATAGGATTCAATCTTAGTCCTGTATTTACGCTTTGCCTTTTTGATAGTTAGTCGGAGGGTATAGCGCGATTTCTTATAAAAGTCCAGGTTAGAGTCCAGAGCTCTACCTTTTAGCTCAGCGAGGATGTTGCCTGTAATCCATGGCTTCTGGTTGCGGTATGAACGGACAGTCCCTTTGGGGACGACGTCATCGATGCAATTATTGATGAAGCCGGTGACTGATGTGGTATACCCTTCAATGCCATCGGATGAATCCCGGAACATATTCCAGTCTGTGCTAGCAAAACAGTCCTGTAGCGTAGCATCTTCGTCATTTGACCACTTCCATATTGAGCGAGTCACTGGGACTTCCTGCTTTAGTTTTTGCTTGTAATCAGGGAATCAGGAGGATAGAATTATGGTCAGATTTGCCAAATGGAGGGTGAGAGAGATCTTTGTATCCATCTCTGTGTGTGGAGTAAAGGTGGTCTAGAGTTTTTTTTCCCACTGGTTGCTCATGTAACATGCTGTTTGGAATTAGGTAAAAAGGATTTAAGTTCCCTGCATTAAAGTCCCTGGCAACTAGGAGCGCTGCCTTTGGATGAGCGTTTTCTTGTTTGCTTATGGCTTTTTACAGCTCGTTGAGTACGGTCTTAGTGCCAGCCTCAGTTGTGGGGGTAAATAGACAGCTACGAAAATATAGATGAAAACTCTCTTGGTAAATAGTGTGGTCTACAGCTTATCATGAATTACTCTACCTCAGGCGAACAAAACCTTGAGATTTCCTTAATATTTGATTTTGCGCACCAGCTGTTATTGACAAATAGCCACAGACCACCACCCCTTGTCTTACCGGTTGCAGCTGTTCTGCTTTGCTGATGCATGGAAAACACCAGCCAAGGGTATATTATCCATGTCATCTTTCAGCCACGACTCGGTGAGACATAATATATTACAGTTTTAATGTCCCGTTGGTAGTATATACTAGAATAGTCTTGAACGGAGTTCATCCAGTTTATTCTCCAATGATTGCACGTTCCTTCTTCATGCGAATGAAGGGGATTTGGGCCCGGTCCGGTGTTAGCAGTAAATCCTTAGACGCGTTAAAGAAAAAATCTTTGTCCAGTTTGAGTTGAGTAATCGCTGTTCTGATATCCAGAAGCTCTTTTCGGTCATTAGAGACAGTGGGAGAAACATTATGTACAAAATAAAATAAAACAATGCAAAAAAACACAAAATAGTACAATTGGTTAGGAGCCCATAAAACTGTATTTGGGGAGTTTCTCCCATTCTTCTTTGCAGATCCTCTCAAGCTCTGTCAGGTTGGATGGGGAGCGTCGCTGGACAGCTATTTTCAGGTCTCTCCAAAAAATGTTTGATCGGGTTCAAGTTCAGGCTCTGGCTGGGCCACTCAGGGACATTCAGATGTTTGTCCCGAAGCCACTCCTGCATTGTCTTGGCTGTGTGCTTAGGGTCGTCATCCTGTTGGAAGTTGAACCCTCGCCCCAGTCGGAGGTCCCGAGCTCTCTTGAGCAGGTTTTCATCAAGGATCTCTTTGTACTTTGCTCTGTTAATCTTTCCCTCATACTTGACTAGTCTCCCAGTCCCTGCAACTGAAAAACATCCCCACAATATGATGCTGTCACCACCATGCTTCACTGTAGGGATGGTGCCAGGTTTCCTCCAGACATGATGCTTGACATTCAGGCCAAAGTTCAATATTGGTTTCATCAGACCAGAGAATCTTGTTTCTCATGGTCTAAGAGTCCTTTAGGGGCCTTTTGGCAAGGCTGTCATGTGCCTTTTACTGAAGCGTGGCTTCCGTCTGGCCACTCTACCATAAATGCCTGATTGATGGAGTAATGCAGAGATGGTTGTCCTTCTGGAAGGTTGTCCCATCTCCAAAGAGGAACTCTGGAGCTCTGTCAGAGTGACCATTGGGTTCTTGGTCACCTCCCTGACCAAGGCCCTCCTCCACAGACTGTTCAGTTTGGCCGGGCGGCCAGCTCTAGGAAGAGTCTTGGTGGTTCCAAACTTCTTCCGTTTGAGAATGATGGAGGCCACTGTGTTCTTGGGGACCTTCAATGCTGAAGATTTTTTTCAGATCCCCAGATCTGTGCCTCGACAAAATCCTGTCTCTGAGCTCTACGGACAATTCCTTTGAACTCATGGCTTGGTTTTTGCTCTGACATGCATTGTGAACTGTGGGACCTTATATAGACAGGTGTGTGCTCCTTTCCAAATCATGTCCAATAAATAGAATTTAACACAGGTGGACTCCAATCAAGTTGTAGAAATATCTCAAGGATGATCAATGGAAACAGGATGCACCTGAGTTCAATTTCGAGTCTCATTGCAAAGGGTCTGAAAACTTATGTAAATAAGGTATTTTTCATGTATTTTTTATAAATTTGTAACAATTTCTAGTAACCTGTTTTCACTTTGACATTATTGGGTATTGTGTGTCGATTTTTTTTATACATTATAGAAAAAGGCTGTAATGTAACAACATTTGGAAAAACGTAAGGGGTCCGAATACTTTCCGAATGCACTGTATGGTGACTATTACCTTAGCCAATGTAGTGACAACCAATAAGGCGGTGTGGAGCAGTTGTGATATGAAGGTTTGGCTTGGAAAGTTTTTTTGCCTGGTCACAGACTGGTGATGTGTTGTGCACTGAAGTCCACAAGCAAAGGGGAAAGGTGAGAGGAGGAGAGCGCATAGATGGAAGAAAGGAGTTAACAAGCAAATTGATCATGCTGTTTGTGTGTGGCTGACATGAAGTTAACTATGTTTGTGTGTGATCAGGGGTGTATTCCAGTGGAGACTGCTGAGGGGAGGATGGCTCATTGTAATGGCTGGAATGCAGTCAATGGAGTGGTTTTAACCACATGGAAACCACATGTTTGATACCATTCCATTGACTGCATTCCAGACATTATTATGAACCGTCTGTTTTCCCCTCAGCAGCCTCCACTGGTGTATTCATTCCTCTAATTCTGTTGAAAAACATTTCTTAAACGGAAGCAAATGGAATGAAACGGGGATAAACATACCTGAATTTCTCCAATAGAATCTCTTGTTTGCAACTGTTGGACTAATGATTACACCCTAGATCAGCTAGATGCAGGAGAGAGTGTGCAAGGCGGTATTGAATGTGTCACTCACTGTCTGTCACCTTGATTGCTCAAACATAGGGATGGTGGAGTTAAAAAAAATGTTTTATTTTCTTAGAAGTACAGAATTAGGTAGGAGGGTAAATCCATTTGAATTCAAACACTTTTTGACAGCACCCCTTTTGATTTGAACGTACCCTTCCATACATACACTACCGTTCAAAAAGTTTGGGGTCATTTAGAAATGTCCTTGTTTTTTAAAGAAAAGCAACATTTTTGTCCATTAAAATAATAAAAAATGGATCAGTGTAGACATTGTTAATGGTGTAAATGACTATTGTAGCTGGAAACGGCTGATTTGTAAAACGGCTGATTTGTAGAATATCTAAATAGGCGTACAGCGGCCCCATTATCAGCAACCATCACTCCTGTGTTCCAATGGCACGTTGTGTTAGCTAATCCGTTGTGTTAGCTAATTGATCATTAGAAAACCCTTTTGCAATTATGGTAGCACAGCTGAAAACTGTTGTACTGATTAAAGAAGCAATAAAACGGGCCTTCTTTAGACTGGTTGAGTATCTGGAGCATCAGCATTTGTGGGTTTGATTACAGGCTCAAAATGGCCAGAAACAAATACCTTTTTTTCTGAAACTCGTCAGTCTATTTTTGTTCTGAGAAATGAAGGCTATTCCATGCGAGAAATTACAAAAGGGAAAATAAATAGACAGATAAATATAGTTTGTATTTACAGTGGTGTTTGTGCTTCACTGGTTGCCCTTTTCTTGAGGTAACAGGTCACAAATATTGCTGCTGGGATGGCACATTGTGATATTTCATTGTGATAAATCCACATGTGGATTTACTCAGGAGGGTTTAGTTTTTCTTAATATTTGTTTCTTTATACATTTAGTCTGTAAGCTGTGATATACTACACACTCCAGTACAGTAGGTAGTGACATGCACCTCTAATGTTTGTTTACGGACCACCGTAATGCAGTGAAGAAGAAAAATGAGGTTTATTTTCTTTTTTTGCCATAATTGCAAAAAGTATGGCCATGTGTCAAGTGTGTGCCGAAAGAATGTTGCTGAAGAATCTGAGGATGTACTGTGTTGCAATTGTGCTGGAAATCAAGTTCCCAATTCCCCAGAGTTTGTAGTGGCAAGGGTCAGGGCTGTACAGCAGGTCTCCTACACAGAGGCACGTGAAATAGATGAAGGAGCGCGTGGAGCTGAAGATATGGAGGTGGATGCCCCGCAGCTTGTGGGAATTCAGAGTGTTGTTTAACAGTTGAGGGAAAGTGATATGCTGATCTTGAATAAGGTAGATTTTGTGGAGTTTATTGCGCATGTGATTAATAATACTTCACAAACAAACAAGAAGTCCAAGGAACTGGCCATACCTGTATCTGCGGCTGAAAGGTTTTTGGGTCTCCAGGACTTCACACCCAAAACATTTCAAGGAATTCTGTCCGAAGACACTCTTCCTTCTCAGGCCCCAGAGCATGTAGTGATCGGAGTTGACATTTGAATCTGACTAAAGAAGAACTATTTGGTTTTTGTTTCTTTGTCTTTGGGAACAATTAGTGTGTTGCCCGTGGGTGGCGGCATGCACCTCTAACATATGGTTGCGGACCGCAATAATAATATAGAAGAAGAAAGATATTTCTTTCTGGAAGGGGAAAAAAAGATGACAAACACTGATGCGGATCTTGAATGTAATGGCGGTGGAATCAAGGAAAATGTGACTATTGTCCAAAAGAATGGAAAATAAAGCAAAGTAGCGTACCGTGCTGAGAGTGTCCATTCCTATCTTGTTGGAGTACAGTTTGTTGATGAGGAGCAGCTGATCGGATCACCAATCTTGAAGAATCCATTTGAGAGGTCCAAACTGGTGGAGAGAGTGCTGGGTAAAGTAAGGCTGTGGGAATCACGAGAAGTGGGCTTCTTTTGATTTCTTGTACTTCTGAGGATCAGAAGGAACGTGTGTTGCTTCTCACCCGATTTTGAGAAGTTTGACGTGTTGTGTGTGCCTCTTCGGAATAGGGCGCCCCTAGAGGGTAATATCTGGCATCTAACGGTAAATCAATGTTGTCGAGATTAAGAATATTCCAGTACTGATTTTTGCATGTCGGATGAATTGTGTGGTAAATCAAGAGAAAATGAAGAGTCTATCTGTTCTTTAGTTTTTTTACATGGAGTCTTTCCCTACTCAGGTGCAGTTGGGGTATATAAACTACCGAGTCAGAGCATTTATCCCAAGACCAATGCAGTGTGATCACTGTAAAGCTTTTTTTGTGTGTGTACCAAGTGTCTGCAGAAGGGAGAAGCCGAGATGTCTAAGTTGTGGAAAAGGTCATATCATGTGTTTTAAAAGTGATGGCAATGTGACATGTTGCAATTGTGGTGGGAACCATGAAGCCACCTCTTTGGAATGCCCGAAAAGGGTGAAAGAGAATGAGGTGGCCAAGGTCAGGGCTGTACTGTTACGGTGCGTGAATGAGGACCCAAAAGCGAATTAACGTAAACAGAGCTTCTTTAATAACAAAACAAACGTAGGCTCAGATGGACCGGCAGATTCCGACAGGACAGGACAAGGTTGCAGCAAACATGACGATAGTCTGGTTCAGGCATGAATAACACAAACAAGAATCCGACAAAGACAGGAACAAAAACAGAGAGAGATATAGAGGACTAATCAGAGGGAAAAAGGGAACAGGTGGGAAAAGGGGTGACGAGGTAGTTAGGAGGAGACAAGGAACAGCTGGGGGAAAGAGGGGGAGAAAAGGTAACCTAATAACGACCAGCAGAGGGAGACAGGGTGAAGGGAAAGGACAGAAACAAGACACAACATGACAATACATGACAGTACCCCCCCACTCACCGAGCGCCTCCTGGCGCACTCGAGGAGGAAACCTGGCGGCAACGGAGGAAATCATCGATCAGCGCACGGTCCAGCACGTCCCGAGAGGGAACCCAACTCCTCTCCTCAGGACCGTACCCCTCCCAATCTACTAGGTACTGATGACCACGGCCCCGAGGACGCATGTCCAAAATCCTACGGACCCTGTAGATGGGTGCGCCCTCGACAAGGATGGGGGGGGGGGGGGAGACGAGCGGGGGCGCGAAGAACGGGCTTGACACAGGAGACATGGAAGACCGGGTGGACGCGACGAAGATATCGCGGAAGAAGAAGTCGAACTGCGACAGGATTAATGATCTGAGAAATACGGAACGGACCAATGAACCGCGGGGTCAACTTGCGAGAAGCGGTCTTAAGGGGAAGGTTCTGAGTGGAGAGCCAAACTCTCTGACCGCGACAATATCTAGGACTCTTAGTTCTACGCTTATTAGCAGCCCTCACAGTCTGCGCCCTATAACGGCAAAGTGCAGACCTGACCCTCTTCCAGGTGCGCTCGCAACGTTGGACAAAAGCCTGAGCGGAGGGGACGCTGGACTCGGCGAACTGAGATGAGAACAGCGGAGGCTGGTACCCGAGGCTACTCTGAAAAGGAGATAGCCCGGTCGCAGACGAAGGAAGCGAGTTGTGGGCGTATTCTGCCCAGGGGAGCTGTTCTGACCAAGACGCAGGGTTGCGAAAAGAAAGACTGCGTAAGATGCGACCAATAGTCTGATTGGCCCGTTCTGCTTGACCGTTAGACTGGGGGTGAAAGCCGGAAGAGAGACTGACGGAAGCCCCAATCAAACGGCAAAACTCCCTCCAAAATTGAGACGTGAATTGTGGACCTCTGTCCGAAACGACGTCTGACGGAAGGCCATGAATTCTGAAAACATTCTCGATGATGATTTGTGCCGTCTCTTTAGCAGAAGGAAGCTTAGCAAGGGGAATAAAATGAGCCGCCTTAGAGAACCTGTCGACAACCGTAAGAATAACAGTCTTCCCCGCTGACGAAGGCAGTCCGGTGACAAAATCTAAGGCGATGTGAGACCACGGTCGAGAGGGAATGGGAAGCGGCCTGAGACGGCCGGCAGGAGGGGAGTTACCGGACTTAGTCTGCGCGCAGACCGAACAAGCAGCCACGAAGCGACGCGTGTCATGCTCCCGGGTGGGCCACCAAAAGCGCTGGCGAATGGAAGCAAGCGTACCCCGAACGCCAGGGTGGCCGGCTAACTTGGCAGAGTGAGCCCACTGAAGAACGGCCAGACGAGTAGGAACGGGAACGAAAAGAAGGTTCCTGGGACAAGCGCGCGGCGACGGAGTTTGAGTGAGTGCTTGCTTTACCTGCCTCTCAATTCCCCAGACAGTCAACCCGACAACACGCCCCTCAGGGAGAATCCCCTCGGGGTCAGTGGAGGCTACTGAAGAACTGAAGAGACGAGATAAAGCATCAGGCTTGGTTTTCTTAGAGCCCGGACGATAAGAAATCACGAACTCGAAACGAGCGAAAAACAGCGCCCAGCGCGCCTGACGCGCATTAAGTCGTTTGGCAGAACGGATGTACTCAAGGTTCCTATGGTCAGTCCAAACGACAAAAGGAACGGTCGCCCCCTCCAACCACTGTCGCCATTCGCCTAGGGCTAAGCGGATGGCGAGCAGTTCGCGGTTTCCCACATCATAGTTACGTTCCGACGGCGACAGGCGATGAGAAAAATACGCGCAAGGGTGGACCTTGTCGTCAGAGAAGGAGCGCTGAGAAAGAATGGCTCCCACGCCCACCTCTGACGCGTCAACCTCGACAATGAACTGTCTAGAGACGTCAGGTGTAACAAGGATAGGTGCGGATGTAAAACGATTCTTGAGGAGATCAAAAGCTCCCTGGGCGGAAACGGACCACTTAAAGCACGTCTTGACAGAAGTAAGGGCTGTGAGAGGGGCTGCCACCTGACCGAAATTACGGATGAAACGACGATAGAAATTCGCGAAGCCGAGAAAGCGCTGCAACTCGACGCGTGACTTAGGGACGGGCCAATCAATGACAGCTTGGACCTTAGCGGGATCCATCTTAATGCCTTCAGCGGAAATAACAGAACCGAGAAATGTGACGGAGGAGGCATGAAAAGAGCACTTCTCAGCCTTCACAAAAAGACAATTCTCTAAAAGGCGCTGGAGGACACGTCGAACGTGCTGAACATGAATCTGGAGTGACGGTGAAAAAATCAGGATATCGTCAAGGTAAACGAAAACAAAGATGTTCAGCATGTCTCTCAGGACATCATTGACTAATGCCTGAAAGACAGCTGGAGCGTTAGCGAGGCCGAAAGGAAGAACCCGGTATTCAAAGTGCCCTAACGGAGTGTTAAACGCCGTCTTCCACTCGTCCCCCTCCCTGATGCGCACGAGATGGTAAGCGTTACGAAGGTCCAACTTAGTGAAAAACCTGGCTCCCTGCAGGATCTCGAAGGCTGAAGACATAAGAGGAAGCGGATAACGATTCTTCACTGTTATGTCATTCAGCCCTCGATAATCTATGCAGGGGCGCAGGGACCCGTCCTTCTTCTTAACAAAAAAAAACCCCGCTCCGGCGGGAGAGGAGGAGGGGACTATGGTACCGGCAGCAAGAGCTACAGACAAATAATCTTCGAGAGCCTTACGTTCGGGAGCCGACAGAGAGTATAGTCTACCCCGGGGGGGGAGTGGTTCCCGGAAGGAGATCAATACTACAATCATACGACCGGTGTGGAGGAAGAGAGGTGGCCCTGGACCGACTGAACACCGTGCGCAGATCGTGATATTCCTCCGGCACCCCTGTCAAATCACCAGGCTCCTCCTGTGAAGAAGAGACAGAGGAAACAGGAGGGATAGCAGACATTAAACATTTCACATGACAAGAGACGTTCCAGGAGAGGATAGAATTACTAGACCAATTAATGGAAGGATTATGACAAACTAGCCAGGGATGGCCCAAAACAACAGGTGTAAAAGGTGAACGAAAAATTAAAAAAGAAATGGTTTCGCTATGATTACCAGAAACAGTGAGGGTTAACGGTAGCGTCTCACGCTGAATCCTGGGGAGAGGACTACCATCCAGGGCGAACAAGGCCGTGGACTCCCTTAACTGTCTGAGAGGAATGTCATGTTCCCGAGCCCAGGTCTCGTCCATAAAACAGCCCTCCGCCCCAGAGCCTATTAAGGCACTGCAGGAAGCTGACGAACCGGTCCAGCGTAGATGGACCGACAAGGTAGTGCAGGATCTTGAAGGAGAGACAGGAGTAGTAGCGCTCACCAGTAGCCCTCCGCTTACTGATGAGCTCTGGCTTTTACTGGACATGAAGTGACAAAATGACCAGCAGAACCGCAATAGAGACAGAGGCGGTTGGTGATTCTCCGTTCCCTCTCCTTAGTCGAGATGCGGATACCTCCCAGCTGCATAGGCTCAGCACCCGAGCCGGCAGAGGAAGATGGTAGTGATGCGGAGAGGGGGGCAACGGAGAACGCGAGCTCCTTTCCACGAGCTCGGTGACGAAGATCAACCCGTCGCTCAATGCGAATAGCGAGTTCAATCAAGGAATCCACGCTGGAAGGAACCTCCCGGGAGAGAATCTCATCCTTTACCTCTGCGCGGAGACCCTCCAGAAAACGAGCGAGCAAAGCCGGCTCGTTCCAGCCACTGGAGGCAGCAAGAGTGCGAAACTCAATAGAGTAGTCTGTTATGGATCGATTACCTTGACATAGGGAAGACAGGGCCCTGGAAGCCTCCTCCCCAAAAACAGATCGATCAAAAACCCGTATCATCTCCTCCTTAAAGTCCTGATACTGGTTAGTACACTCAGCCCTTGCCTCCCAGATTGCCGTGCCCCACTCACGAGCCCGTCCAGTAAGGAGAGATATGACGTAGGCGACACGAGCAGTGCTCCTGGAGTAAGTGTTGGGCTGGAGAGAAAACACAATATCACACTGGGTGAGGAACGAGCGGCATTCAGTGGGCTCCCCAGAGTAACACGGCGGGTTATTGATTCTGGGCTCCGGAGATTCGAAGGCCCTGGAAGTGGCCGGTGGATCGAGGCGGAGATGGTGAACCTGTTCTGTGAGGTTGGAGACTTGGGTGGCCAGGGTCTCAACGGCATGTCGAGCAGCAGACAATTCCTGCTCGTGTCTGCCTAGCATCGCTCCCTGGATCTCGACGGCTGAGTGGAGAGGATCCGAAGTCGCTGGGTCCATTCTTGGTCGGATTCTTCTGTTACGGTGCGTGAATGAGGACCCAAAAGCGAATTAACGTAAACAGAGCTTCTTTAATAACAAAACAAACGTAGGCTCAGATGGACCGGCAGATTCCGACAGGACAGGACAAGGTTGCAGCAAACATGACGATAGTCTGGTTCAGGCATGAATAACACAAACAAGAATCCGACAAAGACAGGAACAAAAACAGAGAGAGATATAGAGGACTAATCAGAGGGAAAAAGGGAACAGGTGGGAAAAGGGGTGACGAGGTAGTTAGGAGGAGACAAGGAACAGCTGGGGGAAAGAGGGGGAGAAAAGGTAACCTAATAACGACCAGCAGAGGGAGACAGGGTGAAGGGAAAGGACAGAAACAAGACACAACATGACAATACATGACATGTACAGAGCATTTCCTATGCAGCAGCTATTATAAAGGTTAAGGGTTTGAATGGTCTTCCTGAAGAGTCCATGGTGGTGGATAGGGCTGTGGCAGTCATGAAATTTCATCAGCTGGTGATTGTCAAGGGTCAGGGTAATGACCGTTCATTAACATAAACACATTTAGCATCTCCTGGCTTCCGCACATAGCCCACAAGCCACTGATGCAGACCTTTGAAACATCTACATTTGAAAAAGTCTAATAAATCCATGTAATATAGCCTACACCTTCACAATAAATCCATTATTTATTTTAGACAGGTCTAAAGAAACATGATATGAAGAAAATGTAGTCTATTTCAGAAGAACAGAATAGCATACTCTGAGTTGTCCTTATGTTAGGTCCTCATCTGGCTATGGCTATGGGCTACACTAGTTCATTTAAAGGACAAGATTTGTTTAGAATTCCGATAGCATTATTATTATTTCATAGTATGAATAATGCAATTGAACAAAGCTGAATGAAATACAAAGGATATTTTCTCCAAACGATTTGAGGGAGTGCGCACATGCTGCTACAATTTGACAAGCACTTGATAATGCCTTGAATCTCCTAGCAGCGTCCCCTTTGTGTGGCCGTAATGCACCCTAAAAAAATCCATGCCTTTTACGGCCAGTGGCCGAATATAATAATTATAATTCCCTTCTCACTGAGTGCTGCGTGCTCTGAAGCACATCTCACTCATATGGCTCTCCATCACGTGATCAGGTGTTTCTCACAGGCTACAAGTGAAGACAGACACATCAGGAACGCAACTGCGCGTGTCCTTATCCAATTCCGAGGTGCATATTCAAGAATTTGGAAGAACTGTCCACATTTACTTTTCATCAGCCAACAAGACGAGTAGGCCTAACGAACAGCAAAAGTACTAGCCTATGTCAATCTACTATCCGCCATATTACAACAGTTGACCTATTCTGTGCAATAAATAAATATTCCAAACATAGTCAAGAACAGTTGTGGAATGCTATAGATCCCAAATTAATACAACCACTAGCATCAAAACAATGTTTTTAGGCAATGAAGCTGACAACAGATCAGAACATTTAGCTTAAAATGTTGATAAACTCTTCTTCACATTATAAGTGCAGCAATGGGCACAGGGCAGTGTGAATGTTCCATTAGCAGGAAAACACCTTTATCAAAAGTGACCGCAAATGTGATTATGCATGTAATGCTTTTATTATAAAGATGCATTTTTATGGAGGAAAGGATCTTCCCCAAACTTGAAACTCACACGCTGCTTAGGCTCTACACCTGTAAAGCGGATTCATGTGTTTCATTTTAAGAAGTTTTTGGCCACTTTAGTTGTGATACAAACTTTATCAAAACATATAGGTCTATGGGCTAGGCTACATGAGGTGTGATACTGACCTTATTAAAAAATATAGGTCTATGGGCTAGGCTACATGAGGTGTGATACTGACCTTATTAAAACATATAGGTCTATGGGCTAGGCTACATGAGGTGTGATACTGACCTTATTAAAACATATAGGTCTATGGGCTAGGCTACATGAGGTGTGATACTGACCTTATTAAAACATATAGGTCTATGGGCTAGGCTACATGAGGTGTGATACTGACCTTATTAAAACATATAGGTCTATGGGCTAGGCTACATGAGGTGTGATAATGACCTTATTAAAACATTATATTTCTATGTGCTAGGCTACATGAGGTGTGATACTGACCTTATTAAAACATATAGGTCTATGGGCTAGGCTACATGAGGGTTGAGACTATGATTAGAAAAAGTCGCAAAAAAAGCCATTGTTTCTTGCCTTACGCTGCGCATCATTCACAAGTGATAATACATCATTCAAAAGTGATAGGCTAGTATTGTCACCCAGCAGACGATTCTTGATTTAATCTCGTCTTTACATATACTAAATAATACATGTGGGAAATTTGTTTTGATTTAGAATGGACCCTTATCATGCACCTGTCTCAAAACAGTGGCGGCGGACAAAAATACATGTAATCTATGCACTTAAATAGTGAATGGAGGACACTTTTCCTGTGGTTGATTTTCATGTCAGCCAGGTAGCCTGTACTCCTGTTGTGAAGAGAAGCAATGTGCTTAATATTAGGAAAGTTGAGAAATAAATATAGTAAGCCTAGTCTATAGAAAGATGATCACTCTGTTTTTTCTCAAGCAATTGCAATAGCTCATGGGCTCTCATGGAGTGTTTGATTAGATTTTCGATTACCTTTGCATTGATGTCAGAGTGTTTAGAGGGACAATAGAGTGCTGAGTACCAGGCAATTCGCAAGTTTGGTAGGCTACTAATGACCATCAGCAGCATCAGAGCTTGGAGAAGCCTAATTACCTTGGCTAAACGGTCACATGTAATTTGGCTGCCTTCATGACTTGTGACTGCTGATTTGGCAATAAGGTCACCCACCGTAACTGCCCTAGTGGTAGATAGGCCTTCACTGCAGGCTGCAGGGGTTGCCTTTCACCAGCAAGACCCAGATATTTTACAGGTTAAGAAGGTGTACTTTGTGGTCTTTATAGCTATGGTGATGAATGGCACTGCCAAGGACAGTGCCACAGGAAGTCCAGGAAAATAGATATCATTGTGGAGTTGTTGGAGCAGTTCCTGGGACTGAAAGCTTTCTCGTTGAATGAATTGCATGGAGTATTGTCACGGGACGTACTAGCCCTTGATCATGACTTTCAGTTCCATTACATTACACATAAGAGTCATTGGATGAAGGTGTCTTCTGTAGGGGGGAGGTTTGTTAAGAAACGAAAAGCTTCTGAACAGCAACACACACTTTGTGGTTTGGAAGCATTAAGACTTTATCTTTCATATCGGCGAGAAATCATTAAAAAAAGGTTAAATTGATATACACCTTTATAGGGTTAGTGTTCCTACACGGCCATATTTCCATGTTACAGCGCTTGTTTACAGAAAACAGATTGAAGACAGAGTAAACTATTTGTGCTAATTAGCTATCTGCATCTCCAAACACCTGTTTGTAAATGGAAGAAAGGGAAAGAGGGATACCTAGTCATTTGTACAATTGAATGCATTCAACTGAAATGTGTCTTCCCCATTTAACCCAAGCCCTCTGAATCAGAGAGGTGCGGGGGGCTGCCATAATCGGCATCCACGTCTTCGGCGCCCAGGGAACAGTGAGTTAACTGCCTTGCTCAGGGGCAGAACGACAGATTTTTACCTTGTCAGCAGACACAACAAATGTGTTTTCACTGTCTGACAAATACTGTTGGCTGCAACTGAGTTAAAACCGGTTATGTTTCTAGAACTATACCACAATTGAAAATCGAATCAGGTTTAATTGGAGTATTTGCCTGTTTTGGCTCCAAGAGCCAATTCACACTTTAAACAGAACAAGTAAGGTCCTTAAACTAAGGAGTAACATTAGGCTCCTTTAGTCCAATATTGGGCTAGAGCCATATGCAAAGATTTGAAGGGAGGAACAAGTGGGAGTTTTGTTTTTGTTTTTATTTGGGTGGATGAAGTTAGTTTTCCCCATCACATAAGGATTTTCTTTAAAGAAAAATGTTTTAACCCTGTCCAGTTTGTAGTGGCTATACACTTTTTTGGGGTATAGTCCGCCATAAAACCCACAGAAGAAGAGAAATTAAAGGTTTCTTTCCGTAAAATTTCCCCACTGCAGATGACAGGATACACAGTAGCGTGTTGCATGTAGGCCTGCGCCAAATGGACGTAGCCTCATGTTTTTAAAAGTTTGTTTCTTATTCTTATTTTTTCCCTCCTGCGTTGTAAATTCACACTGGGACCTGGAACTCCACATCCTAAATGATGACTCTGTACGTTTTTGTCTATCCTCCCCCGATTCAGAATATGTAATTTTCATAATCTTTGGAACGCTTTGTGTAAGAGCTATTGAAGATTGAAATCTGAAATTGTTTAAAAAATAAAAACTCATGTGGATTTTTCTCCATCCACCCCTGATTCAGAATAAACTATGTTCATAGTAATGGCATGTTTGGTTTAATAGCTATTGACGAGAGAACTGAATATCCAATATAAAACCATTTTACCTCTATACTGGTTACACAGTTACGATGATGATGATTTTCAGGGTGTGTAATTTGCAAAATTCAAGGATATTGCAATTGCAAGAAAAGCAAGTATTCATACTAGTTTAAAGTATCTTCACTAGGATTGTAATGCTCTCATAACAACCAATAGATGGAGCCATTAAACTACATTACACACTAGCCAATCTGGGTGTTGAGAAGGCTGCATACTGAAGTGAACCAGGAGATGGGGAGCTACACTACTCGTTTCGCTCCTACATTCTTGCAGTCATAATGTCCTGTATGTAATTCTGTGTGGACTTGTCAGTTTTTAGATGGTATCTAAACAGTTTCCTGTCAGAAAATACTTCGTTTCGGGTATGGGTGTTTATTTATGAGAGTACTCTAATAACTACTTTTTGTTGCACTGTCTTACTGAGAAGAGCGCGTGCTTTGAAGGTGCGTTTTATGCAGTACATCTTACAATGAGAGGTGAGTTCCTTATAATTAATTCCCCCCCCCCCCGAACATATTTAATCAAAGTCGCCAACCCTGGTTAGTATAGGTTGTTTCTCAATTAATTAACTCTGATAATTGTGTTTCTAGAGTGCATCGTGTGCGTATGGGCGTTTATCCTGCTGCTAAGGTTACCAACATGTGCAGGGGAAGAGATCAGAGACGCCTCTGCGAATGTTGGTAAGCGTAATATCTTGTATTATTATAACCTATAGTATTATTCAGGGGTGCCAAGTTTTCCAGGGGTGTCAATTTTTTTTCCGTGGGTCCGGCCCAGGAAACAAAATCTGTTTTAAAGCGAATTTCCTGAAAATCTACATGTTTTCTCATGGTTTAGCTATAAGGCCCTTTTTAAAACACTGGTCAGATGTATTAAGGTTTATTTTAAATATACACACTCAAAACTCGACGACTTGGTTTAAGTTACTTTCAGATGATTTGGCCATTGAATTTAGAGTATGCTAACTGTATATGATATTAATGGTTGGTGGCAGTGGCTAACCATAGTACGAATTGCAGTCTCTCCTTGACTTTAAGAACCCAACATGTAAATTCAAACTTTAGCTAATCCTGCCTTGAGTTACTGGTAACTGTCAAAATAAAGGAAACCCCAATATAGTGTCTTAATTAGGCGTTGGGCCAACATGAGCAGCCAGAACAGCTTCAATGTGCCTTGGCATAGATTCTACAAGTGTCTGGAACTCTATTGGAGGAATTCAACACCATTCTTCCATGAGAAATTCCATAATTTGCTGTTCTGTTGATAGTGGTGGGAAACCGCTGTTTTAGGTGGCTCCAGAATCTCCCATAAGTTTTCAAGTGGGTTGAGATCTTGTGACTGAGATACGCGCATACACACCCAATTTTTTTTACATTTATCACATTTGCCGAATACAACAGGTGTAAACTTGACAGTGAAATGTTTGCTTAATACGAGCCCTTCCCAACGATGCAGAGTTAAAAAGTAAGAATAAAATGTTAACACTTGGAATAAAATACAAGAATGAAGCTATATGCAGGAAGTACCAGTACCAGATCAATGTGCAGGATTACAAAGCATTTGTGCATTCCAAAAGTATTCATACCCCTTGACTTAATCCACATTTTGTTGTAACAGCCTGAATTCAAAATTGATTAAGTATATTATTTTTCTCACCCATCTACACAAAATACCCTATAATGACAGTGTCAAATTCATTGAAAATTAAATACAGCAGCGGTCTAAGACACTGCATTTCAGTGCAAGAGGCGTCACTACAATCCCTGGTTCGAACAGCAATCTTCAAGTCTTTCCACAGATTTTCAATGGGATTCAAGTATCCTCATCAAGGATTTGGCTCTGTTCATTGTTCCCTTTATCCCTACCAGTCTCCCAGTTGCTGAAAAACATGAAATCACATTTTAAATTTTTTATTGGTTGCATACACATATTTAGCAGATTTTATTGTAGGTGTAGCGAAATACTTGTATTCCTAGCTCCATCAGTGCAGTAATATCTAACAATACACACATCTAAAGGTAAAATGGGATTAAGACCTATATAGACATGTAGTGTTTGTGTGTTAGATATATAAATAAACAACACGCACGGAGTACCAGTCAAAAGCTTGGACACACCTACTCATTCCAGGGTTTTTCTTTATTTGTAAAGACATCAAAACTATGAAATAACCCATGGAATCATATAGTAACCAAAAAAGTGTTATATGAATTAAAATATATTTTAGATTCTTCAAAGTAGCCACTCTTTGCCTTGATGACAGCTTTGCACACTCTTGGCATCCTCTCAACCAGCTTCACATGAAATGCTTTTCCAACACTCTTGAAGGAGTTCCCACACATGCTGAGCATTTGTTGGCTGCTTTTCCTTCACTCTGCTGTCCAACTCATCCAAAATCATCTCAATTGGGTTGATTGTGGAGGCCAGGTCATCTGATGAAACACTCCATCACTCTCCTTGTTCAAATAGCCCGTACACAGCCTCAAGGTGTGTTTTGGGTGATTGTCCTGTTGAAAAACAAATGATACTCCCACTAAGCGCAAACCCGATGGGAGGGTGTATCGCTGCAGAATTCTGTGGTAGCCATGGTGGTTAAGTATGCCTTAAATTCTAAATAAGTCACTGACAGTGTCACCAGCAAAGCACATCCACACCATCACACCTCCTCCTTTATGCTTCATGGTGGGAACCACAAATGTGGAGATCATCCGTTCACCTACTCTGGGTCTCAGAAAGACAGCGGTTGGAACCAAAAATCTCAAATTTGGCCTCATCAGATTTCCACTGGTCTAATGTCCATTGCTCGTGTTTCTTGGCCCAAGCAAGTCTCTTCTTCTTATTGGTGTCCTTTAGTAGTGGTTTCTTTGCAGCAATTCAACCATGAAGGCCTGATTCACGCAGTCTCCTCTGAACAGTTGGTGTTGATGTGTCTGTTACTTGAACTCTGTGAAGCATTTATTCGGGCTGCAATTTCTGAGACTGGTAACTCTAATTAACTTATCCTCTGCAGCAGAGGTACCTTGGGGTCTTCCTTTCCTGTGGCGGTCCTCATGAGAGCCAGTTTCATCATTGCGGTTGATTGTATATACTCTATATACTCTGCCTAGAAGGCCAGCATCCCGGAGTCGCCTCTTCATTGTTTTAACACTTTTTTGGTTCTACATGATTCCATATGTGTTATTTCATAGTTTTGATGTCTTCACTATTTATCTACAATGTAGAAAATGGTAAAAGTAAAGAAACTATTGAATGAGTAGGTGTGTCCAAACTTTTGACTGGTACAGTATGTACTTCAGATATTTCTGCAATACATTTGCCAACATTTCTAAACATGTTTTCACTTTGTCATTATGGGGTATTGTGTGTAGGTGGGTGAGTGTTTTTATTTATTTAATCCATTTTGAATTCAGGCTTTAACACAACATGTGGATTAAGTCAAGGCGGTATGTATACTCGTTGAAGGTACTGTATCTACATGAATGCAGGTTAAAGTGACTAGGTATCAGGATTGATGATGATAATAGTAAAGAACAGAGTAGCAGAAGCATATGATGAGTGCAAAGGTGTGTTTGTGTTGTGTGTGTGTGTGTGTATATATATATATTAGTATTGTGAGTGTGCATAGGGTCAGTGCAGATAGTCTGTGTAACCATTTAATTAACCATTTTAGCAGTCTTATTGCTATTTAGCGGTATTTTTGCTTAGGTGTAGAAGCTGTCTCGGAGCCTGTTGGTCCGAGAGCCGATGCTCCGGTACTGTTTGCCGGGGGGTAGCAGCAGTCTATGGCTTGGATACTTGGAAAAACACAGATACACTTTAAACCCCCTATGGTTCTTTGAGACCCTTCATTCAAAGTCACTGAGATCTTCTAGCCATGGTAGCCAAAATAATGGCCATTTTTATAAATGACCCTAAGCATGGTGGGCTGTTAATTGCTTAATTTACTCAGGAACTACACCTGTGTGAAGCACCTGCTTTCAATATGCTTTATCCCTTATTTACTCAAGCGTTTCCTTTATTTTGTCAGGTACCTGTAACTCTCCAAGAGGGTTGGCTTCCCACCCCTGATCTTTTCCCCAAATACTGGGAGTTTGAATATGTTCGTGTGACATTGGATTTCTACACAATTACCCCACATTCAAGAAAACCTTGCCATCTTACATAGGCAAGATCTTTTGCTGTTATGATTACCTTTTTTGCCTAGCAGCTTGTGCGCTATATTAAAATGTCAAAACAGGATATTTAAGGCAAGGCACATTTCTCATTTTATGACTTAGCCTATATTCATCACTGTCCATAAATGCTTATTACATTTATTTTCAAAGACACAAGTTGGCATATCAGATTTTAAATACAGAATTTACTGACGTAATTAGGCTAAGTGAAATAAAAGTATGAGGAATAACAGTGTTTTTGGTGAGATATGCACACAAATTAACCTATGTTTTAGCCCCTTGTAAGGGATGGGAATTGTTCTACAGAGATTTTTCTGTCACAGAAAGCCTTTGCCGTCTAAGCGTTTATTTTCAGGATGCGTAAATCCAAACTGCAACACCTACTCATTCAAGGGTTTTCTTAATTTTTTAAAACTATTTTCTACATTGTAGAATAGTAGTGAAGACTTAAACTATGAAAGAACACACATGGAATCATGTAGTAACCAAAAAAGTGCTAAACAAATCAACATATATTTGAGATTCTTCAAATAGCCACCCTGTACTCTGCACACTTGGCATTTTCTCTCAACCAGCTTCACCTGGAATGCTTTTCCAACAGTCTTAAAGGAGTTCCCACATATGCTGAGCACTTGTTGGCTGCTTTTCCTTCACTCTGTGGTCCGACTTATCCCTCAATGAGCTTGACACCTTGATAAGATAATTTCCCGACGATGGCTCACCTCTCTTCGTACTTGGCGACTTCAACCTGCCAATATCTGCCTTCAAATTAATTTATTTCCAACTCTCTTTCCCCTCCTTGCCTCTTTTGGCCTCACCCTTTACCAATCCCTTCCATCTCACACGGCAGGCAATACGCTTGACCTTATCTTTACTAGAGTCTTCTTTCCTACTAATCTCACTGCAACCCCCTTCCAGGTCTCTGATCACTACTTTGTTTCTTTTTCTGTCTCCCTTTCCTCCAACCCTAACCACTCAGCCCCTACCCAGATGGTAACTACTACTCTTTCCTTTTCTATCCACTCATCTCTCCCTTCTGCTAAATCCTTCTCCCTGCCGCCTCTTCGACCCTACCCTCCTCCCTTTCTGCATCCTATGACTCGCTGTCCCGTTTCCTCCTGGCTGGCTCGGCCCTTCCCTTCTGCTCCGTGGCTGAGCTTACAGAACAGGGCTGTGGGCAACTGAGCGAAAATGTAGAAAAACCTATGTTCTGGAGGACCTATCATCCTTTCCCTCCCTCCTCTCTACCCTCTTCCTCTGTATCTGCTGCTAAAGCCACTTTCTAAATGTCAATCTTCTGCCTCTAACCCTAGCAAACTATTTTCCATTTTCTCCTCCCTACTTAATCCTCCACCCCTCCTCCTCCCTCTCTGTGGATGACTTTGTCAACCACTTTGGAAAAAAAGGTTGACGACATCCGCTACTCATACACTCAGCATATTGTGTCCACTCACACAGAATTACACTACGCCTTGACCTCTTTCTCTCCCCTCTCTCCAGATGACATCCTGTCACTAGTGAGGTCTGGCCGCTTGACCCCCATCCCCTCCTTCCTTCTCCAGACCATCTCTGGAGACCTTCTCCCATTTCTCACTTCCCTCATCAACTCATCCCTGACCACTGGCTGTATCCCCTCTGACTTCAAAATGGCCTGAGTTGCTGCCCTCCTCAAGAAACCAACACTTGACTCAACTGTCAAAAACTATAAACCTGTCTCCCTTTCGTTTCTTTCCAAAACACGAGCGTGCTGTCTCTGATCAACTTTCTCGTTATCTCTCTCAGAACTCTCATCTTGACCCTAACCAGTCAGGCTTCAAGATGGGTCACTCAACCAAGACTGCTCTTTTCTGTGTCACGGAGGCTCTTCCCCCTGCCAAAGCTGACTCTCTCTCCTCTGTTCTCATCCTCCTAGATCTATCTGCTGTTTTGGACAACGTGAACCATCAGATACTCCTCTCCACCTTCTTTAGGCTGGGCGTCTCAGGCTCTGCACACTCTTGGATTGCATCCTACCAGGCAGGCCGCTCCTACCATGTGACGTGGAGATGATCTGTGTCTGCACCCCAGGCCCTCTTCTCTCTATACACCAAGTCACACTGCTCCATCATATCCTCACATGGTCTCTCCTATCATTGCTATGTGGATGACACTCAACTACTCGCCCCCCACCCCCCTTCTGACACCCAGGTGTGGCGACAAGCATCTCTGTGTGCCTGACATACATCTCAACTTGGATGTCGGCCCACCACCTGAAGCTCAACCTCGACAAGATGAAACTACTCTTCCTCCCTGGAAAGTCCTGCCTGCTCAAAGACCTCTCCATCATGGTTGACAACTCCAGTGTCACCCTCCCAGAGTGCAAAGACGCTTGGTGTGACCCTGGACAACACCCTGTCGTTCTCTGCAAACATCAAGGCAGTGACCCGCTCCTGCAGGTTCATGCTCTACAACATCCGTAGAGTCCGACCCTACCTTGGGTCGTGGGGCGGCAGCGTAGCCTACTGGTTAGAGCGTTGGACTAGTAACCGAAAGGTTGCAAGATCGAATCCCCGAGCTGACAAGATACAAATCTGTCATTCTGCCCCTGAACAAGGCAGTTAACCAACTCTTCCTAGGCTGTCATTGAGAATAAGAATTTGTTCTTAACTGACTTGCCTAGTTAAATAAAGGTAAAAAAATATATATTTAAAAATCCTTACACAGGAAGTGGCGCATGTCCTAATCTAGGCACTTGTCCTCTCCTGTCTGGACTATAGCAACACGCTGTTGGCTGGGCTCCCCACTTGTGCCATCAAACCCCTGCAACGAATGCAGCAGCTCACCTGGTTTTCAACCTTGCCAATTTCTCTCATGTCACCCTGCTCATCCGCACACTCCACTGGCTTCCAGTTGAATCTCGCATCCACTATAAGACCTTGGTGCTTAACTACGGAACAGCAAGAGGGACTACCCCTCCCTACTTTCAGGCTATGCTCAAACCCTACACTCCAACCTGAGCACTGCGTTCTGCCACCTCAGGTCTCTTGGCCCTCCCACCCCTATGGAAGGGCAGCTCCCGCTCAGCCCAGTCCAAGCTCTCCTTTGTCCTGGCACCCCTATGGTGGAACCAGCTTCCCCTTGACGCTCGGACAACAGTCTCTGCCCATCTTCTGAAAACATCTGAAACAATACCTCTTCAAACAGTATCTTTAAATAATCCTCCTCCCACCCCACCTTCTAGCTCTGACACTACTGACAGCTACATTGAGGTAAAATGTACTTTCTATGCCTGTGATATGTGTAGCTATCTTAAGATGAATGCACTTGCTCTTATCCAGAGCGACTTATAGTGTCTGCTAAATGACTCGAATGTAAATAGAAGTCCACTCTAAAATATGCAATTTTGTCACACACCACAATGCCACAGATGTCTCAAGTTTTGAGGAAGCATGCAATTGGCATGCTGACTGCAAGAATGTCCGCCAGAGCATTAAATGGTCATAAGTCATTTTAGAGAATTTGGCAATACGTCCAACCGGCCTCACAACTACAGACCACGTGTAACTATGCTAGCCCAGGACCTCCACATCCTGCTTCTTCACCTGCAGGATAATCTGAGACAAGCCTCCCAGACGGTTGATAAAACTGGGTTTGGACAGCTAGGGTTGTTACGGTGAGCATATTACCGCCACAAGTCATGGCCGCAGTCAAATTCCACCTGACCGTTTAGTCAAGGTAACTCGGATTCTCCAAAACTGAGCTCTGATGCCGCTGATGGTCATTAGGAGCCTACCAAACTTGCTAACGGCCAGTTGCTAATGGCCTGGTACTCAGCGCTCTATTGTCTCTCTATCACTCTGACGTCAATGCAAATGCTATTGCATTAGAGGCCATGAGCTCATGTTGCAAAACATTTCTATAGACTATGACAACTGTTTTGATGGCCTCTTAAAAAGAGGATCCCATCAGCTTTCTATAGGCTAGACCTACTATATTTATTTAGTTTATTTCTCAACGTTCCTAATATTAAACACATTGCTTTGCTTTACATCAGGAGTATAGCTTACCAGGCTGGCATAAAAATGTACTGTGGGGAAAAGCTTCCTCCATTAGCTATTTAGGTGCATATGACAATTTTTTTTCCCCCATGACCCTGTTCTGACAGGTGCATGATAATGTTACATTCTAAATCAAAACTAATTTCATACGCATATATTATTTAGTATATGTAAAGAAAAGATTCAATTGAAAATAGTCTGATGGGTGACAATATTATCACTTGTGAATTATGCCCAGCATGTGCAGTCTAAGGTGAGAAACGGCAGGATTTTTTTTTGACTTTTTCAAATCATAGTTGCACACATGTAGCCTAGTCCATAGGCCTATATGTTTTGATAAGGTTTGTATTACAACTAAAATGGCCAAATGACTCCAAACGTCGCCTATAGGCCAAGGACCCATGCAACACGGTTGGAGTGGACATAGCCTACAGAGCCTAGTGAAACCTCTATTCTTATAAGCCTAGTCATTGCGCAATTGGGTGTGAAAAGAGTTTTGACTAGCCACTATTTTAAAAGAAGAAGCTTTCTCATGCTTATATATTTATTGCGAAATTAAGCACATTTAATCTGCTTTACAACATACAGTATGTGGTGTGTGTGTTTTCAAGTTTGGGGAAGCACATTTTCACCATAAAAATGAACCTCTATAATAAAACATTACATTAGTTTTCACATTTGCAGACTAGCCTACTATTCGTAATGTGATGAGTAGATTGGATAGTCATAATGTAGGCTAATTTAACTCGATCACTGTTCGCAAAAAAAGACAGTTCAATGCATGGCTGAGCGCATATGGAGTAGGCTATAAGCTATTTCAGCTGACTTGTGTTTCTACTTTCTTCGACTGGGAAAAATGTGGCCTTTTTATAAACATATTTTCATGCAATTCTACCACACTTTATATGACTGGAGACAGAATAATCTTTTCTAATAAGACAAATTTCAGAGTAGCCTACACTGCTGACACTGACAAAGATTAATACAAATGACGACGTCCATATAACAAGCCTAAGAGAAGGTGAGGCACACACATAATATGACGTCCATATAACAAGCCTAAGAGAAGGTGAGGCACACACATAATATGACGTCCATATAACAAGCCTAAGAGAAGGTGAGGCACACACATAATATGACGTCCATATAACAAGCCTAAGAGAAGGTGAGGCACACACATAATATGACGTCCATATAACAAGCCTAAGAGAAGGTGAGGCACACACATAATATGACGTCCATATAACAAGCCTAAGAGAAGGTGAGGCACACACATAATATGACGTCCATATAACAAGCCTAAGAGAAGGTGAGGCACACACATAATATGACGTCCATATAACAAGCCTAAGAGAAGGTGAGGCACACACATAATATGACGTCCATATAACAAGCCTAAGAGAAGGTGAGGCACACACATAATATGACGTCCATATAACAAGCCTAAGAGAAGGTGAGGCACACACATAATATGACGTCCATATAACAAGCCTAAGAGAAGGTGAGGCACACACATAATATGACGTCCATCTAAACTGGAGGAGGAAATTGTTGTCCAAAACAAACTTCAGTAGCACTGAACCTACATTGATAAATAGTGAATATGCTCTCCGCTGGTGCTAGTAAAATAGGCTATACGGTTGTTCACTCAATTGATTTGAGAATTTTGATAACTAAAAAACAGTTTTATGTATTCTCTTTTAAAGCAAAACCATTTGCTTTCCAAACTGTTTTCCCGCAATTATATTTTGAAATAATGCTATATCCCTTGCTTTGCCTCCTACTTTTCACAGACAGTCGTAACTCAACAATAATGTGCCCAAATTGCCCGCGCTGCCTTTCCTTCCAACTGTAGGCAATGCGATTTTTAGAACACTCTACAACGTATTTTTGATCCTTTATGGACAAATTTTATCTTATAGTAGCCTATTTTTGAATGATTTCTGTATAGACAGTATGGATTACATGTTTGTTTTTTTTGTAGGGCATTCTAAATCAAAAATAATTCCACACATATATTAGTAGGCTATATGTAAAGACTAGATTAAATTAAGAAATGTCTGATGGGTGAGAATATTATCAAGTGCTTGTCAAATTGTGCATGAGAGACTGAAGTGTGAGCAGCCTGCACAAAAAAACCCAGAGCAGAGCTCATGCCTTTCCATGCAACTTTTTGAAATCATCATTAGTGGCATCATGCAGCCTTAGGCTAAATGTTTGGATTTCTTTTATACATTCTAACGTTTTTCACAACTGAAGTAGCATAAATAACTCTAAATTAAGCATATAACATGCATTCGGAAAGTTTTCAGACCCCTTCCCTTTTTTCCACATGCTACGTTAGACTTATTCTAAAATATATATATTTTTAAATTCCCTCATCAATCTACACATAATACCCCATAATGACAAAGTGAAAAGAGGTTTCAGAATTTCACATTTATTAAAAATAAAAATGTAAAATAATATATATTTCAGATAAGTATTCAGACCCTTTGCTATGACACTCTAAATTTAGCTCAGGTGCATCCTGCTTCTTCAATTGATCATCCTTGATGTTTCTACAACTTGATTGGAGTCCACCTGTGGTAAATTAAATTGATTGGACATGATTTGGAAAGGCACACACATGTCTATATAAGGTCCCACAGTTGACAGTGCATGTCAGAGCAAAAACGAAGCCATGAGGTTGAAGGACTTGTCCGTAGAGCTTTGAGACAGGATTGTGTCGAAGCTCAGATCTGGGGAAGGGTACCAAAAAATGTCTGCAGCATTGAAGGTCGCCAAGAACACAGTGGCCTCCATCATTCTTAAATGGAAGATGTTTGGAAACACCAAGACTCTTCCTAGAGCTGGCCACCTGGCCAAACTGAGCAGTCAGGGGAGAAGGACCTTGATCAGGGAGGTGACCTGATGGTCACTCTGTAAGAGTTCCTAGGTGGAGATGGGAGAACCTTCCAGAAGAACAAACATCTCTTCAGCACTCCACAAATCAGGCCTTTATGGTAGAGTGGCCAGATGGAAGCCACTTCTCAGTAAAAGGCACATGGCAGCCGGCTTGGAGTTTGCCAAAAGGCACCTAAATGACTGACCATGAAAAACAAGATTCTCTGATCTGGTGAAACCAATATTGAGCACTTTGGCCTGAATGCCAAGCGTCGCATCTGGAGGAAACCTGGTACCATCCCTACGGTGAAGCATCGTGATGGCAGCATCATGCTGTGGGGATGTTTTTCAGCGGCAGGAACTGGTAGACTAGTCAGGATTGATGGAAAGATCAACAGAGCAAAATACAGAGAGATCCTTGATGAAAACCTGCTCCAGAGCACCCAAGACCTCAGACTGGGCTGAATGTTCACCTTCCAACAGAACAACGACCCTAAGCACAAAGCTAAGACAACGCAGGAGTGGCTTCGGGACAAACCTCTGAATGTCCTTGAGTGGCCCAGCCATAGCCCGGACTTGAACCTGATCGAACATCTCTGGAGAGACCTGAAAATAGCTGTGCAGCTTTGCTTCCTATCCAACCTGACAGAGCTAGAGAGGATCTGCAGAGAAGGTGAGAAACTTCCCAAATATAGGTGTTCCAAGCTTGTATCCAAGAAGGTGGCAGGTGGTTAGAGCATTGGGCCAGTAACCGAAAGGTTGCTGGATCAAATCCCTGAGCTGACAGGTAAAAAATCTGTCGTTCTGCCTCTGAACATGGCAGTTCCCTGGTAGGCCATCATTGTAAATAAGAATTTGTTCTTAAGTGACTTGCCTAGTAAAGTAAAGGTTCTATACAGTTGAAGTCAGAAGTTTACATGCACTTAAGTTGGAGTCATTAAAACTCATTTTTCAACCATGCCAAAACTATCGTTTGTTAATTAACAAGACATTTGTGGAAAGTCGGTTAGGACATCTACTTTGTGCATGACACAAGTAATTTTTCCAACAATTGTTTAGACAGATTATTTCACTTATAATTCACTGTACTGAGTAAAGGGTCTGAATACTTATGTAAATGTGATATTTCTCTTTCATTTTTTTTATACATTTGCAAACATTTCTAAAAACCTGTTTGCTTTGTCATTATAGGGTATTGTGTTAATATTGCTGAGATTAGGATGTTTTAAAATCCGTTTTAGAATAAGGCTGTAACCTAACATTTTGGGGAAGAAGTCAAGGGGTCCTAATACTTTCCGAATGCGCTGTAGGTGGACCTGTTTCTTTGTTAACCGCTCGACACAGAATAGCCACGTGCCAGCCACTCCCTGTTTTCTTCATACTGTAAAATAATATAAAATAACACCATAGAATTCAAAGCAAATCTTGCCTTCTAAATGAACTAGTGTAGCCCAAAGCCAGATGACGACTTAAAATAAGGAAAACTCAGAATATGCTATAAATAATACATTTATTGTGATGGGTAGGCTAGACTTTTTAAAATTTAGATGTTCCAAAGGTCCACATCAGTGGCTTGTAGGTTATGCGTGGAAGCCAGGAGATGCTAAAAGTGTTTGTTAATTACCGTGAGACTAGCAGTTATTTGCTTGACAATTACCGGCTGACAATTTCTCGACCTCCACAGCACAACCAAAGAATTTCTGCACAAATTGTCTGAGACCGTCTCTGGGAAGTTCTTCTGCATGCTCGTCCTCCTCATCAGTGCCTTCTGCAATTCGGCACTGTAACCGACTTCAGTGGGGAAATACTCACCGTTGATGGACACTGGAGAAGTGTGCTCTTCATGGATGAATCCCGTTTTCAACTGTGCCAGGCAGATGGCAAGCAGGTGTGTATGACGTCTTGTGGGCGTGCGGAAACAGAGTTCCCCATGATGGACAGGCATAAGCTACGGACAACGAACACAGTTGCAATTTGAATGCACAGATACCGTGACGAGATCCTGAGGCCCATTGTCGTGCCATTCATCTGCTGCCATTCCCTCATGTTTCAGCATAATGCACAGCCCCATGTCGCAAGGATCTGTACACCTCCTGGAAGCTGAAAAATGTCCCAGTTCTTCCATGGCTTGCATACTCACCAGACATGTCACCCACTGTTTGGGATGCTCTGGATCGACATGTACGACAGTGTGCTCCAGTTCCCGCCAATATCCAGCAACTTTGCACAGTCATTAAAGAAAAGTGGGACAACATTCCACAGGCCACAATCAACAGCCTGATCAACTTTAGATGTCGTGCTGCATGAGGCAAATGGTGGTCACACCAGATACTGACTGGTTTTCTGATCCACACCCCTACTTAAAAAAAAAAGTTTAAAAAAAAAAAGTAATCTGTGATCAACAGATGCATATCTGTTTTCCCAGTTATGTGAAATCCATAGATTAGGGACTAATGAATTTCTTTCAATTGACTGATTTCCTTATCTACTGTAACTCAGTAAAATCTTTGAAATTGTTGCATGTTGCGTTTTTATATTTCTGTTCTGTGTGTATCATACTTTGACTAAAACCATGACTTATTGACTTGCATCGATGTGCAACATCATGGGTAAGCTCTTGTCTTTCAGCTCGAAAAAGTGGATTTCTGCTGGTGTGGAAAACAGCAAAAATAATGTCCAAAATGTATAAAGAGCACAGTTTTATGTACATTTTCCAAAGTATAAAGCATGAATATGAAGCTAATGAACAGGGGCCCAGGTGGCAAAAGAATTCCTCTCGCTTGCTATTTTCCGCTTACTATTTAGACCATAAATTCCTACCGCCAGCAGGCAAGTGTAGTTTGCCATTCAAGACGTGATTTACCTCCCTGACTGATATCCCCCACTCATAGGACTGCTATGTGCCCTAGGCAAGCCGTCTACCCATGAGTTAATTTGAAAGACAATAGTCTGTTGCAAAATGTTTTGCAACAAACTGTTTATTCCAAACGTAAAACATTTAGCAATGGGAAAAAAAATAGTATCTTAAACTGAAGCAAATGGAACTAAATAGGGAGGGACCTAACTAATATTGCCCAATAGAAGCTCTCGTTTTGCTTCCGTTTGGTTCATAAATGGTAAACGATTTCCGTAATGAATATACCCCAGGTAGGTCCCTACCCATTTTATTCCATTTGGTCCTGCATTCTGGTGCAGGACTTAATGAATACACCCCAGTTCAATATTTTATAATAAACTGTCGGTCTCAACTTACTGTTCAGAGTTAGAATAGTAAAATACACAATTTAGAATTTTATTTTCTCTTATTTGTCACTGAAAGTCACTCAATTAGAATGTAATCTAACAATTTTTAGATAGCTGACTAACTTAGCAATCTAAACTTATAGTAATAATGGCCTTATACCGACTGGCACACTTACTTGTTTGTGTTAACACAGATGGCACAAAGCATATTTGCAGGTGGAGGAAGACTGTTTTCAATTATGTGCTATAAGATGATCTGCCGGGAACAAATTCTGCTGTATCATACATTCTTTTTCCAGTTAACGGTACAAATCTTAACTTCCATTGTACATTTGAAAGGGTTAGGAACACTATGGTGTTTAATACATATTTCATACTATAAATATTCAACCAAATATCTGTCCTGTTGGTTGAATGAGTTGACTACTAGTACAGTATAGGACTGTCGCCTATCAAGAAGCCATCATTTCCTAGCAGAAGACTCCAGTTATCTAAATGACTGAAGAACACTGCTTAATGAGGAAGGATCTGCTGAACTACTGCCACTCATACATACTCTTCATTGTGAAAATTATATTTATGATCATCTCAATGGATGTATGTCTTGCAGGGAAGGACAGGAAGCCATAACATGATAGTGACTGCATGGCCAAGGATGTGAGAGTTGGCATCGTGCTTGCCTCATGGCAGCAGACATTTCTGTTAGCACAGCTCTCCAACCTCAGTCTGACTCTTAAGTAGTCCAAACACTCTTCTTTCCTGGCTTGTAAATTAATTATAGGCTGAATCTCAACTGGAAATCATTCAACTTACTGTTAATGCACTAATGGAAGATTTGTGTGAAAATAGTAGGTTAGGTTGTTCACACCTCGAGTTAGGATTTGGCCCTGACTAAGATGACATGCTCATTTAGCTGTCGTTTTGGTGAGTGTCCTCACCAGATGACAATCATAAAAAATGTGCTTATAGCATGAGCAAAACAATGAAGTCAGGCTGGAACTTGATTTTGCCCTCCTCCCTTCTACTTGACTTTTACTGCAGTTATGTGCACATAACTGTATTATTAAATAGATGTTCCCTACCTCGCCAGGGAGGAGGACAACACATCAAATTCCAGCCTGAGATCAGTCTTCTGCTCATGCTTTAAGCACATTTTTCAGTGTGGCATCCAAGCTGGACACCATCTGAATATTGTCCTGGCTGACAACACAGATGTGCGTCGTTATGATGGTGATCAGGAAAAAGTATGTGCTCTACTAGGAAAAACTTTGGCCTTCTTGGTCATTTCAAATGGTCAGGAAAAGCTCAGTGCCCAAACTATACTTTAATCGAAGTGTGTGTTTTCTCATTTGCAGTGAATCCCTGTTGCTATTACCCCTGTCAAAACTGGGGTGTGTGTTTAAGGTTTGGCACTGACCGCTATGAATGTGACTGCACTCGCACCGGCTTCTATGGACAGAATTGCACTACCCGTAAGTGAAATGTTTTGCTTATACATTCTTTTGATTATTATTCTTTTGATTAAGTTACATTTTCCATTTTCCTCCCTGGCTTATCAAAATATTGCTATCCTTTCCTGATGTGCAGAAGGACTTGTAAAATGAAAAGAAAAGATGAGCGCATTACATAACCAGGAAATAACATTTCTAGGCCTTAAAGTGAATGATTTTGGTGGTGGGGTTCTGCACAGCTGGGGTATGGCTTTGCAAAGCCAGGGAGGCGTTTTTGTGTCCAGTCTAACACTGATAGTTTACTTGAGAAATGTCTACGCGTTTTAAAGTTCCACTGGTCCCTCATCCATCTAGTAGCTTGTAAACACTTCATTTGTTTCATTCCCCCGTCTTCCATCCTAACGGGAACTGACATGATCCTCACGATGAGTAATAGTTGAGTCTTTTGAATTCAGTTGTTTTGTGGCGTACCATTCACACTTGTAGGAAAGGTTTCTGGGAATCATAGTGCATGATTTAATAATGAATAATACCAAAACAAAATGAAATTACTTTCAATGTTGTCTCTTAATACTGCCAGTTGTGAAATAAGGTAACAGATATACGGTCTAGGGTTAAAAAGGAATGCCATGTTCAAACTGGCATACCAGTATAAAACCTTGCGTATCAAAAAAATGTAACATTTACAGTGCCTTCGGAAAGTATTCATACCCCTTGACCACATTTTGTTTTTACAGCCTCAATTTAAAATTGATAAAATATTTTTTTCTTCTCCAGAAAACATGTTTTTAGACATCTAATTCACATAAGTATTCACACCCGAGTCAATACATGTTAGACATCTTTGGCAGAGATTACATCTGTAAGACTCTCTGGGTAAGTCACTAAGGGCTTTGCACACCTGGATTGTACAATATTTACCCATGATTCTTTTCAAAATTCTTCAAGCTCTGTCAAATTGGTTGTTGATCATTGCTAGACAAACATTTTCATGTCTTGCCATAGATTTTCAAGCAGATTTAAGTCAAAACTAACTCGGCCACCCAGAAACATTCACTGTCTTCTTGACAGGCAAATTCTTTTCCGGTTGTTGTCCTGCTGAAAGGTGAATTCCTCTCCCAGTGTCTAGGATTTTGCCTGTGCTTAGCTCCATTCCATAATTGTATTTTATCCCCACACTTACATGCATACCAATAACATGATGCAGCCACCACTCTGCTTGAAAATATGGAGAGTGGTACTCTAATATGTTTTGGGCAAATCCAATATAACACTTAATATTCAGGACATACAGTTCATTTTGTCACATATTTGTCGTATTACTGTAGTGCCTTGTTGCAAACAAGATGCATGTTTTTGAATATTTGTATTCTCTACAGGCTTCCTTTTCACTCAATTAGGTTAGTATTGTGGAGTAACTACAATGTTGTTGATCCATCCTCAGTTTTCTCCTATCACTGCCATTAAACTCGAACTGTTTTAAAGTCACCATTTGGCTTCATAGTGAAATCCCTGAGTGTGTTCCTTCCTCTCCAGCAACTGAGTTAGGAAGGATGCCTGTATCTTTATAATGACTGGGTGTATTGATACACCATCCAAAGTGTAATTCATAACTTCACCATGCTCAAAGGGATATTCAATGTCAGAGTTTTTTTTTTTTACCCATCTACCAATAGGTGTCCTTCTTTGCGAGGCGTTGAAAAATCTCTCTGGTCTATTTGAGGTTGAATATGTGTTTGAAATTCACTGCTCGAGTGATGGACCTTACAGATAATTGAATGTGTGGGGTAGAAAGATGAGGCAGTCAATCAAAAATCATGTTTAACACTATTATTGCACAGAGTGAGTCCATGCAATGTATTATGTGACTTGTTAAGAACATGTTTTACTCCTGAACTTACTTAGGCTTGTCATAATAAGGGGGTTGAATATTATTGACTCGAGACGGCATTTCAGCTTTTCATTTGTAAATATATATTTTAAAAAACAAAACATAATTCCACTTTGACATTATGGGTACTTGTGTGTAGGTTAGTGACACATCTCAATGTAATCTATTATAAATTCAGGCTGTAACGCAACAAAATGTGGAAAAAGTCAAGAGGTGTGAATACTTTCTGAAGGCATTAAAAATCCAGACATATGTAAATATTTTCATACCGGAGGAGCCATGGGTCAGTAGTGATTGATGCAGATGGCACTACATGGTTGTATTTCTCACCTCCTCTCTAACCTCCTACTAGGACACACTGTCCTGGGCTGGCCCAGCATATCTAACAGGCATGTTTGTTCTGGGCACTATACAACTCTACTTTCAGGAAATTTAAGCTGTGGAAGTTTTTTCATAGTCCATCTATAGATACTCAATAAAGGACAGACTTTCAGTAACATGTCAACTGCATGTCTGTGGAGAGGGGACTTTCAAAATGAGGTGAAATGAACCAACATCCCCTTATCACAGCTCAAAGTCAAAATAAACTGGCCAGGTTTGAGTTGAACACCAATAGAAATTAGATTTAAAGGAAACTAAGCCATTTCCAGTGTTGTCCTGCTCAGGGGTTTTCTGATAATATAGCTTTTCAATGTCAAATAGTGGACTTTAAATTGGATCAACTCAGTAGTGAGTCTCTTCTATCCCATCAACGGTCTGTATATCCTCTTCCTTGTCGTCATTCTGTCTCTGCTAAATGTCTCCTTATGTGGAGTGCTCATCAGTAGTCTAGAATGCTACCATGGTTTATCGCCTCAATCCTGGCTATTATAGTTGGCAGCAGCAGTGTTTCCCTTACTATTATTCAGGCAGGGTGGGCCATCTGCCTTGCTCGGTTTCCCCTTTAGCTTGACCTGATTTAGTCTCAATTGAAAATGTTGGCTTTGGAAGCCCTGGATGATTATTTAGGGACCCTCATCACCCTGCCTGTGAAGTAATCCGAGGGAAACATTGACTGGCAGTCTAGGTGGGCCCCAGAGTGACACTGGACTGCAGGGATCATCAACTATTTATTTTTAAGTAAATGGTCGGGGGGCCGAAACAACATAATTACAAATAATTTGTAGACATTTGACTAAACATAATTATTTCAAATCTTGCTTTTATTTGTTTACAATCATGTGTCTCTCAAGTGTGGGAACACTTGGGAACATATTTCCAAAATTGAAATCACTTGGAGTTGATTTCCTGTTGTTTTTAGTCTTTTATGTCCCCTCATTTATTTTACTGAAAACTTAGGGGGGGAATGAAATCTGTGAGCCACCAGTTTGGGAACTCTGCTGTACTGTATGCAACACCTGCTTTATCAAAGCTTTGTGCCTTATCTTTTTTTATCCCTGCTGTGTCTTATCTCTGTGTGTAGCTGAGTTCTGGACAAGGGTCTACCTGAAGCTGAAGCCGAGCCCTGATGTGGTCCACTACATCCTTACACACTTCCACTGGCTGTGGAGTCTCATCAACAGGACCTTCCTACGGGACTGGCTCATGAGGGTGGTCCTCACAGGTGAGTCGCCATTCAATGCAGCCGTGGTGAGCATTCTGGCACAAAATGGTTGCCATGTGGGTGCTATGTATAAGGAAGGGGTGGAATGGCTAACTTAATGCCGTACAATGTACAGTGCTTTGTAACCAGGGGGAACAAGTTATGATGATGGAAATGGATGCATGGATCAATTATGTTGTTGAAAATGCTTTAACGCTCTCCAGAGCCATATATTCATATATCTACTCTTATGTTACTGCACTAAGAGGAGTTTCTCTTCCCTACCAATGTACACTGACTACGGCAGATTAATTGGACAGTTTGCTTACAACTTGTGTTCATTTGCCTCTTGGTTCCTTTTGTTATGTTCCCAGCATGTAAATATTTGCATAACACATATTGGCCCATGGTTTCATCACCACACTCTGAGCTCTCCCCTCTAACTCGCTACAGCTGCATACAGTTTTAGGTGTATTTACAAGGTTTAACATCTAAGAGAGGGGCATGGTGAGGTATTGTAAGTCATCTCAGAAGCCCGGGCTGTTGCCTTAAGAAAAGAGGAAGAAGGGGGTCACTGAGTTCAGTACTCATCTGCAGATTAACACTGCTTTAAAGTCGAAATAGCAGCAGCAGCTGTGATCGTTATGGACTTTTTTATTTGAGTTGTCCAATATATATATTTTTATGTATATTTGCATCCTTCAACGCTTTCTACTAACCATACTATCATTCATTTGTACAGCTAGGTTGTTTTTAAGCTGGCATGGTCCAGTGTTTTTATGCTGGCCCACACTCTCTCCACCAATTTCCTCCTGTCTGTGTTTGTGTGCGTGCTAACTGGTAGTTGGGTGGAGCAGCGTACCCTGGCCTGACATCCTGACCTTATTTATTCAGTCTCTCTCCCAGGCCTGTGCTCCATGGTCCTCCAGCTGATTTACCACCTCACTCTACACATCACTTCCTTCCATGGAGATTGGAATGGAGACTTCCTCACCTCTGTCTCCCCTCTTTCTAACCCCATGACTGGGAAGAGACACTAGTGTGCCACCAATCTCTGGTGTGTTAAGGTGGTACGGTGAGAGAGGGTAGTGATTAGGTCCGGGACGATACCAGTTTCGCAATATATTTTCCATGGCAAACATGAAAGCCTAAAGCAGACCAAAGTTTTTGGTCTATATGTAAAATATTGTGTTCTTTAGCTTGGGAAATAAATGTGACTCTGGATGACAACATGTTTGTTTCCAACATTAGGGCTGTTTTCCTAAAGTTAAATCTGCTTTGTGTTTTGTTTCCTTTCTGCCACACTAATGAGTATTGCAATACTGGTATTGTCTAGGTTTGATGTGGTTGTTTTACCTACTTTATTTTAAAGCACTGATTGCTTGTAATTCTCTCTGCATAAGAGCGTTTGCTAAATGACTGAAATGGAAGGGAATGGCGGGACGGCGCATGGGTCACTTCTGTACTTCCATTATACTAAAAGGCTACTGTGGTAAGCCTTAACAATAAAACCCATGGTGTTCATCTCATCAGTATGTACTGTATTAACCTTGTGCCTCCACTAAACCCCAACACATCTGTGTCAACCCTGTTAACAACCATGTCATGTTCTTCTGCTATAGCAAGCCCCATGTGTCATAAGAATTGCTAAGGTCTAATCTTTCATGGCACGGCGTCTGAGCTAAGTGTGTTTGTCGACGTGAGCTTGTTTACTGGACGCCCTGGCTTCCCTTCAGCCCCTCTCTCTGTCTGGCAGCTGCATTCCTCACAGGATTCTATTCCCCCTCTGGCTGGTAGCTGGATTTCCTCACGGTTTTTCAGTTTTATTACAGGATCTGGTCCGTGTATTTTTCCACAGCCATAGTTGTTTCAAGATGTATAGCTGATTGTCATGTGCTATAAACACACGCAGAACCTGACTGACTTGTGTGTCTAAGAAATATTGGTTTATTTTGCTTTGCAGATGAACAACACGGTTTGTTTCTTGATATTATGTACTATAATGTTAATTGTTTTCAGTTGCATCATATTGATACTTTCTTCCCTCAAATGTTTGCTTGTGGCTTTGCAAAGTCAAGCAACACGTCTGATGTAACTAATATACAGTGGGGCAAAAAATTATTTAGTCTGCCACCAATTGTGCAAGTTCTCCCACTTAAAAAGATGAGAGAGGGATGAGATCCAAGACATGTTATAGTGCAGGGCACTACACTGCTAACAATGCCCCTTTTTAAAGGTGTTTAACGCTTGAGCCGACCTCCTCACCGTTTACCATGAGTAGAATCTCTGCCAACAGCCTTGGATTAGATTCCGGTTTTAAACTATAAAAGTTGAATGTTTCTCAACATCAATTGGAAGTTTCTTCAATGTTGAGAATGTCTTGACTGAGTTGAAAGTTGCAGTTTTAAAGATGATTATCATCAGGGTTGTTTGGAAGTCAGGTATTTTCTGACATTACAGAATGTTTCCTGTAACGTATGAGAGAAGTGACATCTCTTCATCTGAAATGTGTGATGCACGCACGTACGTACGCATGCATTTCCATCCTGTGGGTTGCATTTCCTCCAACCATTATTGCTTTTTCAGTGAAACTTCAGGCCTTTAATGATCAATGTGTCAAACTATTCTGTGTTCTCTCTGCCAAAGTCAGAGCAAACCTTATTCCCAGTCCTCCTACCTTCAACTCAAAGTATGGATACCTCAGCTGGGAATCCTACTCCAATGTCTCCTATTACACCCGTATCCTACCCCCTGTGCCTGAAGGCTGCCCCACCCCTATGGGTGCCAAAGGTGAGAGGGCATCCAAAGTTCCTATCAGAAAATAATGACTACTTACGAAAATAAATCTTCCCAACGGCAACATGCATAGCTAACATACATACTTTTCTCCAGGAAAATCTGTCCTCCCAGACCCAAAGCTGGTGGTGGAGAAGTTTCTGCTGAGGAGGAAGTTCAGGCCGGATCCACAGGGAACCAACCTGATGTTTGCTTTCTTCGCTCAGCACTTCACCCATCAGTTCTTCAAGACTCAAAACAGCATGGGCCTGGGCTTCACCAGGGCGTTGGGGCATGGGGTGAGAATGTTACTACCGCTACTCTATATGTACTCCCTGTACTGTACAGTATATTATTCTATTATATCATTATTGCATTATATTCTATATTTAGAGAGGGTAATGTATTTAGGTGTTAGCGGGGCCAGACAACTCAAATCCTTGGCGCAAAACAAATCTATTCCAACTAGTGTTTAGCGACATTAAACTTTTTGTCCCATCTTGATTATAAGTACCCATAAAACATTGTGATACAGTATATAAAAAATATCCCCAAAAATGACAAAAATATCAGCTAAAACGACAGTTGGGCTAAAGCGCAAAATCAAATGCAACTGAATGAATCATGGCAAAAGATAATGTTGTTGAAAGCCTGGCATGTGCACGCAATGGCACATCTTTTATTCCTTTCTGATGGAGAAGCAAAACAGGTTTGTCTGTCTGTTGCGAGCACATGATGGAGCAGTGACTGTCTGAGGAACGGGCCATCTTACCATAATGAGCTGGGTTATAAACCTACAGTACACCACGGGCTGGATAGAAGCAGTTTGGTTTTCAACCTCGCATGCAAGGCTTTTCTCTGCCTTTATGGTTCATTTCTTTCTTAAGTTTAATACAGTTTAAGCTTATCATTCCATGTTTCTATTGATTGTTCTCATTATTAGTCCTCTGGCTAACGTACTTTTTGAGATGGATTGTTTGATTAGGAAAAAGCCATGCATAAAACAATGAAACGTTTAAAAACTGCTAGACACAAGATAGTTAGGTAGCTTTATTTTTATAACAGAAACTAACACTTGACACCCAGTGTCCTAACACATTATGACACTGTTATGACCCATATTTACACCTGTGACATACACTGCATTTGGAAAGTATTTAGACCCTTTGACTTTTGCCACATTTTGTTACGTTACAGCCTTATTCTAAAAATGCTTTTTATATATATATCACTATACACAATACCTGATAATGACGAAGCAATAAGTTTTTAGAAAATTTTGCAAATTTATATTGCAATAAAACCTGAAAATATTACATTTACATAAGTATTCAGACCCATTACTTAGTACTTTGTTGAAGCACCTTTGGAAGCGATTCAGCCTCGTCGTCTTGCGTATGACGCTACAAGCTTGGCATAAATGTATTTGGGGAGTTTCTCCCGTTCTTTTCAGCAGTTCCACTCAAGCTCTGTCATGTTGAATGGGGATTACCAGGATGTGTATTCAAAGCATAGGTGTACCAACTGGCAAGTGTCTTCACTGACATTTTCAACCTCTCCCTGACCGAGTCTGTAATACGTACATGTTTTGAGCAGACCACCATAGTCCCTGTGCCCAAGGAAGTAGCCATGAAGTGCTTTGAAAGGCTGGTCATGGCTCACATCAACAGCATCCTCCCGGATACCCTAGACCCACACCAATTCGATTACTACCCCAACAAATCCACAGATAATGCAATCTCAATCGCACTCCACAATGCCCTTTCCCACCTGGACAAAAGGAACAACTATGTGAGAATGCTGTTCATTGACTACAGCTCCGTGTTCAACACCATAGTTCCCACGAACCTCATCACTAAGCTAAGGACCCTGGGACTAAACACCTCCCTCTGCAACTGGATCCTGGACTTTCTGACAGGCCGCCCCCAGGTGGTAAGGGTAAGCAACAAAATGTCTGCCACGCTGATCCACAACACTGGGGCCTCTCAGGGTTGTGTACTTAGTCCCTTCCCGTACTCCCTGTTCACCCACGACTGCGTGGCCCAAACACGACTCCCTTTTACATGGACACAAAATATACACTGTCAAGCAATATGACCCCCATAATTCAGATAGTCCTATCACTTACATGCCCTTTTAATATCAGTCATCAGTTGAAAAGAGGGTGTCTTGTCCTGCTCCTGAAATCTGTTTCTGCATTCATTTCAGTCATCAGCAACAGAGCATTGCGGTAGGTGCATGTCTGAAAATAAATAACCATAAAATGTCTACATATATGTCATGACAGTGTTATGACCATATAACAGTTCATGACATGTCAGCTGTTATGACATGGTTATGACACTGGGTGTCAAGTAAAGTGTTACCAAAAGATTATAGGTTTAGGCTAGGGAGGGAGAGAAACAATATTTCCTGACAGAACATTTTGCACTGCTTTGGTGGAATTCTCCTCTCTGTCTGGCCTGAATTCCTGTCTTGCCTTCTGTAAGCTACATAAGACAGTGAGCGCCCTAAAGTGTTGGGATGGTGACACATTTGTTTTGTTTTGGCTCTGTACTCCAGCACTTTGGATTTGAAATGATGCAATGACTATGGGGTTAAATTGCAGACTGTCAGCTTTAATTTGAGGGTATTTCCATCCATAATGGATGAACTGTTTTGAAATTACAGCACTTTATGTACATAGTTGTTGTAGGAATTAAATTCCTCTGTTTTAACACCCAATTAAAATTAAACACTCTGTCAATTCATAAGGAGATGTATGACCCTTATTACTATAAAAATGGACAGAGCCCAGTCTTAAAGTCAAACAGCAGCTTTTATTGTAAATAAGAATATAATACGTTTCTAAACACTTCTACATTAATGTGGATGCTACCATGATTACGGATAATCCTGAAAAAATCATCAATAATGAAGAGTGAGAAGGTTAGTCACACAAATATTTTACCCCTCCCCCCCAAAAATGCTAACCTTCCCTGTTACTGTAATGGTGAGAGGTTTGCATGTCTTGGGGTTATGATATTTTTGCCTCTAAGGGCTTGGTCGGCCGAGTTGTCCTTGTCGCGGGCGCAATGCACGCTGACATGCTCGCCATGTGTACAGTGTTTCCTCTGACACATTGGTGCTTCTGGGTTAAGCGAGCATTGCGTCAAGAAGCAGTGCGGCTTGGCGGGGTCGCGTTTTGGAGGACGCACGACTCTCGAACTTGCCTCTCCCGAGTCCCATTGCTGCAACTCCCGTACGGACAAGACTGTAACTACTAATTTGGATATTACGAAATTAATTAATAAAAAAAGAAAATAAGGATGTATAACAAATTTATTTGATTCTCATTTACAATAAGTGACTCCAAAAGGACTCTACGTAATTTACAATGAATTTATATTGGGCACAAAATAATCTGAAATGCAACCAAAAAGTTTGTAGTGACAAGCTTGATGTAATCATTGCGTGCCAGGATTTTGGGACCAAATACTAAACGGAGCCAAAACAACACAAGATGTCACTTTCCCAATACTTTTGGAGCTCACTGTATTGATTGAAATAGGCTATAGGAATAGGCATGTTACTCAATGTCACTTGTGCGCTGTGAGACTTTTACTGCACAGCACCAGGTCAAGTTCAAATAAGCTAAACCATCATCTGCCTCATCACAATGTCATCACCATCAACAAACAAACCCTGCACACTCTACGAGAGACATGAGAACCATATTCATCTCTATCTCTTGCCATGCGTCATGTCTCACAATCTCTTTTTAATCTCATATTTTATAATCTCTAAACAGGTGGATGCCGGCCATGTCTACGGCGATAATCTGGTGCGTCAGCTGAACCTCCGGCTTCTTAAAGACGGAAAGATGAAATACCAGGTATGTAGAATATTGCATAACTCCACTCCAGCTGTGGACAAGTCTCCACTGGAATGTTACTGTAAACATGGTACCACTCTGTGGTAACTCTGAGGTACTTGTGACTAAAGTAAATACTATTCGTTCCGAGCACCATAAATTATCTTATCGCATCACTAGCATGAAAGAATACACATCTTCTAAGAGGGAACACATCTTGACTCATGTCGGGATAAAGAAGTTCACCCATGGGCTTTATCTGTTGAAATGAACTTCTACAGAAAGGAGTTTTGGGATTGGTATCTGTTTTTGGGAACTGGGTGTTGGTTCAGAGTCAGGGAGAGCTGATGTTGTAACAACCCCATTGATCAATGTCTCTTTCAGCAGTGGCTTGTGTTAACTATAAATGACACCACGACAAGGTTCCAGTTTAACAATGTTTACCTTATTTCCACAGTACTTAGTTGTGATCACACTCAGGCCAGGTCCAACTGCAAGAGAGATTTCTGCGCAGGCGCATTAATAACAGAGTGATAGCACTGTAATAACAGAAGTATAGGGATACTTATAACATGACAAACAATTTCCCACTTTTCTTTAAAGATAAATAGAGAACATCAACAAAATAATTAAATGTCCTAGTATTATTCAAGTCCCCCATTACAAATGGGTTGTCTGACAATGTGTTTTTTTATGAATCAAGCTGCTACTTTCCATTACTGAGTGCCTTTAGGAACACGACATGATGCTCCCTTTTTAGTTAGACAGCTGTTCCTCCTCTGGATTCTCTGTGCTTGAATAAATTCCTTGATGCTGCTAATCTCAAGATGAAATATTTTCTCCGTGACAGACTTGGTTTATTTGACAGCATCAACTAGGAAGTAGTTGTCAGTGACACAAACTACAGGTACAATGGGTTGTTTTGACTCACCAGTGGTGAGCTCTGAGAACAGACTTGCCAGAAAGAGCAAGGGTTTCTCCAGCAAGTGTTCTCCGTACAACCCTCCTTGTCCTTTTTGACTGCCAACAGATAGATGAGAATCTTTCTTCCTCACCCATTAACACGATTATATGTCCACATTGTGTGCCTCTGTCTGTAAGGTTTCCTAGGGAAGCATCACTGACAACAACTGGTTTCTGTGAGTCATCTTTTCCCACATGCTGAAACTTTAGTCACTTGTTCTGATTTCAGTTTACAAACGACTTTGTTTGCCTCATGAATGGTTTGTACAGTGGCATGTTTTGTGTTGGATGCCAAGTTGCAGCCATCAAACATTACATCAGGTCTACTATCTAGTAACCCATATAGCATTTGACCTATCTTTGACCTCAATCAGCTTCAATTCCACAGAGGGAATTGAAGCTCTTTTTTAAAATTCATTTGGATGGGTTGAAGATTGATATAGCTTTCTTGTTGCATCAGTATTGTTGCGTCAACTGTAATAAATTTCATGCCAACATAACTAAAACTATCATGCTCCACACGGCCGACATGGAAAACGGCTTTGAGGTGTGGAATCAGTTGTAGCAAAGGTCTGTGAGCCACACTTGATGAATTCATCAGCATGACAGGCAGGTACTCCAATCACATTGCAGTCTTGATCAAGCCAATAGAAGACTGCAGGACCCACTTGTGACATTTTGCAAACTGTACTCAGCATTGCCTTGACAAAAAAAAAATGTTTTTACCCCAATTGGTTTCCAATTGGTAGTTACACTCTTGTCTCATCGCTGCAACTCCCGTACAGACTCGGGAGAGGCGATGGTCGAGAGCCGTGCGTTCCCCCGAAACTCAACCAAGCCGCACTGCTTCTTGATACAATGCCCATTTTACCCGGAAGCCAGCCGCATCAATGTGTTGGAGGAAACACCATACACCTGGCGACTGTGTCAGCGTGTACTGCGCCCGGTCCACCACTGGAGTCGCTGGTGCATGATGGGACAAGGACATCCCTGCCGGCCAAAACCTCCCCTGACCCGGACGACACTGGACCAATTGTGCACCACCCCATGGGTCTCCCGGTCGCGGCCGGCTGTGACTCTCTAGTGGCACAGCTAGCACTGCAATGCCTTAGACCGCTGCGCCACTCGGGAGGCCTGTTGCCTTGACTTTGTTGTACCAGTAGAGCGAGGCATTTGCCAGGCCATACATACACTTTTTAAGATACCACAGTGGCCCTTAGCTTCAGGTCAGACGTGAATGTCCCTTGACAGCTCTGTTCCCTGTAGAAATGCAAGTTTGATTGTCTCTCCAGAAGTCCGTTGCTTTATGGACTGTATGCAGCAGTCTTTACTTCCATGTTGTATTTCTCAGCCATTTCTCGTTTCATTATTATTGAATTCTCCAGTGTCATTGTACAATTTCTGGGGCGGGCCATGCATACTTACCCAGGAATTAATGAAGTGCTTGACGATTTCACTGGGTTTCTATGTAATCACAATGCTTCCAGCACTGAAGCGTGTGAAGTGGTCCATTTATGTGAAGGCACCACAGACTTGGTCCTAGCTCGTGTAGATCTACAGCCAGTGTTTAATTTTACTTGGAAGCCAGTGGCAAACCAACAGTTGGTCTGGGTTTGCTTTGTCTGGCATGTATAGGCTGTCATTGTAAGTAAGAATTTGTTCTTAACTGACTTGTCTAGTTAAAGGTTCCATCTTTTTTTAAATGTAAATGTCTCACAACTGCTCACTATCTGCCGTAGAATGGAAATGCACTCATCATCATTATTCCCAGAACTGCTGAGTAATTTCTGATGTCTGTCAACTGTAGCATGTTAATTGGGGAGAAAGTGCTCGTAGTAATGGCTGGAACGGAATTATTGGAATGGTATCAAATGCATCAAACACATGGTTTCCATGTGTTTGATGCCATTCCATTTTCTCCGTTCCAGTCATTATGAGCCTCCATTGGTCCAAACTGTTTGAAGTTTTAATAATACTTAGTTTTTTCTCTGTGGTCATGTTTTCTGTGACTGTCAGAATCTCCATGTGCTCTGTGTCCGTCAGAATCTCGTTTTCACATGGACTTTGTGTGATGTCTTTGTCTAGAATTTGAGCACAATAGTGGCCTGAGGTAGTAAGTGCAAGGGGCACTGGTTGTTTAAACGTCACAGACTTGTCATTTGTAATGTCTAGTACAGCCCCTGTCTTCTTGAGGGATGCTTTGCTTAATAATAAAGGGATATCTGCAGGGACCACCTGTTTTAATGTGACAATTTTTGCTGGTAGCTTGACTCTTTTGGTAGAGTGGACGATTCTCCCTTCTCCAAATTTGAAAGCTCTGTTTGGTGTGTCAATCATATGTTGTACTTCTTTCATATTTAGTTCACTGACATGGCTATCAAGCCATTTTGTACCACACACTGCATGTACACATAGGATCTGCAGGGATTGATACTAAGGATTCAACTATAAAGATCTCAGTATTAGAAGCAGATTTGTTTGAAAACAGTGTAATTGTAACGTTGGTCGTTGGGAGAAAGAGAGGAGGACCAATGTGCAGCGTGGTAAGTGTTCTGTAACGTTCGTCGTTGGGAGAAAGAGAGGAGGACCAATGTGCAGCGTGGTAAGTGTTCATAGCTTTTAATGACGTACTGAACAAAACAATAAATAACAAACAAACAGTCCCGTAAGGTGAAAGACAAACATTAAACAGGAAATATACCCCCCACTACTCAAGTGAAACCAGGCTACCTAAGTATGGTTCTCAATCAGGGACAACGATTGACAGCTGCCTCTAATTGAGAACCATACCAGGCCAAACACAGAAATCCCAAATCATAGAAAAAAGAACATAGACAACCCACCCAACTCACGCCCTGACCATACTAAAACAAAGACGTAACCAAAGAACTAAGGTCAGAACGTGACTGTAATCACTGCTCTATCTCTCTGTATACATTTTCCTCTTATTTTAACTTGTTAGTTTTTATGAGGACAGTCTTTAACCCAATGTTAAGTGCGTTGACAAATAACACATTTGGATCTCCTTCCATACCTGCTCAGTGGATTTGTGCGAGGCAATGGCGCCCTCGTCTAGTTGTCTTGATAACATGACTTATTGGCGCTTTTTCTCTGCTGTTCAGTGTAATATGCTAGGTCACTCACTTGCATTCCATCTATTATTGGCGTGACAGCCGTCTTTTCACCCAAAATCATTTTTAGTGCCAACTTTATAGACGCAAAAGTCAGCACCGTACAAGCAGTCAAAGCCAACTGTTTCTCTCTACTATCCGGGCGGGCAGTATCTACTATCCGGGCGGGCAGTATCTACTATCCGGGCGGGCAGTATCTACTATCCGGGCGGGCAGTATCTACTATCCGGGCGGGCAGTATCTACTATCCGGGCGGGCAGTATCTACTATCCGGGCGGGCAGTATCTACTATCCGGGCGGGCAGTATCTACTATCCGGGCGGGCAGTATCTACTATCCGGGCGGGCAGTATCTACTATCCGGGCGGGCAGTATCTACTATCCGGGCGGGCAGTATCTACTATCCGGGTGGGCCTATCCGGGCGGGCAGTATCTACTATCCGGGCGGGCAGTATCTAGCAACTTGAAAGTGAACACCGCATCCAGGAGAACCATGTTGTACTTGCACATCCTGTTCTAAATCCTGTTACATCCTGTTACTTGCACATCCTGTCTGTTCAAAATAAATGATGTAGTCAGTCATTGCAACCCAAAATATGTCTAACACTCAAAGTTTGAATATGCCTCGTAGGCAGTCTTTCTCTTCTTTAAGTAACAGAATCCAGTTCTCTGATCAAAGTTAGAATACCGTCGTCCTTGTTCAAATCCTTTGCAGATTTTTCCTGTGTTGTATCTCTCTCCTCGAGTGATAATACCACCGCAAATGCTTGCTTTTTCTCGTCCAGATTATTAACCCGTGTCCAGATTCCGAGTTAATTTTTCAAACTTACATAAAACCTCTTCTCTTCGAAGCGAGGTGGCCCATTGTAGTTATTAGCCATCCTCTGCTACCAATGTTGACTCTAAATCAGGATTTCCCAGAGTTGGTTATTGGAATCAGCTGTGTAGTGCTAGGGCAAAAAAAATGGGGGGGGGGGGACTCATGGGGGGCCCAAAGACTGACTTTGGGGAAGCCCTGCTCTATTTCCACAGTACATAGTTGTCATCACACTCAGGCCAGGTCTAACTGCAAGAGACTTCTGCGCAGGCGCACTAATAAGAGTGATAGCACCGTAATAACAGAAGTATAGGGATACTTAAATGTACTTCACACTATGCATAGGACTCAGGATGAGATGGCTGTACAACTGTTGGTTATTTAGGGGGGTTGTTGAGGTAAACAGTATTTACTGTAACTAACAGTAGTGTTTCAAAATGTTGTGGTCATGGGCACGGCCCATTCCTCCACTGGTAATGATTGGGCATTGGCAAGACATATTCATTGATTAGTTTGGCAGGTTGCTGGTGAACATTCTGTTCACCAACATCTTTTAAGTTACAGTATGTATAAAGGAAGGATACATTAATAAAGTTTACAATCGCAGAGGTCCATTCCTGTCAGTGACATATTTCAAATGTCTTTTCCACAAAACCCCAAAGGGAACACTAATGATCAAGTTTTTTATCATCCAAAGAAATGAGTAAAGCATGCTCATTGACTCACTAAAGCTCAGTATTGTGCTATTGAGTCAGTAAAACTCTTAAGGGGTCCATAGTATTACTTTCCCTTTTTCACTATCTTCTCTTCCAGGTAATTAAAGGTGAGGTGTACCCTCCAACGATAGCCGAGGCGGCAGTGAATATGAGCTACCCTCGAGGGGTTCCCGAGGGGCAGCGCATGGCCATTGGGCAGGAGGTGTTTGGGCTGCTGCCAGGCCTCACCATGTACGCCACCCTTTGGCTGAGAGAACACAACCGCGTCTGTGACATCCTGAAGGCCGAGCACCCCACCTGGGGGGATGAGCAGCTCTTCCAGACCACCAGGCTCATCGTCATAGGTAAGGACACACTGGACTAAACAGAGATCTCTCTTGTCTTTCATGTTGCCAGACACTGTGCTTTAGGCAGGAATATTAATATTAAGGAAACCTTTCCATGTTCTGGGTTGAGTGAATAGTTACGGGGAAAATAATCCACACACTGCTATAGTAGATACATTTTTTTTGGTTCATATTCCAGGTGAGACTATCCGGATAGTGATCGAGGACTACGTGCAGCACCTGAGCGGCTACCTGTTGGATCTGAAGTTTGATCCGGTCCTGCTCTTCAAGTCCACGTTTCAGTACAGGAACCGCATCGCTGTGGAGTTCAACCAACTGTACCACTGGCACCCCCTGATGCCAGACAGCTTCCACATAGACGGAGACGTGGTGCCCTACTCCCAGTTCATCTTCAACACCTCCATCGTCACACACTACGGGGTGGAGAAACTGGTGGACGCTTTCTCACGCCAGTGTGCTGGACAGGTATGGGCTGTGTGGTGACCATGGGATGTCATATGCAGTGTTATATTGATGAACCCTAGTCTCAATATCATTGTCATGCCATAGGGGAGAGTGGGGTATATGTTATTCAGCATCACTAAATCAAGGGAAATATAGCATTTCTAACAGAGATATCTACATATATTTCAGGATGCTAGAATTCATGTAAACATAACAGTTTGAGAAAATAGCATGTCCAAAAGAACTTACCCAGGGTATGGATTACATTGAGCATAGAGACGGGTAAGTTGAACCGCCTTGGGGTAAGTGGGTGCGGTGCTGATAGGTCAAAGTTTAATTAATGGAATGGGGGTGTGGTATATTGTACATTGAGTGTACAAAACATTAGTAACTCTTTCCATGACAGACTGACCAGGTGAAAGCTGCAATCCCTTATTGATGTCACTTGTTAAATCAACTTCAATCAGTGAAGGGGAGGAAACAGGTTAAAGAACAATTTAATAAGCCTTGAGACATGGATTGTGTATGTGGGCCATTGAGGGTGAATAGGCACACCTACATGTCTTTGAACAGAGTATGGTAAATCATATCAAATTTTATTAGTCACATGCGCCAAATACAACAGGTTCACCTTACAGTGAAATGCTTACTTACAAGCCCTTAACCAACAATGCAGTTTTAAAATATACGGATAAGAATAAGAAATCAAAGTAACAAGTAATTAAAGCGCAGCAGTAAAATAACAACAGCTAGACTATATACAGGGGGCTACCGGTAGAGTCAATGTTCGGGGCACTGGTTAGTTGAGGTAATATGTAGATAGTTATTAAAGTGACTATGCATAGATAATAAGAGAGTAGCAGCTGTGTAAAAGGGGGGGGGGGGGGGCAATGCAAATAGTCTGGGTAATCATTTGATTAGGTGTTCAGGAATCTTATGGCTTGGGGATAAAAGCTGTTTAGAAGCCTCTTGGACCTAGACTTGGCATTCCGGTACCGCTTGCCGTGCGGCAGCAGAGAGAGCAGTCTATGACTAGGGTGGCTGGAGTCTGACAATTTTTAGGGCCTTCCTCTGACACCGCCTGGTATAGAGGTCCTGGATGGCAGGAAGCTTGCCCCAGTGATGTACTGGGCACTACGCACTACCGTCTGTAGTGCCTTGCATTCTGAGGCTGAGCAGTTGCCATACCATGCAGTGATGCAACCAGTGAGGATGCTCTCAATGGTGCAGCTGTAGAACCTTTTGAGAATCTGAGGATCCATGTCAAATCTTTTCAGTCTCATGAGGGGGAATAGGTATTGTTGTGCCCTCTTCATGACTGTCTTGGTGTGCTTGGACCATGATAGTTTGTTGGTGATGTGGACACCAAGGAACTTGAAGCTCTCAACCTGCTCATCTGCAGCCCCATCAATGAGAATGGGGGTGTGCTCAGTCCTCCTTTTCCTGTAGTCCACAATCATCTCCTTTGTCTTAATCATGTTGAGGGAAAGGTTGTCCTGGCACCACACAGTCAGGTCTCTGACCTCCCTATAGGCTGCCTTTTTGTTGTCGGTGATCAGGCCTAGCACTGTTGTGTCATTGGCAAACTAAAATTATGGTGTTGGAGTTGTGCCTGGCCATGCAGTCATGAGTGAACAGGAAGTACAGGGGAGACTGAGCACGCACCTCTGAGGGGCCCCTGTGTTGAGGATCAGAATGGTGGATATGTTGTTACCTACCCTTACCACCTGTGGGTGGCCCGTCAGGAAGTCCATGATCCAGTTGCAGAGGGAGGTGTGTAGTCCGAGGGTCCTTAGCTTATTGATGAGCTTTGAGCGCACTATGGTGTTGAACGCTGAGCTGTAGTCAATGAATAGCATTCACAAATTGTGAGAATGCTATTCATTAATAGGTGCCAGGCACACCGGTTTGAGTGTGTCAACGTCTGCAACGCTGCTGGGTTTTTCACACTCAGTTTCCTGTGTGTATCAAGAATGGTATACCACCCAAAGGACATCCAGCCAACTTCACACAACAGTGGGTTTTAGATTAACTAACTTCTTAGTAATGACTCGGGACGTCGGGTTTGATACGAAAGCTTATTTTAGTAAGAATACTTGTTTACGTTACATTTAACAACAATTGTTTTGGTACAGAGCAATGCAGGTAAGATGCTGTTGGAGAATCAGCCACAATCACCCGCACCTGCACATAATTGGTGCGTTATCACTCATTCCTCTCGCAAGGCATTCTGGGACTTGCAGTCAAAAAGCGTAATTCAACACAACCCAATACAATTACATATGCAAATAAATCTAAAGAAATATCTTTAGATACAGCTCAAAGAATAAACTTAAACATTAACTCTAACACATTAAAGTTACAACATCCTCCCCCCGATGAACAATTGTGTTCATCTAGATCTCTAGGCAGTATATCAACTGAATAGGTCTCCTCAACAAAGTCCCTGAAGCAGTACGAACTGAACATGATCTAACTAAGCCATCTCGGCCTGGAAACAGTTCCTCAATCTTTCCTAGTTTCCAGGTTTGTCTGGGTAGGTTATCTTCTCCAATGAGTACAACGTCACCCGCTTTCAGTGGGGTGGGCTGTGGTGTGTCACAGCGGTGTGCTGACTTTAGATCCAGCAAGTAGTCCCTTCGCCAACTGTTCCAGAAACTGGTCACAAGTCTCTGCCTGTACTTCCATCCATGTAATTTCCCCCTTGTTTAACGTTGGGTGCTGAGTGTCAGCTGGAAATGGCTTTGGAGGCAAAGAGGTTAGTCTTTTACCCACCAGGAAGTGTGCTGGGGTCAGGGGTTGTGGTTCATCCACCCCATTGTGCACGAAGGTCAGAGGCCTAGAATTTAGGATAGCTTCAACCTCTGTCAGGACTGTGCATATCTCTTCAAAATTAAGTGAAGCTCTCCCAAGAACCTTTCGCAGGCATGTTTTTACTGACCTGACGAGTCTTTCCCAGAATCCGCCCCACCAGGCTGCTCGCTCTGCGATGAACCTCCAGGTGATGCCCCTTTCTGAGAAGAACGCCAAGAGTTGGGCTCTTCGATTGCCTTCCACAGCTCTTTCAAGTCCTGATCAGCTCTCTTGAACGTTTTTGCATTGTCTGAGTAGATTACCTTGCATAATCCTCTCCTTGAGATGAATCTTTTTAGAGCTAACAAGAATGTCTCTGTTGACTGCTCTGAGACCAGTTCCAAATGCACTGCTCTGGTTACAGCACAAGTGAACAGTGCAATGTATGACTTCTTCACAGAACCATTTTCTTTCACATAGAGCGGTCCTGCAAAATCCACACCTGTGACTTCGAATGGTGGGGATTCAGTTATTCTGTCTTTTGGTAAAGGCGCAGTGACCTGCTGTCCGGCCCTTGCCTTGAATCTCTTGCACACTATACATCTTGCCACTGTGCTCTTGACTAGCTGCCTAGCACTCAAGATCCAGTATCGCTCTCTGATTTGTACGAGTGTCTCTTGCTCCAGAATGCATCACCTTCTCATGTTGGTACTGTATCAGCATTTCTGAGTATCTGGACTTATTGGGCAGAACCCATGGGTGCTGCTCTCTGAATGTGAAGTTGGACTGTTGCAGTCTTCCTCCTACACTGAGTAGTTCGTGTTCGTCCAGGAAAGGTTTCAGTTCTCTGATTTTACAGTCATTGTTTAGGCTTTTTCCTGCCTTCAGTAGTTTGATCTCCTGTCCGAAACTCTGTTGTTGTGTTACCTTAATCCAGTACTTTTCTGCATCGAACAGTTCGTCAGCAGTCAGTTCACCTTGCATCTTTATGGTTGTACGAGCATTGGCTATGAATCTCTTTATCCAGGCGGTGACTCTGAACACTCTTTTCAGTTTGCTGTACCTTTCAAGCTCCAACACAGGTTCAGTGCTGTCTGTGCTGTTTGCTGCGAGTTGTACAGTAGCCTGGCAACTGGACTTGAGTTCTATATTCACCTCATCCGGAACCTTGTTATCATCAGTCTCTTCGGACTGATTGGGTGATGTCAGAATTCTGGGTCCATTCCACCATAGCTCGCTCTGTGTCAAGTTTCTAACAGTTTGTCCTCTTGTAGGGAGGTCAGCTGGATTAGTTGTCCCTTCAATATGTGACCATGACTCTGGATTGGTCAAGGACTGGATCTCCGTCACTCTGTTCGCAACAAACTGTTTCCATTTCTGAGCTGAGCTGCAAATCCAATGCAGCACGATCATCGAGTCTGTCCACATGTTAATCTGTTTTTCTTCCATTTTCAGTGTGGTCATCAAGTTGTTTGCTAGTCTCGCTCCAATCACAGCTCCCATGAGCTCCAGGCGTGGCAGCGTCATTTTCTTAAGTGGGGCTACCCTGGACTTGGATGCGACTAGACTTGTTGTTTCCCTGTCTTGTGACTCACCTTGCAAGTAAGCTACTGCACTGTAAGCCCTTTCACTTGCATCACAGAACACGTGTAGTTTCAGGGTGTGGTTATTCTGTGGCCACATGTCTGTTCGGTACCACCTTGGTATGGTGAGCTGGTGTAACTGGTGTAGTTCTGAACACCACTGTTGCCATTCTCGTGTCAGATCAGGTGGTAATTCTTCGTCCCAGCTGAGTCCCCTCTCCCACATTTCCTGGAACATGCACTTGATCCTGATGGTGAAGGGAGTTAAGAAACCAAGAGAAGATACGTGCAGACGACTGCAGAACACTTCTCTTTGTGTTTTCCTTTTGCCTTAGAATGCTCAGTAGTGGCCTGAGGTCAAACACAAAGTCATCCGTTTCCGGCCTCCATACTAAACCTAAAACCTTCAGCGCTAATCCTTGTGTTTCTAGCGTCAATGGGTGATCAGTTGTCGTACTCTCCTCCCATTTTGTTTTCAATTCAGGAGAATTGGTCATCCACTTGCAGAGGTCCATGCCTGCATTCGACAGCATTCGCTTTGCAGTTGTTGTCACAAGGTAAGCCTCTTCAACATTGCGTGAACTTGCAATGAAGTCATCTACGTAGAGTGACTCTCTCAGTATCTCTACAACTTCTGGTTGTTCTGTTTCATATTGTTTCAGGTGCTTCCTGATTGTAGCTGCCAGCAAAAATGGACTTGGGGAAGCTCCAAATACCACTCTTTTCATCCTCAGCACACGCAGCTCCTCTTCATTTTCTCCCCTTGGTGGGCCAGTGAGCCATAGAAATCTCACGGCGTCTCTGTCTCTCTCTGCTAGGGATATCTGCAGGAAAGCTTTCTTGATGTCTGCCATGAATGCGATCTCATGTAGTCTGAACTTTATCAGAACGCTGAGCAGATCCGGATTCAGGTTCGGTCCTGTGAGTAGACAGTCATTGAGAGATGGACAGCCATCTTCATGGGACGAGGCATCAAACACCACTCTCAGTTTTGTTGTCACCTTATCTTCTCGTAGTACTGCATGGTGAGGTAAGTAGTATTTTACGTTGTCTGCACTTGATGCGTTGTCCTTGGGCACGTCCTCTGCCATATCTTGTTGTAAGTAGTCTTCTACTACTTCATTGTATCTGCTGTACAACGTCACATCCTTCTTCAGTCTTTTCTTCAGACCTTCAAACCGTTTCTTGGCGATTCTATAGTTGTCTTGGAGTTCTGGCATTTCTCGTTTCCATGGCAACTCCACATGGTATCGCCCAACTTTGAAGGTGGTTGTTTCCTCAAACCTTTGTAGAGCCTCGTTTTCCTCTGAGTTCTGTGTTTTCTCGCTTAGAATACCCAGAGACTCAAGCTCCCAGAATGCATGCAATTGCTTGGAGACTAGTGTGTCTTCATCAAGTGGGATGAACATGCAAGTTGCCTCGGCGACACTTGACATGGACACGGGTCCCTGCACCGACCATCCAAAGGTGCTCTCTAAAGCAACTAGCGTCTCCGTCAGTCGCTCCACTCTGCCTGATACTATCTGCCAGTAGTAGTCTGCTCCTATCAGGACAGAGAGTTCAGGATCATTGTCATCTCCTGCAAAGTCTGCGAGCTGCAGTCCCCTTTTACTGAGCTCATGCTGAATCCGTTCACCCGGAACCTTCATCACAGCTGTGCACACTTGTGGGGTTTCAATTGCCTCTATCTCTATTCTCTGCTGTTTGTCCCAGACATTCTCCAAGATGACTTTCACTGTGTTGCGTTGGGATGTTGCTGGGGCAGAGGAGCCAAACGTGTGAAGAGTGAGTGCCTCTTGTCTGATTACTGGTAGCTTCAAGCCCTTCACAAAGTTTTCATGTATGAAGCTTCTCTGACTGCCTCCATCTAGTAAGCAACGAGCTATCTTCCTGCCCGATGGGCCTTCTACCCATGCCTTTGCCGTTTGTAGCAACACAGTGTTCTGTCCATCTGGTTTCATCTTCACTGAATGGGGAATAACTGAGGAAACAACAGCATCTACAGAAACAGTAGGGGGTTGCACCTCCCTCCTCTTACTGGTACAAACCGCAATGTGATGTCTGCTTCCACATGTTGCACATGACACATCTTTGACTTTACAGAATTTTGCTATGTGTCTCTGTCCTAAACATACAAAGCATCTTCCCATGTTCTTTAGTTTCTCTTTGCGTGTAGCAATATTGTAGTCAGTGCAGTTTTCTGATTTGTGGTCTGCACTGTCACAAAATAGACACGTTTGTTGTTCCTTCTGGCTGGTTGTATGCAGTGCTGCAGCAGAGGGCATGTTGGGTCTTTTTGGTTTCATTTCATTGGAGAAGCATGACTTGTTCCATGGTTTGCTCTCTTTCTGTTGGTTGTATGATCTTGTCATTTGTAGCGCTCTCTCCCTGCTCTGAACCTCTTTCTGTAGGAAACTGATAATCTCAGACACTTTCCATTCATCATCTACTCCCCTCTGACGACTATAGTCAAGAGCTATGTCCTCTGGAATCATCTGCAGTAATATTGGGAATAGTAGGCTTCCATAGGTTTCTGACATTACACCCAGTGATTCCAGGCTCCTAATCTGAATTTCACATTCATCATATAGCTGCCTCAATGCATTTAGATCAGAGGATTTCTTCACAGGTGTGAGATTCAGCAGCCTTGACATATGAGCACTAATCACAAGATCTTTCCTTCCAAATCTGCTCTTGAGTAGAGCGATTGCATTATCATAGTTACTGTCTGTTAACATCAGTCCTGCTACTGCCTTTGCAGCTGGTCCAGTGAGATATGTTTTCAGATAGGTCAACTTCTCTTTTTTACACAGTGAATCATTGTTGTGAATAGCAGTCTCATATTGGCTCCAAAACTCCTGCCACATACTGACATCTCCATAGAATTTCTCAATAATCAACTTCGGTAGCCTTACTGATTGTCTCTGTGATATGTTTGAGTTAGCGTCACTCACCCGGGCTGGTAGTGGATTGACGTCCTGTTTCTTCGTTATCACTCTTTGTGCACGGCTCTTCAGCATGATAATGCGTTCTTTGTAATCCTCCGTGCATGCAATCTCTGCCTCCAATCCGTCCAATGGCGTTAACTGTTCAATTTCACGATCGAGCTCAAACAAACTGTCCTCCTTAGCGGATAGCAATTCCAACAATGTACTCAAGTGATCGGTATCCGGATTTGACTGGGATATTTTCACGTCAATCTGATTCAAAATCCGCGTTGTTGCGCCTCGAATGGTACCCCGCTTTCGTCTCATTCTTTCTGCTTCATGCCGACGTTCCTCCTCAGCCATTTCAGCCACTTCTTCGTCGCAGCTCATGTCCCGGGTTTCGGCACCAACTTTCAGATTAACTAACTTCTTAGTAATGACTCGGGACATCGGGTTTGATACGAAAGCTTATTTTAGTAAGAATACTTGTTTACGTTACATTTAACAACAATTGTTTTGGTACAGAGCAATGCTGGTAAGATGCTGTTGGAAAATCAGCCACAATCACCCGCACCTGCACATAATTGGCGCGTTATCACTCATTCCTCTCGCAAGGCATTCTGGGACTTGCAGTCAAAAAGCGTAATTCAACACAACCCAATACAATTACATATGCAAATAAATCTAAAGAAATATCTTTAGATACAGCTCAAAGAATAAACTTAAACATTAACTCTGTAACACATTAAAGTTACAACAGTGGGAAGCATTGGCGCTAACATGGGCCAGCATCCCCGTGGAACGTTTTTGACACTTTGTATAGTCCATAACCTGACAAATTGAGGCGGTTTTGAGTGCCAAAGAGAGTGCACCTTAATATTAAGGTGTTTGTACAAAACATTACAATCAGTAAGGCGGCAGGTAGCCTAGCGGTTAGAGCGTTGGGCCAGTAACCGAAAGGTTGTTGGTCCAAATGCCCCAGCCGAGAAAGTGAAAAATCTGTATGCCCTTGAGCAAGGCACGTAACCTTAATTTGCTCCAGGGGCACTGTACTACTAGGGCTGACTGTAAAACAATTAGGGTTGACCCCAATTAGTCGTTTTTGTAGAGAAGTAGCAAATAAACATATTTTTTTATGGCACACGAGACACCTGTCTGATTCGCGCCCATCTCGGTGAACTAATCCATTGCGGACGCCAAGACTGTGGCTAAGATGCACAATGCATGTCTCTCTCCAGAATGAGCTCTCTCCCTCCAATTTGTGCACATTCATTGTTTCATAACTCCATTGTGTGAGTTGTCTGTGTTTGATTGTTAGTGTGTATCAATTACCCATTACATACAGTATATCACCAATTGTACATTTACTGTTAATTCCTATCATTTCTATTCTAAAATGTTTGTTTGGTTACAGTAATTTCTGTTAAATCATTCATTTACTGTTCTCATTGTCAGAGGGGACACGTTGTTTGCAGACCACACAACCTGTTTACACTTGTGAGAAACAAGTTTTGGTTAATTCCATTCATTCCAGCTTTTGTGTGGAGTGCTCCTGTCAATGTTGAGTTAGGACATTCACCTTATTATGTATAGGAGTAGGCCTTTAGGCTACCTGGCCTGCGCCCAAATGTAGCCAAACAGTAGTTAATTTTCTGAAATCACATAGACACACCCTATTTGGAAAAATGCATTTTAAAATGTCTACCAATCAATTGGTGGAAAGAACAGATGACTTTCGGTCAACCAATATTTTTTGTCGGGGACAGCCCTACAAACAACACATTTTCACTACACCTAACCGGTGTGTGTGACAAAACTATTTACATTTTTTTTTATGCATACCTACATTCAGATATAGATCTCTCTGTTCAATATCACTTAGCCTTCCATTTCCTGACCGGTTTTCTGGGATAGGGATGTCGTTTCTATGTGCCAATTTCTAGGCAAGTTCACTGCAATTGAGGCTACTAAGCTCATGAAACTGGTCTGCAAGATTCTTGATATGTTTAGTAAGTTCAGACTCCATGTCATCAGATAAGACCTTTTGTGCCTCTACTGCTCTATCATAGCTTCTCTTACGCACAGGTACATGTTTTGTTTTCCTTTTTGTCAATCTACTTCAGTGTCATTCAGTTATTTTTATCATCCATTGCTGCTGCTTGTACTTCTTCCCTTCTGTCACTTCCTTGGCTGCTCTTTCAATAACCTTAAGGGGGGCTTGTTGCATGATATCTGCTCTGTAACAAAAATGCGTTCATATGCATGACACAATGCAAAAATACTATTCGTATTATGCATCAACCTGACAAAAATGTCATCATAATTTGTATGGTGGCCATTGGCTCAACTTACCCCTAGGCAAACATTTTTACTATATTAGCCCAATACAGCTACAAGGATGCACTTTCATGCTATGTTTAGGACCTCATCTTGTAGCTTATAGAGACCCCAACTGATTTATAAATCAATCTAATTCAGTTTAGACACAAGCATCATGAAATCTCTTAACACAATAAATTAATTTGACTTTGAAAATCTTTTTTATTTTACCTAATTTGCTAACCACATGTACCATGTGGGATTTTCCTTTACATAATCCATGAAATGATGACCTCTTCCTAAATATTTGGTCACATTTATTAATTTTGTTTCCTAGAAACAAAGGGTTGCTCAACTAACTCTTTGGAGCAACTTACCTGGCACTCTCCCCTACATAGAAAGTTGTCTAAAGTGCATACAGATCTGGGCTATAATGATCTGTCTGATAGGATTGTGTGTCAAGGTTAGGGTCAATTCGAATTGAAGTCAGGGAGTCTATTCAGGGAGTAAACAAAAATTCTGAAAAATTTCATCTATTTTCTATTTCTACCAAAAAGCAGAAGCTATTTATTTGAAGTGACTTCAACTGAATTGATGTGTGTGTTGTTGTAGTTCTTTTGAGCCAAGCAAATTCTATGTACGAGAGATGGAGAGTTTTATTAATTTATTGGAAATGAAATACAGAAATATCTCATTTATATAAGTATTCACACCCCTGAGTAAATACATGTTAAAATCACCTTTGGCAGTGATTAACAGCTATGGGTCTTTCTGAGTAAGTCTCTAAATTGGCAGATGGCAGTTTAAAGTGACTCAAATCCTATTTATTTGCATATCTGATTTGAATCTTATTTTTTCCTGCAGTCTGAACAGCCAAAAAGCACATGGAATCTGATATTTCAAGCCACATTTAAAACCAGCTTTGTAGGTGGTTTGAAGTCAACTACAAATCTGATTCCTGGCCATGTGACTTGTTTGAACGGTCAAATCTGACTTCAAGTTGGTTTTTCGACTGTTTTTCGACATATCTTGTTGCTTGCTAGGTCCATGTGGTAGCTAACTAGCTTGTTAATTGTTCACAAACAAATGTGGGAATGTGCTAGAAAACTAAACAGCTACCTAGCAAGTTGGATCGTCTTATCCTATCAAGGTTTAAAAGTGTTCTTACTCTATGATTTGGAACATTCAAATTGCTACGTAACTTCTGAGTGATGGGAAGCACAACCACAACAAAACAGCCTACACAATTGCGCACACCCATTATTACTGTGACAACTAGCATAGCCTTTTCAGCAAATGACTGCTGTCAGAACACACACATCCAATTTGGTCACTTGTAACTGTTTGGACAGTCAGTAGTCCGACACGGATTTGAAAAACAAACTCATTTGAGCATTAAGCCCTGCGGTGTGAAAAAGGCTGAAGAGCTTTGTACACCTGGGTTGTCCAATATTTGTACATTATTATTTTTACAATTCTTCAAGCTCTGCCAAGTTGGATGTTGATCATTGCTAGACAGCCATATTCAAGTCTTGCCACATATTTTCAAGCACATTGCTGAAGGCTGGGCCTAATATAGTGTGAGGTCATACAACAAGTTTTGTAATGATTCCTATGTTGATGATGTAAGTAATATTTGCTGGTCTATGGTGTGTAATGAGGAGCAACCAGATGCTGCACTTGACACATTTATGAAATTGTCTGTCCATAATACAGACTTCTCAGACTGGTCTGCCTTAACAGCACTATCGACAAGGCAGGTCCTACAAGCCCTTGTTTTGTCACACCTCAACTACTATTCAGTTGTGTGGTCAGGTGCCACAAATAGGGACTTAGGAAAATGACAATTGGCTTAGAACAGGGCAGCACGGCTGGCCCTCGGATGTACACCGATAGCTAAGATTAATAATATGCATGTCAATTTCTCCTGGCTCAAAATGGAGGAGAGATTGACCTCATCACTACTTGTATTTGTGAAAGGTATTGACATGTTGAATGCACCCAGCTGTCTGTTTGAACTACTGGCACACAGCTCAGACACCCATGCATACCCCAGAAGACATGCCAACAGAGGTCTCTTCAGTCTTCAAATCCAGAACAGACTATGGGAGGCGCATAGTACTACATAGAGCCGTGACTGCATGGAGCTCTATTCCGCATCAAGTAACTCATGCAAGCAGTAAAATTAGATTTTAAAAAACAAAAATAAACCTTATGGAACAGCGGGGACTGTGAAGAGAGACAAACAGACACATGCATACACACACACACACACACACACACACACACACATGGATTTTGTGTTGTAGATATGTGGTAGTAGACTAGTGGCCTGAGGGCACACACTTAATGTGTTGTGAATGTATTGTAATGTTTTTTAAGCAAGTTGAGGTTACAAATGCCTTAATTTAGCAGGATCCAGCAGCAGCTAATGGGGATTCATAATAAATACAATTAACTAAGGGTTGAATACTTATTGACTCCAGACATTTTAGCTTTTCAAATTGTTTTTATAAAAAAATATATACGTAATTCCACTTTGACATGGGGTGTTGTGTGTAGGTCAGTGACACCTGTGGGTGTATACTGTATATGAAGTAACACATTTAGGGCCCTTCTCGGGAGGGCCATTCTCACCCAGACCACATTAGAGTAGCTGACCCTCAACTGCAGTTTTTATAACTTCCTCTTCGTATGCAGTCACTACCATGTCTGAAGGTTTTTTTTCCCCACTGTATACAAAATATACAATTGCTGGGATGGCACCTTTCTCACCTTCTCTCATGTAGCCTGAGAAGCAATCCTCTGCTTGTTATAGTCATTGGTTACTCAGGAAGAGTTAAGTGAAAGAACAGACGTAGCTACCTGTTTTTAGATTTCTATTGTTGTGGAAATTCTACACAGGACACTCAAAGTCAATCTTAAATTAATCATTGTTTATTTACAGTTAACTGGAGATGTTCCAATAAACTTGATGCACCATAGAGCTCCTGACAGATGTGTACTATCGGGGCAGTCCCATTTAGATCTCTTATATCCTGCTTATATACATGTTACATAGGCATGATTTAACTTATTCATAATTCATCATTAACATTTGGTTCATGCATGTGACAGACCAATACCTCACAAGGCTTCTTGTCTCCAAGCTGAGACCTTGAAACTGAGATATCCTTTCGTTCTCAAAACAAGGTTCTGGGTGTACTGCCGAATTGCAGATACTGATAGTGAGGATTCGTTCAATCAGTTACTTGCATGAACACAGAAATTGGTTATTAGAAAAGCACAAACATAACATTTTCCATCACACTATGCTTGCCTTGAATAGTGCAGTTTTAAGCTCTGTCGCTTTCTTATTTGTCTGAACATGTTTATCTTTCCTAGATCATTCTCTTCCCCATTTCCAAATCGATCCCTATCAACTATCCATCCGAGAGCTATTCTGCTACCTGTTTCTTTTGAATACTTTTTTTCATGTAGTCATTCATGCATCCTATATTTATACAGGTGATGCCCGTCTGATCCTTTTCGATGTAGTCTACACCAGTACCTATGGGTATGGGGTCAGAGGTTAAGTTGGTTTTAATCCTTTCTCTGTTTCTCAGATAGGAGGTGGGAAGAACATCCACCCAGTGGTGACCAAGGTGGCCGAGGGTGTTATTGAAGAGTCCAGGGCTCTGCGTCTCCAACCCTTCAACGAGTACAGGAAGAGGTTCAACCTGAGGCCCTACACATCTTTCTCTGACTTCACTGGTAAGACTACATATTTAGAGTTTTGGAAATTACGATGATACTAAAAGCTTCTATAGAACCATTTACCGGCTGCATCATAAAAGGTTGCATGCGCAGTTGGTATTGGTATTAGTCTTTTATTAGGATCCCCATTAGCTGTTGCAAAAGCAGCAGCTCCTCTTCCTGGGGTCTACACAAAACATGACACATGACATAGTACAGAACATTAATAGATGACAATAGCTCAAGGACAGAACTGCATCAGTATTTTACTTTTTATTTTATTTTTTACAAAAGGCACATGTAGCCTACATATCAATACATACACACAAACCGTTCATAATCAGAAACCTCTTTGTTTACGAAGCAGTGGATACAATCACATGCAACTTCAAATGCAGATCGTGTAAGTAAACTAACACTTAATCAGATGGTTATCGTCTAAAACATTGCAAATGTCATGAGAGGATTGATTACCTAGCAAGCCAGGGAGGGGAGGTAAAATATCCCAAATAGAGCTAGATAAATCCAGAAATATAATATACTTGTTGATCATAGCTATAGCCATTAGCCTTGCTTGTTTTCATGGTCATCACTCACTCATTGTTAATTTTATCAAGGTCTCGACTAGAGGTCGACCGATTATGATTTTTCAACACCGATACCGATTATTAGAGGACCAAAAAAGCCGATATTGGCCGATTCTTTAAAAATATATTATATTGTATATTGAATATGTTTCATTATTTACTTTAGGCTAAATTGATTTTATTTATGTATTATAATAAGTTAAAATAAGTGTTCATTCAGTATTGTTGTAATTGTCATTATTACACATTTTTAAAAAGTATATATATATATATATATATATATATATATATATATATATAACAACTTTTAAAAAATGTGTAATAATGACAATTACAACAATACTGAATTAACACTTACTTTAACTTAATATAATACATAAATAAAATCAATTTAGCCTAAAGTAAATAATGAAACATATTCAATTTGGTTTAAATAATGCAAAAACAATGTGTTGGAGAAGAAAGTAAACGTTTCAGTTCCTTGCTCAGAACATGAGAACATATGAAAGCTGGTGGTTCCTTTTAACATGAGTCTTCAATATTCCCAGGTAAGAAGTTTTAGGTTGTAGTTATTACAGGAATTATAGGACTATTTCCCTCTATACCATTTGTATTTCATTAACCTTTGACTATTGATGTTCTTATAGGCACCATAGTATTGCCAGTGTAACAGTATAGCTTCCGTCCCTCTCCTCGCTCCTCCCTGGGCTCGAACCAGCAACACAACGACAACAGCCACCATCGAAGCAGCGCGTTACCCATGCAGAGCAAGGGGAACAACTACTAGAAGGCTCAGAGCGAGTGATGTTTAAAACGCTATTAGCGCGCGCTAACTAGCTAGCCATTTCACTTCGGTTACACCAGCTTCATCTCGGGAGTTGATAGGCTTGAAGTCATAAACAGCACAATGCTTGACGCACAATGAAGAGCTGCTGGCAAAACACACTAAAGTGCTGTTTGAATGAATGTTTATGCGCCTGCTTCTGCCTACCACCGCTCAGTCAGATACTTCGATGCTTGTATGCTCAGTCAGATTATATGCATATATCATCAACCATGTGTAGTTAACTAGTGATTATGATTGATTGTTTTTTTTATAAGATAAGTTTAATGCTACCTAGCAACTTACCTTGGCTTACTGCATTCGCGTAACAGGCAGTCTCCTTGTGGAGTGCAACGAGAGAGGCAGGTCGTTATTGCGTTGGACTAGTTAACTGTAAGGTTGCAAGATTGCATTCCCCGAGCTGACAAGGGGAAAATCTGTCGTTCTGCCCCTGAAAGAGGCAGTTAACCCACCGTTCCTAGGCCGTCATTGAAAATAAGAATGTGTTCTTAACTGACTTGCCTAGTTAAATAAAGGTCTAAAAAATAAAATAAAAATCGGCACCCAAAAATACCGATTTCCAGATTGTTATGAAAACTTAATATCGGCCCTAATTAATCGGTCGACCTCTAGTCTCGACATCAGAATTAGCTATCCTGTGACAGAGCTTTTTGATGTCGGGATGCGTGCGCATCAATCAAACGTGACATTTGATGATAATCAGGAAATGGCTCCATGGAATCGGGTGCTCATCTGGGTAAAGTCATGAATCCAAAAAGACGGCAACAACCATATGTATTTTCTAATGCATAGTTGCTCTTTTACTAATGAAAAAGCTGACTCGTTTCGACCTCAATTGATGAAGCTTCGACAGACTGATTTGCGGTCGAAAGAGCACCTACAGTGCCACATGTTATTGTGTTACAGCCTGAATTTAAAATGTATTAAATTGAAATTTTGTGTCACTGGCTTACAATTTTTTTATAAATTAATAAAAAAGGAAAGGCTGAAATGTCTTGACTTACAGTTGAAGTTGGAAGTTTACATACACCTTAACCAAATACATTTAAAATCCCAGTAAAAAAATCCCTGTCTTAGGTCAGTTAGGAACACCACTTTTAAGAGTGTGAAATGTCAGAATAATCAAATCAAATTTAATTTGTCACATACACATGGTTAGCAGATGTTAATGTGAGTGTAGCGAAATGCTTGTGCTTCTAGTTCCGACCATGCAGTAATATCTAACAAGTAATCTAACCAAACAGTTTCACAACAACGACCTTATACACACAAGTGTAAAGGAATGAATAAGAATATGTACATAAAAATATATGAATGAGTGATGGCCAAATGGCATAGGCAAGATGCAGTAGATGGTATAGAGTACAGTATATACATATGAGATGAGTAATGTAGGGTGTGTAAACATTATATATAGTGGCATTGTTTAAAGTGGCTAGTGATATGTTTATTACATACATTTTTCCATTATTAAAGTGGCTAGAGTTGAGTCAGTATGTTGGCGACAGCCCCTCAATGTTCGTGATGGCTGTTTAACAGTCTGATGGCCTTGAGATAGAAGCTGTCTCCAACATACGGATCTCGCTTTCTGGATGATAACGGTGTGAATAGGCAGTGGCTCAGGTGGTTGTTGTCCTAGATTATCTTTTTGGCCTTCCTGTGACATCGGATGGTGTAGGTGTCCTGGAGGGCAGCTGGTTTGCCCCCGGTGATGCGTTGTGCAGACCTCACTACCCTCTGGAGAGCCTTACAGTTGTGGGCAGAGCAGTTGGCCCTCACATTCTCCCTGTAGGCCGTCTCATCGTTGTTGGTATTCAAGCCTACCACTGTAGTGTCGTCCACTACAGTTATGGATGAACAGGGAGTACAGGAGAGGGCTGAGAACACACCCTTGTGGGGCCCCAGTGTTGAGGATCAGCGGGGTGAAGATGTTGTTACCAACCCTCGCCACCTGGGGGCTGCCCGTCAGGAAGTCCAGGACCCATTTCATCTTTTATTTCTTTCATCACATTCCCAGTGTGTCAGAAGTTTACATACACTCAATTAGTATTTGGTAGCATTGCCTTTAACTGGTTTAACTTGGGTCAAACGTTTCTGGTAGCCTTCCACAAGCTTCCCACAATAATTTGGGTGAATTTTGGCCCATTCCTTCTGACAGAGCTGGTGTAACTGAGTCAGGTTTGTAGGCCTCCTTACTCGCACATGCTTTTTCAGCCCACAAATGTTCTATGGGATTGAGGTCAGGGCTTTGTGATGGCCACTCCAATACCTTGACTTTGTTGTTCTTAAGCCATTTTGCCACAACTTTGGCAATATGCTTGGGGCCATTGTCCATTTGGAAGACACATTTGCGACCAAACTTTAACTTCCTGACTGATGTCTTGAGATGTTGCTTCAATATATCCACATAATTTTCCTCCTCAAGATGCCATCCATTTTGTGAAGTGCACTCCTCCCTCCTGCAGCAAAGCACCCCCACAACATGATGCTGCCACCCCCGTGCGTCACGGTTGGGATGGTGTTCTTCGGCTTGCAAGCATCCCCCTTTTTCCTCCAAATGTAACGATGGTCATTATGGCCAAACAGTTCTATTTTTGTTTCTTCAGACCAGAGGACATTTTTCCAAAAAGTATGATCTTTGTCCCCATGTGCAGTTGTAAACCGTAGTCTGGCTTTTTTTATGGCGGTTTTGGAGCAGTGGCTTCTTCCTTGCTGAGCGTTTTTTCTGTAGATATAGATACTTTTGTAATTGTTTCCTCCAGCATCTTCACAGGGTCCTTTTTTTGCTGTTCTTGGATTGACTTGTACTTTTCACACCAAAGTACGTTAATCTCTAGGAGACAGAACGCATCTCCTTCCTGAGCAGAATGACGGCTGTGCGGTCCCATGGTGTTTTATACTTGCGTACTATTGTTTGTACAGATGAACGTGGTACCTTCATGTGTTTGGAAATTGCTCCCAAGGACAAACCAGACTTGTAGAGGTCTACAAAAAATGATTTATTTTGATTTTCCCATGTCGAGCAAAGAGGCACTGAGTTTGAAGGTAGGCCTTGAAATACATCCACAGGTACACCTCCAATTGACTCAAATTATGTCTTGGCTTTAGAAACTTCTGATAGGCTAATTTACATCATTTTCTGGATTTTTTCAAGCTGTTTAAAGGCACAGTCAAATTAGTGTATGTAAACTTCTGACCCACTGGAATTGTGATACAGTGAATTAAGTGAAATAATCTGTCTGTAAACAATGAGCAATAATACACTACATGACCAAAAGCGCTCCTATTCATCCCAAAGGTGTTCGATGGGGTTGAGGTCAGGGCTCTGTGCAGGCTAGTCAAGTTCTTCCACACCGATCTCAACAAACCATTTCTGTATGGACCTCGCTTTGTGCAAGGGGGCATTGTCATACTGAAACAGGAAAGGTCCTTCCCCAAACTGTTGCCACAAAGTTGGAAGCACAGAATCATCTATGTCCTGGCATCCTCCACATCCAGATTTGTCCGTTGGACTGCCAGATAGTGACGTGTGATTCATCACTCCAGAGAATGCATTTCCACTGCTCCAGAGTCCAATGGTGGCAAACTACCACTCCTGATGACGCTTGGCATTGCGCATGGTGATCTTATGCTTGTGTGCGACTACTCGGCCATGTAAACACATTTCATGAAGCTCACAACGAACAGTTCTTGTGCTGACGTTACTTCCAGAGGCAGTTTGGAACTCGGTAGTAAGTTTTGCAACTGATGAGACTATTTTTGCGTGCTACACGCTTCAGCACTCTGCGGTCCCGCTCTGTGAGCTTGTGTGGCCTACCTCTTGGTGGCTGAGCCATTGTTGTTCCTAATGTTTCCACTTCACAATAACAGCACTTATAGTTGGCCGGGCAGCTCTAGCAGGGCAAACATTTTATGAACTGAAAGGTGGCATCCTATGACAGTGCCACGTTGAACGTCTCTGAGCTTTTCAGTAAGGCCATTCAACTGCCAATGCTTGTCTATGGAGATTGCTTGGCTGTGTGCTCAATTTTATACACCTGTCAGCAATGGGGTATGTCTGAAATGGCCGAATCCACTTATTTGAAGGGGTGTCCACATACTTTTGTATATTCGGAAAGTACTCTGACCTACCCATTGACTTTTTCCACATTGTGTTAAGTTACAGCCTTATTCTAAAATATATTAAATTGTTATTTTTTTCCTTCATCAATCTACACACTACCACATAATGACAAATCAAACATGGGTTTTTAGTAATGTTTGCAAATTTATAAAACCAACAACAACAGAAAATGAAATAAATTTACATACACTATCCGTCAAAGGTTTTAGAACACCTACTCATTCAGGGTTTTTTCTTTATTTTTACTATTTTCTACATAGTGACATCAAAACTATGAAATAACACATATGGAATTATGTAGTAACCAAAAAAGTGTTCAACAAATCAAAATATATTTGATTCTTCAAATAGCTACTCTTTGCCTTGATGACAGCTTTGCACACTCTTGGCATTCTCTCAACCAGCTTCACCTGGAATGTTTTTCCAACAATCTTAAAGGAGTTCCCACATGCTGAGCACTTGTTTGCTGCTTTTCCTTCACTCTGCGGCACGACTCCCAAACCATCTCAATTTGGTTGGGGGATTGTGGAGGCCAGGTCATCTGATGCAGCACTCACTTCTTCACAAATGCTTTTGGCTGTTGTCTGGGCCTCAGGGAATCCAGTTAACCTGTAAGTAGTGAGCGAGGCCTTTTGCATTTGAGACTAAATTCACTGTGATATCCAACTACATTGAGGCGGATTGGAGGTGCTTGTTCACCTTGTTTGTCATTGTCAGTATCTCACACCATACAACACAGCAAATCAAGAAGCGGTAGGACCCAACTTCCTCTGCAAGTGCTTGTGCCTCCACTTTGGACACAGGATTGTTGATCGTCTGTCTGGCTTCCAGTAATGCCTCCCGAACCTCAGAAGCCTGATACCTGATTGCAGAACACTTTGGAGCCTACTTTCCCATCTTGTCACTCCATGACTTCACGGTTATGTTCACGTGTTTCTTCAAAACACTCCATCTTTATGTGCCAGCTGAAAAGGTGAAGAGCTTTTGCACAAAAACCCAACTGGATCTTTTGAAGATTTGGCAGCATCTGCAATGACAAGGTTTAGAGTATGTGCTCCACATGGGACGAACGTGGCTCTGGGGATATTTTTTGAGCAGTCTGGCTTGTACTCCTTGGTGCTTGACCTTCATGTTGGTTCCATTATCATAAGCTTGTCCTCTGCAATCTTCAAATGGAATCTTAAGCTCGTTCAGCTTATCTGAGATGACAGTGGACAGATTCAAGCCTGTTGAAACATTAACAAAGCCGAGGAAGTGCTCCTTGTTCTCTGGCTTTCCCTTTAAAGCCACACTTCTCAGAATAATGGACATTTGCTCCTGGTGACTGTCACGTGTACAGTCCAAGATAATGGAGAAGTACTTTGAGTCTTACTTGAGTTACTATTTCTTCCAGAAACTTGTCACTCATCTGTATCAGCTCATTCTGTGTGCGCTTCCCGAGGTAATGAGTATGTGTCCCTCCATATTTAATTTTGCTGAGATGATTTTCCATAACGGGGTCAAATTTTGCAAGTAATTCAACCTCTTTTTAGGAAGTTTCCATTATCTGGTTGGAAGAGCTTGTCTGATGGACCCCTGAATGTTTCTTTCAGCCAGAGACTGGGTGATACTTATTAAATGTGTAAGGAGATCCTGCCATCTCTTTCAGCCTCAAATTGTAATTTGAATTTGGTCAAGAGTCTGTCCCCAACTTAGGCGCAGATCAAGTTCTCTCCACTTATTCATATTATCTGTGTGTTCAGGACTACCCTCATGGTGTTTCAGAATGGCGTTGATATTTGACCAGTCATTCACACCTTCCTTTATTATTTTGTAGTCTTTTGTAGAAAAGAGCTTACAGCAAAAACAATAGTGTTGTTTTTGGTTGTGAAAGCCAGCTCCTGGTAATCTTTCCCCCATTTGACAGCTGTATCTGTAATATGCCTGAATGGAAACCTCTTCTCGACTTGTCTTTAGGGTCATAACAATCCATTCCTGGTTTGAATGGACCTCCGTGCACCAACTCAGTCCTCATAAAGTCTGTTAAGACTGGGGGCCAATCTGCTGGGTCATTTAGTGGAGCAGCAACTGTTCTATTAGGGTCTGAGCTGCTTGTATCTGATGCTGGCTGTACACCTCTGATTGTGCTAGTACTGGCTGAGGCTGCCTGTATTTCACCTGGGTCTGTGTTAGTACTGGCTGAGGCTGCCTGTATTTCACCTGGGTCTGTGTTAGTACTTGCTGAGGCTGCCTGTATTTCACCTGGGTCTGTGTTAGTACTTGCTGAAGACTGCTTTATTGGGTCTGTGTTAGTACTTGCTGAAGACGGCTGTATTGGGTCTGTGTTAGTACTTGCTGAAGACGGCTGTATTGGGTCTGTGTTAGTACTTGCTGAAGACGGCTGTACTGGGTTTGTGTTAGTACTTGCTGAAGACGGCTGTACTGGGTCTGTGTTAGTACTTGCTGAAGACTGCTGTACTGGGTCTGTGTTAGTACTTGCTGAAGCCAGCTGTACTGGGTCTGTATTAGTACTTGCTGAAGCTGCCAGTACTGGGTCTGTGTTAGTATTTGCTGAAACCGGCTGTACTGGGTCTGCGTTAGTACTGGCTGAGGCTGGATGTGGATCAACTGAGTCTGTGATTGTACTGGCTGATGATCCAGCATATCCTCTACTGACAAACTTAAGCATAGTACCTGTAAATTATAGATAACAATACTATTATTAATTTTATCAGCTGCATCGGGCCCATTCAAACTGGCTCCCCCAGATTTCCTTTTATACATTTTCAAATATAAAATACTATTTATACTCTGACTTGGCTGAATACTTGATGGTTATTATTTACTGAGAGATGTGCATCCATATTTCCCAGTATGCCCAGCTAATCAACATTTTAAATTCAATATATAAATCAATAGTCAATGTCAATCCATTGCTTTCCAGCTTGCATTAGTCCAGAGCTGTAACTAAACCTTGACTGAGAGACTAGATAATCATTGTCTTGTTTTTAAATGATTTGCACCTATGAGGAGTGCCATCACACCCATATATTGTCTGAACTGGTTCCCACAGAGGTTGCTGCTGGAAAGCGCGGGTTTCATTTTGTGCACATGCATATAAACTCATGTTCACACGCGACACGGTTATCTTTTCTGAACTGCAGTTTATAAACACCTTTGCCCCAAATTGATGTATTTCACTCTCCCTTTGTCAGGCACAAAGTCACAACACAGCCATGGAAGTGACTGGCAAGCAAGACACAGATAGACCAAGATATGCTCTGCCCAGCTAGGTTAGCAAGACACAGACTAGAGAGATGCACTGAAAGCTAACATGAAGATATTTTTGAGAGGAGTTATGATAAAGATGTGCTTAATGCATCAATTTTTTTTTTTTAAATTTTTTTAAAAAAAATAAATACTCCAAGCTTGGGTTTTGGATATGAACTTCCACACCGGTGATGGGCAAATAATACATTCTATGAGTAAAGGAACAATTTGGCACATATTGTGCTCAGTACTTAACGGTACTGTTATTTGCTGATATCAAACTTAGAGAGGAGAGAACACAAGTTTACCTGATTGCTGTTCCCGCAATTCACTCATGGTGTTTTATTTTTTCTCTTTTCGTGACCAGAAGGATAGTTCAGCTTCATCCTCTCATGGAAGTTGTAAACATTGACACCCACTTTGACATGAGGGGGAGGTAGGGCCCTTGTGTAATTTGTGGGGCCCTACACAACTTCCACAGTGAATGTATAGTGCTGACCGGCTCTGATTTGGGGAGTTTCTCCCGTTCTTCTCTGCAGATCATCTCACGCTCTGTAAGGTTGGATGGGGAGAGTCGCTGCACAGCTATTTTCAGGTCTCTCCGGAGATGTTCGGACGGGTTCAGGTCCAGGCTCTGGCTGGGCCACTCAAGGACATTCAGAAACTTGTCACGAAGCCACTCCTGTGTTGTCTTGGCTGTATGCTTAGGGTCGTTGTCCTGTTGGAAAGTGAACCTTCACCCCAGTCTGAGGTCCTGAGCACTCTGAAGCAGGTTTTCATCAAGGATCTCTCTGTACTTTGCACCATTCATCTTTCCCTCGATCCTGACTAGTCTCCCAGTCCCTGCCACTGAAAAACATCCCCACAGCATGATGCTGCCACCACCATGCTTCACCGTAGCGATGGTGCTAGGTTTTCTCCAAACGTGACGCTTTGCATTCAGGCCAAAGAGTTCCATTTTGGTTCCATCAGACTAGAAAATCTTGTTTCTCATGGTCTGAGAGTCCTTTAGTTACCTATTGACAAACTCCAAGAGGGTTGTCATGTGGCTTCCGTCTGGCCACTATACCATAACGGCCTGATTAGTGGAGTGCTGCAGAAATGGTTGTCCTTCGTAAAGTTTCTCCCTTCGGCCAGCTCTAGGAAGAGTCTTGGTGGTTCCAAACGTCTTCCATTTAAGAGTGATGGAGGCCACTGTGTTCTTGGGGACCTTCAATACGGCATAACATTTCTGGTACCCTTCCTCAGATCTGTGCCTCGACACAATCCTGTCTCGGAGCTCTACGGACAATTCCCTCGACCTCATGCCTTGGTTTTTGCTCTGAAATGCAATGTCAACTGTGGGACCTTATAGACAGTGGTGTGCCTTTCCACATCTTGTCCAATCAATTGTATTTACCACAGGTGGACTCCACGTTGTAGAAACATCTCAAAGATGATCAATTGAAACAGGATGCACCTGAGCTCAATTTCGAGTCTCATAGCAAAATGCTTATCTAAGGTATTTCTGTTTTTTATTTTATTTTATTTTTTACATTTAACTTTTCTAAGAAACCTGTTTCTTTTTGTCATTATGGGGTATTGTGTGCAGATTGATGAGGATATTTTTTCAATCCATTTTAGAATAACGCTGTAACGTAACTAAATGTGGACAAAGTCAAGGGGTCTAAATACTTTCTGAATGCACTGTATAGTGTAGTTTAACATGATTATTTTATGACTACCTCATCTCTGTACCCGACACATACAATTATAGGTTAAGGTCCCTAAATCGAGCAGTGATTTTCAAACACAGAGACCAGGGAAGTTTTCCCATGCCTCGCAAAGAAAGGCACCTATTGATAGATGGGTAAAAATGTTAAAAAGCAGACATTGAATATCCCATTGATTATGGTGAAAAGTTATTAATTACACTTTGGATGGTGTATCAATACACCCAGACACAACAAAAATGCAGGCGTCGTTCCTACTTCAGTTCCCGGAGAGGAAAGAAACCACTCAGCGATTTCAACATGAGGCCAACGGGGACTTTAAAACATTTACAGAGTTTAATGACTTTGATAGGATGGATCAACAACATAGTAGTTACTCCACAATACTAACTTAAATGACAGAGTGAAAAGAAGGAAGCCTGTACAGAATAAAAATCTTAGAAAACATGCATCCTGTTTGCAATAAGAAGTAAAACTTTGTCCCGAATACAAAGTGTTATGTTTGGGGCAAATACAACACATCACTGAGTACCACTCTTCATCATTTCAAGCATGGTGGTGGCATCATGTTATGGGTATGCTTATCATTGGCAATAACTTAGTTTTTTTTTTATAAAAAGAAACTGAATACAGCTATAAGCACAGAGGAAAAACCTGGTTCGGTCTGTTTTGGGAGACACATTCATCTTTCAGCAGGACAATGACCTAAAACACAAGGTCAAATATACACTGCCGTTGCTTACCAAGACGAAAGTGAATATGTCCCTGAATGGCCGAGTTAGTTTTGCCTTAAATTGGCTTGAAAATCGTGTGCAAAGCTCTTAGACTATTGACTTAAGGGTGTGCATACTTATGTATTCAATTTTCTATAAATTTGGGCTACACACTCACTGACACGTACATGTTGTTTTACTCTAGGACGCCCACAGGCCTCATAAAACTAATCCGAAGGCCCCCCAGTACCAGTCAAAAAATGTATGGAAGTACAGTATATATGGAGACTGTTTAGCGACAAAAATAAGGGTAGAAATGCATGTAAAAAAATAAAAAATAATAATACAAAAACAAACTTCCTTTAGGTAGTCCCCAAAAATGTTATTTAATGCGTTTGTATGGGCTAATAGCAGTAAATCCATTTTTTTATATATATATATATATATATATATATATATATATATATATATATATATATATATATATATATATATATATATATATATATATATATATTTCAAAGGGTATTTAAAAATCTAAATCAAATAGCAAAATAATCATTGCTATGACCTGCTTAAAACAATTCCATATAGCTTAGTAGTACCCCCCACCCCCCAGATTAGACAGGGATTAGACTCTTATAGGTTAAGAAGCCAACTACAGTCTGTCGTCCTGTCATCTCAAACCAGTCTTGTCTTTAACTTCATGTGTTTCTGATTAACTCTTTTATACTTCTCTACTGTATTGTATACACCTAAATGGTGGAACCAGCTTCGCCCTACCGTCGGGACAGCTAAGTCCCTGCACAACTTTCAAAAAATCCTGAAAAACCTACCTCTTTACGAAGTACTGTGTCCACAATTGTTCATCAATTTTAAAATAAGGCTGTAACATAACAAAATGTGGAAAAAGTCAATGGGTCTGAATACTTTCTGAATGCACTGTAGCTATCTTAAGATAAAGGCACTAACTGTAAGTCACTCTGGATAAGAGCATATGCTAAATAACCAAAATGTAATTTGCTTTAAATGTGCCCTATTGATGTAATTGTGCTGCAACTGAATTGCTCTTCTGGGACAATATAGATCTATTCTATTGTTCTTAGGTGAGGAGGAGATGGCCAGGGAGCTGGAGGAGCTCTATGGTGACATCGATGCGCTGGAGTTCTACCCCGCCCTCATGCTGGAGAAGACACGCCCCAACGCCATCTTTGGCGAGAGCATGGTGGAGATGGGGGCTCCGTTCTCCCTGAAAGGCCTTCTGGGTAACCCGATCTGTTCCCCTGAGTACTGGAAGCCCAGCACGTTTGGAGGCCAGACAGGCTTTGATATAGTCAACTCAGCCTCGCTGGAGAGACTGGTGTGTCTGAACACTAAGTGGTGTCCGTACGTAGCCTTCAGTGTGCCTCCAGCTGGGCAGGAACCGCCGCCAAGGAAACCGTCCACTGAACTGTAATCCATGGTTACGTTAGTGTTGTTGTATGGTATTACTGTAATGCCCTTGCCCACCTTTGATGCCTGTACTGTATATTATGTTTACAATGCAAGGACTGCATTTATGAATCATCACCAAGTTCCCTATGTACGTTGTACTTTGTGAACATGAAAAGTAGCCTGAATTAAAAACTCATAAAATAGTGAAATAGTTTGTAATAAGGTTTATTTGATATTAATTTAGGTCTACATTACAGTACATCCATAATGATCTAGCTATGGTCATTGATTTAACAGTATTTTTGCAAAAAGGTAGAAATGAAAATCACATTGGAAACTGTATAACAGAATATTGTCAAATGAAGTACAGCATTATTATTGTTGGCCATTCTTGAGTAAATAAAAAATCTATTTGATACAGTACTGTTTTTGTTGGTTTTACTTTACAGTATGTGAATGTTAGATCTGTTTCAAATAACTTTAATATTTTTAGTTACTATTTTATCAGCCATACAAAGGTAACAAGATCACTAAAGATTGATATTTTTATACACCAAAATAAATATGTAATATTACAAAATAGAAACCTTTGTTTACGATCACTTCTGTTGACATTGTCATTGTTAGGAACAATTGATACGGTACATGTTGTTGAAACAAATACAATGATAAAAAAAAAGAATTCTAAATTGTTACACAGTAATGTCTGAGGGATGAATTTATGGTGGTAGAAAAGGAAAATTATGAAATTGAGACATTTCACTGAACATAAAGTTAACTGATCCAGATAATGAAAACACAAAATCACTGATCATCTCAATTTTGGGTCCGCTGGGTCTCAGTTGGGACTTAAGCCCTGTCGTCATAACATCTTCCTTTGGTTTCAGCACAGAAGTAACAGTCTGTTTATGGCCCAACAGAGAGAGAGGGGGGGTTACCTGAATAGGAAGTGTACAGCAACAAAGATTGCAATATTTTGTACACCGCTGTTTTCTCCTTGGCTTTTTTCATTGTAGAATATACAACTGATAAAAATGTATTTGCCACATTCAAAGTAGTTTATGAAGTATATAAATATAATGGACATGTACACAACACTATATATTCAGTAAAGTCAGAAACCATGGCATGTAGAGGATTATGGAAGCAGTTAATACTTTTTTGCCTATATTACATTGTTTTTGCTTCCTATGAATGTATTATTTTAGGCCTAAAGAACCATTATGTAACTGACATTTGTAATACACATTGAAGCCATAATACATTGTTTCCCTATTCAAAGGTTTCAGTAGTAAGAAAATAGAAAACTGAGCAGAAATAATGTATATGAATAAATTATTCTCATGATTTTTCTTTGCGAAGGACAGAAACAGAATACATTGACATTACTTTATGTTATTGACACATTTGTAGCTGGCTGGTACAGTATGTGAAGAGCATTTAGGTTGAGTAAAGGCATCAGAGTAAAGGCAGTTGTCCTATAGTCTTCAGTGGATGGTTCCAGAATCCAGATGGATCCCTCTTTCTGATACACACACATTCTCCTCACCACCGTCAGAACAAGACAGTTGAAATGTGAAGACGACCAACAATCCAGCCAAACTCTCCAGTGGAGACTAATGGCAACATCTGTGTTGGAATAATCTCTCCATCTGCCTTTCCCTCTTTATCTAGTTACTTACTCTGGCGCACGGTAGGAGCCGATTGGTCATGCTCCTGACTGTGAGCCAATCGGGAGCTGAGCTGGGGCCCTGGTGCAGTAGCGGTGGTAGCATTGATCTGGGTGACGGCTGCCACTGTCGTGGTGGTGGAAGCAGGGGCTGCTGGGTAGAAGTGGACATCAACAGCGACGGTGGTAAGGCCCAGGGAGATGCAGTGGGAGAGGAGGAGGGGGGCATTACTGTGGCAGATACTGACACTGTGGCGGACCGGTGTGGCATAGGGCTCAGCTGTCTGGAGGGTCAGGGAGGAGCGCAGGCTTTCCTCACGCACAGGAGGTGGGGAAGGAGAGAGAGAGGGGGGATGGGGTAGGATTTCTTGGCCCTGGCATTGTCCGTATTCTACTCCTCCGCCCCCCCAGTCCTCCACACACTGCAGCTGGATACTGGGGTGAGACAGGCTGCATTCCTTCTCTTCATCCAGGAAGTGGTCGACCTGAAGTGGAGAGGATCCAGACAGCTGCTGCAACTGAATTTGTAATATATTGGTATGGTAATGTGTGGGAAATGTTATATTTGACCCAATTTTACATATTCATGCACGCGCACACACACACAAACTGACCTGTGTGTCTTCGCTGGGCTCAAGATAGGTCTCTGCTATAAACGAGTGTTCTGGAGTGTGCGGGGGCTGTGTCTCATCAGAGGCTGGGTCTATCATCACAGTGACTGGGCTGGGGGCAGGAGGCCTGGCGCGTGTATCTGATGTGTTGGGGCTTTGTTCAATCACAGCCACCAAATCATCATCCTCAAATGCCCTTTCAGAACAGAGGATACATATACTTAATATTAGCCATTAGGGAAAGTACTGTCCTATTTTCATAGAGATATCCTCCACAACAAAAACAATAGCGCTGAAACCAGTCACCTGTTCTCATAGGTCCTCCCAGTGTCCAGACGTTCAGCATGTCTGCATGGGACGCCCAGGTTCCTGGGAACTGTGGAAGACAAGGCTAATGGGATTCAATAAGAGAAATTAATATTTCCACTTCTGACTCCATGCAGGGTTTAAATCACATACAGAATCTTGGGAATGAGCAAAACAATTTTGATATTTTTTATATAGGGGTTCCCACATTCCTAGGGGGTGCCCTGGTTTGTTATGAGAGTGTCTTGTCTTAAGAGTATTTTAAACAGTGAGTACAGTATTCCAAAGGGTGGACAATAGGAGGAAGTTACAGTGAGCTATACAGGCCCACTGACTTCTAATAGTGGGGACAGGCTCGTTCTTCTGGACCAGGGAGTAGAAGGCCATGGTGATGAAGATGAAGGCCATAGACACACCCACTCCCACCACGATGGGGATGTCATGTTTCTCCAGCACTGGAAGCCACGGAGGAGGAGGCTTTACTCTGGGGGAAGAAAGAGATGGAATGAGACGAGAGAGAGTGTTCAATTATTCTCATTGTTAATGGTGATTATAATTGTCTGAAGATCCAAATACAGTATGTAAAAGACAGACTTTGGATATTAGGAGGTTCAGTTGTGATGGACATTTCTCTTGCAACATTATCCAATCAAAATCATTAGGAACATAACCAAGTCATGGTCTCATCATGCAGAACGTTAGGTCATTACAGTCAACAGAATAATACGCCCAAGTGCATGTCGTAACTTGTACAACTATGTAAGCAAGATAAAGTGATAGCAGCTGTGGTGGAGTTTCATCTGGAGCTTAAGCCTGTCAGCCCCAGATAGATAAAAGCTGCTTACCGGTATCTACAATCTTCACCAAACCAAACCCGGACATCTTTTGCAGATCATTATCTATTTTAAGAAATTCAGGTCTTGAAAGTTCTTGCATTGATTCAGCCTTATTGTTGCATTCCATTACTTAAAACATTGAGTATTATATTTTGCTTTTCTCAAATAAATGTATGTACACTGTAAGCAGAGACAGTGGAAACTATCTACTCTATGATGTAAGGCAGGGATCATCAACTAGATTCAGTTGTGGCCCGATTTTTACTTGAGCGGATGGTCACGGGGCTGGAATATAATCACAAATAATATGTAGACTGCAAATTGACCGCAAGAAGCCCAAACAGATATAATACTTGCCTAAAACATTTCAAACCTCGCTTAAATTTGTAAACGGTCACATATATCTCTCTATTATGCGTGGGAATACTTTGGGAAAAATGTTCCAAATTAAAATCACTTGGAACTGATTTGCTGATGTTTTTACAATCTTTTATGCGCAACAATAAAAATAAAATAGAAAATGTGTTGTTTTTGCTCAGAAAACATGGGGGGGGGGGGGGGCAAATAAAATCACTTGTGGCGAGCTGCTAGTTGGGGAACCGTGATGTAAGCAGGCAAGCCTGGGAGGAATAAAAGTCCCCTCCGTCTCCCTCCTCCTGTCTCTGTACCGCATGGTGCCCTACCTGGGGTCCTCATTGGTCCTCATGGGGGACTGAGAGGTGTTCCTCTTCAGCCACTCTATGGGCTCTGTGTCATTGGGCCTGGTTGGTTTGGCTGGATGAGCTGGGTTAGCAGGCTGGCTCGTGTTCTGCTGCAGGGGGTCTGGGGTGGAGGCAGAGGGGGCACTAGGGCCCTGGGGGTCAGGGGTGAGGGGTGTGGTGATCAGGTCAGGAAGATGGGTGTTTGAGCCTGAAGGCTGGGTGAGGAGATCTGTACGCTGGGTTTGTGTAGGTCCATGCTGGGTTGGTGATGGTTTAGGCTGAGTTTTGGATGGTTGAGTCTGGGTTTGTGAGCGTGAAAACAGGGTGATGGTGCTAGGATCCTGGATATGTGGGTCTGAAGGATTACTTTGAGGTACAGGATGGTGGGTTTGAGCGATTGAGTCGGGAGCATGCAGGCTGTGAATGAGTAGAGACTGAGTCAAAGGTTCTTTGGGCTGGGTAAGAGAATCAGGACGCTGGGTAAAGGAATCAGACGGGTGGCTGGAAGAGTCTGGAAGCTGCGGGAGTGAGACCAGAGACTGGGTAAATCTGCCGATGTGGTTTAGGGGTTTAATTGGTTGCTCAGTGACTTGACGCTGGAAATGCATGACTGATGGCTGGTTGTGGAGGCTTTGGAATACGGACTGTGTTAATGGAGATTGGCTATCTGGGACTAAAACCTGCCGTTGTGTCACTGGGGGTGGGTTGTGTGTTAATGTTGGCTGGTTAGGTATTATTTGAATCTGAGTGAGTGAGATGACTCTATGAGTTACTGAAGGCTGGGTGAGTAGGTCTAAGGGTTCAAATAGAGGTGGAGGTAGGGGTTGTAGCACTGGATGCTGGATCTGTGTGACTGGGGACTGGGTTGGATTGGCCGAGGCCAGGTCCAATGGGAGCAGAGAGTGAAGGTCAGGTGGAACCAGCAGTCCTGTTTGTCCTCTGTAGCGACCTGCTAGTCCTAAAGCTGTCTGCCTGAGAGACGAGAGCAGTCGTAGAGTGTCAGGAGTAGACACTTGGGGGATGTCATTGCTTGAGTCTCTTTGAGTTGCTCGGACTGCAAATAGAAAATAATGGTATCAAACAAAACAATGCATGCTAGTAGAACACCAAGAAAACCACTGCTTTCTTTGTGTTTCTAGGCTCAATAGTTGACTGTATAAAGTTGATGTCAAAGAGTGTGATTCACAATCTAAAGAATGAACATTACATTAAAAAAGTAAAATATTGTTTTGGCAAGTAAATACAGCAAAGGGTAGTTAGTACAAGGATGTGCCTGCACTGCATTCTACAGTTGATGTTTTTGTCTGTACACACCTGTGCTTCCTCCCTGTAGGGAGACATGTGAGTGGGTCATCTCAGAATGCTGAACTAGACTCCGGTCATTACTGGACAGGGGAGTTCTCTGCTCTGCTTCAGTCTTTGGAACCTGCAATTTGTGAAAAGATGTTTGTCAGATTCATGAAATTTGGCATTGATAAAATGCATAACACACTGAGCCACTGAAAGCCGTTTTAAATAATTACACAACTGAAGAGAGACACAAAGATGTGACTCGGGATGTTAGACTTGTCTACTACTGATTATGGTAAACAATTCAGCAGACAAGCGATAGACTTCCACACCAACCTCATTATTACTCACTGCAGATACAATCTGTCTATGCTGCCTTTCTCTATCAGCTGGGTCATCTTCAGCTTAAGATAGAGAAGAAAATGATGAGCATATTTGAATACAGATCCCATAAAGTAACGACTTTTCAAAACTATTTGAATTCAGATCTCAGAAAGTGACGACTTTTCAAAACTATTTGAATTCAGATCTCAGAAAGTGACTACTTTTTCAAAACTATTTGAATACAGATCCCAGAAAGTAACTATTTTTTAAAACTATTTCAATACAGATCTCAGAAAGTGACTACTTTTTCAAAACTATTTGAATACAGATCCCAGAAAGTAACTATTTTTTTAAACTATTTCAATACAGATCTCAGAAACTATTTGAATAGAGATCCCAGAAGTAACTACTTTTTAAACTATCTGAATACAGATCTGAGAAAGCAACTACTTAAAATATATATTTTAATACAGATCTCAGGAAGTAACTACTTTTCAGAAACTATTTGATTGGCTGCCTTCAACTACTGGTAGGGCTGCACCTGGAACTGCATGTTGAAGATCGAAATAAAGTAAATAGAGCACAAACAATCTCCTGTATTATCCCAATCCATTTTACAGTCTTCTCCCCCCTCCTTGATCGCCTTTGGCTGGTCACTGGTGTAGCCTACACACTTCATGTCGTACACAAAACTATTCGAACTATTGCATTCCATGCCTCAGAAAAGCATACGCGCGATGTCATGTTATTTTTTTCAGGTGGGGAGTAGGCTACATGCAGCTATTTACATGTTTACACAAAAAATATTATTGACATGCATTTGTACTTTTCCGGATAAGTTAAATGCTTGGCTGCCTAGAAAGTTCGGCTGTCCAGAGGTAGAAGGGGGTAAGTAAAGACCGAAATGTGAAGGGAGGGGAGGGTGAGCAGCAGCCTATATCACATCGACATTGAAATTGCATTTTGGTGCACCAGAAGTACATTCATTTCCAATGGAACGCTGCGTTTGCCTTGCAGCATTGCCCAGCAGAGGCAGTTGCAGTGCGTTCTGTGTGGTGCATACATTGTATTTATCGTCGTATGCGTCAAACTGTATGCATAGCCGGATTGAAAGAAATGGTACCAGAAGGTGAATGTTGAACTTTTGTTGCTCACATCTCCAGTCGATGCTGAGTACCATTTTGCGCAAGAATACTATCGGTGTGATCAAGGCTAAAGAAACAAATGTGTGCGTAAAATAACGCATGCGCAGAATGTGACCCAGATCTTTCCTCTTGATATTTTTTTCCCCCGTTTAAAAAAAAATCTTACCTCTTGATCACACCGACTGCTTTATTGCGCAAAATGTTATGTATACCTGTATTCTGCTACCATTTCTGTCAAATCCAATGTATGCACTTGCCAATGCAATGTAATGCTGGCAAGGCAAACGCAACATTCCATTGGAAATGATGATGTAGGTGTGATAGAAGCATTAGCTTTGAGAAATCGGTTTCAGGAGGGGCGGGTGGGGCGAAAACGATTTATCTGTAGCAACACCCTTAATTTTATGATACCTGAAAATACTGAAGAGAAATTCAAAGCCAATTGCAAACAGCAAGTTGGATGCTTAGCAAAAACAACTTTGAACCTCTTTGTCCATCTGAAGGAAAGTGTTCTTGTTTCAAACACACACTATAACATTTATAAAGGTATAGTTACGCTGAATACAAACTAACATGATTTTCCACCTACCTTGGCCATAGTTTATTCAAGAAGGTCGTTTTTTATATATTTAGTTTCCTTTCAACACTTAATAGACATATTTTGTTACTGTTATCATTCTCAATAACACTTAATATTAAATTGGTATTGTGCCTGTGTAATAAATCTGTCATTATTTTTGGAGCAACATTTTATTAGTATGTTGTTCCATAATACTTTGGTAATTGCATAGCAATGCGCTGAGAGTTTTTGTAACTACTGTACACAAGAGGAAAAGTGATGCACTATATTGCAATTTCCAAAGTCCTATGTAACAACAATGCTGCTATTGTAATAATCAAAGTTACTACACATGTATAAGAAGTTGATGTCAAGTGTATTACCTTATGTCTCACTCAATTATGAATATATATATTTGTTAGTCATTTTGAAGCTGCAAAAGTGGTCTACTTTAATGTTGAGGTAATATCATAAAGACATGGTTAAACCAGAGATGGTGAGGGTGGCTCTTCTCTGCTGTCGTCCCACTATGTTCTCAGCGGTACAGTGATAGTCCCCTGCATCAGACACCTGAACACTGGAGATATGCAGAGCCCCCTCATCTGCACACACATGAAGGCACAGTCACACATTCACCAAAGCTCTCATTATTCTCCTTACCACCGATCTCATCTCTTCAGATCTGTAAACACTAGTAGAATGGATTTATGCCATCATAAGGGAATGTGGTAGGGTATCTTTCTTGGCAGGTGTAAGTTTTATTTAAAATGTGACTGGCTCACCATCTACATGCCTCTCCAGGGTTGGGGTGATGGAGTGTCCCCTGGTCCAGGTGTACCTGATGGGGAGGTCCCCCACTGCCCTGCATGGCAGGACCACATAGGACCCCTCTGAGCTGCTCACTGCCCCCAGGAAAGACACTATGATGGGGCTTACTAAGCCAGAGAGGGGGGAGGGGGGAGGGGGGGGGGGGAGCACCACATTGTCTCAATACATTCAGATACTAAGCACCTTAATCACACCTGAGCTTCACTTCCGGCTAATGTGATGAAGTTAACTTTGTTGTCCATACATGGGATATAGGCCAAGATTTGTAGCATGATCAAGAGTACTCAGCTCTATTAAGGCATCCAGACATCCATTATACACACACTTCTTTAGTATAACATCAAACAGAATGTGTGTACTGTACTGGGGAAGGTAAGTTACCAGCGACATGTAAAGTAGCTGTTCTCCGGTCATGCCCCACAGTGTTGGAGGCTTCACAAGTGTACGTGCCCTCATCATAGCTCCTGACAGACAGGATGTAGAGGGTAGTGTTTCTCACGCTGAGAACAGAGAAGCTTGTCATTCATTACCACAAGAAGGTTAGTGGTCTGCAAGCTAACGGTTCCTGACAGATTGGTTGATTACGCCAAATACTTCCTCTAGTGATCAGTAACACAAGACTGTGTTCGCCCACTGAGCTAAAGCCTCACAGAACCACCTCTGTTACACTGAACGTACCCCACAGCGATCTTGCCACCAGTCTGAATGGAGCGTCCCTGTTTGGACCAGACAATGGAGGGGAGGGGCTGTCCCCAGACCTGGCACTGGAACACCACCTGGGCCCCTACAGGGACTGTCACCACTTGTGGCCACAGCCTCACCGAGGGAGATGCTGGTGGTCAGGGGGAGGAGGAAGAATAGGCTGGTTAGCTTGTTACTTCTGTACCTAAGAAAGTACAGTGCCTTGCGAAAGTATTCGGCCCCCTTGAACTTTGCGACCTTTTGCCACATTTCAGGCTTCAAACATAAAGATATAAAACTGTATTTTTTTGTGAAGAATCAACAACAAGTGGGACACAATCATGAAGTGGAACGACATTTATTGGATATTTCAAACTTTTTTAACAAATCAAAAACTGAAAAATTGGGCGTGCAAAATTATTCAGCCCCCTTAAGTTAATACTTTGTAGCGCCATTTTTTGCTGCGATTACAGCTGTAAGTCGCTTGGGGTATGTCTCTATCAGTTTTGCACATCGAGAGACTGACATTTTTTCCCATTCCTCCTTGCAAAACAGCTCAAGCTCAGTGAGGTTGGATGGAGAGCATTTGTGAACAGCAGTTTTCAGTTCTTTCCACAGATTCTCGATTGGATTCAGGTCTGGACTTTGACTTGGCCATTCTAACACCTGGATATGTTTATTTTTGAACCATTCCATTGTAGATTTTGCTTTATGTTTTGGATCATTGTCTTGTTGGAAGACAAATCTCCGTCCCAGTCTCAGGTCTTTTGCACACTCCATCAGGTTTTCTTCCAGAATGGTCCTGTATTTGGCTCCATCCATCTTCCCATCAATTTTAACCATCTTCCCTGTCCCTGCTGAAGAAAAGCAGGCCCAAACCATGATGCTGCCACCACCATGTTTGACAGTGGGGATGGTGTGTTCAGCTGTGTTGCTTTTACGCCAAACATAACGTTTTGCATTGTTGCCAAAAAGTTCAATTTTGGTTTCATCTGACCAGAGCACCTTCTTCCACATGTTTGGTGTGTCTCCCAGGTGGCTTGTGGCAAACTTTAAACAACACTTTTTATGGATATCTTTAAGAAATGGCTTTCTTCTTGCCACTCTTCCATAAAGGCCAGATTTGTGCAATATACGACTGATTGTTGTCCTATGGACAGTCTCCCACCTCAGCTGTAGATCTCTGCAGTTCATCCAGAGTGATCATGGGCCTCTTGGCTGCATCTCTGATCAGTCTTCTCCTTGTATGAGCTGAAAGTTTAGAGGGACGGCCAGGTCTTGGTAGATTTGCAGTGGTCTGATACTCCTTCCATTTCAATATTATCGCTTGCACAGTGCTCCTTGGGATGTTTAAAGCTTGGGAAATCTTTTTGTATCCAAATCCGGCTTTAAACTTCTTCACAACAGTATCTCGGACCTGCCTGGTGTGTTCCCTGTTCTTCATGATGCTCTCTGCGCTTTTAACGGACCTCTGAGACTATCACAGTGCAGGTGCATTTATACGGAGACTTGATTACACACAGGTGGATTGTATTTATCATCATTAGTCATTTAGGTCAACATTGGATCATTCAGAGATCCTCACTGAACTTCTGGAGAGAGTTTGCTGCACTGAAAGTAAAGGGGCTGAATAATTTTGCACGCCCAATTTTTCAGTTTTTGATTTGTTAAAAAAGTTTGAAATATCCAATAAATGTCGTTCCACTTCATGATTGTGTCCCACTTGTTGTTGATTCTTCACAAAAAAATACAGTTTTATATCTTTATGTTTGAAGCCTGAAATGTGGCAAAAGGTCGCAAAGTTCAAGGGGGCCGAATACTTTCGCAAGGCACTGTATATCTCAGATAATTAACTGTCTTTGATTATGATTGCAAGTGTATTTGTATGAATATTAACGTGCTGTATCAGGTATCATCCTGAATATCTCTTATACAGACACATGGCTAGACAATAATAAGCCTACATCCTGTGTGATGTCATACAGTATCTACCCAGAACGGTCAGTCTGGCAGCTCTGGAGGTCACAGATCTGTACAGGTGGACATTGGATGCTCTGCAGAAGTAGACTCCACTGTCTGTGTCATAGACACTGGAGAAACAAGCAGTTAATTACAGCTTGAAACTGTCTGGTTTCACTTGAGGATTACCATCATACAGAAAAATAATCTAGTCATAAGCTAGACACACTGTATACACACACACACACACACACCTGTGGAAGATGAGGTCTCCACTAGGCCTGACAGTGAAGTGTGTCTTGGGAGCGAGGAGGCGGTTGTTTTTGAACCAGGACACTGTTGTTGGAGGTCTGCTGTAGGGGGGTCTACAAACTAGAGTAACAGACTCCCCCATCCTCACAGACTTGTTGGTAGGCTGCTGGACAAAGGTCCACCCCATCACTGTGGAGAGGTAGGGAGGTACTGTATGTCAGTAAAGGAGCTAGTATAGATATGATATTTGGGTTTGATTGACAACAACCAGAGCACCTGCTGGAAGGAGAAAGGCAGCCTTAGACCTGACTGTCTCCCTCTTGTTCCTGGCCTCACAGTGGTAGGAACCCTCATCATCCTCAGACACGTTCCTGGGGGTAAAGGGCACAGCACAGCACACACATTAATATCACTTTTGTTATCGCTGCTTGCTTTTTACATTTGATTTAAAGGTAAACAACTTTTATAATGTCTTAATGTCCTCAAGATCTCACTTGAAAACAAGCAGCTGTCCCTTGTTCTGCAGACTCAAGCCAGAGTTGTTCACAAGGAGATGGCTGTCTTTGAACCATTGCACTGTGGGAGGCGGTAAGCCTCGGACAACACAGCGCATGGAGGCCTCCGTCTCTATGGCAACTGTGATGTTGTTAGGGCCCTGAGTGATCTGCAGCCTTGTAGGGACTCCTGCAGAGCAACAGAAAAACATGGGGGTGTGCCTCAATACTATATAGTGGCTTTCTTTCCTAAGTTCAGTTTCCTCATGTTTAGTTGCCCTACTTTAGTCAACCTTGATTTAGCATACAGCATATGATTTGGATCAGTTACAGGAATGATGTATACATTGATACAGTAGTGTTAAGTAAATGCAGCAAAAAAAGAAATGTCCCTTTTTCAGGACCCTGTCTTTCAAAGATAATTTGTAAAAATCCAAATAACTTCACAGATCTTCATTGTAAAGGGTTTGAACACTGTTTCCCATGCTTGTTCAATAAAACATAGACAATTAATGAACATGCACCTGTGGAACGGTCGTTAAGACACTAACAGCTTACAGATGGTAGGCAATTAATGTCACAGTTATGAAAACTTAGGACACTAAAGAGGCCTTTCTACTGACTGAAAAACACCAAAAGAAAGATTACCAGGGTCCCTGCGTGAACATGCCTTAGTCATGCTGCAAGGAGGCATGAGGATTGCAGGTGTGGCCAGCGCAATAAATTGCAATGTCCGTACTGTGAGATGCCTAAGGCACATACAGGGAGACAAGACGGACAGCTGATCATCCTCACAGTGGCAGATCACGTGTAACAACGCCTGCATAGGATCGGTACATCTCAAAATCACACCTGCGGGACAGGTACAGGATGGCAACAACAACTGCCCGAGTTACACCAGGAATGCACAATCCCTCCATCAGTGTCCGCAATAGGCTGAACAAGGATGACTGAGGGATCGTAGGCCTGGTGTAAAGAAGGTCCTCACCAGACATCACCGGCAACAACGTTGCCTATGACCACAAACCCACCATCGCTGGACCAGACAGGACTGGCAAAAAGTGCTCTTCACTGGAGAGCCGCGGTTTTGTCTCACCAGGGGTGATGGTCGGATTCGCGTTTATCGTCGAAGGAATAAACGTTACACCAAGGCCTGTACTCTGGAGCAGGATCGATTTGGAGGTGGAGGGTCCGTCATGGTCTGGGGCGGTGTGTCACAGCATCATCGGACTGAGATTGTTGTCATTGCAAGCAATCTCCTCCAGCATGACAATGCCACCAGCCATACTGTTCGTTCTGTGTGTGATTTCCTGCAAGACAGGAATGTCAGTGTTCTGCCATGGCCAGTGAAGAGCCCGGATCGCAATCCCATTGAGCACGTCTGGGACCTGTTGGATCGGAGGGTGAGGGCTGGGGCCATTCCCTCCAGAAATGTCCGGGAACTTGCAGGTGTCTTGGTGGAAGAGTGGGGTAACATCTCACACCAAGAACTGGCAAATCTGGTGCAGTCCATGAGGAGAGATGCACTGCAGTACTTAATGCAGCTCGTAGCCACACCAGATACTGACTGTTACTTTTGATTTTTACCCCCCTTTTTTCAGGGATACATTATTCCATTTCTAATAGTTACATGTCTGTGGAACTTGTTCAGTTTATGTCTCAGGTGTTGAATCTTGTTATGTTCATACAAATATTTACACATGTTAAGTCTGCTGAAAATAAATGCAGTTGACAGTGAGAGGACGTTTCTTTTTTTGCTTAGTTTACTTAAGTAAAAATACTTAAAAGTTCTACATAAGTCATTTTTAGGTGTATCTGTACTTTACTAAGCCAAGGCTTTCGACTCTGTCAATCACCACATTCTTATCAGCAGACTCAATAGCCTTGGTTTCTCAAATGACTGCCTCACCTGGTTCACCAACTACTTCTGTGACAGAGTTCAGTGTGTCAAATCGGAGGGCCTGTTGTCCGGACCTCTGGCAGTCTCTATGGGGGAGCCACAGGGTTCAATCCTCAGGCTGACTCTTTTCTCTGTATACATCAATGATGTCGCTCTTTCTGCTGGTGATTCTCTGATCCACCTCTACGCATACGACACCATTCTGCATACTTCTGGCCCATCTTTGGACACTGTGTTAACCAACCTCCAGACAATCTTCAATGCCATACAACTCTCCTTCCGTGGCCTCGAACTGCTCGCTGCCCACACCTGCCCGCCCGTCCAGCATCACTACTCTGGCCGGTTCTAACTTACAATATGTGGACAACTACAAATACCTAGGTGTCTGGTTAGACTGTAAACTCTCCTTCCAGACTCACATTAAGCATCTCCAATCCAAAGTTAAATCTAGAATCAGCTTCATATTTCGCAACAAAGCATCCTTCACTCATGCTGCCAAACATACCCTCGTAAAACTGACTATCCTACCGATCCTTGACTTCGGCGATGTCATTTACAAAATAGCCTCCAACACTCTACTCAACAAATTGGATGTAGTCTATCACAGTGCCATTAGTTTTGTCACTAAAGCCCCATATACTACCCACCACTGCGACCTGTATGCTCTCGTTGGCTGGCCCTCGCCTCATACTCGTCGCCAAACCCACTGGCTCCAGGTCATCTACAAGTCTCTGTTAGGTAAAGCCCCGCCTTATCTCAGCTCACTGGTCACCATAGCAGCACCCACCCGTAGCACGCGCTCCAGCAGGTATATCTCACTGGTCACCCCCAAAGCCAATTCTTCCTTTGGCCACCTCTCCTTCCAGTTCTCGGACTTGGACTCTTACCTCCCTCACTAGCCATGCTGTTCTAAGAGGACAGGACAGGGCAGACAGAAGGGATAGCGAGTAGGGGAGAGGCTGTGCATTGTCTCACCTTGTACTGTGAGTGTAGCTGCCTTGCTTTCCCGGCTGGTGTTCAGTAAGGTGTTGTGTGTGACACAGACGTATTCCCCGTCGTCCTCTATTGAGACATTAGAGAGGTGAAGAGTGCCTGAGGTCTTCCTCTGGTTACCCCCTCCATATTGACCCTGGAGAAGCACACTTTGTATTTAAACGTACACAGCCACACACAATCAAATGTACATACACAAAGACATAAAAATGAACGTGATCAAATCCATACAATACATGCAAAGCCTAATGCATTTGATACCTGAATCTGAGCGCCTTTGGTGAAGAGTGTGTTGTCTTTGAGCCAGGTGATGTGTGCTGGGGGGGAGCTGTCCCCTGAGACACACTGGAGGAACACTGGCCGACCCTCACTGACTGTCTGAGACTGAGGACTGAAGAACACCACCTCCAGGTCTACACACACAAAGAATCCAATGTATCTATGTTTTTCTCATTTCCGAGACAGATTTCACAAAAAAGCCAGACAATATGTGTATTAAAGCTAATGCATTGTATTATTTCAGAAGAAGCATATAGAAGAGCTGAGAAGGCCAACTAACCAGCTTCCATCACTTGGACAACAGTCATGATGTGTTTGGCTCCAATGCCTGCACTACAGACATATCTCCCCAGGTCCCCCTCTCTCAGCTGGGGGAAGAACAGAGATCCGTTGGCCAATTGGTGGATCCCTCTGCCAAGACCAGGAGTCAATGCTGCTGGCTCTCCACTGGCCCTCTCCCATCTAACAGACAGTTCCCCCTGGCTGCTGGAGTCATACACTGCACAGTACAGTGTGAGGGGAGCACCCAGTACACCAACACCATCCTCTGGATGGGTGGAGAACACTGAACACAGACACAAGTGTGAGATACAAAACGGAGAGAGAGAACAGGCAGCAAATTGACAAACTGTATTCTGAGACTTCCCTATTAAGGGTTGATCCTATAAGTTATGTTAAGTAAGACATGAGACCCAGTCAGTCTAATTGTCAGTATCTTGTCATAGGAAAGGATACAGAAATGATCAGTGCACCAGTTAGGCACCTACATTGCTAGTTATGTATAATACAAATGATACTTTACTTCAAAACATTAATGTTAGATGCAATCATTGACAGTGAAGTACCCAGCAAAAGTGAGTGTTGTTTTGAGTTATTACTCTACAAAATAAAATAAAAAAAACATAACAGGATTCAATAACATTAATATATGAATTTACTAAAAAGGATTGAATATGTTCCCAAACATCCAGTCTACCTGAGGACTGAGAGAAATCACAGATTACAGTGTGGTGTGAAGCTGCATGTTGCTAGGAGACAGAGAAAGCTGAAGCAGGTTTTTTTAAAGGCTTTTGTCACATTATACATGGGGTATGGAAATTAGCATTGGGACTATTTAGAAAAACTGGTCTCGATCATTGCAGAAATCATGATAGAATTTAATTGATACATAATTATCTCGTAGTATTAGTGTTGCAATTCATAAAGGTGGACCTATCTCTAATGAAAACATTGTTCTGTAAGTGTCATTAATGATATGACGAGAAAAAAGTCACCATTATTATGCAATAAATGTGCAGTAACCAGTCTATGCATTAATTATGGATACAATCATTAGGCAACACCAAGTTCATGATCACATTTGGCCCCACTCTTTAACATTAAACAGCATTAACAGCAACAAAAGGGAGAGCATACATACTGTAAACCCTGTGTTTAGTTTGCCTCTCACTCACCCAGGTCAGACAGGGCTGGTTGACCATGAAGAGAGCAGGAGAGAATGAGCAGCCAAAGGTGAGAGGTCACAGGAGGGGAACTGCAGACAAACATAGACTCGAGCATCTTACTGCAGGGCTCCACCTGACACTGAGGTCCAGAGAGGCTCGTCCATGGCACCAGCAGTGTACGTGTCCTGAGAAACATTGTGCCCATCATCTTATATAAGTAGGTTTAAAAAAGGTAGCTTGGATGTTTGACCAGTTCAATCAGGGGCCTAATTTATTTCAAATTTTCCCTGTGTTGTTTGCAATTATTAATCTCATTGTGTATTTATTATAGTGCGTAACTAATAATATTTTGCATCCAAAGGGGTTGCCAATTGTGTTGCACTACTGCAGATCTTTTGTGCATGTGTGTTTGCATTTTCTCAGTGCTCCATGTAATATATGAAAGAACTCACTTAGCACCACTCTCTGTCTCTCTCTGTATGATACCTATTTTGGTTGTGTGTTTCAGTGGCACCGCGATGGCAGTGGAGCATTGTCTGTTACTAGCCTCTTTACTCTCTTCAATGGGCCAGCCACTTCATCCTCCAGTTCAGCAGCAGCAGCCCATCCACTCAATGAAGGTGACATGAAAAGGACTGCGGAGCTTTGTACTGTGAAGATCAGTTATCATCAGCCCCCCTGGAAGAAAGCTGCCTGTCTGATCACATGGGCTTTCATGCTCAGCCCAACATGTCCATGTAAGGATAGAATGACTATGTGATGTGACAGTTGGTGCTCATAGAGGCATGTGTTTCACGCACATGAACATTGATTTTAAAAGTATGGAAACATACAACACCAAAGGCAACAAAGCTTTCACTTCAATTTCCATTCAATGTAAATATTTGAAGTAGACGCCTAACAATTCAACACTAATTTAAGTGTAACAGTGCAGGCAGTGTGGACACAGAAAACTTAACCCCTTAGAGGCGATGTCCGTGCCCCCACATAAAATGAATTAGCATAAGAACTAAAAATCAAAAAATAATCAGTCAGTTTAAGCTAGAGATATATTTTTGCATTGTATGCATCTCAATCTGCGGTGAAAGGTGACAGTTAGGAGCAGTGTTTGTCAGACCATGAATTGTCCTGAAAATCAGTCTTCTCACAAAATCGTCTGTAGCGTCCAAGTTTGTAGGTCTGGCCTACAATCTACACTGAACAAAACTATAAACGCAACAAAAAAATTATTTCAAAGATTTGACTGAGTTACAGTTCATATAGCGAAATCAAACAAATTAAATAAATTAATTTGGCCCTAATCTATGAATTTCACATGACTGGGAATACAGATACCTTTTAAAAAAGTAGGGACGTGGATCAGAAAACCAGTCAGTATCTGGTGAGACCACTATTTGCCTCATGCAGCGCGGCAGATCTCCTTCGCATAGAGTTGATCAGGCTGTTGATTATGGCCTGAGGAATGTTGTCCCACTCCTCTTCAATGGCTGTGTGAAGTTGCTGGATATTAGCTGGAACTGGAACACGCTGTCATACACATCGATCCAGAGCATCCCAAACATGCTCCCGGGGTGACATGTCTGGTGAGTATGCAGGCCATGGAAGAACTGGGACATTTTCAGATTCCAGGAATTGTGTACAGATCCTTGGGACATGAGGCAGTGCATTATTATGCTGAAACATGATGTGATAGTGGTGGATGAATGGCACGACAATGGGCCTCAGGATCTCATCACGGTATCTCTGTGCATTCAAATTGCAATCGATAAAATGCAATTGTGTTAGTTGTCTGTAGTTTATGCCTGCCCATACCATGACCCCTCAAATAAATGTTTCACAGAGTTCAAGTAACAGACACATCTCAAAATCAACTGTTCAGAGAACCAACCGCTGTGTCTTTGTGAGACGCAGAGTAGGTGAACGGATGATCTCCGCATGTGGTTCCCACCGTGAAGCATGGAGGTGTAATGGTGTGGGGTGCTTTGCTGGTGACACTGTCAGTGATTTATTTAGAATTCAAGGCACACTTAACCAGCGTGGCTACCACAACATTCTGCAGCGTTACGCCATCCCATCTGGTTTGCTCTTAGTGGAACTATAATTTGTTTTTCAACAGGACAATGACCCAACACACCTCCAGGTTAAGGGCTATTTGATCAAGAAGGAATGAGATGGTTTGGGATGATTTGGACCGCAGAGTGAAGGAAAAGCAGCCAACAAGTGCTCAGAATATGTGGGAACTCCTTCAAGACTGTTGGAAAAGCATTCTAGGTGAAGCTGGTTGATAGAGTGTGCAAAGCTGCCATGAAGGCAAAGGGTGACTACTTTGAAGAATCTCAAATATAAAATATATTTATATTTTTTTAAATTAAAATTAAATCAATCTTCTTCAGGCTAGGGTCCTTTTTTCTCAATTTCCACCTGACTGACGTGCCCAAAGTAAACTGCCTGCTGCTCAGGCCCTGAAGCCAGGATATGCATATACTTGGTACCATTGGAAAGATGACACTTTGAGTTTGTAGAACTGTTAAAATAATGTAGGAGACTATAACACAATAGATATGGTAGGAGAAAATCCAAAGAAAAACCAACCAGAAGTTTTTTGAGAGAGAGCCCATGCTATTCTGACATCATGCCATTCTGACATCTAGCTCTCAGGATGCAATTCCTATGGCTTCCACTGGATGTCAGCACTCAATGCTCAAGGTTTCAGGCTTGTTTCTTCCAAAACGAGTAAGAATAATGAGTTTTACTACAGGGACACAGACTTGGAAATTCATGAATGCTCGCGCGATGAAGAAGACACATACTTGCTAATATTGTTTTCCTATTGAACATACTTCTTTCCGTATGAAATATTATAGTTTAATGACATTTTTGGGTGTCTGAGGTTTGGATAGAAACATATTTTGATTTCTTGAAACAAAGTTTAGGGGTAGATTTTCGGATTCCTATCTTGGCATGTTGAACGAGTGGATTACTCAAATCGACGGTGCCAACTAAACTGACTTTTTAGGATATAAAGAAGACGACACTACATGTTATAGCTGGGACCCTTTGGATGACAAATCAGAGGAAGATTTTCAAAAAGTCAGTGAATTTGTAATCGCTATTTGTGAATTTCTGAAACCTATGCCGGTGGAAAAATATTTTTGATGTGGGGCGCCGTCCTCAAACAATCACATGGCATGCTTTCGCTGTTTAGCCTACTGTAAATTGGACAGTGCAGTTAGATTAACAAGAATGTAAGCTTTAAACCGATATAAGACGCTTGTATGTACCTAAATGTTTAATATCCATAATTTGTATGATTATATATTTGAATTGCACTCCCTCCAGTTTCACCCCTAGCGGGACGCTTACCTTAAGTTAAGTTTTTTGGTTACTACATGATTCCGAATATGTTATTTGATGTTATTTGATGTCTTAGAATAATTTGTTAAACAAAAGGATAGTGAAAGTGGTCCCATGGCCATGGACCCTGGCTGGTAGTGGAAGTGCTTGATAGTGGGCATGTGAATGGGCACTTACGTGCCTGAATCATCTGGCATGGGAAGCAGAGCCAGCAGTGGGTATGCTAACACACATCTGATGAGGGCCTGGGGGTGTGTGTTTGCTTTGCCTCACAGCAGACCATTTACCTCACAAGCAGTTTAGCAAGTCATTAAGATTGGATTTAATCTCTCACTCAAGCACTTAAATGCTCTGTCTCTCTTTTCCCTAAGATTTTCTTTGTTTTGGTTTCAGATGTCTTGCATTATTTGTCAGCAGCATTTTTATGTAAAAGAACACTCATACTCCAATGAGACAGGCTCCCAAACCATCAAAATGCAATCAATTTGTTTTTGAATAATACATTATTTATGTGTAATATTGAAAACATACATAGATGCATGAAAATAATTCCAGTGCTTGTAAAAGGCCACTGCAACATTACCAAATTAATATGAAATGTAATTACCAGAAAAGCACAAACACCCACTGTAATATTACAGTATATTTGAATGTAACTGCAACTAGCACTATTGTTACTGGAACTAACACTATAGCTTTAAACTATTAAAATGAATGACCAAATAAAATGCAGAAAGCATGCAAGTGTTACCTATTTTAGCAAAATAACTAAAATTACAAGACAACCTTTGCTTATGCTACTTATTTGCAAGTTATAGAAATATGAAATACAGTATTATGATGTATAAAGTAATATACTCTACCTTCATCCAGTAGATCTCTCCAGTCTGTGCAAACCCTCCGTTCGTCAGCTGCATATGCTTAGGTTCCAGGTGGAAAGGACAAGCCACGCTCACTTGCATGCACACACACACACACACACACACACACACACACACACACACACACACACACACACACACACACACACACACACACACACACACACACACACACACACACACACACACACACAAACAGAAGAGCAGAGCATAATCCAATTATAGCCATAGTAAAGAACAAAACCACCTTCACACACATGAGAACAAGGAAATCCCAAATGTTCCACTTCCAACAGTATTATAACAAGCTTATTATCACGATACAATACTAAGTATTGTGTTTCTATTATTGTTCCCAGTGAAGGAGCACTGATGAGCTGTGAAAGAAGACATGCACAGATAATGAAAATTCATATTAATTATAACTCATGAATATGTTTAACCATTTAGTTCATGCCAAAATACATTATTTGAATGTACTATCAAGAAGAATATGGGGCATACAGTATGAATAAAAAAAAAAGTTATTTGGCACATGCACTGAAAATACAATAGGTGTAGACTTTACCCTGAAATGCTTACTTACGCCTCGACCACTTCGACAGCATCATTGCATTTTGGTGCACCAGAAGTACATTCATTTCCAATGGAACGCTGCGTTTGCCTTGCAGCATTGCGTTGCAGAGGCAGTTGCAGTGCGTTCTGTGTGGTGCATACATTGTATTTATCGAACTTATGCGTCAAACTGTATGCATAGATGGCTTGATAGAAATGGTAGCAGATAGGGAATGTTGAACTTTTGTTTTCCACATATTCAGATGATTCTGCGTACCATTTTGCGCAACAACGCTGTAGGTATGATCAAGGAGTTTACAAGCCCTTTCTCAACATTGCAGAGTTAAAAAGTAAGAACAAAAAATTGCTAAATTAAAAAGGAAAGTAGTAACACAATAAAATAACAATAACAAGGCTATGTACTGGTACTGAGTCAATGTGCATGGTGAAGAGGTAGTTGAGATAATTGAGGTAATATGTACATGTAGGTAGGGGTAAAAGTGACTCTGCACTCAGGACAGATCACAAACAGTAGCAGCAGCACATGTGAAGAGTGTGAAAGTGTGTCTATGTGTGAGTGTGTGTGATGTCAATATGCGTGTGTGTGTTATGTGTGTGTAAGTGTATGTAGTGTCTGTGTGTGTGTGTTTGTATGTTGGATTGTCAGTGTAGTATCCGTGAGTGTGTGGGTAGAGTCTAGTGAGTGAACGGTCTATAATTTGGGTGGCTGGAGTCTGACCATTTTTAGGGCCTTCCTCTGACACCACCTGGTATGGAGGTCCTGGATGGTAGGGAGCTCAGCCCAAGTGATGTACTGGGCCGTACACACTACGCTCTGTAGTGCCTTGCGGTCGGATGCCGAGTAGTACCAAGTGGTGAAGCAGCCAGTCAATATGCTCTCAATGGTGCAGCTGTAGAAATGTTTAAGGATTTGATGGCCCATTCCAAATCATGTCAGCCTCCTGAGGGGGAAGAGGCGTTTTTGTGTCCTCTTTCTTCACAACTGTGTTGGTGTGTTTGGACCATGATAGGTCCTTAGTGATGTGGAAATCTCTGGCAACAAGTCAAAAGAGTTGCCTGTATCCTGCGTGACTAAAACAGGCAGTTCTATAGAATGTCTGTCTGGGCATGAGACAATCTATAGAAGTGGATCTGTTAATGGGCTGTGCATCATGGAATGTGCTCATCATGGAATGTGCTGTCTGTACTGTTTCAGCATTAAATGGGGCTAATGAGAATGACTGCAAGGCAACACCACTCACCAATTTTGCATCAGCTTTGGGAATTATGTGTGGTCTTAGATGAGGAAAAACAGAAATTAACACATTATCAAACAATTGATAACAACACTATTATGTCATGTAAGATGTTGGTGAGACACTTATTCTATGCAGATTGTTCATAGAAAATAAGGATTTTATGATTGCCTGCACAGAACCCATTAAATGAATCAGAACTGGTGGTTAATGGTAAAGTCTATAGACAAGACTGTCAATTAAGGACACATCAATGCAAGCATTAAAGGATAAGCAGTTTTATTCTACCCATCAGTGGAGGCTGGTGGGAGGAGTTATAGGAGAACAGGCTCATTGTAATGGCTGGAATGGAATTAATGGAACGGAGTCAAACATATGGTTTCCATATGTTTGATCTGTTAAATACCGTTCCATTTATTCCATTCCAGCCATTACAATGAGCCTGTTCTCCTATAACTCCTCCCACCAGCCTCCACTGATACCCATGCTAGGGAGAAGAGCAGATAGACTAAACCTGATTGAACAGCATAACACAATGGTCTCATCTCCATGGAATTGAGGCTGTAGTAGCACTGTTTAGCACATTCAAAGGCATGGGTATTATCCAAGCATAGCCTCGCCTTGGTCTACCTGTAGTAAGTCTTTGCAAATGTAAATGGACTTATTTTCCCCAATCAATTCAGCACAATCAAATGGAAATGAAAGTACAAATAGACCGATGTATAATCTATGCAAGGAGAGTGATTTTAATTAACTGGACAAAGACTGATTTAGTTGGCACATGTGATATTGTCAATTCTGGACATCAAACACACAAATCCACCAAAGGAGGTGTGCAGCTCAATACCTGCCTAGACGCTAAGCATTGCTATCTGACTGCTGATGTAATAAAGTTGAACAAAAAGCACTATATATAATGAAAGTCCTGGGGAGGAAATGTGGTCATTGGTTAGCTGTAAATATATATACTCAGGAGCATCAATAATGTAATAATAATGTAATTGAAATGCAATGTACTAAGTTGAGTCATTCATTTATTGAAGCCAAATTGTCACTAGAGCTATGAATATCTATTCTATAAATTATGCATCTCTTGCACAGTAATGTAAATGCATTTGCCTACAACCCCAAAGTATAAAACAAATAGTATCCGAATATTGTTTGTAATGCAGTGATACCTTCCCCTTGAGAGAGCTCATTGTGAGATAGTGAGATATGAGAGGACTTCCCTCAGCGTTGAGGGAGTGTGGGTGTGTAGAGTGGTTTCATTCAAACCCTCAGCTCTGGTTCTCTAATCAGGCCCTTTGGGCCAGCAGGCAGACATTCCTGAGCAATGATTCATGATGAAAATCGCATTCACACTGAATACAGATTACAAATCAAATTGTACTGGTCACATACACGTATTTAGCAGACGAGTCCCAGCCCTTGCTCCAGTCCCAGCCCCTGCTCCAGTCCCAGGCCTGCTCCAGTCCCAGCCCCTGCTCCAGTCCCAGGCCTGCTCCAGTCCAAGCCCCTGCTCCAGTCCCAGGCCTGCTACAGTCCCAGCCCCTACTCCAGTCCAAGCCCCTGCTCCAGTCCCAGCCCCTGCTCCAGTCCCAGCCCCGCTCCAGTCCCAGCCCCTGCTCCAGTCCCAGCCCCTGTTCCAGTCCCAGCCCCTGCTCCAGTCCCAGCCCTGCTCCAGTCCCAGCCCTGCTCCAGTCCCAGTCCCGCTCCAGTCCCAGCCCCTGCTCCAGTCCCAGCCCCTGCTCCAGTCCCAGCCCCTGCTCCAGTCCCAGCCCTGTTCCAGTCCTAGCCTTGCTCCAGTCCCAGCCCTGCTCCAGTCCCAGCCCCTGCTCCAGTCCCAGTCCTGCTCCAGTCCCAGCCCCTGCTCCAGTCCCAGCCCCTGCTCCAGTCCCAGCCCCTGCTCCAGTCCCAGCCCCTGCTCCAGTCCCAGCCCCTGCTCCAGTCCCAGCCCCTGCTCCAGTCCCAGCCCCTTCTCCAGTCCAACTACCTCCTCCATCTTCCATGGTCACACCACCACAACAGCCTTGTCTGGTGTCCCTGCCCTCTGCAATTCGAATACAGCCACCACCTAAGGTAAACACATGTTAAAGTATGAAAAGAAAACGGTTTAATAAAACTGCAAATGTTAAAACATTTGTCTCTCTCTTTACATATCTACAGTCCATAGCACCAGCATGTCCACCTCTTCCAAAACTTCTGAAGCTTCCTCTAGTGGTATTGATGTAAAAAAGTAGAAAATGTTTTTTCTGAAACATGCTCTGTCTAACACTACTTACTTTCTCAACTGCAGCACAGAAAAGGAAGAGAAAAGCTCCACCAGCTACCTCTGTCACCGCGCCCATGGCACCACCCTCAGGTACTTCAGAATCTGCTTGTTTTTCTCTCAGTTGTATCAATTACTATTGTTGCTGTAGTCCTTCAACATTTGCAAACCATGTTAATCAATTAGATGTTTTATTTATTATTTTTTAAATAAAAGAAGACACCACCTGCTGTGTTTGCTGTAGGGAACGTGATCCGCCTGCAATCTCCCCGCAGGAGTGTGAGTCAGAGGTACCATTGGGTGTGCTGTGACTTCTGCCAGCACTGGTTCCACTGCAGGTGTGTGCAATGGGATCTAGAGGTGGTGGTTGAGCTGGATTTTTGTGACAATATAGGGATGGAGGTTGAGATTAAATAGTTTTCATATGCAATTATTTATTTGTAAAAAATACATGTCTAAAATATAATTTACATATATTTATTCAACCCATCTTGTGTATTTCTTCCTCTGCAACACAAACTCCAACCGTGTTTTCATTGTTTATGTCAATGCACATCACTGAAATGAAAGTTTTATTTGATGTAAATTATTCATACTCATTTATATTTTAGTATTAAACTGTTATCTACTTTCTCAAAACATAAGATTCATCTGTAAATCAAATTATGAGACATTATTTGGTTACAACACTGAAGAAGATGTTGGTGAAGAACCAGAGTCCACAGGAATGCACACCGGCCAACACAATGAAAAGTTGACGGGCAAGTAAATTTTTTTAACCGGAAGGCTAGCCAACTAGTCAACTATCTAGTAAACATTTCAGAGAGGAGGTTGGTGTCACTTTTTTTCACAAATTTAAATGGATATATCTTGTAATTGAACAAAATAGCAAGGTGGCCAATAACTGGGTTATGCCGATAATACTCAGTGCATTTTTTAGCTAAATCGCTTATCAAAAAGCTGATAATAGTAGTATTTCCACTGAAATGTCAAACATGCTAATTGCTAACCCGATAACATTTTTGCAACACCAATAATCACAAAACATTGATGGCTTGATCACAGGATAACACTGTTGAAGGTAATATATTTCTTAAACACTGTTTAATATGCCGATAATACGGGCTCCTACACTAACTCATGCGTGAGACACTGACCATAGGTGTCATGTTGTGTCTTGTCTCTGTCCTTTCCCTTCACCCTGTCTCCCTCTGCTGGTCGTTGTTAGGTTACCTTTTCTCCCCCGCTTTCTCCCAGCTGTTCCTTGTCTCCTCTAACTACCCATTCACCCCGTTTCCCACCTGTTCCCTTTTTCCCTCTGATTAGGTCCCTATATCTCTCTCTGTTTCTGTTCCTGTCCTTGTCGGATTCTTGTTTGTGTTTCATGCCTGAGCCAGACTATCGTCATGTTTGCTGTAACCTTGTCCTGTCCTGTCGGAATCTGCCGGTCTATCTGAGCCTACCTATGTTTGGTTATTAAAGAAGCTCTGTTTAAGTTAGTTCGCTTTTGGGTCCTCATTCACTCACCTTAACAGAAGAATCCGACCAAGAATGGACCCAGCGACTTCGGATCCTCTCCACTCAGCCGTCGGGATCCAGGGAGCGATGCTAGGCAGACACGAGCAGGAAGTGTCTGCTGCTCGACATGCCGTTGAGACCCTGGCCACCCAAGTCTCCAACCTCACAGAACAGGTTCACCATCTCCGCCTCGATCCACCGGCCACTTCCAGGGCTTTCGAATCTCCGGAGCCCAGAATCAATAACCCGCCGTGTTACTCTGGGGAGCCCACTGAATGCCGCTCGTTCCTCACCCAGTGTGATATTGTGTTTTCTCTCCAGCCCAACACTTACTCCAGGAGCACTGCTCGTGTCGCCTACGTCATATCTCTCCTTATTGGACGGGCTCGTGAGTGGGGCACGGCAATCTGGGAGGCAAGGGCTGAGTGTACTAACCAGTATCAGGACTTTAAGGAGGAGATGATACGGGTTTTTGATCGATCTGTTTTTGGGGAGGAGGCTTCCAGGGCCCTGTCTTCCCTATGTCAAGGTAATCGATCCATAACAGACTACTCTATTGAGTTTCGCACTCTTGCTGCCTCCAGTGGCTGGAACGAGCCGGCTTTGCTCGCTCGTTTTCTGGAGGGTCTCCGCGCAGAGGTAAAGGATGAGATTCTCTCCCGGGAGGTCCCTTCCAGCGTGGATTCCCTGATTGAACTCGCTATTCGCATTGAGCGACGGGTTGATCTACGTCACCGAGCTCGTGGAAAGGAGCTCGCGTTCTCCGTTGCCCCCCTCTCCGCATCACTACCATCTTCCTCTGCCGGCTCGGGAGCTGAGCCTATGCAGCTGGGAGGTATCCGCATCTCGACTAAGGAGAGGGAACGGAGAATCACCAACCGCCTCTGTCTCTATTGCGGTTCTGCTGGTCATTTTGTCACTTCATGTCCAGTAAAAGCCAGAGCTCATCAGTAAGCGGAGGGCTACTGGTGAGCGCTACTACTCCTGTCTCTCCTTCAAGATCCTGCACTACCTTGTCGGTCCATCTACGCTGGACCGGTTCGTCAGCTTCCTGCAGTGCCTTAATAGACTCTGGGGCGGAGGGCTGTTTTATGGACGAGACCTGGGCTCGGGAACATGACATTCCTCTCAGACAGTTAAGGGAGTCCACGGCCTTGTTCGCCCTGGATGGTAGTCCTCTCCCCAGGATTCAGCGTGAGACGCTACCTTTAACCCTCACTGTTTCTGGTAATCATAGCGAAACCATTTCTTTTTTGATTTTTCGTTCACCTTTTACACCTGTTGTTTTGGGCCATCCCTGGCTAGTTTGTCATAATCCTTCCATTAATTGGTCTAGTAATTCTATCCTCTCCTGGAACGTCTCTTGTCATGTGAAATGTTTAATGTCTGCTATCCCTCCTGTTTCCTCTGTCTCTTCTTCACAGGAGGAGCCTGGTGATTTGACAGGGGTGCCGGAGGAATATCACGATCTGCGCACGGTGTTCAGTCGGTCCAGGGCCACCTCTCTTCCTCCACACCGGTCGTATGATTGTAGTATTGATCTCCTTCCGGGAACCACTCCCCCCCGGGGTAGACTATACTCTCTGTCGGCTCCCGAACGTAAGGCTCTCGAGGATTATTTGTCTGTAGCTCTTGACGCCGGTACCATAGTCCCCTCCTCCTCTCCCGCCGGAGCGGGGTTTTTTTTTGTCAAGAAGAAGGACGGGTCTCTGCGCCCCTGCATAGATTATCGAGGGCTGAATGACATAACAGTTAAGAATCGTTATCCGCTTCCTCTTATGTCTTCAGCCTTCGAGATCCTGCAGGGAGCCAGGTTTTTCACTAAGTTGGACCTTCGTAACGCTTACCATCTCGTGCGCATCAGGGAGGGGGACGAGTGGAAGACGGCGTTTAACACTCCGTTAGGGCACTTTGAATACCGGGTTCTTCCTTTCGGCCTCGCTAACGCTCCAGCTGTCTTTCAGGCATTAGTCAATGATGTCCTGAGAGACATGCTGAACATCTTTGTTTTCGTTTACCTTGACGATATCCTGATTTTTTCACCGTCACTCCAGATTCATGTTCAGCACGTTCGACGTGTCCTCCAGCGCCTTTTAGAGAATTGTCTTTTTGTGAAGGCTGAGAAGTGCACTTTTCATGCCTCCTCCGTCACATTTCTCGGTTCTGTTATTTCCGCTGAAGGCATTAAGATGGATCCCGCTAAAGTCCAAGCTGTCATTGATTGGCCCGTCCCTAAGTCACGCGTCGAGCTGCAGCGCTTTCTCGGCTTCGCGAACTTCTATCGTCGTTTCATCCGTAATTTCGGTCAGGTGGCCGCTCCTCTCACAGCCCTTACTTCTGTCAAGACGTGCTTTAAGTGGTCCGTTTCCGCCCAGGGAGCTTTTGATCTCCTCAAGAATCGTTTTACATCCGCTCCTATCCTTGTTACACCTGACGTCTCTAGACAGTTCGTTGTCGAGGTTGACGCGTCAGAGGTGGGCGTGGGAGCCATTCTTTCTCAGCGCTCCCTCTCTGACGACAAGGTCCACCCATGCGCGTATTTTTCTCATCGCCTGTCGCCGTCGGAACGTAACTATGATGTGGGTAACCGCGAACTGCTCGCCATCCGGTTAGCCCTAGGCGAATGGCGACAGTGGTTGGAGGGGGCGACCGTTCCTTTTGTCGTTTGGACTGACCATAGGAACCTTGAGTACATCCGTTCTGCCAAACGACTTAATGCGCGTCAGGCGCGTTGGGCGCTGTTTTTCGCTCGTTTCGAGTTCGTGATTTCTTATCGTCCGGGCTCTAAGAACACCAAGCCTGATGCTTTGTCTCGTCTCTTCAGTTCTTCAGTAGCCTCCACTGACCCCGAGGGGATTCTCCCTGAGGGGCGTGTTGTCGGGTTGACTGTCTGGGGAATTGAGAGGCAGGTAAAACAAGCGCTCACTCACACTCCGTCGCCGCGCGCTTGTCCTAGGAACCTTCTTTTCGTTCCCGTTCCTACTCGTCTGGCCGTTCTTCAGTGGGCTCACTCTGCCAAGTTAGCCGGCCACCCTGGCGTTCGGGGTACGCTTGCTTCCATTCGCCAGCGTTTTTGGTGGCCCACCCGGGAGCATGACACGCGTCGTTTCGTGGCTGCTTGTTCGGTCTGCGCGCAGACTAAGTCCGGTAACTCTCCTCCTGCCGGCCGTCTCAGGCCGCTTCCTATTCCCTCTCGACCGTGGTCTCACATCGCCTTAGATTTTGTCACCGGACTGCCTTCGTCAGCGGGGAAGACTGTTATTCTTACGGTTGTCGATAGGTTCTCTAAGGCGGCTCATTTCATTCCCCTTGCTAAGCTTCCTTCTGCTAAAGAGACGGCACAAATCATCATCGAGAATGTTTTCAGAATTCATGGCCTTCCGTCAGACGTCGTTTCGGACAGAGGTCCGCAATTCACGTCTCAATTTTGGAGGGAGTTTTGCCGTTTGATTGGGGCTTCCGTCAGTCTCTCTTCCGGCTTTCACCCCCAGTCTAACGGTCAAGCAGAACGGGCCAATCAGACTATTGGTCGCATCTTACGCAGTCTTTCTTTTCGCAACCCTGCGTCTTGGTCAGAACAGCTCCCCTGGGCAGAATACGCCCACAACTCGCTTCCTTCGTCTGCGACCGGGCTATCTCCTTTTCAGAGTAGCCTCGGGTACCAGCCTCCGCTGTTCTCATCTCAGTTCGCCGAGTCCAGCGTCCCCTCCGCTCAGGCTTTTGTCCAACGTTGCGAGCGCACCTGGAAGAGGGTCAGGTCTGCACTTTGCCGTTATAGGGCGCAGACTGTGAGGGCTGCTAATAAGCGTAGAACTAAGAGTCCTAGATATTGTCGCGGTCAGAGAGTTTGGCTCTCCACTCAGAACCTTCCCCTTAAGACGGCTTCTCGCAAGTTGACCCCGCGGTTCATTGGTCCGTTCCGTATTTCTCGGGTCATTAATCCTGTCGCAGTTCGACTTCTTCTTCCGCGATACCTTCGTCGCGTCCACCCGGTCTTCCATGTCTCCTGTATTAAGCCCGTTCTTCGCGCCCCCGCTCGTCTTCCCCCCCCCCCCCCCATCCTTGTCGAGGGCGCACCCATCTACAGGGTCCGCAGGATTTTGGACATGCGTCCTCGGGGCCGTGGTCACCAGTACCTTGTCGATTGGGAGGGGTACGGTCCTGAGGAGAGGAGTTGGGTTCCCTCTCGGGACGTGCTGGACCGTGCGCTGATCGAGGATTTCCTCCGTTGCCGCCAGGTTTCCTCCTCGAGTGCGCCAGGAGGCGCTCGGTGAGTGGGGGGGTACTGTCATGTTGTGTCTTGTCTCTGTCCTTTCCCTTCACCCTGTCTCCCTCTGCTGGTCGTTGTTAGGTTACCTTTTCTCCCCCGCTTTCTCCCAGCTGTTCCTTGTCTCCTCTAACTACCCATTCACCCCGTTTCCCACCTGTTCCCTTTTTCCCTCTGATTAGGTCCCTATATCTCTCTCTGTTTCTGTTCCTGTCCTTGTCGGATTCTTGTTTGTGTTTCATGCCTGAGCCAGACTATCGTCATGTTTGCTGTAACCTTGTCCTGTCCTGTCGGAATCTGCCGGTCTATCTGAGCCTACCTATGTTTGGTTATTAAAGAAGCTCTGTTTAAGTTAGTTCGCTTTTGGGTCCTCATTCACTCACCATAACAATAGGAGTTGGCAAGAAAGCACAAACAGATCTGGGACCAGGCTAACAATAGTGATTTCTGTTTTCTCAAGTTCTCAGAAGTCAGAAAAGCAGATGGCTCAACCAGACAATGATTGGAGTAAGGAGGAAGAGGGCAGGTACAGTGAAGATAGAATTGGCAGCTCCTTGGAGATCAGGCCAGCAGAAAGCCTGTTCCAGCAGGTGATGTTTCTCAGGACCGATACCTGGAAAACCAGGGCGATTGAGGAGATTGGTACAGATGTAGTATTGTCAGTGGTTAATTGCATCATAGAAATGTGATACTTTTTGTATCCTGTAAATATAATACTACCATGTTGTGTCCATTCATTCAAGGCATGCAGTGAGTTGTCATGCTGTCCTCCCATGTCTGTATGGAATTTAATTGGAATTTATGCTTATATTATGACAGATAAGTAAGCAATAAATGTGGGAACACACCTACTGTACAATTATATGAATATAAACTTAGCAAACTTGAATCCATAAGTGCTCACCTCGTGAGTGATCCAAGAGCAGATGCTTCAGTTTGCGGAGAGTGCGGGTGAGATTCTCCAGACGGTGGTGAAGATGGACATTCTCATTTTTCAAAGAATGGATGGTATCCTGGAGCTCATAGCTAGAACCAATGCGTGGCAACATAGAGATAGTCCAGAGCATCACAACCACTTGCACAGTGAGCAGCATTGTTACCCTCAAGACCATAATAGCAAAAGATAATTGCAATTATGTCTGGCAAAATCAGCTTAATGTTTCATTGCTTTGTCAACAATGTCTGAATACCCCTACTGCAGCAACTGTTCTGAAAAACTGCTCAGCTGTTCCAAAACAAGCTAAAAGCATGTGGAAATAGCAGCATTCAGGTCCTTGCCTATTTCTAGGGCAAACCATTATTTGGGGTCCAATAGTGGTGGGCAGCCATGGGCAACTCTCAGAGATCAATTGTACTATTCTGCATCCCTAATCTAGGCTAGGGAGACTGCCTCACAAAAAGGTGCTTCTGTGATCCCTAATGACACTGGCTTGTGTCCGAATACCCATACACACGTGCTAATACTTAAACTGCATACTATGTACACATTGTTGGGGGGGGGGTTGATAATAGCTCATTTCCAATTTGATTAAAGTCTGAATAGAATAGGATTTAAGATAAAGGCCTACTCAGGCTGGTTATAGGCAGACTATCACATTCGACTTTTACCATAGCCCATATCGCCCATCTATCCTATTTAAAGGACTGAAGACAAAAACAGACCATTTGGTTCCATTTCAACATAATGAAACTAAAATGCTGTAACATACAAAGGTTTCGATACACCTACTAATTCAAGGGTTTTTCTTCATTTTGACTATTTTCTACATTGTAGAATAATAGTGAAGACTATGAAGTAACACATGTAATCATGTAGGAACCAAAAAAGTGTTAAACAAATGAAAATATGTTTTATATTTGAGATGATTCAAAGTAGCCAACCAGGCACCCCCCTCATTAGGACAAAGGAGTAGTCAGGCAGACATCCGTTCAGAGAGGAGTGTTACCAGCTCCAGATACAGTATAGTGCCCACTCATCTGTGAGTCGCATCCCAGACCTATCCGACATTCAAACAGTTATGTTAGACGAAAGAATGAAGCTCATGGAATTTAATAACCTACACCGTCAGCTAGAGCAAGATCACAATGTCAACAGAGTGTCAACACATAGCAGCGAAGCCAGAGAAGCTCAGCGACAACAGGAAGAAGCGCAGCGTCGACAGGAGAAAGCTCTCCAGGACCGAGAAGCAATAGCTACACAACTGAACAGGCAGCAGCATTTACAGAAGATAGCTAATGAGCTAGAGCTAGCCAAGCTCGTGACATCCTTTCTTAAATAAAAGGATAGTGTTGATGCAGCCAGAACCCAGATAATTCAGTAAGAGCAGAGGAGCCTCTCACCAGCACCATCTGATGAATCACATGGCAGCTTTGTCCCAATGACAAAACCACAACACGCCAACCTAGGAGAAAGAGGCAGAGACAATGAAGACTTACATCGTCTTCTCCCTGCCTATCCATGGCACTTATCAGCTCCCGTGGTTCCGCACCCTGCTCCAGCTCTGCTTGATATGCGCTTAGCCCAGGACTACTTCTGCAACCAGGCTGCCAAGTCATGTAGGGTGTACGTCTGGTCTGTGCCAGTCCAGTTGATGCTGTGATCGAAGCAGTACTCAATGAATTCATCCCGGTAGCTTTGTGGCATCTTGGTCAAGAGCCGGTCAACGTGGGAACCACATCTGAGCTCATAGCCGTTTTGCCCCTCAAGTGTCCTAAGCATGTCTACCAGTGAGTGGATAGACAGGGCAAGGTGTAGAAGGCTTCTCAGAACCTGACATCTGGGGAGTTTAGGATGGTGGCTAGCTCACACTGGATGAGTTGGAAGAGCTGAACTTACTTGTTCTGCATGGCTTGTAAGGCAGCAGTGGAAGGTCTTGAGTCGTGCACATAGGCCTTAGCGAGCTTGACTGCACTCTGTAGTTTCAGATAGGCCACGAGCACTTGATACATACTGCTCATTTAGGTGTCTGTGACTGCCCATCAGGTCATTTAGGGTCATCTTGAGGGCAAAGTCACATTTTCTACCGCTCTCAAGGTAGGGCAACAATGGCTTCGGAATGCAGAGTAATTAGGCAATCAGCTGATCCATGCCAGGTGGTGGAGCAGGCTCCGGGTATGGTGCCATCTGTCCCGGGGAAGGATATGCTGATGCTGGATTGAGATAGGGCATGCCTAAGCCTGGTGTACCTGGACAGACCCAACCGATTGGCAAAAGTAATGCTTAAGGTCGTGAAAGTCTTACTTACAAGAGACCGAGACCTGGAAACATACACTGTGCTTTACGATGGCTCGGAGCGTAGCATCATCCTTCCACAGGCTTTTCAACAACTAAACCTCACTTCTGAGCCTGAGACCCTCACCCTCAGGACAGTTCGACAAGACATTGTCGGTGCCTCAGTTGTAGTTGATGCCTCAGTTATCGTTGATGTGTCCCCCCTGCTCAAACCTTTCAAGAAGTATGGGATACGTCCGGCATTCACCACAGGCAACCTAGGCCTTTCCAAACACTCCTGCCCAGTAGCAGCTCACCAAAGATGATACAACCACCTCATTAAGCTGCCTTTGCCACGAGTGGCCCAAGCTCAACCTCTGCTGCTGATTGGTTCAGATATGCCTCACCCCCTGATACCCATACAGCCAGTGTGTACAGTGTGTCTTACCAGCTGACAAATTGATGCTACGCTTCATCTGGCGGAACATGTATAGAACCGAGTATCTATGAGTGGCAGGTCTTGCCATTTGGCACGACTTGTAGTCCCTGTTGCGCCATCTATGCACTGCAGCGACATGTTCAGGACAATGTAGGAGACAACCAAGACCTTGTGAAGTCAGTTGAGGTGTCATTCTACGTAGACAACTGCCTTCAAAGCATCCCCTCTGCCGATGAAGCAAGAGACCTCGTTAACGGACTGTGCCAGTTGCTACAGACTGGAGGCTTAGCGATTCGCTAGTGGGCAAGCAATGTACCAGCTGCCATCGAGCCCCTTCCGCCCGAGGCCAGATCGAAAAGAAGCGAACTATGGCTTTCCCAAAGTAGCACGGATTTCCAGGAACCCTGGGGCTATGTTGGAACTGCCTCAGAGACTCCTTGGGATACAAGCACCACACAGTACTCATCCAGGACCTGTGGAAAGAAGGGATAGGTTGGGATGACCCCATTCAGCTCAAAGCCTGCTAGACAGATGGCTTGTCTGGTAACAAGATATTCCTGACCTTGTCCAAATGGAACTCCCCAGAACTTACGCAAAACCATATGCTGACAACCCAAAGTCGACCAGAGCCTTCCACATATTCTGTGATGCGTCAGAGAGAGCATATGGCTCTGTTCCCTACATGCAGACTGTAGGTGGCCAGATGCAGGTACACATTTCCTTCATTCTGGCCAGGTCTTGCGTTGTGCCAAAGAAGCAGTTGTCGATGCCACGCTTGGAGCTGAGTGCTGCACTCACTGGGGTTCAGCTGGCCAGTGTCTTCCAAGCAGAACTCACTCTGCCCATTGGACAAGTCATCCTCTGGTCCGATTACACTACAGTCATTTATTGGCTCAAGTCAGAATCTTGTAGATACAAGGTATTCGTTGGAACTTGTGTTGCAAAAATGTAGAACCTAATGGATGTAGCCAAATGGAGGTATGTGGATACCCAGAACAACCCGGTGGATGGCATCATTCGGGGCAAGACCTTGGAAGAGCTGGCCCAAGCGCATTAATGGCACCAAGGCCCTGAGTTCCTCCAACAATCAGAAAATCAGTGGCCTTCAATGCCTTCTGCTGACCCGGAGCCTGATGATAGCGAACTGAATAAATCAGCCTTCTGCTGATCCGGAGCCTGATGATAGCGATCTGAATAAATCAGCCTTCTGCTGACCCGGAGCCTGATGATAGCGAACTGAATAAATCAGCCTTCTGCTGACATGTCTTTCAGTTCCAGTTCTCAGATATCAGATATCAGCACGTTTGATACATGGAAAGACCTTATGAAGGCAACAACTAAATCCCTACATGGGTGGCCGGTACACTCTCCAGTTCACCCAGCAAAGCAGCAGACTACATAGCCGCAGAAAACTGTCGTGGAAATTAACCACTAAGGACTCAAAGTCAAAGTAAATGAAGCAATCTTTATTAACATGGCCACTTCCCTAGTCCTAAGATAATATTTTGGGCATACTGCCAAATTGCTTATGAGTGATAGTGTGATTTACTCATTTAGTCAACCCATCACTCGCATGAACCAAGCATGACAGGTTATTACAAAATCAGCATTGTGCTAAACATACGATTATATACACAAGAACATTTCCATCACAGAACCTCCTCCTGAAGCCGTCATGTCAAAACGGTCTATACCTTCTAACAGTCGTCTGGGTCCCTTGTCTCCTGAGTACGATAAGGATTCAGGATTCCTTACAGTTGGCGGTAGACTGCGCAGAGCATCTGGAGATGGATGCTATGCACCCCATCGTCTTGGATCCGCATCATCCACTGACCAAGCTACTCATTCAAGATTTCGATGAGACTCTCCTCTATCCTGACCCATAGAGGGTTCTGGCAGAACTGTGTCATAGATACTGAATTCTGCCATGGAATGGAGGCCATCTGGAAGTTTCAGCACACCTGTTTGCAATGCCAAAGATGGCGAACCAAACCTGAAGTTCCTAAGATGTCAGTCCTACCTCCTGCTCATCTGCGACTGTACAAGCCATCCTTCTACTCTACTGGAGTGGATTATTTCAAACTATTCAACATAAAAATCAGGCGTCGCAAACAAAAAGAGATGGGGCATGGTCTACAAATGCATGACCAGCCACTGCATCCACCTGGACCTCATATAGAGCCTGGATGCCGATGCCTTCCTGATGTCTCTAAGACGCTTCATTGCACGTGGAGGCAAGACTTTCAAGCTTCTTTCGGACAATGGTACGAACTTCATTGGTTCGAACCTCCAAAGCGATGGCCCCCACCTGAAGAAACACGTATCACTTGCAGCCATGGGTGGTCTTGTGAGGGCATAGGCCCACCCTCTTGGGAGCCATGTCCACCCACTGGGGAGCCAGGTCCAGCCAATCAGAATGAGTTTCCCCACAAAAGGGCTTTATTACAGACAGAAATACTCCTCAGAAATACCCCCCCCCCCCTCCCCCCTCTCTGACGATCCCGCAGGTAAAGAAGCCTGATGTGGAGGTCCTGGGCTGGCATGGCTACAAGTGGTCTGCGGTTGTGAGGCCGGTTGGATGTACTGACAACTTCTCTAAACCATTCATTTCAAATAGACTGGTTTCAATTCCTCCCTGACCAATTTAGCAGCTGTTTTCATCCCATTCTGGAACTTAGAGTAATTTAATAGGTTCTCTTAATCGTCAGTCTACAACAGGTCAATACATTGGATAGGTATTTTTTCATTTGCATGTATATGTTTTATTAGACCTTTTTTGGAAGTACATACCAGCCATAATGGGATTAAATGAAGATAGTAGCTCAGAGAAAAACCCATATTTGGTGAGTGAAGAACGTATTTTGACATTATAATGCTTGCAGAGCTCTAATGGAAGTTTTAATTAGAGCTTTCTGGTTTTTAGAGAGGAGACGCTCATACTCGTCATCCTCGACATCTCAAGGATGGAGCACTGGAGGTAACAATAATGTAGCAGACATGCAAGTTCTGCTTTCCAAGGTAAGAATGTGTAGGCTATTACATTGAACTTTCCATCTAATGTTATCGATTGAAAGACTAAATTTCCGAAAGCAGTTAAGGTTTTCATTTCAGATTGACATAATCACCAACATTAGCTAATGTTAGCTAGATTAGCTAAGGGCTGGCAACCTAGTTAGCTAGCCTAGATAAATTGGTAGAAAATGTGATGCTAGCCATGTGCTATTTTTGGAGGGGTAACTCAAGATGTTATGAAAATAAATGCCCCCGCCCTCCCCAATGTTAAACGTATTTTCACATGACCCTCCCCTTCTACTGTTAAATAAATTGAACACCCTCCCTAAAGTATAGGCCTGGGCATACTAGTTAGCTACCTCGCTTTGTTTTGTGGTTGTGTCCATTGTGTGGCTCTCACTAACTCATTTGCGTTGTGTCCACTTAATCGAGAGGCTTTGTGCATGTACTGTTCCCGCAAACTTTACATTATGTCCAGCCAGGCATCCAGCCTAGGATTCTCATCCATTGTCGATTCATTCATTCACCCAAAAACACACAAACACTCAACGTGTACATTGTTGCACACCTGAATTCAACCCTGTTGATGCTGTCCACTATTGATTTGAACATGTTCTTTATTGGAGCTAGGTTGTGCTCATTAGAGCACACACCATAAACAATGTGTTGCTATGATATAAACAAAAACAAGAATTTGATATTGCACAAGTTCAGAAAGTATTCTACCTCCCCGTTTCATTGCAGTTTCTTCCGTGTTGTGCCTTATGAACATTACTTTATTGACATCTTCTCTGTCCATCTCTGTAGTGGTCTGTTGTATTGACAATGTTGTCTACATGTTTATTTCCCCAGTGGCCTGGCTGTGTTGGGCTGGGCTGTGAGGTGGTGGTTGTGGGCTCTAGGTACTGTGCTATGCAGAGAGGCAGAGGCAGGAGGAGTCTGCAGTGGAGGAGTGGCTGTGGGTGTTGAGATGATGCAAGTGGCAGGCCATGCCTGGGGGCCGGAGATGGCCGAGTTAGATAGCAGCTGAGCCACTCTGCTCTGCCCTCCCTACAGACACTGGTAGGAGGCAGGCTCAGCAACGGACCAAGGAACAGGTGAGGAATGGATGACTGGGGATGACACACAGATATAGACACACACACACACACACGCGGACAGGGTACAGTACTGTACTACAACAAGCATGCTTAACATCCCCTCCCCAAACACACACACATGCGCACACACTTTGCTTATTTACACAAGGCTCATTCCATTTGATCCAACCCCCCTTTGAGAAAAGTGAAGTTAACTGTCAGTCTGCAACTACCTTTAGACGGTCATATCTGCTTTCTTCCTGTCATTTTAATCTTCTCTCCCATCTTCTCTTTATCATAATACCAGTTAGGTTAGTCAAATAAATCAGTGATGTAACTGACAGGGAGTGAAGGTGATTTACCTTGTCTGAAATATTTCCAGAGGCACAAGAAGGGGTGGCACAGAGGAGGAGAGATTTCTTCCACTGTTCTGTTCTTGCCACAACATGCTCTTTTGCACACTCTCTCTATCACACACACACTTTAACACACATTCCTCGTGGCCCAGCCCCTCTCGCCCCTCATCACATCACACCACACACACACACACACCCTCACACACCTTAACCCCATTACCTCTGTTTCCATCTAGGAAGTTCCATCCATGTAGTACAGACAGACACCCACAGTACATTAATATCTACAGGACCCTGTGGTGGTAACCCTATAGTCATCCAGCGGCCTCAACATCTTGATGACTCCGATGGACTAGCAGTTCACTGCCTTGCTGTATGGTTTCTGAGCCAGTACTTCAGGGGCTGCCAGAGACATCATACTCATGTTTTCATCACTTCATTCAGTGTCATCATCACACTTCTGCTCTGACATCATAACAAACTAGATCACTGGTGGAGTGTGTTTTCTCTCAAAATAAACTGAATCATAGAGAATGGACACACACACGCACGCACGTGTGCACTAACACAAACATTTGCACGCCATTAGGCACCCTTCAGTTTATAAATCCATAGCAACAATACATTTTAATGCTGAATTATAATTTTTTTACTAAAGGGAATTAAATGTTGCGAACAAATAGGTGGTGTCATTGTATCCTGGTCGTACCATGCCCCTTGCTGCTGTCTCCCACATACAGCATGTTAATGGGGCGGCAGGTAGCCTGGTGGGTAGGAGCGTTGGGCCAGTAACCCGAAAGGTTGCTGGATCAAATCCCTGAGCTAACAAGGTAAAAATCTGTCGTTCTGCCACTGAGTTAACCTGTTTCCCGGGCGCTGATGACGTGGATGTGGATTAAGGCAGCCTCCCCACACCTCTCTGATTCAGAGGGGTTGGGTTCAATGTGGAAGACACATTTCAGTTGAATGCATTCAGTTGTACAACTGACTAGGGCCCAGACATGAATCTCCCTCTGCCAGGAGGGGAGGGTGGACAGGAGTACTACCAGTGGGAACAACAGGTTGAGGAATGAGATGAGTCTGGATGGTCTTTGCAAGGCCTTTCTCATTAGCAACAACACGACTACTCCCCCTGGGAACAAGAGATGGGGTTGAGAGAGAGAAAGGGAGTGGAGAGAGAGGAATGTGATAAAAGAATACTGCCAGTTAAAAAGACGACAGGACACACTTAAACCAGGAGTGGACAATCTTAGCCCCATTAATGACTAGTCCATAATGTAATTATCTGGCAATAATTTAATAGCTTTTTTTGAAGTGATAGAGAGAGACAGAAAGTGTAGTACTCCAGTTTCCTGGCCAGCATCACAGTGATGAAGATAGCTATGTTGTAATCCATCAGAGCTGTTGCCAGAGAATGTAATGTTAATTTCTCAACCGCCTCGAGTCATTTTAGAGAATTTGGCAGTATGTCCAATTGAAACCGCACAACACGTGTAAACACGCAAGCCCAGGACCTCCACATGCGGCTTCTTCACATGTGGGATCAGCCACCCGGACAGCTGATGAAACTGTGGGTTTGCACAAACAATTCATTTCTGCACAAACGGTCAGAAACCGTCTCAGGGAAACTCATCTGCACGCTCGTCTTCCTCACCAGGGTGAAAAAGAGTGCCCCATAGTGTCGGTGGGGTTATGGTATGATCTGGCATAAGCTACGGAAAACAAACACACTTGCATTTTATCAATGACAATTTGAATGCATATAGATACTGTGACGACATCCTGAGGCCCATTGTTATGCCATTTATTCGCCTCCATCCCCTAATATTTCAGCATGATAATGCACAGCCCCATGTTGCAAGGATCTGTACAAAATTCCTGGAAGTTGGAAATGTACCAATTCTTTCATGGCCTGCATACTCACCAGACATGTCAACCATTGAGCATGTTTAGGATGCTCTGGATTGACATGTACGACAGAGTGTTCCAGTATCCGCCAATGTCCATCAACTTCGCACAGCCATTGAAGAGTAGTGGGACAACATTCCACAGGCCACAATCAACAGCCTGATCAACTGTATGCAAGGGTTGCTTTCAAGAGAGACATCAGGGATTGTAACATACTCTGTTTCTCGGGTGTATGTTTCATGATTAACAACTCATGGTGTAATTGTAACAATATACAGGAATTCAAGTCCTTTTCTTCACCAGAACTAGAATTCCACACAGTCAAATGCCGACTGTATTATCTCCCAAGAGAATTATCTTCAGTTATTGTGACAGCCGTGTATTTCCCCCCCTCAAGCCGATACCACGACGACCCACAAGGAACTTCACAGGACTTTATGCAGACTGGAAACCATATATCTTCATTTATTGTAGCTGGGGATTTTAATAAAGCAAATTTGAGAAAAAGACTACCTAAATTCTATCAGCATATCGACTGTAGCACTCGCGCTGGAAAAACACGGGACCATTGTTACTCTAAATTCCGCGATGCTTACAAGGCCCTTCCCCGCCCTCCTTTCGGCAAATCTGACCAAGACTCCATTTTGCTCCTCCCTTCTTATAGGCAGAAACTCAAACAGGAAGTACCTGTGTTAAGGACTATTCAATGCTGGTCTGACCAATCGGAATCCACGCTTCAAGATTGTTTTGATCACGTAGACTGGGATAGGTTCTGGGTAGCCTCAGAGAATAATATCGACATATACGCTGATTTGATGAGTGAGTTTATAAAGAAGTGTATAGGAGATGTTGTAGCCACTGTGACTATTAAAACCAACCCTGACCAGAAACCGTGGATAGATGGCAGCATTCGCACAAAACTGAATGCGTGTACCACTGCATTTAACCATGGCAAGGCGACTGGGAATATGGCAGAATAGAAACAGAGTACTCATTCCCTCCGCAAGGCAATCAAACAAGCAAAATGTCAGTATAGATTAAATGGCTCAGTCACGAGACACATGTGGCAGGGTCTACAGACAATCACGGACTACAAATGGAAAACCAGCCACGACGCTGATACCAACGTCTTGCTTCGAGACAAACTTAACACCTTTGCCAGCTTCGAGGCTAATACAGAGCCACTGATGCGGCCCACTACCAAGGACTGTAGGCAAGGACTGTAGAGCATGCGTAGACCAGCTGGCTGGTGTTTTTACAGACATATTCAATCTCTCCCTATCACAGTCTGCTGTCCCCACATGCTTCAAGATGGCCACCATTGTTCCTGTACCCAAGAATGCAAAGGTAACTGAACTAAATGACTATTGTCCCATAGCACTCACTTCTGTTATCATGAAGTGCTTTGAGAGACAAAGATCATATCACCTCCACCTTACCTGTCACCCTAGACCCACAATTTGCTTACCGCCCCAATAGGTCCACAGATGATGCAATCACCATCACACTGCACACTGCCCTATCCCATCTGGACAAGAGGAATACCTATGTAAGAATGCTGTTCATTGACTATAGCCCAGCATTCAACACTATAGTACCCTCCAAACTCATCATCAAGCTCGAGACCCTGGGTCTCGACCCCAACCTGTGCAACTGGGTACTGGACTTCCTGACGGGCCGCCCCCAGGTGGTGAGGGTAGGTAAAAACATCTCCACCCCGCTCATCCTCAACACTGGGGCCCCACAAGCATTGAGCCCTCTCCTGTACTCCCTGTTCACCCATGACTGCGTGGCCATGCACGCCTCCAACTCAATCATCAAGTTTGCAGACGACACTACAGTGGTAGGCTTAATTACCAACAACGACGAGACAGCCTACAGGGAGGAGGTGAGGGCCCTCGGGGTGTGGTGTCAGGAAAATAACCTCACACTCAACGTCAACAAAAAGGAGATGATTGTGGACTTCAGGAAACAGCAGAGGGAGCACCCCCCTATCCACATCAACGGGACAAAAGTGGAGAGGGTAGTAAGTTTTAAGTTCCTCGGCGTACACATCACGGACAAACTGAATTGGTCCATCCACACAGACAAGGTTGTGAAGAAGGCGCAGCAGCGCCTCTTCAACCTCAGGAGGCTGAAGGAATTTGGCTTGTCACCAAAAGCACTCACAAACTTGTATCACCGCTGTATCACCGCCTGGTACTGCAACTGCTCCGCCCACAACTGTAAGGCTCTCCAGAGGGTAGTGAGGTCTGCACAACGCATCACCGGGGGCAAACTACCTGCCCTCCAGGACACCTACACCACCCGATGTCACAGGAAGGACATAAAGATCATCAAGGACAACAACCACCTGAGCCACTGCCTGTTCACCCCGCTATCATCCAGAAGGTGAGGTCAGTACAGGTGCATCAAAGCAGGGACCGAGAGACTGAAAAACAGCTTCTATCTCCAGGCCATCAAACTGTTAAACAGCCACCACTAACATTGAGTGGCTGCTGCCAACATACTGACTGAACTCCCGCTCACTTTAATAATGGAAATTGGTGTAAAAAACGTATCACTAGCCACTTTAAACAATGCCACTTAATATAATGTTTGCATACCCTACATTACTCGTCTCATATGTACAGTGCCTTGCGAAAGTATTCGGCCCCCTTGAACTTTGCGACCTTTTGCCACATTTCAGGCTTCAAACATAAAGATATAAAACTGTAATGTTTTGTGAGGAATCAACAACAAGTGGGACACAATCATGAAGTGGAACGACATTAATTGGATATTTCAAACTTTTTTAACAAATCAAAAACTGAAAAATTGGGCGTGCAAAATTATTCAGTTAAAAGTTAATACTTTGTAGCGCCACCTTTTGCTGCGATTACAGCTGTAAGTCGCTTAGGGTATGTCTCTATCAGTTTTGCACATCGAGAGACTGACATTTTTTCCCATTCCTCCTTGCAAAACAGCTCGAGCTCAGTGAGGTTGGATGGAGAGCATTTGTGAACAGCAGTTTTCAGTTCTTTCCACAGATTCTCGATTGGATTCAGGTCTGGACTTTGACTTGGCCATTCTAACACCTGGATATGTTTATTTTTGAACCATTCCATTGTAGATTTTGCTTTATGTTTTGGATCATTGTCTTGTTGGAAGACAAATCTCCGTCCCAGTCTCAGGTCTTTTGCAGACTCCAGCAGGTTTTCTTCCAGAATGGTCCTGTATTTGGCTCCATCCATCTTCCCATCAATTTTAACCATTTTCCCTGTCCCTGCTGAAGAAAAGCAGGCCCAAACCATGATGCTGCCACCACCATGTTTGACAGTGGGGATGGTGTGTTCAGCTGTGTTGCTTTTACGCCAAACATAACGTTTTGCATTGTTGCCAATGATGGCTATGATGGCTATGGCAATGGCTATGATGCTCCAGTACAGACCAGAAAGCAACTTCTCATCAACACATACAGGTAGCTGTTAGCTAGCTGCTACTCGCTAGCTATCGTAACTTCTGCCTGATTCAGGACACCCCATCTGTTATCTAGTTTAACTATGTTAGTAGTAGGTAGCCACTCCTAAGTCCCAACATACTGTAGCTAGCTAACTGTTGTCTAGCTTACCCACTTAGATAGCTAGCTCGAGGGCAGGCGATCTGATACAGTGTTGCTAGATAACTACCCGAGCTAGTTAGTCCCTACATTGTTAGCTATTGTTACGGTTTTCTTCTGGTGAAAGAGAGGCGGACCAAAACGCAGCGTGGTTATTTATAAACATCTTTAATAAAGATGATAACGTGAACAATATACTTATACAAACCAAGAACCGTGGACAACCGAAAACAGTCCTAACTGGTGCAAAACACAGAGACAGGAACAATTACCCACGAAATACCCAAAGAATATGGCTGCCTAAATATGGTTCCCAATCAGAGACAACGATAAACACCTGCCTCTGATTGAGAACCACTCTAGGCAACCATAGACTTTCCTAGACTACTTAACTAAACACAATCCCATAAACTACAAAACCCCTAGACAAAACACACCACATAAATCACCCATGTCACACCCTGGCCTAACCAAAATAATAAAGAGAACACAGAATACTAAGACCAGGGAGTGACAGCTATTCAACAAATTCAGTCTGACAATGTCTCCCACACGCCATGATTATCCCCACAATTGCTGGTATGCCACTGGTGATGCTCATGAAATGCCTAACTAGCTAAATCTTTCAACTTTTAAGTGTTTTTTTTGTGTGTTTTTTTTTATATACCTATCCATGACCATTAGGCTGTCTGTGTATTTTATTTTGTTCAACTTGTGGTCTCTGTTATGTTTGTTTGACAGATGAAGACAACTGTGGTGATGCAGAGTCTGATCTGAGTGTGCCAACGCCACCGCAGCATAAAGATGCTGATACTCAAATGCAGGTTCCAGCAGTGGCTGACAGCTACGTGTCAAGAGAACCAGTCAACAAGCCCACCTGCCACAAACAAACCAATGTGGTGGTGCAGAGCCGTTGACCCAAACCATCCTGAAGAATGACACCAGCTCAGTGTTGCATACTGGCCTTCCTCTTAGAGTTTTCTTTGACCATGTAGCATTTCTGCATAAATTCTACACAGATAACTTCAAAATGCATATCACTGATCAAATCCTATTAACCTTGATGAAGCTGAAGCTGAATCCACTCCAGAGTGATCTTGCTGAATGCAGAATCCTTTCCTACTGGATTGACACAATGTAGAAGCACATGAGGATCTATATTCCATGTCTGCCAAGGGAGACAATCCAGAATACATTCACTCAGTGCTTCAAAGAAAAGTTCCCCAACACCACTTGTGTCATCGGCTGCTCTGAAACCACTCTTCAGAAAGCACACAATCTCGATTCCATACCAGCCTTCACTCAGAAAGAAGGCCAGCTGTCTGACGAGGATGTCACAAGCACCAGAAGGATAGCTAATGTGCATATAAATGTCGTGAGAGTTATCAGAATACTCAAGGTGTTCAAAATCCTCTCCCAAACTGTTTCCATCAACCTGACACACAAAATGGACAAAGTCCTTAGAATCTGAGCAGCACTTATTAACATGCAGGGTGAAATCGTCCATGAGGATAACGAGTGAGCAGTGAGAACGTTCATACATCTGAAATGTAACTTTATACACTATAATGTCATCCGCATGAGACACTGTGTGTATATAGTGCATTCGTAAAGTATTCAGACCCCTTGTCTTTTTACACACTTTGTTACGTTACAGTCTTATTCTAAAATGGATTAAATAAATGTTTTCCCTCATCATTCTACACTCAATACCTCATAATGGCAAAGTGAAAACAGGTTTTTAGAAATGTATGCAAATGTGTTAAAAGTAAGAAACAGAAATAGCTTATTTACATACAGTTGAAGTCTGAAGTTTACTTACACCTAGGTTGGAGTCATTAAAACTCATTTTTCAACCACTCCACAAATTTCTTGTTAACAAACTATAGTTTTGGTAAGTTGGATAGGACATCTACTTTGTGCAAGACACAAGTAATTTTTCCAACAATTGTTTACAGACAGATTATTTCACTTATCATTCACAGTATCACAATTCCAGTGAGTCAGAAGTTTACATACACTACTTTGACTGTGTCTTTAAACAGCTTGGAAAATTCCAGAAAATTATGTCATGGCTTTAGAAGCTTCTGATAGGCAAAATTTCATCATTTGAGTCAACTGGAGGTATACCTGTGGATGTATTTCAAGGCCGACCTTCAAACTCAGTGCCTCTTTGCTTGACATCATGGGAAAATCTAAAGAAATCAGCCAAGACCTCAGAAAGAAATTGTAGACCTCCACAAGTCTGGTTCATCCCTGGTTCATCCAAATGCCCGAAGGTACCACGCTCATCTGTACAAACAATAGTACGCAGGTATAAACACCATGGGACCACGCAGCCGTGTGAAAAGTGCAAATCAATCCCAGAACAACAGCAAAGGACCTTGTGAAGATGCTGGAGGAAACAGGTAAAAAAGTATCTATGTCCACATTAAAACGAGTCCTATGTCGACATAACCTGAAAGGCCACTCAGAAAGGAAGATGCCACCGCTCCAAAACTGCCATAAAAAAGCCAGACTACGGTTTGCAACTGTACACGAGGACAAATATTGTACTTTTGGAGAAATATCCTCTTGTCTGATGAAACAAAAATAGAAATGTTTGGCCATAATGACCATCGTTATGTTTGGAGGGAAAAGGGGGAGGCTTGCAAGCCAAAGAACACCATCCCAACCGTGAAGTACGGGGTGTCAGCATCATGTTGTGGGGGTGCTTTGCTGCAGGAGGGACTGGTGCACTTCACAAAATAGATGGCATCATGAGGGGGAAAATTATGTGGATATATAGACGCAACATCTCAAGACATCTGTCAGGAAGCTTGGTCATAAATGGGTCTTCCAAGTGGACAATGACCCCAAGCATACTTTCAAAGTTGTGGCAAAATGGCTTAAGGTCAACAAAGTCAAGGTACTGGAGTGGCCATCAGAAAGCCCTGACCGCAATCCTCTAGAAAATTTGTGGGCAGAACTGAAAAAGCGTGTGTGAGCAAGGAGGCCTACAAACCTGACTCAGTTACACCAGCTCTGTCAGGAGGAATGGGCCACAATTCACCCAACTTATTGTGGGAAGCTTGTGGAAGGCTACCCGAAACGTTTGACACAAGTTAAACAATTTAAAGGCAATGCCACCAAATACTAGTTGAGTGTATGTAAACTTCTGACCCACTGGGAATGTGATGAAAAATTATAAATTTGATGATAAATTATTCTTTCCAGTATTATGACATTTCACATTCTTCAAATAAAGTGGTGATCCCAACTGACCTTATACACATAATTTTTACTAGGATTAAATGTGTTTAAATTCTCCCCCGATTGCTCAGTTTTCCCGGGTGGACAGTTCTAGGAAGAGTCTTGGTGGTTCGAAACTTCTTCCATTTAAGAATGATGGAGGCCGCTGTGTTGTTGGGGACCTTCAATGTTGCAGACATTTTTTGGTACCCTTCCCCAGATCTGTGCCTCGACAAAATCCTGTCTCGGAGCTCTACGGGCAATTCCTTTGATCTCATGGGTTGGTTTTTGCTCTGACATGCACTGTCAATTATGGGACCTTATATTTACAGGTGTGTGCCTTTGCAAATCATGTCCGATCAATTGAATATACCACACGTGGACTCCAATCAAGTTGTAGAAACATCTCAAGGATGGTCAATGGCAACAGGATGCACCTGAGCTCAATTTCAAGTCTCATAGCAAAGGGTCTGAAAACTGGTATCTGTTTTATAAACCTGCTTTCACTTTATCATTATGAGATATTTTATGTAGACTGATGAGGATTAATCAATTAATCAATTTTAGAATAAGGCTCTATTGTAATAAATTGTGGAAAAAGTCAAGGGGTCTGAATGGGTGGTGGTGGTTGATATTGTCTCCACAGACTTTAGGGGACGTTTTACAATTTGTGGGCTTGTTTCATAAATCATGAGCATGTTTTATATCAATTCTTGCCCGTTTTAGTGAGCTCGTTTTATAAATCATGAGCACAATTTATATAATTTGTGAGCTTGTTTAAAATAAAATCGCAGTTAATGTCACATGCAGGGCTCAATACATTTGCGTTTTGGGAGGTTGCATTTCAAAGCAATGACTGAGGTCACAGATTATCCATTGTATTGACCAGGGGCCTGTTGCACAAAACTAGGATAAGGGATTAAGCCAGGATATCTTGGTGATCCTGGCTCAATTGATCCGTAATCCGGTTGCACTAAAGATGGATAGGGGGCAGGAGGATATGTTATGGTATAAATTACCATGGAGATTTATTCTGTGGAGCTAGCCTGCTCCAGACCAGGCTAAATTCCAGGATCTATTTAATCTCATCCCTAATGTCAGTCAGCAGTC